>NC_073383.1:31818465-32529760 GCF_028641065.1 Leucoraja erinaceus | reverse complement strand
TTCCTCCCTGGTCCCTCTTTGTACGGGTGGAACAGGGTTGGGCCGGGCCGTGGACAAGATCGGCTTCTTACCAGAGAGCCCGGGATTGGGTCAGGTTTGGGGGGTTTGGCGTGGAGGTAGCGACAGTGCAGTTTCGGCTCGTCGTCTGCTCTGTGACCGCCGGGGGGAGCGGGCGGGCGAGGGCCCGTCTCCAGCTGGGCAGCCCGCTGGATGCTAGCCTTCCGGCGTACGGGCTCCCTGAGCCCAGCTCCCTCCGCGTTTTGTCCGGCTCAGCTTACTGGGGTTGAAATGGGGTAAATTTGGGCATAAGTACTTTGCCAACTCGCTCGGCGGCGTGGGGGTGCTGCCTTACCGGTGACGCCGCGGCCACGGGCGCCGCTGCAGCCCAAATCCTCTCTGGGGGGTACATCTTGATCGCTTCAACATCCGCTTTGCATTCCCAGACCACACAGCGGCATTATGATGCTCATGCTGCTTGTTTTGGTCCGGGGGGAGGGTCTTTCCTCTCGTCATCACGGGTATTTTCGGGTAGGTCGTGTTAATTGGTGAGGTCCATCTTTAGGTCAAAAGATGCGCAGTCCTGGAGATGCGCCCGGGGCGAGCAGGAAAGCCTCCCCGAGCGGTCAGGCTATGTTGAAATCTTGTCCTCGGTGTGCCCCGTTCTGGTGCATCGCTACCGCAAGAATGCCCATCGGCGGTAGCCCAGCTTCTTCGGGGAAGTGGTGAGGGCCGGGGTTTCCAGCAGAGACACAAGCGGTAGTAGGGGGTCTGATGCTCCGTGTTCCCTCCATGTAGTGTTCCTATTTGGAACAGGGTTGACTGGGGTGTGGGTCTGCTGGGTGGGGGAGCAGAAAGATAGGCTTCAATAATACCAGAGATCCCGTGGAAGGTTCAGGGGGGCGGGTGCATTGGGATGTTCTACCTTGGCAGGTGTGCGTGCCTCTCGTGCTCTCGTGACTCCGGAACCCCCCTAGGGCCCGTCGTCAGCGGTGCGTGATTCCTCGCTGTATGGCTCCGTCCGTCTTACTTGCGCCCGAGGGCCCAGCTCACGCTTTGTCCGTCGCCGCGTGGGGGATGAAATGATGATTTGTCCTAATACTTTTGGCCACTGCTCCTCTTCTCACGTCGTTCAGGACCCACCAGCGAAGTCCAACAGCCGGCACCCAGAACCCCACAGGCCCGTCGGCAGGGCCAAAGACTCGCGTGGGGGGACCTCGTGACTCGGGGAACAGCTTCGCGGGCAGGCCCACCAACAGCAACTCAGTTATGAGGCGCAGGGGCTGGAGGTGGGTTTGGTCCTGGAGGGCGCGTGTGCCGCCTCGCAGCCGGTTTTTCGGAGCATTGAAACGGGATGGTCCCGCTTCATTAAAAAACGAGACACTTGTCTGGGATTCGCCCGGCGAAGCGAGTCCGCCCCGAGCTGTCAGCGATTTTGAACAGTCGGTCTTCGGGTTTTGCCAGTCGTGGGGAAGCCAATAAAACAAGCATAAATGCCAATCGCACGTTAGTTGCCAGCTTCTGCTGATGCCGGATGCCTGGGTGGTTTCGAAGAGACAGCGGTATAGGTGCTGATGCTCTCTCCTCCCATGGGTTGTTCCGCTGTTTGGTACAGTGGTGCTTGGGTGGGGGTTCTGGCCCTGACAAAGGAGTGCGTCATGAACCAGAGAGTCCCGGGGATTTCAGGGGTTGGCATTCTGCATGGTATGTACGACCAGTGGCAAGTGTGCTCCTCTTCCCGTCTCTTTGGACCGCCGAAACCCACCGAGGGCCCGTCTCCAGCTGGCACAAAGAGTCCACGCTGGATGGCCCCGTCCGTCTGACTTGCTCCCGACCCACTCACTCTCTTTGTTCACTCTCGCTTAGGCTGGTTGAATTGGGTAAGTTTGTCATAAGTCCTTTGCCACTCTCGCTCCCTTCGTCCATCTACCGGGACCCACACGGGCCCCGTCTTCCAGCTGCCAAATCCCTCTTGGGGGGTTACAGGTGCTGTGATCTCTTTATATAATTCGCTGCGAGTCACCCCCCAACAACAACTTCAGTTATGATGCTCAAATGCTACTCCTGTTGGGTCCGGATGGGCCTTTTTCCCTCACCTCGGCATCACTGTTAGTTTTTTTTTTGTAGTGTCTGTGTTAAAAGTGGGAATAGGGGTCCCTCTTCTCCAAAAGAGGCATATGCCTGGAGATCTGCCCTGCTAAGCAAGATCCTTCCCGGACTGGTCGCGATTTGCACAGGGTCTTTCGTCAGCGTTGCCATTCTGGTGATGCAATGACAATGGCAAAAGGAGTCCAGCTTGGTGTCTCAATCGCGTTAGCTACCAGCTACTTCTGGGGAGTTTCGATGCCTTGGTTTCCAGAGACAATATGCAGGTTAAGCTTCTGATCTGACCTGTTTCCTCCCATGTAATCCCTCAGTTGTACCAGTGTTGACGTTGGTGGTGGCTGACCGGGACAAAGATAGGTTGCATACCAAATCCCTTGGATTTCATTTGTTGCGTTTTGGCATTTGATGTAGCTACCAGTGGCAGTTCTCCTCTTCGTTCTCCTCTTTGACCTCCGGAACCCCCCGAGGGCCCTTTCTTCCTCTGGCGATCTCGCTGGATGGCTCCGGCCACGTCGTTACTTGCTCCCTGAGGCCCAGCCCTCACTCTCGTTTGTCCCCCTCTCGCTTGTTTGATAAATGGATAGGTTGGTCCTAGTATCTTGACCACTTGCCACGCTCTTCGCTGCGTGGTCTTTGCCGTATCCCGGGCGGCACCAGGGCAGCAGTCCAACATCCGGCAACCACCACAGGCCCCGTCTTCAGATGCCAAATCTCTCTTGGGGTGGTACATCTTGATCTCTTTAACATATTCGCTTGCGATTCCCACCAACAAGAAGCTGCAGTTATGAGGATCATGCTGTGGGTGGGTCTGGATGGCTCTTTTCCTTCCACCGTATACGGTAGTCGTTTAGTTCAGTGTTGTTAAAATGTGAGGGGTCCAGGCTTCATTAAACAAAGATGCTCATTTCGGGAGATGTCTGACCTGCTAAGCCGAGTCCGTCCCGAGCTGGTCTGGCTATTTGAGATCTGGCTGCTGGGTGTGTGCCATTCTGGGTGAATCAATAACATGGCAATAAAATATCAAATCGCAGTTATTCCCGCTTCTTCTGGTGAGTGGCGATGATGAATTGGGTTTGCACGCAGAGACCAATCTGTAGTAGTGTTCTGATGCCTCCTTGTGCCTCCGCATGTGTGTTCCTCAGGTTGTTACAAGTGTTGACTTTGGGTTGGGTGCGGTCCAGTGACAAAAATGGAGGGGGGGCAGGCTTTATACCCCAGATCCCTTGGAGTGCAGTGTTGTGCGGTCTGCCTGGTGTTGAGGTGAGCTAACCATTGGCAGTTCTCCCTCTTCTCCTTCTCTTTGACCCTCCGGAACCCACCGAGGGCACGTTCTTCATCTCCGGCGAGTCCACGCTGGGAGGGCACCTTTCCTGCGGTTACTTGCTCCCTGAGGGCCAGCTCACGTCTCTTTGACGTTCTCGCTTAGCGGCTTGACATGCGGTAAGTGTGTCACTAAGTAACATTTGCCAATCGCTCCTCTTCGTCATCTGACCGGGACCAACAACGTGACCCGGTCTTCAGATTCCCAAACATCTCTTGGTGGGGCACATCTTGAGTCTCTTTAACATCTTCGCTTGGCGATTCCCACCAACAAGCACTTCAGTTATGATGCTCATGCGCTCCTGTTTGGTCCTGGATGGGTCTTTTCCCCTCCTCGTCATCACTGGTATTTTTTTTAGTTCATGGTTAATTGGTGATCGGGTCCTCTCTTCCGTCAAAAGATGCATGATCAGTCCTGGAGATTCTGGCCCTGCTAGCAGAGTCCTCCCCGATCTGGTCAGCTATTTTGACATCTTTCTCAGGCTTTGCACATTGTGGTGAATCCAATTAACAATGCAAAAGGAGTCCAGCTTGTGTTCTCAAGTCGTCGTTAGCATTCCAGCTTCTTTCTGGTGAGGGGTGATGCCTTGGTTTTGTCCATGAGACAATCTGTAGTAGGGTTCTATGATGCTCTCTGTTCCTCCCATGTATGTGCTCCGGCATTTTTGACAGTGTTGAGTGGGGTGTGGGTTCTGGTCCTGTGACAAAGGATAGGCTTCATACCAGAGATACCTTGGATTCAGGTGTTGCATTCTGCATTTGATGTAGCTACCATTGGCAGTTGCTCCTCTTACTGTCTCTCTTTGACCGCTCGGAACCCACCGAGGGCCCGTCTCAGCTGTCGAGTCCTCGCTTTTCGATGGCTCCCGTCCGTCTTACTTGCTCCCTGAGGGCCCCGCTCCACTCTCTTTGTCCATCTCGCTTGGTTGATGAAATTGGATGATTGTCCTAAAGATCTTTGCCACTTGCTCCTCTTCTTCAACTTCTCTTTCCCCGTACCCCCCACGGGCAAGTCCAACATCCGGCACCCACCACAGGCCCCGTCTTCAGATGCCAAATCCTCTCTTGGGGGGTACATCTTGATCTCTTTACATCTTCGCTTGCGATTCCCACCAACAAGCACCTTCAGTTATGATGCTCTGCTCTCCTGTTTTGTGGGATCCTGGATGCGACTTTTCCTCCTCGTCATCACTGGTAATTTTCTTTAGTTCAGTGTCAAATGGTGATGGGTCCATCTTAATTAAAAAAATACATCATTCTGGAGATTCTGCCCTGCTAGCAAGGTCCGCCCCGAGCTGGTCAGCTATTTGACATCCTTTCTCTTCTGGGTTTGCCATTCTGGTGAAATCCAATAACAATGCAAATAAAATTCTCAATCGACGTTAGCTCCAGCTTCTTCTGGTGAGTGCCGATGCCTTGGTTTTACCAGAGACAATCTGTTAGTAGGCTTCTGATGCTCCTGTTCCTCCCAGTGTGTGTCCTCATTTTGTACAGTGGTGACTTGGTGTGGGGTTCTGTCCAGTGACAAAGATTAGCGTCATTACAAAGATCCCTTGGATTTCAGTGTTGCATTCTGCATTTGATGTTAGCTACCATGTTGCAGTTGCTCCTCTTCGCCTTCTCTTTGACCTCCGAAACCCACCGAGGGCCCGTCTTCAGCTGTCGAGTCCTCGCTGGGATGGCTCCGTCCGTCTTACTTGCTGCCTGAGGGCCCAGCTCACTCTCTTTGTCCGTCTCGCTTGGTTGATGAAATTGGGTAATTTGTCATAAGTACCTTTGCCACTCGCTCCTCTTCTTCATCTTACCGGGACCCACCACGGGCCCGTCTTCAGATGCCAAATCCTCTCTTGGGGGGGTACAACTTGATCTCTTTAACATCTTCGCTTGCAATTCCCACCAACAAGCAGCTTCAGTTATGATGCTCATGCTCTCTTGTTTGGTCCTGGATGGCTCTTTTCCTCCTCGTCATCACTGGTATTTTCTTTAGTTCAGTGTTAAATTGGTGATGGGTCCATCTTCAGTCAAAAAGATGTATGATTCCTGGAGATTCTGCCCGGCTAGCAGAGTCCCTCCCGAGCTGGGTCAGGCTATTTGACATCTTTCTTCTGGCTTTGCCATTCTGGTGAATCCAATGACAATGCAAAAAGGAGTCCAGCTTGGTTCTTAATCGTCATTAGCTCCAGCTTCTTCTTGTTAGTTTTTATGCCTTTGTTTTCCCAGAGACAATATGCAGTAAGCTTCTGATGCTCCTGTTCCTCCACCATTGTATGCTCCTCATTTTGTACAGACTGTTGACGTTGGGTGTGGGTTCTGTCCTGTTGACAATGAAAGGCTTCATTACGAGGGATCCCTGGATTTCAGTTGTTGCATTTTTGCATTTGAATGTAGCTACCATTGGCAGCTGCTCCTCTTCGTCTTCTCTTTTGACCTCCGGAACCCACCGAGGGCCCGTCTTCAGCTGTCGAGTCCTCGCTGGGATGGCTCCGTCCGTCTTACTTGCTCCCCGAGGGCCCAGCCTACACTCTCTTGTCCGTCCTCGCTTGGTTGATGAAATTGGGATGATTTGTCATAAGTATCTTTGCCACTGGCTCCTCTTTCTTCAACTTCTTTCCGGTACCCCACCACGCGGGGCAGTCCAACATCCCGGCACCCACCACAGGCCCGTCTTGCAGATGCCAAAATCCTCTCTTGGGGGGTAACATCGTGATCTCTTTAACATCTTCGCTGCGATTCCCACCAACAAGCAGCTTCAGTTATGATGCTCATGCTCTCCTGGTTGGGCTTCCTGGATGCGACTTTTTTCCTCCTCGTCATCACTGGTATTTTCTTTAGTTCAGTGTTAAACTGGTGATGGGTCCATCTTCATTAAAAAAAGATACATCATTTCTGGAGATTCTGCCTGCTAGCAGAGTCCCGCCCCCGAGCTGGTCAGGCTATTTGACATCTTTCTTCGTGGTTTTGCCTTGCCACTGGGAATCAATAAACAAGGCAATAAAATTCTCAATCGACGTTAGCTCCAGCTTCTTCTGGTGAGTGGGCGATGCCTTGGGTTTTCGCAGAGACACTCTGTAGTAGGGTTCTGATGCTCCTGTTCCTCCCATGTGTGTTCCTCATTTTGTACAGTGTTGACTTGGGTGTGTGGGTCTCGTCCAGCGACAAAGATAGGCTTCATTACCAGAGATCCCTTGGATTTCAGGTTTTGCATTTTGCATTTGATGTATCTACCAGTGGCAGTTGCTCCTCTTCGTCTTCTCTTTGACCTCCGGAACCCACCGAGGGCCCGTCTTCAGCTGTCGAGTCCACGCTGGGATGGCCCCTTCCGTCTTACTTGCTCCCTGAGGGCCCAGCTCATTCTCTTTGCCCGTCTCCCTTAGCTGTTGAAATTGGGTAATTTGTCATAAGTACCTTTGCCACTCGCTCCTCTTCTTCATCTTACCGGGACCCACCACGGACCCGTCTTCAGATGCCAAATCCTCTCTTGGGGGGCACATCTTGATCTCTTTAACATCTTCGCTTGCGATTCCCACCAACAAGCAACTTCAGTTATGATGCTCATGCTCTCCTGTTTGGTCCTGGATGGGTCTTTTCCTCCTCGTCATCACTGGTATTTTCTTTAGTTCAGTGTCAAATTGGTGATGGGTCCATCTTTAGTCAAAAAGATGCATCATTCCTGGAGATTCTGCCCTGCAAGCAGAGTCCTCCCCGAGCTGGTCAGGCTATTTGACATCTTTCTTCTGGTTTTGCCCTTCTGGTGAATCCAATAACCATGCAATAAATTCTCAATCGTCGTTAGCTCCAGCTACTTCTGGTGAGTTTCGATGCCTTGGTTTTCCCAGAGACAATATGCAGTAAGCTTCTGATGCTCCTGTTCCTCCCATGTATGTTCCTCATTTTGTACAGTGTTGACTTGGGTGTGGGTTCTGTCCTGTGACAAAGATAGGCTTCACTACCAGAGATCCCTTGGATTTCAGTTGTTGCATTTTGCATTTGATGTAGCTACCATTGGCAGTTGCTCCTCTTTGTCTTCTCTTTGACCTCCGGAACCCACCGAGGGCCCGTCTTCAGCGGTCGAGTCCTCGCTGGGATGGCTCCGTCCGTCTTACTTGCTCCCTGAGGGCCCAGCACACTCTCTTTGTCCGTCTCGCTTGGTTGATGAAATTGGATGATTTGTCCTAAGTATCTTTGCCACTTGCTCCTCTTCTTCAACTTCTTTCCGGTACCCACCACGGGGCAAGTCCAACATCCGGCACCCACCACAGGCCCGTCTTCAGATGCCAAATCCTCTCTTGGGGTGTACATCTTGATCTCTTTAACATCTTCGCTTGCGATTCCCACCAACAAGCAGCTTCAGTTATGATGCTCATGCTGTCTTGTTTGGTCCTGGATGGCTCTTTTCCTCCTCGTCATCACTGGTATTTTCTTTAGTTCAGTGTTAAACTGGTGATGGGTCCATCTTCATTAAAAAAAGATGCATCATTTCTGGAGATTCTGCCCTGCTAGCAGAGTCCGTCCCGAAATGACAATTAAATTGACTCTTGACTCTTGAGCTGGTCATGCTATTTGACATCTTTCTTCTGGTTTTGCCATTCTGGTGAATCCAATAACCATGCAATAAATTCTCAATCGTCGTTAGCTCCAGCTTCTTCTGGCGAGTGGTGATGCCTTGGGTTTCCCAGAGAAAATCTGTAGTAGGGTTCTGATGCTCCTGTTCCTCCCATGTATGCTCCTCATTTTGTACAGTGTTGACTAGGGTGTGGGTTCTGTCCTGTGACAAAGATAGGCTTCATTACCAGAGATCCCTTGGATTTCAGTTGTTGCATTTTGCATTTGATGTAGCTACCATTGGCAGTTGCTGCTCTTCGTCTTCTCTTTGACCTCCGGAACCCACCGAGGGCCCGTCTTCAGCTGTCGAGTCCTCGCTGGGATGGCTCCGTCCGTCTTACTTGCTCCCTGAGGGCCCAGCTCACTCTCTTTGTCCGTCTCGCTTAGCTGTTGAAATTGGGTAATTTGTCATAAGTACCTTTGCCACTCGCTCCACTTCTTCATCTTACCGGGACCCACCACGGGCCCGTCTTCAGATGCCAAATCCTCTCTTGGGGGGTACATCTTGATCTCTTTAACATCTTCGCTTGCGATTCCCACCAACAAGCAGCTTCAGTTATGATGCTCATGCTGTCTTGTTTGGTCCTGGATGGCTCTTTTCCTCCTCGTCATCACTGGTATTTTCTTTAGTTCAGTGTTAAATTGGTGATGGGTCCATCTTTAGTCAAAAAGATGCATCATTCCTGGAGATTCTGCACTGCTAGCAGAGTCCTCCCCGAGCTGGTCAGGCTATTTGAAATCTTTCTTCTGGTTTTGCCCTTCTGGTGAATCCAATAACCATGCAATAAATTCTCAATCGTCGTTAGCTCCAGCTTCTTCTGGTGAGTGGTGATGCCTTGGGTTTCCCAGAGACAATCTGTAGTAGGGTTCTGATGCTCCTGTTCCTCCCATGTATGTTCCTCATTTGAACAGTGTTGACTGGGGTGTGGGTTCTGTCCTGTGACAAAGATAGGCTTCAATACCAGAGATCCCTTGGATTTCAGGTGTTGCATTTTGCATTTGATGTAGCTACCATTGGCAGTTGCTCCTCTTCGTCTTCTCTTTGACCTCCGGAACCCACCGAGGGCCCGTCTTCAGCTGTCGAGTCCTCGCTGGGATGGCTCCGTCCGTCTTACTTGCTCCCTGAGGGCCCAGCTCACTCTCTTTGTCCGTCTCGCTTGGTTGATGAAATTGGATGATTTGTCCTAAGTATCTTTGCCACTTGCTCCTCTTCTTCAACTTCTTTCCGGTACCCACCACGGGGCAAGTCCAACATCCGGCACCCACCACAGGCCCGTCTTCAGATGCCAAATCCTCTCTTGGGGGGTACATCTTGATCTCTTTAACATCTTCGCTTGCGATTCCCACCAACAAGCAACTTCAGTTATGATGCTCATGCTGTCTTGTTTGGTCCTGGATGGCTCTTTTCCTCCTCGTCATCACTGGTATTTTCTTTAGTTCAGTGTTAAACTGGTGATGGGTCCATCTTAATTAAAAAAAGATACATCATTTCTGGAGATTCTGCCCTGCTAGCAGAGTCCGCCCCGAGCTGGTCAGGCTATTTGACATCTTTCTTCTGGTTTTGCCATTCTGGTGAATCCAATAACAATGCAATAAAATTCTCAATCGACGTTAGTTCCAGCTTCTTCTGGTGAGTGCCGATGCCTTGGGTTTCGCAGAGACAATCTGTAGTAGGGTTCTGATGCTCCTGTTCCTCCCATGTGTGTTCCTCATTTTGTACAGTGGTGACTTGGGTGTGGGTTCTGTCCAGTGACAAAGATAGGCTTCATTACCAGAGATCCCTTGGATTTCAGGTGTTGCATTCTGCATTTGATGTAGCTACCATTGGCAGTTGCTCCTCTTCGCCTTCTCTTTGACCTCCGAAACCCACCGAGGGCCCGTCTTCAGCTGTCGAGTCCACGCTGGGATGGCCCCTTCCGTCTTACTTGCTCCCTGAGGGCCCAGCTCACTCTCTTTGTCCGTCTCGCTTAGCTGTTGAAATTGGGTAATTTGTCATAAGTACCTTTGCCACTCGCTCCTCTTCTTCATCTTACCGGGACCCACCACGGGCCCGTCTTCAGATGCCAAATCCTCTCTTGGGGGGTACATCTTGATCTCTTTAACATCTTCGCTTGCGATTCCCACCAACAAGCAACTTCAGTTATGATGCTCATGCTCTCCTGTTTGGTCCTGGATGGGACTTTTCCTCCTCGTCATCACTGTTATTTTTTTTAGTTCTGTGTTAAATTGATGATGGTTCCATCTTCAGTCAAAAAGATGCATGATTCCTGGAGATTCTGCCCTGCTAGCAGAGTCCTTCCCGAGCTGGTCAGGCTATTTGACATCTTTCTTCAGGCTTTGCCATTCTGGTGAATCCAATGACAATGCAAAAAGGAGTCCAGCTTGGTTCTCAATCGTCGTTAGCTCCAGCTACTTCTGGTGAGTTTCGATGCCTTGGTTTTCCCAGAGACAATATGCAGTAAGCTTCTGATGCTCCTGTTCCTCCCATGTATGCTCCTCATTTTGTACAGTGTTGACTTGGGTGTGGGTTCTGTCCTGTGACAAAGATAGGCTTCATTACCAGAGATCCCTTGGATTTCAGTTGTTGCATTTTGCATTTGATGTAGCTACCATTGGCAGTTGCTCCTCTTCGTCTTCTCTTTTGACCTCCGGAACCCACCGAGGGCCCGTCTTCAGCTGTCGAGTCCTCGCTGGGATGGCTCCGTCCGTCTTACTTGCTCCCTGAGGGCCCAGCTCACTCTCTTTGTCCGTCTCGCTTGGTTGATGAAATTGGATGATTTGTCCTAAGTATCTTTGCCACTTGCTCCTCTTCTTCAACTTCTTTCCGGTACCCACCACGGGGCAAGTCCAACATCCGGCACCCACCACAGGCCCGTCTTCAGATGCCAAATCCTCTCTTGGGGGGTACATCTTGATCTCTTTAACATCTTCGCTTGCGATTCCCACCAACAAGCAGCTTCAGTTATGATGTTCATGCTGTCTTGTTTGGTCCTGGATGGCTCTTTTCCTCCTCGTCATCACTGGTATTTTCTTTAGTTCAGTGTTAAACTGGTGATGGGTCCATCTTAATTTTAAAAAGATACATCATTTCTGGAGATTCTGCCCTGCTAGCAGAGTCCGCCCCGAGCTGGTCAGGCTATTTGACATCTTTCTTCTGGTTTTGCCATTCTGGTGAATCCAATAACAATGCAATAAAATTCTCAATCGACGTTAGTTCCAGCTTCTTCTGGTGAGTGCCGATGCCTTGGGTTTCGCAGAGACAATCTGTAGTAGGGTTCTGATGCTCCTGTTCCTCCCATGTGTGTTCCTCATTTTGTACAGTGTTGACTTGGGTGTGGGTTCTGTCCAGTGACAAAGATAGGCTTCATTACCAGAGATCCCTTGGATTTCAGGTGTTGCATTCTGCATTTGATGTAGCTACCATTGGCAGTTGCTCCTCTTCGTCTTCTCTTTGACCTCCGAAACCCACCGAGGGCCCGTCTTCAGCTGTCGAGTCCACGCTGGGATGGCCCCTTCCGTCTTACTTGCTCCCTGAGGGCCCAGCTCACTCTCTTTGTCCGTCTCGCTTAGCTGTTGAAATTGGGTAATTTGTCATAAGTACCTTTGCCACTCGCTCCTCTTCTTCATCTTACCCACCCGGGACCCACCACGGGCCCGTCTTCAGATGCCAAATCCTCTCTTGGGGGGCACATCTTGATCTCTTTAACATCTTCGCTTGCGATTCCCACCAACAAGCAGCTTCAGTTATGATGCTCATGCTCTCCTGTTTGGTCCTGGATGGGACTTTTCCTCCTCGTCATCACTGGTATTTTCTTTAGTTCAGTGTTAAATTGGTGATGGGTCCATCTTCAGTCAAAAAGATGCATCATTCCTGGAGATTCTGCCCTGCTAGCAGAGTCCTTCCCGAGCTGGTCAGGCTATTTGACATCTTTCTTCAGGCTTTGCCATTCTGGTGAATCCAATGACAATGCAAAAAGGAGTCCAGCTTGTTTCTCAATCGTCGTTAGCTCCAGCTTCTTCTGGTGAGTGGTGATGCCTTGGTTTTTCCAGAGACAATCTGTAGTAGGGTTCTGATGCTCCTGTTCCTCCCATGTATGTTCCTCATTTTGAACAGTGTTGAGTGGGTTGTGGGTTCTGTCCTGTGACAAAGATAGGCTTCATTACCAGAGATCCCTTGGATTTCAGGTGTTGCATTCTGCATTTGATGTAGCTACCATTGGCAGTTGCTCCTCTTCGTCTTCTCTTTGACCTCCGGAACCCACCGAGGGCCCGTCTTCAGCTGTCGAGTCCTCGCTTCGATGGCTCCGTCCGTCTTACTTGCTCCCTGAGGGCCCAGCTCACTCTCTTTGTCCATCTCGCTTGGTTGATGAAATTGGATGATTTGTCCTAAGTATCTTTGCCACTTGCTCCTCTTCTTCAACTTCTTTCCCGTACCCACCACGGGGCAAGTCCAACATCCGGCACCCACCACAGGCCCGTCTTCAGATGCCAAATCCTCTCTTGGGGGGTACATCTTGATCTCTTTAACATCTTCGCTTGCGATTCCCACCAACAAGCAACTTCAGTTATGATGCTCATGCTCTCCTGTTTGGTCCTGGATGCGACTTTTCCTCCTCGTCATCACTGGTATTTTCTTTAGTTCAGTGTCAAATTGGTGATGGGTCCATCTTAATTAAAAAAAGATACATCATTTCTGGAGATTCTGCCCTGCTAGCAGAGTCCGCCCCGAGCTGGTCAGGCTATTTGACATCTTTCTTCTGGTTTTGCCATTCTGGTGAATCCAATAACAATGCAATAAAATTCTCAATCGACGTTAGCTCCAGCTTCTTCTGGTGAGTGCCGATGCCTTGGGTTTCCCAGAGACAATCTGTAGTAGGGTTCTGATGCTCCTGTTCCTCCCATGTGTGTTCCTCATTTTGTACAGTGGTGACTTGGGTGTGGGTTCTGTCCAGTGACAAAGATAGGCTTCATTACCAGAGATCCCTTGGATTTCAGGTGTTGCATTCTGCATTTGATGTAGCTACCATTGGCAGTTGCTCCTCTTCGCCTTCTCTTTGACCTCCGAAACCCACCGAGGGCCCGTCTTCAGCTGTCGAGTCCACGCTGGGATGGCCCCTTCCGTCTTACTTGCTCCCCGAGGGCCCAGCTCACTCTCTTTGTCCGTCTCGCTTAGCTGTTGAAATTGGGTAATTTGTCATAAGTACCTTTGCCACTCACTTCTCTCGCTCCTCTTCATCTTACCCCTAAATATAGCCAATGAACTGGCCGCGTCTTCTGTGGGCACCACACCGTTCAATATTGGATCAAATATCCGAAGCACTTTAGCAGATTCAGTTTCAAAAGAATTACTTAATTTGGGCTAATAATGAAAAAGCTTATACAAATTTTGGCCCGTCTTCAGATGCCAAATCCTCTCTTGGGGGGCACAACTTGATCTCTTTAACATCTTCGCTTGCGATTCCCACCAACAAGCAACTTCAGTTATGATGCTCATGCTCTCCTGTTTGGTCCTGGATGGGACTTTTCCTCCTCGTCATCACTGGTATTTTCTTTAGTTCAGTGTTAAATTGGTGATGGGTCCATCTTCAGTCAAAAAGATGTATGATTCCTGGAGATTCTGCCCTGCTAGCAGAGTCCTTCCCGAGCTGGTCAGGCTATTTGACATCTTTCTTCAGGCTTTGCCATTCTGGTGAATCCAATGACAATGCAAAAAGGAGTCCAGCTTGTTTCTCAATCGTCGTTAGCTCCAGCTTCTTCTGGTGAGTGGTGATGCCTTGGTTTTTCCAGAGACAATATGCAGTAAGCTTCTGATGCTCCTGTTCCTCCCATGTATGCTCCTCATTTTGTACAGTGTTGACTTGGGTGTGGGTTCTGTCCTGTGACAATGATAGGCTTCATTACGAGGGATCCCTTGGATTTCAGTTGTTGCATTTTGCATTTGATGTAGCTACCATTGGCAGTTGCTCCTCTTCGTCTTCTCTTTGACCTCCGGAACCCACCGAGGGCCCGTCTTCAGCTGTCGAGTCCTCGCTGGGATGGCTCCGTCCGTCTTACTTGCTCCCCGAGGGCCCAGCTCACTCTCTTTGTCCGTCTCGCTTGGTTGATGAAATTGGATGATTTGTCCTAAGTATCTTTGCCACTTGCTCCTCTTCTTCAACTTCTTTCCGGTACCCACCACGGGGCCGTCTTCAGATGCCAAATCCTCGTCTGGGGGAGGTACATCTTGATCTCTTTAACCCCCTCTTCGCTTTGCGATTCCCACATCGGGAACAAGCAACCTTCAGTTATGATGCTATAAGCCCATGCTCTCTGTTTGGTCCGGGATGGCGACTTTTCCTCCTCGTCATCACTGGTATTTTCTTTAGTTCAGTGTTAAACTGGTGATGGATCCATCTTAATTAAAAAAAGATACATCATTTCTGGAGATTCTGCCCTGCTAGCCAGAGTCCGCCCCGAAGCCCACTGGGTCAGGCTATTTTGACATCTTTCTTCTGGTTTTGGCCATTCTGGTGAATCCAATAACAATGCAATAAAATTTCTCAATCGACGCGTTAGCTCCAGCTTCTTCTGGTGAGTGGCGAATGCCTTTGGAGTCCAGATACACCCATCCACGGGTTTCGCAGAGGACAATCTGTAGTAGGGTTCTGATGCTCCTGTTCCTCCCATGTGTGTTCCTCATTTTGTACAGTGTTGACTTGGGTGGGTTTCTGTCCAGCGACAAAGATAGGCTTCATTACCAGAGATCCCTTGGATTTCAGGTGTTGCATTCTGCCAACACCACTTACCGATGTAGCTCCATTGGCAGTTGCTCCTCTCGTCTTCTCTTTCCCATGACCTCCTGCAAGACCTACCCACCGAGGTTTTTAGTTCCTTGTAGATGTACTTCATCTTCTCGGACAGGGGACAATTCTCTCCCTGGATGGATCATGTGCAGGACCACGTCCACAACCTAGCCAAGTTAAGCTCATGGACCTTCAGTGAGTCTATGACAGCTGAGCTGGTTGCACCGATCTGATCTTTCAGATCGATCTCGGATGATCTCCCTAAGGAGCACCTTGTGGGATTCCAGACAGTGCGGGGTTGTCATTTAGATCCACGGTATGACCTACAATACAAATGAGTGGTATCAGAACAATTATCTCACTCTGCCTTTGTAAGACAATGGAGTTACTTATTGCCTTCACTAATGCACCGAGTAATCATCACAAATACTGCCCACCCCACCATTGAATTGACCTATAAGAAGTGATATTACAACCGGATCACCAGTTTTGGGGAGTGGAAGGAGCAGTAAACAGTAAAAATAATTTAAAAAAAAACAGTAGTAAAAAGTCAGCCTGGACTAAGCAATAACCCATCTGCAATAAAAAGCCAGCTTAAACTAAAATTCACACGAGTAAAAGCAGAATCACATAAAAAAATCCGCCTCGACTGAAAAACATTGAGGAAAGTGTAAAAAGCCCGCCTCGAATTTAAATCACACCTTAAGTAAAAATCCCAGTTAAAAAAATTCCTCAAGTAAACCTCCTTGTCAAAAGTAAAACCATAACTTGAATAAAAAGCACATCCAGTTTAAAAAAAAACATTACCTAGTAAAAACAAGAGTAACCAATGCTGTAACCTCAGGCTTTGTCCAATGAACGTGGCAGGAGTTTCGAGCGGAAAACCGAAGTGCAGAAAGTTTCAGCTGACGGCAAAGCCCACCCCACCACATGAGTGGACAACACATCATGTAAACAACCTGCTCCAGTAAACACTCCCCCCCCCCCCCCCCGACCAAAGTTACAAAAACACCTCGAGTGAAAGAGTAAAACACATAGCTCGATTAAAAACACACCTTAAAAACACGTCAAGTAAATAGAAACCTTGGAAAACTGAGAGAAAAAAAACGAGCCTCAAGTAAAAAAAAAGCACCTCGAGACACAAGAACGAGTAAAATTCCTTCCTTCTGAAAAAACAAGCCTAGAGTAAAAAGTAGTTCCAAAACACACCACGAGTAAAAAGTCAGCCTCGACTAAAGTGCACCGAGTAAAAAGTTAAAAAACACATGTTAAAAAAAACGAGTAGAAAGCCCGTCTAGACTTAAAAAAACATTTGGAGTAAAAAGCTAGCCTTGACCAAAAAAAAAGCAACACCCCGAGTAAAAAAAAAGTAAAAGACCCACCTCCATTAAAAAAAAACCCATCTCGTATAAAAGCACATCGTTAGAAAACGTATGTCGAGTAAAAACAAGAGTAATCAATGAGTAGACCAATGAGCAACAAAAGCGACCAACTTAGCTTCCCATCGATGTTGTCTACATCTCCAGCTACGTCTGGTCTGTGATCTCTTGGCTTTCCTCAAGTAAAAACAAGAGTAACCAACGCTGAACTGGCTTATGGCTTCGTCATGAGGGGATTTTTGAGCGGGAAACCGAAGCGGAGAGTTTTCGCTGTCGGCGAAACCCGCGCCCGCCACAAGTACAGCACTAGTGGACAACCCCTCATGTAAACAACCTGCCCCAGTAAATAACCACCCGCCTAAACACGCACCCGACTCAACATCAACCTCTCAACAACCACCCCGACTAAACAGTTACAAAAACTCCTCGAGTAAAACCACCAACTCGAGCAGAAAGCACGTCAAGTAAAATCACACAAAAATCACACAATGCATGTTTAAGAAGGAACTGCAGATGCTGGAAAATCGAAGATAGACAAAAATGTTGGAGAAACTCAGCGGGTGAGGCAACATCTATGGAGCGAAGGCAATAGGCAACGTTTTGTGCCGAAAGCCTTCCTGTCTGAAGAAGGGTCTCGACCCGAAACGTTGCCTATTCCCTTCGCCCCATAGAAGTTGCTTCACCCGCTGAGTTTCTCCAGTTAAAAACACATGTCGAGTAAATCGAGACCACGAGTAAAAAGCTCGGCTCGACTAAAAAAACCCATCGAGTAAAACACACACCTTGAGGTAAAGAACACACCGAGCAAAATAAACAGACTAAAAAAAAATCACCGAGTTAAACAATCATATCTTGAGTTAAAAAAAAAACACACGCCGGGTCACAAAGAACGATTAAAATTCCCACCTTACTGAGAAACAGGCCTCTAGTAAAAAGTACATTGAGTTACAAGAGTAAAACGTTTTTAAATAAACCTTGAGTAAAAAAAAGTACAAGTAAAAAGCCCGCCTCAACTAAGCATACGCCCATCTCCAGTAAAAGGCTGGTTTCGACAATAAAAAACAAACATCTTGAGGAAAAAAAATCAGTTAAAAAATAGCCGCTTCGACTGAAAATCACACCTCGACTAAAATTCCCACCGTGTTAAAAAAAACACATACCTCAAGTTAAAAAGAGCTGGCGACCACGATGTTTTTTTCACCAGAGCGGTTCCGTGACTGGAAGCGAGAACCGCACCTGTTCGCCTTTTAAACACTCGCCGCCCCGCCCCAACGCTGATCGGACCCCGAGCTTCGTCCAATTACCACGAACGGTTTTTTTGAGCGGAAAACCGAGGCGGAGAAAGTGTCCGAAGCCCGCGCGCGTCGCAAGTACAGCTCGAGTTGACAACCCCTTATGTAAACAATCTGCTCCAGTAAACATCCAGCCCGCCTAAACATCCACCGCCCAGTTACAAAATCACCTTAAGTAAAACAACTAACAAGTGAAAAAAAACGAGCAAAAAGCACAGCTCGTGTTAAACCAATTTCTCGAGTTAAAAGAAACCACTAGTATTAAGACCGCCTTAACTTAAGAAAACCCATCTAGAGTAAAAAGCCAGATTCGAGTAAAAAAACACATCGAGTAAAAACTCCCAGTAAAAAACCTCACATCGACTGTAAAGCTACCTCGAGGAAAGAAACATCGATTGAAAAATACTTGAATTTAAAAAAAACGTCAAGTAAAATGTAATTTCTACACTAAATCTTATTGTTATTTAGAAATAAAATGTGAGCATTTTAGAATGTTCGTTGTCAGGAGCCTATATGTTGTCAATATATCTCAGTGCTAATGGGCTTTGTAAATTGAACATATTGTTTTAATGACAATGTCATGTATTCAAGTAACATATTTCCTGTATCGTGTACGTGTTTTATATGCATAACGTCTTAAAATAAGATAATTAAAAAACAAGAGTAACCAACGCTGATCTGGCTTCTGGCTTCGTCATGAGGGAATTTTTGAGCGGGAAACCGAAGCGGAGAAAGTTTTCGCTGTCGGCGAAACCCGCGCCCGCCACAAGTACAGCACTAGTGGACAACCCCTCATGTAAACAACCTGCCCCAGTAAACAAGCACCCGACTCAACATCAACCTCTCAACAACCACACCGACTAAACAGTTACAAAACTCCTCGAGTAAAACAACCAACTCCAGCAGAAAGCACGTCAAGTAAAACCACACAATGCACGTTTAAGAAGGAACTGCAGATGCTGGAAAATCGAAGGTAGACAAAAATGTTGGAGAAACTCAGCGGGTGAGGCAACATCTATGGAGCGAAGGCAATAGGCAACGTTTTGTGCCGAAAGCCTTCCTGTCTGAAGAAGGGTCTCGACCCGAAACGTTGCCTATTCCCTTCGCTCCATAGAAGTTGCTTCACCCGCTGAGTTTCTCCAGTTAAAAACACATGTCGAGTAAATCGAGACCACGAGTAAAAAGCTCGGCTCGACTAAAAAACCCATCGAGTAAAAAACACACCTTGAGGTAAACAACGCACCGAGTAAAATAAACAGACTAAAAAAAAATCACCGAGTTAAACAATCATATCTTGAGTTAAAAAAAACACACGCCGAGTCACAAAGAACGATTAAAATTCCCACCTTACTGAGAAACAGGCCTCTAGTAAAAAGTACATTGAGTTACAAGAGTAAAACGTTTTTAAATAAACCTTGAGTAAAAAAAGTACAAGTAAAAAGCCCGCCTCGACTAAGCAAAGGCCCATCTCCAGTAAAAGGCTGGCTTCGACAATAAAAAAAAAACATCTTGAGGAAAAAAAATCAGTTAAAAAATAGCCGCTTCGACTAAAAATCACACCTCGACTAAAATTCCCACCGTGTTAAAAAAAAACCCCACATACCTCAAGTTAAAAAGAGCTGGCGACCACGATGTTTCTTCACCAGAGCGGTTCCGTGACTGGAAGCGAGAACCGCACCTGTTCGCCTTTTAAACACTCGCCGCACCCGCCCCAACGCTGATCGGACCCCGAGCTTCGTCCAATTAGCACGAACGGTTTTTTTGAGCGGAAAACCGAGGCGGAGAAAGTGTCCGAAGCCCGCGCGCGTCGCAAGTACAGCTCGAGTTGACAACCCCTGATGTAAACAATCTGCTCCAGTAAACATCCAGCCCGCCTAAACATCCACCCCCGACCAAACAACCACCGCCCAGTTACAAAATCACCTTGAGTAAAACAACTAACAAGTGAAAAAAAACGAGCAAAAAGCACAGCTCGTGTTAAACCAATTTCTCGAGTTAAAAGAAACCACTAGTATTAAGACCGCCTTAACTTAAGAAAACCCATCTGGAGTAAAAAGCCAGATTCGAGTAAAAAAAAAACACATCGAGTAAAAACTCCCACAAGTAAAAAAACTCACATCGACTGTAAAGCTACCTCGAGGAAAGAAAGAAACATCGATTGAAAAATACTTGAATTTAAAAAAAACGTCGAGTAAAATGTAATTTCTACACTAAATCTTATTGTTATTCAGAAATAAAATGTGAGCATTTTAGAATGTTCGTTGTCAGGAGCCTATATGTTGTCAATATATCTCAGTGCTAATGGGCTTTGTAAATTGAACATATTGATTTGATGACAATGTCATGTATTCAAGTAACATATTTCCTGTATCGTGTACGTGTTTTATGCATAACGTCTTAAAAAAAGATAATTAAAAAACAGGAGTAACCAACGCTGATCTGGCTTCTGGCTTCGTCATGAGGGATTTTTTGAGCGGGAAACCGAAGCGGAGAAAGTTTTCGCTTTCGGCGAAACCCGCGCCCGCCACAAGTACAGCACTAGTGGACAACCCCTCATGTAAACAACCTGCCCCAGTAAACAACCACCCGACTCAACATCAACCTCTCAACAACCACCCCGACTAAACAGTTACAAAATTCCTCGAGTAAAACAACCAACTGCAGCAGAAAGCACGTCAAGTAAAACCACACAATGCACGTTTAAGAAGGAACTGCAGATGCTGGAAAATCGAAGATAGACAAAAATGTTGGAGAAACTCAGCAGGTGAGGCAACATCTATGGAGCGAAGGCAATAGGCAACGTTTTGTGCCGAAAGCCTTCCTGTCTGAAGAAGGGTCTCGACCCGAAACGTTGCCTATTCCCTTCGCTCCATAGACGTTGCTTCACCCGCTGAGTTTCTCCAGTTAAAAACACATGTCGAGTAAATCGAGACCACGAGTAAAAAGCTCGGCTCGACTAAAAAACCCATCGAGTAAAAAACACACCTTGAGATAAACAACGCACCGAGTAAAATAAACAGACTAAAAAAAAAATCACCGAGTTAAACAATCATATCTTGAGTTAAAAAAAACACACGCCCAGTCACAAAGAACGATTAAAATTCCCACCTTACTGAGAAACAGGCCTCTAGTAAAAAGTACATTGAGTTACAAGAGTAAAACGTTTTTAAATAAACCTCGAGTAAAAAAAGTACAAATAAAAAGTAGCAATGTTACAAAATTTTGAGATTTAAAAAATCAAGTCTGCAATTTATCCCATCAGATAAAGCATAACAATAAGTTTAATTTGACACCAAATTCACTTTCATATCTCAAGTATTAAAAAAGTTATGACCATTTTCATACTCGGAAATTAGCATCTTGTTCCCTATTGATTTTCAATGGGCATTACAAAAAAGCTGTGATCTTAGATAGTCAAAAGCACATTTCTTAAGGAAAGATTAACATTTTTAAATAGCCTAAGTGTCCAAAGATTATTCACAAATAATTCACAATATAACATGATTTTTATATCTAATTTACATTCATTTATAGGCCAAATGGAAGGAATTTAGTGTTCAATTGCTGTAAATAAATCGGTTTTCTAGTGGGTTCATGTGGAACGCGCAGGTTTAGAATGTTGACAGCGCGCTGGATTAGTGCCCTCAAATGCCGAGAAAAATACTGGGGGATATAAAAAGCCCAAAATGAGCTACTCGCTATAGAAAATTATAATTATAGGGTTATATACATGCCCCATTTAATGTAAAAATAAGGTACATACCTTTAATTGTTTGCTTTATAAAACCCTGGGGCTGCCAGAGCTTGCGGAATGAACGAGAGCTTTTAAATTTATTATATCTACTCTTCGAGGCCTATAAAACTAATAATAGCTTTTGGGACCGGGTCTTGCAGCGATTCTCCGTTAATGATTTACTAGGCTGAACATCTGCGATTGGAACAGCCTAGTAAAAATCGGGTTTTAAACCCGCCCCCTCCAAACAGCTCCAAAATCACACACAAGGGGAGGGGCAGATGCTCAGCCACGATTCAGGTACGTTTTGTAACATACCTATAAAAAGCCCGCCTCGACTAAGCAAAGGCCCATCTCCAGTAAAAAGCTGGCTTCGACAATAAAAAAACCATCTTGAGGGAAAAATAAATCAGCTAAAAAAAGCCGATTCGACTAAAAATCACACCTCGACTAAAATTCCCACCGTGTTAAAAAAAACACATACCTCGTTAAAAATCTTATTCTTTCTTTACTCGAGGTAGCTTTACAGTCGATGTGAGTTTTTTTACTTGTGGGAGTTTTTACTCGATGTGTTTTTTTACTGAAATCTGGCGACCACGATGCTTCTTCACCAGAGCAGTTCCGTGACTGGACGCGAGAACCGCACCTGTCCGCCTTTTAAACCATCGCCGCACCCGCCCCAACGCTGATCGGACCCCGAGCTTCGTCCAATTAGCACGAAAGGTTTTTTGAGCGGAAAACCGAGGCGGAGAAAGTGTCCGAAGCCCGCGCGCGTCGCAAGTACAGCTCGAGTTGACAACCCCTTAGGTAAACAATCTGCTCCAGTAAACATCCACCCCCGAAACATCCACCCCCGACTAAACAACCACTAAACAGCCCAGTTAAGCCCAATTCACGCTTGCCGATCAAGGTGCCGATCTAACCTGATCTTTCTCTTTCCAATCTAAGGAAACACCCAAAAGGCTCTTGAAAGTTGTAATTGTACCCACCCCTACCACTTCCTCTAGCAATTCATTCAATATACCCTCAAGTAAAAAAACTCAACAAGTTACAAAATATACCTCGAGGAAAAAAAAACAAGGAAATGACCCGCCTCGACTAAAAAGCCCACCTCGAGTTAAAAAAACGAGGAATTGTGGAAAAAATGGTCCCCCCCGATCTCCTTAATTTTTTTTCAACTTTTATCTTAACCAGTTCCCTCTAGTTTTTAAACTTCGTTGCCCTAGAAAAAAGCCCGCCCGCCCGCGAAAGAATGCACAGCTTCTGGCTCTCGCAGCTTGCACTCGAGTTGGCTGAGGTGCGGATAAGACGGTTGGCTTCCCTTCTTTAATAACAAAATTTAAACCCCTGTCCCACGGTACGAGTTCATTCCAAGAGTTCTCCCGAGTTTGTCCTGATTCGAACTCGGAGATTACATTTGGACAGGCGAATAGATAGAAAAGCTTTGAAGGGTCTGGGCCAAATGAGACTCACTGAGAAAAGGCATTTTGGTCGTCGACGTCGAATTGGGCTAAAGAGACTTTCCTATCTATGTCTGATTCTGTAACTGTTTACCAAGAAGGTCCAGCGAGGGGTTTGGTTGTTGTTGTCACGGCACCGCACTCTAAGGGAAAAGACTGCAACGCAAAATCCTGCTACCACAGGCTACTGTGGGATGGATCCTCTGTAACCAAAGAAAATACTCGGAGGTAGACACGAAATACTGGAGTAAATCAGCGGGTCATGCAGCATCTCTGGAGAGAAGGAATGGGTGACATTTCGGGTCAGTCTGACTCTGAAAAAGGGTTTCGACCAGAAAGGTCACCCATTCCTTCTCTTCAGAGATGCTGCCTGTCCCGCCGATTTACTCCAGTATTTCGTGTCTACCTTCGATTTAAATCAGCATCTGCAGTTCTTTCCTACACATATGAGAAATGCTCTATTGATACTTAAAGATGAAACATTAGTGGAGCATTGCTACAATACAACATTGTTTCCACTCACCTACACATTGAAAGGTAAGCAAGACATAACATTATAACTCCAATTAGTCTGGCACGTTATCGATGTTGCAATAGTGTCGCCATAATTATATGTTCGAAAATATATCAGACTGAGAGATTATTGACAGGGTGTAAAGGGTCCTAACTCAAAATGTTGCCTGTCCATTCCCAAATGCTGCTGACTTTGTGCAGAGTTGATTTGTGCTAGTTCAACTGACGGAAGCCAACATTGTAATGGATTCTATGAACCATATAACTGAACAATCCCCTAATGCAGAATTTTAGCCCAAAACATCGATTACCCTTTTGCCTCCACAGACGCTGCCCGCTGAGTTCCCGGAACAAATTTTGCTTTGCTCCAGTTTCCAGCATCTGCAGTTTTTGAATTATCCTCTCATTATTTCAGTCTCGCAGATATCCCTTTTTTGCCTGATGTCCTTTTCTTATTTCCAAGCTTTGTTTTATCGTCGAATTAGGCAAATTATACAAGTCAAGCCTATTGCCATCTGTTCAAATACGGAGGTACATATGATGAAAATCATATTTGTAAGTCTTGTTCTTTTTTTAATAATCTTGAAGGGCAATAATAGTAAGAAAAGCCGATTTGTATTTCTCATAAGGACTGCAGAACAGTGTTTTGTGCATGTTCAACCTTCTGCTTCAGAAATTGTAATTGCTCTATTTTAAACAAGTTAACCCCTACATGATTGAGTAAATCTGCATCTGCAGTTCCCACCTTTGATCAAAACATGAACGAAATGACGAAGAAACATCAATAGGAACTGTAGATGCTGGTTCACACTGAAGACACAAAATGCTGGAGTAATTCAGTGGAACAGACAGCAACGGGTTTCGACCCGAAACGTCACTCGTTCCTTCTCTCCGGAGATGTTGCACCAGCATTTTGTGCAGTTCCAGCATCTGCAGTTCCTTCCTTTGCTCGAAACATGAACGAAATAATGAAGAAAAATCAATAAGAACCGCAGATGCTGGTTTACGAAAAATATATACAAATGGACACATACAGACATTGAAACTCATTGTTAAATACACAAGTCTGCGATTCCTTCCTCTGGTCAAAACATGAACAAAATGATGAAGAAACATCAATAGGAACTGCAGATGGTAGACACAAAAAGCTGGAGTAACTCAGCAGGCCAGGCAGAATCTCTGGAGAGAAGAAATGGGTGATGTTTCGGGTCGAGACCCTTCTATAGACTCAGAGTGTTTGGACCAAAGATACTAGAGGAGCAGTCTGAAGAAGGAGGGTTACACAAAAAAGCTGGAGAAACTCAGCGGGTGCAGCAGCATCTATGGAGCGAAGGAAATAGGCGTGTGTATTGCCTTATTATATGCCTATTTCCTTCGCTCCATAGATGCTGCTGCACCCGCTGAGTTTCTCCAGCTTTTTTGTGTAACCTTCGATTCTCCAGCATCTGCAGTTCCCTCTTAAAAACAGTCTGAAGAAGGATGTTGACCCGAAACGAGACCCATTCCTGAGTTACTCCAGCTTTTTGTGTGTATATCTTCGGTTTAAACCCGCATCTGCAGTTCCTTCCTACAGAATAGGAACTGCAAGATGCTGGTTAGCGATTCAAAACAAAAGATACAAAGTGCAGACAATACACACGTCAAAAGCATTGTTTCACTGAAGGGTGAATGCGTGGGCGCAGCGGCATGGACTCCAACTCCCAGCATGCCAGGGACGAGCGAAGCCGCAGGTGCGGGAGACGGTTGTGGCGGGAAGCGGCGGTAGCAGCCCCAGGCCCCAGCCTCAAGGTCGGCCCCAGCCCCACCCTCAAGGTCGGCCCCAGCCCCACCCTCAAGGTCGGCCCCAGCCCCTCCCTCAAGGTAGGCCCCCAGCCCCAGCCCCACCCACAAAGTCGGCCCCAACCCCCCACCCCCTCAAGGTAGGCCCGCTCCCCCACTGCCTTAAGTTAGGCCCCAGCCCCCACCCTCAAAGTAGGCCCAAGCCCCAGCCCCCCCCCCCCCCCCCCCCCCCTCAAGGTAGGCCCGGCAAGCACGGATCTCTGCTCCCCGTTCCTCCGCTCCCCATTTCTCCTCCGCCCCAAGGCCACACCGGGACCCGCGGGCGCTAACCTTCCTGCTGCAGCCACCACCCGCGGCTCCAGGCCGATCCGCCAGGGCCCCGGGTGCAATCCCAGCTCAGGGCGCTGTATATGTGGAGTTTGCATGTCCTCCTTCAGGCCGATTCTCAGTAACCCTGGCTTTCCCATTCTGCCCCTCCCCCATCCAAATTCTCAAACTAGTTTAACTGCCCCCAGGCAGCATCGCTGGAGAGAAGGAATGGGTGACGTTTCGGGTCAAGATCTTGACCTTAAACGCCTTTACTGATTGTATGCCTGGTTGTCACTTTCCCCATAACGAACAGTGAACGATTCTACATTTCCTTGATCATCATCTGTTTTGATCTGTATGTATGAAGTTTGCATGTCCTCCTTCAGGCCTATCCGTCAGTGTTCCGGGTTCAATCCCAGCACTGTCCTACTGATTAATGTTACTGTTTGCATGCTTCGTTGATACCTTCCCCTCAGCCAACAATGAACCATTCTACATTTCCTTAATTGCTACCCCTTCCATATGTCTAGTTTCCCTCTCCCCTGACTCTCAGTCAGAAGAAGGGTATTGACCTGACGTGCCACCCATTCCTTCTCTCCAAAGATGCTGTGTATCCTGCTGAGTTTCTCCAGCATTTAGTGTCTGTGTTCCTGTGTTCTCTTTCACACCCCCTTCCGGGTGCGGCTTCCACCAGCTCTTAACTCTATTCTGTTATTATACTTTGTATCAGTAAATAAATGGTGTGCAAAACAGCAGATACTTTAAAAAGGCAGAAGATAGACACAAAAAGCTGGAGTAACTCAACAGGTCAGAGAGAATCTCTGGAAAAATATGTTAATTATTCAGGGCAGAATACCTCATTTCCACCTGTGCCTGTTTCCTCCCATGCTTTTACTCAGTAGCTAAACATTTTACCATAAGTGAACTCAAGATCTTTCTCTTACTTTTCCTTGGAAATGAATATTCACTGCATAGGGAAAACCAACAATACATGCGGGCTGTTTGAAGACCACAATTCTGTGGATCATGATTTTATTTCCCCCATGACTTGAGTTAAAGTTCCACTGCTATTCTCACTTGCAGCTTTAATCGTTGCCATTTGCTGTTTGAAATGCAGTTGAGAAAGAAAGGTTGAAGTAGAAACTGTATTGGGCAGTATTTCAATTTATTTTGGTTGTTCTATTTGTGATTTAAATTTCTTATATGGCTTCAATGATAAGTTAGTATTTTTGTAATTTCAGTGTTGAAGATTCTGACTGAGAATGGAGAAGCCCCCCTTTAGGCAGATTCAGACATATGGGCCTTGGGATTTAAAGGAACACCTTGGAGCGGGAGGCTTTGGACATGTCTATATGTACGAACATAAGGTACATTCTATATACAGTTAGTCTAACCTTTCTGGTACATTTTAGAGTTTTTACGATTTAATAAAACAAGCATGAGACAGATACAAAAACCTCTTTCGTTCAGTTTCTTTAACCAACTGTTAATATGCAATTTCATGGGACTCATTTTGCCTCAGCCTTTATTGTTGTAGATTTTATTCCTTCCATAGATATTTGTCATGAGAAAATTTGAAATCTCCTGTTTTTACATTCCAGTTTGTGTTGCTTTTCTTCCCCTTCTCCCCAGTAGCTGTGTGACAGAAACCAAATTCACATTTCCGAATTCACATCTGACATTCGGCATGTGGCAGGGAAGCCGAATGTTGTGGCCGACGCGTTGTCCCGTCCTGCGCTGCCCGAAATTTCAGCGTTTAGCCTTGGCGTTGATTACCAGGAGCTGGCAGCCGCCCAACGGGCAGACGCCGGTATGGAGATTTATCGCAATGCTGAATCAGGACTGAAGCAGGTTAAAGTGCCATGTGGCGCCTCCGGTCCTTTGTGATATTTCCACTGGTAAAGCCCGTCCTATTGTCCCGGTCGCTTGGCGGCGTCGGATCTTCAACACCATCCACAGCCTAGCGCGTCCATTCGCGCCACCTCTGCCTTGGTCGCGGCGAAGTTCGTCTGGCACGGGTTAATGAAGCAAGTCGCTGCATGGGCTCGTTCCTGCATCCCATGCCAGACCTCTAAAGTGCAGAGACATGTGCACCTGCCGGTCCAGGATTTTGCCGTCCTGGACGGCAGGTTCCTGCACATCCATGTAGACCTGGTAGGTCCCATGCCTTATTCGCGCGGGGCTACCCACTTACTGACTATCGTAGACAGGTTTACCAGGTGGGCGGAGGCAATCCCATTGGCGGATACATGCACAATTCTGTTGATGCATGCACGAGGGTATCCCATTGGATTGCTCGTTTCGGGGTCCCCTCACATATTACCACCGATAGGGAGGCCCAGTTCACGTCTTCATTGTGGTGTGGTATGGCGCAGCCGTATGGCGCGAAGCTGCACCAGACTACCGCTTATCACCCGGAGTCCGCCTCTTCCCCCTCTCTCTCTCTTCCCTGCTCTCTCCCGCCACCCTCTCTCTCCCCCCTCTCCTCTCTCTCCCTCCCCATCTCTCTCCCCGCCTCTCTCCCCTCTCTCTCTCTCTCTTCCTCTCCCTCTCTCCCCCTCCCTCCCTCCCCCCCCCTCCCCCCCCTCCCCCTCTCTCTCTCCCCCCCCCCCCCCCCCCCCCCCCCCCCCCCCCCCCTTCCCCCAACCCCCCCTCCTCTCCACGCCCCCCCTTCCCCTCCCTTCTCCCCACCTCTCCCCCACCCTCTCCCCCTCCCCTCCCCTCCCCTCCTCCCCTCCACCCCCCTCTCTCTTCTGTCTCTTGCCCTTCTGTCTCTGCCTCTCCCTGTCTCTCCCCATTCTCTCTCTGCCCTCACTCTCTACCTCTCCCTCTCTAGGCGAGCCTGCGATTTGGGGGCTATGCATCAGTGGCTACGGCGGTTATGGGGTAAAAGGAGCAAATTAATATTAATATAATATCAAGGGGGGTAGTTAGTGTGTGTGTGGGGGGATGGTTAGTGTGTGTGACGCCACATGCCGCCCCCACCCCCGCAAACGTGCATTGGGGGAACAGACCCAACTGGTCTGCACTTGGTCTAGTCTATATAATTAAAAGTCTAAACTTGACCACTTCCTGTTTGCACTGTATATTGATTTTAGAAAAAACGCTACCACTTACGGCTGTGATTTTTGGCCATCTTACTCAGAGTCCCCCTCCAGCTGTCGGCCAGAGGATTTTTCCCATCGATGAAAAATAAAAGACTTATTAATGTTTACAAATTGGTGAGATTCTTTATCCTGTCAATCACGCCATGAAGGCCTTCCTGTGGGAGGGGCGGAGTGACTATAAAACCTGGAAGTGTGGACGTGCCTCAGTCTCAGCAAGATGGGGGAGGGAGAGGTCACGACTCAGCCTGAGCTGTGAATAACACTGAACATTGAACACATATCTACTGAACTGTGTGGTTTTACTGACATGTGTGTGCGCCCTTAATGTGGTTTGAAATTGAAGTTTGAAAATGAAAATGTGGTTGGTTTGAAAATAAAAATGTGGTTGGTTTGAAAATGTGGTTGGTTTGAAAATGTGGTTTGAAAATGAAAATGTGGTTTGAAAATCTATATAATTAAAAGTCTAATCTGACCACTTCCTATTTGCGCTGTATATTGATTTTAGAAAAAACGCTACCACGTACGGCTGATTTCTGGCCATCTTACTCAGAGACCCGCTCCGCTCATCAGGTTCCGAGGATTTTTTCCCATCGATGAAAAATAAGAGTTATTACTGTTTAAAAAATGTTGAGTTTCTCTCTCCTGTTATTCACAGCATGAAGGCCACTCCCCTTCTAGTGGGAGGGGGGAGGGACTATAAAACCTGGAAGTGTGGGTGTGGCTCAGTCTCTGCAAGGTGGGAGAGGTCACAAATCTGTCTGAGCTGTGAATCAACAGAACACATTGAATGCCCACTGAACCGTGTGTGGTGTTTAAGTGGTGTTTTGTGTGGTCTCACCCTGCATGAAATTGTATGAAACTGCATTTGAATGTTGTGGCCTTGCACCCTGCATGAAATGGTGTGAAACTGCATTTGAATTTGGTGGCCTTGCACCCTGCTTGAAGAGGTCCGGAACTGCACTTGAATTCAGTGGCCTTGCACCCTGCTTGAAATGGCATGAAACAGCACTTGAGTTTGGTGGCCTTGCATCCTGCTCGAAATGGCATGAAACTGCACTTGCATTTGGTGGCCTTGTACCCTGCATGAAATGGCATGAAACTGCATTTGAGTTTGGTGGCCTTGCACCCTGCTTGAAGTGGCATGAAACTGTACTTGAGTTTGGTGGCCTTGCACCCTGATTGAAGTGGCATGAAACTGCACTTGAATTTGGTGGCCCATGAGTGATTACTCAGGGTAGGCAGTCAGTCGGCTTTTAAAAAAAACTTAGACTTCCAGTGGCGCTATGGTGGAGTAGAGGCACGCGCCAGCTAGCTCCGCTCTAAAAAACGATTAACAATGGGAGGGAAAAAAAACGGGACTGACCTGCAGAGAACACACCGGCAGCTTGTATTTAGTGAGTGACGTCATCAGACCGTGACTCCGGTGATTCAATGTCGTTGCAACATACTCCCCCAAAGGGACAGGCAAAAAGACCCGGTAAGACTAAAGCACCGGTGGAAGAAGTAGGCCTGACTGGAGCCTTGGACTCAATTTTAACGTCATCCCAGGAGGATGTTTCAAAGGTCCAGAAGACAAAGTCGAAAAAAACTGAAATTGAGGAACTTCGTAATTTTATCTCACAAGAAATCGCAAGTATAAAAGAAGAACTGAAAAGCTTTAAAGGAGAAATGAACTTTAAAGAAGAACTGAAATTTTTTAAGGAAGAATTTAAAGAAGAAATCATTGCTTCTGTCCATGAAGAACTGGCTACCAGGAAGGAAAAAATGTCTGAAAATCTTAATCAACAAATCGAAGAGGTAAATGATAAAAATTAACTCGATGGAATCCAACTTTAATTCTAGGTTGGATCCCGTCATCAAGACAGTAAATCAACAAATTACAGCCATAACTCAACTATAGTCAATTGCTGAAACAAATGCTTAAACTATAAAAAAGACTTCTCTCCAAGAACAAGCGTTTAACAGTTTTATTGCATAAAATAACTGAAAAATGTATTCTTGGAGGGACGTCAGAATTTAATAATTGTTGGTGTTCTAGAAGGCAAAGAGGGGAATAAAGATCTCCATGATTTTGCTGCAGACTTATTAAAAAAAAGTCTTAAATTTAGATCAAAAGCCTCTACTAGGCCGGGCACACAGAGCACTGAGACGTCGCCCAAGTGAGAGCGCCCTCCCCAAGATAACTGATAGTGAAGGTGCAATATGACCATGTTTTGGATGATATTATGAAAAAATCGTTGGCAGCAGAAATCTCCTATTTGAAGGAGACAAGATTAGTATATTCAGAGATTATCCTGTAGAGGTCGCCAGGAGAAGAGCGCTTTTTACTGAGACAAGAGGAATCCTTAAGAAGATACAAAACCTGAGATATGGACTGATGTATCCTGCAATACTGAGAGTCACCTACAAGAAGAAGGAACATATCTTCACCGACCACAAGGAAGCATTGGAGTTCGCCAAGGACATTGAGAATTTGACTGTTGATTGAACAATATTCACCTGATGTCATCATCTTGCAGAGAACAAATTGAACTTTAAATTGTTATACTTAAGGACTAATGAAAGCTGATAATGATAGTCGAGCACGTTTTCTTGCTATTGACATACAACTTTTATATTTATTATTAACTTAACTAATTATTATTAACTAATTATTATTAATTAGATCTACTTAGAATTAGTTAAAAATATGAACTGTAAATAAGGTTTGATTTAAGCAACTTATTAATAAAAATGTGTTTTGTTTTTTACTTTTGACTAATATTTGAATAATAATTTATCATGAGAATAATAACTTTTCATTACCGGATCACAAATACTTTGGACCTAAATATGTTTTTCCCCCTCCCCTATAAATTGTTTTTATTGAAATTTTCTTTTTTTACTAAAGCATGGAGCTAGTAATAATTTTTTTTTCTAAGGCTATGGAAGTCTTTAGATGGTTAGCCACGCTAGTGTGGCTAACTACACTGATTGTAGATATAGTTTTTTTTCTTCTCTTTGCACTTTACTAATCATTTATTTTTTCACTTTCTTTTATTTTTTTACTTAATTATAACTTTAATATTGAATTGAATTATAAGTTTTATTTAAGGAGATGCGTCCGGGAGGAAGACTTATTAGATCTAAAATTCATCTATCTTGTGTAATGTCGGGTTTAGTGTGTTGAACCATCTGCTCTTTTATAGACCACCCTACCCATAAGAAGCAAGATGTTAATATGAAAATTGGGGGTGAAGGATTACATTTTGTAGTTGGAACGTTAAGGGAATTAATGAACCAATCAAGAGAGGTAAAGTATTAGCACATTTAAAATCACTCAAAGCAGATATAATATTTCTTCAAGAAACTCACCTTAAAAAGGAAGCGCAACATAGATTGAAAGCAAAATGGATTGCCAAAACGTATCACTCCTCATTCTCTCATAAGTCTAGAGGGGTTGCAATTCTAATCCGTAAAGGTATACCTTTTAAACATATATCAACTATAACGGATATCGATGGTAGATATATTATATTAGTGGGTGAGTTATATTTTAAAAAAGTGATTCTTCTTAATGTTTATAGACCAAATTTTGACAGCCCTTTGTTTTTTTGATTTTGACAGCCCTTTGAAAACACTCAATACTATCCCAGAACTTACACGACATAATTTAATAATTGGTGGAGATTTAAATTGTACATTAGATTCTTATTGAGACAGATCATCAAGACAAAGGAAATTAAAATCCAAGACAAGTGAATTACTAAATTCCTACATTAATACTACAGGTGCACAACCTTTTATCCGGTGTTCCAGAAACCGAAAAGCTCCGAAAACCGGCCATTTTTTCCAGATGTCGTCTGCGCACCAAAGCTCGCGTTTGGCGCCAAACTTGACCCAAAACGACCCACGGTCAACCCAGGTCTGTACTACTGTAGCGGCTGCCTCCTCCCTGGAGACCGGGAGACGCTTAAACATCTGTAAATCATTGCTTAAATGTTAGTCAGTTAGTTTGGAGGGCTTTTATGTGAAGGGGGGGTGAAGGGGTAAACTTTAATTCTTAGTCCCCTACCTGGTCGGAGAGGCGGGGAGCGGTCAATGCCTTATCGGGTTGCCGTGCAGTAAGCTCCGCAGCGCTGTGGCCGTTGGGGCTGCGGGCGGCGCCAGTTGTAGCTCCGACCCCGGCAACTCTACCCCTGGCTGCGAGGCGCTCCAAATCCAGCGCGGCCCGCGGCCGGACGCCCCAGCTCCGCAAATGTCGGGAGTCGGCAGCGTCGCAGCGCTGGGAAATCAGCGGGGAGCGGGCAATGCCTTACCGGGTCGCCGTGCGGCAAGCTCCGGAGCCGCCGACACACAACATCGCGGAGCGTCGCTGGATTTGGAGCCGCGCAGCCAGGGGTAGAGTTGCGGGGTTGGAGCTCCAACCGGCGCCGTCCGCGGCCGGACGGAGCCCCCAACTCCGCGGCTCCAAATCCAGCGACGCTCCGCGATGTTGTGTGTCGGCGGCCACAGCGCTCCGGAGCTTGCCGCACGGCGACCCGGTAAGGCATTGCCCGCTCCCCGCTGGTATCCCAGCGCTGCGATGCCGCCGACTCCCGACATTCTCGGAGCTGGGACGTCCGGCCGCGGGCCGCGCTGGATTTGGAGCGCCTCGCAGCCAGGGGTAGAGTTGCCGGGGTCGGAGCTACAACCGGCGCCGCCCGCGGCCGGACGGAGCCCCCAGCTCCGCGAGGTTGGGAGTCGCCGACCAGGTAGGGGACTAAGAATTAAAGTTTCCCCCTTCACCCCGACTCCACCACCACCACATAAAATCCCTCCAAACTAACTGACTAACATTTATGCAATGAGTCTCCCGGTCACCCGGGAGGAGGCAGCAGCTCCAGACTTTTCAAGCAGCCCGCGCTACCTACCTAATCTACGCTAAAAATCTTCCATTCTGAAATCCGAAAATGTCCGAAATCCGACAAGTGTCTGGTCCCAAGGCTTTCGGATAAAAGGTTGTGCACCTGTACTAACATCAAAGATGTCTGAAGAATCGAAAACCCATCCGGACGAGAATATTCATTTTACTCACCAGTACACAAAACCTATTCAAGAATAGACTACTTTTTAGTAGACTCTAAACTTATCCCATTTACCTACAATTCGAAATATCATAATATTATTATCTCGGATCATGCACCTTTAACATTCATGATTAAACTAAATGGAATGACCGAGAAGCAGACACAATGGAGACTTAACCCTCAAATTTTAAATGAAAAAGTATGTCACGAATATCTTATTACACAGATCAATACGTTTTTCAAGTCCATTGACCGCCCTGAAACAATTAGATATAGAGAATGCGGCTGTGCGCTCTATGATAAAACACAATAAAATTGCTGCACTTAAATATAAGTTAAACAAATCATAAAACTTTATCAACATACTAAACAATTACATTTTGATTTCGGTGACAAACCACAAAAACTATTAGCTCATCAACTCCGAAAACTGGATGGGGAAAAAACAATTTATAAAATTAGATCAGATATGGGAGAAATACTAACATTGTCCAAGGATATCAATGACAGATTTTTACAATATTATCAAACACTTTACTCAACCAAAATGATAGAGCGTTCTGCAAGAATGGAATCATTTTTACAGAAATGTAATCTTACAGGTTTAGATCTGAAAGAGAGGGAATTATTAGGTGCTGAAATATCAGTAAAAGATATCGAAGAGTCAATTAAATCTTTAAAACACTATAAGGCTGCAGGCCCTGATGGCCTAAGCTCTGAATTTTATTAAAAAAATTATGATCTGATTTCCCCACGTCTACAGACTTTGTATAATTATGCCTTTACTCAACAGAAACTGCCATAAACTTTAAACAAATCAACAATAACACTTATACCAAAAACGGATAAGGGCCTTGAGGACCCAGGTTCATATAGAGCAATTGCTCTCTTAAACACTGATCAGAAAATATTAACCAAAATTCTAGCCCATAGATTAAGTTTAGTGATTCATAAATTAATACACCCCGATCAAACAGGTTTTATTTCAAAACGTATTCATTTAAGAATCTGAGACGATTACTTAATATTGTATATTCAAATAGAATAGCTAATGTAGATCTAGCAGTCATCTCGCTAGACGCTGAAAAAGCATTTGATCAGGTGGAATGGCCCTATTTATTTTCGGTGATGGAAAAATTTCAACTGGGTGAGAAGTACTGCACATGGGTTAAGCTTTTATGTACTAACCCAACAGCTCGAATATTGACAAACCAAATGTTATCACCTAAATTTAATTTATCTAGAGGTTGTAGACAAGGATAGTAACATAGAAAATAGGTGCAGGAGTAGGCCTTTCGGCCCTTCAAGGCTGCACCACCATTCAATATGCTCATGGCTGATCACCCCACTCAGTATCCCTTACCTGCCTTCTCTCCATTCCCCCTGGTCCCCTTAGTCACACAGGCCACATCTAACTCCCCCTTAAATATAACCAATGAACTGGCCTCAACTACCTTCTGTGGCAGAGAATTTCGGTCAGACAGAACCAAAGTAGTTATTCAATTGGTCTGCCATGTCCTTGTTCCCCATGACCAATTCGCCTGTTTCTGACTGCAAGGCACCTACATTTGTTTTAACTAATTTTTTTCTCTTCACATATCTATAAAAACGTTTGCAGTCAGTTTTTATGTTCCCTGCCAGCTATCCCCATTATTATTCACCCTTGCTATTGAGCCACTGACAGAAAGTGTTAGAGCCCACCCAGAAATATATGGATATAATACTAAAGATATAGTTTATATAGTTTATATAAATTTCTTTATATGCAGATGATGTATTAATATGCATCACAAACCTAGAAACTAGCATTCCAAACCTGTTAAATCTTATAACTCAATTTGGCTCATTTTCGGGATATAGAATTAATTGGAACAAAAGTGAAATTATGCCAATAATGGAACTTAACCTACATACATTGCAACAATCTCCCTTTTAAAACAGGTTAACGAAAAATTTAAATATCTAGGAATTTGTGACTAAGAAATATACTTATTTAATTAAATTAAATTTCCCGCCTTTAATTAATAAACTGCATTTCAGTATTGGAAAACACTTCCTATCTCAATGCTTGGTAGAATTAATGCTATAAAAATAAATTTTATTCCGCAATTACTGTACCTCTTTCAATATATCTTCCAAAACATTTTTTTTTGGTTGATTCTATCATCACAAATTTTATTTGGGATTATAAGAACCATTGAATAAGTAAAAAACATTTATGTAAATCCAAGACGAATGGAGGATTAGCTTTACCAAATTTTTTGTTTTACATCTGGGCAGTTAATATTAAAAATATGAACTTCTGTTTGGTAGGTATGGATCAGCAACCAGACTGGTTAAAGATGGAAAAGGAAGATTGTTTGCCTTTTGAAATTGGCTCGATTTTGTTAGCTCCCACAAAACTAAATTAAAAAAACCTATAGTGAAAACCCTATAATATATAGGGGTATACGAATTTGGAAACAATTAAAAAATACTTTAAAATTGGATAATTCATCACTCTTTCTTCCCATTGTAAATAACCCTTCATTTAAACCCTCTGTGTTGGAGAAAGGTTTTATACAATGGAAAAAGTATGGAATTAAAAAGGTGGAACATCTTTATAGAAAAGGTATTTTTCTTTCATTTCAGGAGTTACAACAGAATTATGGACTACATTCAAATATTTTTTTTAGATATTTACAACTTAGAGATTATGTTAAATCACATACACAAGAATATAGAACTAGAGAGCCAGAGACTCTTGATGAATGTTTGAATAAACATCCTTATACAGATAAATTAATATCTCACATTTATAATACTCTTTTAGATAGTGAGGTCCCATCGACAGAATTATACAGACAAGCACGGGAAAATGAATTAGACCAACCTATAATTAAAGATATTTGGGACAAAAGTCTACAACATATACATCAATGCTCGTTAAATGCCAGACATTCTTTAATATGATTTAAAGTACTTCATAGACTGCATTTACTCTAAAACAAAATTGAATAGAATGTTTACACATATCTCCCTTATATGTGATAAACGTCAATGCTCAGAGGCTAATTTAACTCATACTTTTGTAAATTGTATAAAAATCAAAAATTTCTGGACGGATATTTTTTGAATAATTTCTGAAGTTGTTAATATCCAATTGGATCCCGAATCAAAACTAATAATATTAGGAATATCAGAACAAAGCCTAAAACTTACAACAAGCCAAAGAAACTTCCTTGATTATAGTATAATAATTGGGAAAAAATGAATATTAACATTTTGGAAATGTCCAACAACCCCCACAATTAAAATGTGGATTATGGAGATGTCTGAGACCTTACATTTGGAAAGAACTAGACTTATCTTAATTGACAAATAAGAGTTATTTGCTAGAATATGGTCTCCGTTTATTGACTTTTTGAAAGGGTAAATTGGTCTGACATGGAAGCCTGACTAAAGCTTGAACCCGGGATTAGATGAATAGTTATGTTTTATAATCTACGGACCTATCTGCAAAGTTGTACTATTGGTAATTTATTCTATTTTTTTTTTTTAATCGTTTATTTTCTTCCTATCTATAAAAAAAATAAACAAATAGAAGCAGTGTTAATATGCAATTGATAAATGAGGTCCTTAACTATTTTTGATAGCTGGGATCCCAACAATGAACAAAATGATAACAGTAATTGATAAACAAAACTTGTTTTGATTATGATATGTATATGCTTCTAATAAAAACTTAAACCGCGCATGCGCAGATTGTTCTCTCCGTAAAAATAAAAATAAAGACAGTAACAATTCCATTTGCCCAAGCCTTCCAAGTCTCCTTTATTCTGAATTACTGAATGGGTGGGGGGGTGAAGGGTGTTGGCAGGTGGAGAGCTGGTGGGAAAAGTTGAATCAGTTGTCATCTTATTGAATGACAACACTTGTTCAAGGGATCAATTGGAGGGACAGTTTATTTCACAGCGTGTGGAGAATCTGTGCCAGGGGTAAAGTTGCGGGAAGGGCACGGTGTTGATAAGGAGAGGGTCGGGGATAATGCCCGTAACTCACTCTCCGCTGCTGCGGCGCTCCCTACGCGGAGCCATCACATTGTAGCCGGGGTTGGAAGCAGCTCGGGTAGCTGCGAGCGGCCGCCGGGACCCGACAGCAGAACTGGCCGCCACTTCAGCGCCTTCTGCCGGTCCGCTCACCTCAGGCACTGTTCTCCGTCTGAACACCTCTCACCTGCCGCTCACCTACTACGCTCATGTCAGCCGCTTCCCGCAAATCCTTAAATTCCCACAGCCGAGTAACCTCAATCGCGCTGTCGGAATTTAAGGATTTGTGGGAAGCGGCTGACATGATTGAGGCCGGCGAGCGGCAGGAGCGAGGTTTTCAGACGGAGAGCTGCCAGAGGTGAGCGGGGGCCGGCAGAAGGAGCTGAGGTGGCGGCCGGTTCCGCTGTCCGGCCCGGCGGCCGCTCGCAGCCACCCGAGCTACTTCTTCCCCCCTCCCTCCCCTGCCTCAATGTTGTGGCTTTGTGCAAGGAGCGTCGCAAGTGGATTACTGGCATGATACAGATCCCCTCCTTGACAACGCTCCAGCCCTCCCTGCAACTTTACCCCGGGCCAGACTCCCCAAATGCTGTGAAAAGAACTCTCCGCCCCCACCCCGGGAAATACGGTATTTAATAATAATAATAATAATAATAATAATAATAATAATAAACTTTATTACGACTCAAGGTCCAGACAAGGGGCAACATTACATTAAAAATACATTGCATATCAAATATCATAAATATATGTAAAATCTTGGTATCTATCTATCTATCTATCTATCTATCTATCTATCTATCTATCTATCACACTCTGTGCCTGACGACTGGCTGACTTTCTGCCTTTTGATTCGTGCCCAATACTCGCAGATGTCCAATCGGAACGGCCGATGCTCGCAGATGTCCAATCGGAATGGCCGATGCTCGCAGATGTCCAATCGGAATGGATCCTTTTACTTTCTTCCTTTGATTCACTGCCACGCCGAATCCAGACGCTCAATCTCCCACGTCTTTTACATTTCGATGGAGATTTCGCTTTTCTTTCTAAGTATCCGTTCCTCATTACATTTCGTCACCTTTAAGTACACGTTTTTAATCAAATCCTTCTCCCCCCCCCCCCCCCCCCCCCCCCCCTCACTCATTTTGTCGCCTCCTGCTGGCCAGCGACCATAACGGCTGCTGGCGCCCGCATTTCAACCTCAAGAGACGCCATTTAATTCAGCCTTTCAAGGACGGCTTCAGTTCGAGGACCACGTCTCCCGTGAGGGCTGCGGGTAGGGAACGGCTATGGGTAGGGAACGGCTGCGTTGGGGGAGCCATTGGTCTAGTATCACATAAAAACATCATAATTTATATATTTTTTAAAACCCACAATACTTAAGTTAAAAATCCAGATTAAAGGATGATCAATGTCCTACAACGAGACAACGATACCAGTGTCTCCACAACTGGGATTCGTAGCGTGTAGTGCTAACCCTTATGTTTGTCAAGGCCACAATAAGCACATTCTTAGAGTAATTTATCCTGCAAATGATTTTATACATGTGGTGTCTTAGGATAGCTTCTAAAGTACTGACTCCTGCAGCCACAAACACATTACTGGCACTACACCATCTAGGTTGCCTTAGCAATGTTCTCATGGCATCATTATATGCCACCTTTAGTCTCTGCATACTTGTCTTTAAATAGTTCGACCACAGGTGCGCAGTGTAGAGGGGTGTGCAGTATGCTCTAAATAGCGACATCTTCACCACATCTGCACACGCACCAAATTTACGCAAGAGGATATTTGCCTGTACATACAGCATGCGTCGTTGCCTATAAATATCCTCATCATCTGTCATTTGTTCTGTAATAATAGGCCCTAGATATTTTATCTTATTACAGATACTAAGATTGTTGACAGACAATTAAAAAACAGGATATTTTAAGCATTTATCCTCTTTCGTTCTACAGACCATAACAGCAGTCTTACTAGCATTATATTTAATGTCATGTTCCACACCATACACGGAACATATAGTAAGGAGCTGCTGGAGACCAGTGCTAGATTTAAAAACATAAAGCACCAAGAAATGTACTTACCACATTATCGGTACACAAACTCCATTTTTCACTCTTTGTTTCCTAAGATACTCTTCAGATAATGGCAATCCATATTTGAAAACCCCGCCAAGAAACTAGTGCTGTGCATGCACAGTAGGCTGCTGCACCTGCACAGTACAGCAAAGGCAGACTTTCAGCTGCCTTCAGCCCCGATTGTCATTCATGGCTTGAAGCAGCGCTGACGGCAGGTGGGCTGCACAGAACTTCGCGTGTAATAAGTGCTGCAGATGAAAGGCATGGAGAATTATGCCTACCTAAGAGATCGATCTCTTAGATAGGCATAATTCTCCCATGCCTTTACTATTTATCTTTAGTAATTACCATTTTATAATTTTAGTCAGGGTAGGCAGTGCCTACCTTGCCTATCCTGATGGCACGTGCCTGCCTTGCACCCTGCTTGAAGTGGTAGGAAACTGCTCCTGAATTTGATGGCCTTGCATCCTGCTTGAAGTAGTAAGAAGCTGCACTTGAATTAGGTAGCCTCGCACCCTGCTTGAAATAGTAGGAAACTGCATTTGAATTTGGTGGCCTTGCACCCTGCTTGAAATGGAATTTCAAGGAATAGCCGTGAGTCAACTGCCAGCCCACCAGCCGTGAGTGAGCTGCCAGTACATCAGGCTTGAGTGACTGAGCTGCCACCACAATAATCCATTTGACCCAGAATGTTCATACTAGCCCTTTGGATATCAGTCCCTTCAGCCCACAACACCCTTACTAACGTTCCAGAAAATAACCCCCCCCCCCTCCCCCACTGGCCACCAATATTGGAATTGGTGGTGGAGAGGTGGAATATTGCGTTGGGGGACTAGCCCTCCCAACGGGTCCCATTTAGTTTAGTTTAAATTAAAATCTTGTCCTCAAATATCCAATCCCATAACTATAGCTGCAAGGAGATATGGTGCATCTATTCCACCTCGGTCCATTTGCTTTATCTATACTGGCTCAGCAGTACCAGAAGCTATTACTTATCTGTTCAAGTAACATTTGCAAAACAGTCAATGGTACAAGATAAATTACTCCACTGTCATGTTTTTGCTGCGTGACTCGCGTTTCAAAGAGATCAAGTGTTATCTATGATAAAGGGCATAAAACTCGAAATAAACAATTGATATAACATGACATGCATAGACTTGGAACATAGGACAGTATTGTGCTGGAACAGGTGCTTTGGCCCACAATGTTTGTGCCAACCATCATGCTAATTTAAATTGTACAGTCCCTGCAAATGGTTGAAGGTACACAAAAGTACTGGAGAAACTCAGCGGGTGCAGCAGCATCTATGGAGTGAAGGAAATAGGCAACGTTTCGGGCCAAAACCCTTCTTCAGACTGATCAAATGGTTGACATCCTTCCATTTCTTTCCCGTTTATGTGTACCTCAATGCCTCTTGAACATTACTCAAGTATCTGCATCCACCACTTCCCGGGCAGCATTTTCCAGGAATCTACCACTCTAGAAAGAACCTTTCTATGAATCCACTTCCCCACCCCTCCCCCCACACCTTAAACCTATACCCTCTTGTATTTGACATTTCCAATACAAGGGATAGAGAAGGGGGACTTTCTACCCTATCTAAACCTCTCATAATGTTATGTACTTCTAGCAGGTTGTCCCTCAGATTCTCTCCATGAGTTTCCAATCCAGGCAACATTCTGGTTAACCTCTTCTGCACCCCTCCTAAGTCAGCACATCCTTCTTGTTATGCAATGCCCAGTGCAGCATACAATACTCCAAATGTGTAATCTCCATATTTATCAACAGGATGGAGGAAACTGGTTACTACATTCGATATGCAATATATGTATATGGCATACATCTGGGTTAAGTATTTCCAAAATGGGGCTCATGGGCAATACTTAAATCACACTACATAGCACCTCGACAGCACCCAAATCTTATTATTTGGCATTTATTTCTGTTAATTACATGCAGCAAGAAAGACAGAAACCATGATTAGGGAAATAAGAGGATTTACATGTGGAGAACAGAAAGAATGGATAATCTGATAAACGCAAAGAATGACACATATTTGGACTGTCTAAAGGCACGTACTAATAACATCATTAATTATTTTAGGGGGGAAATGTACGCACAACCTTAATCACCTTAACCTTAATGCCACCCCCAAAAGGCAAAGCAGTCAACCAAATGCATGCTCCAAATATTGAGTTAACACCCCTCCAAGAATATGGACATATTTTTTAGTTCTCAATCGTGATGATTGTCTTGTAAACCAGTTTTGACATTTAAGGTGTTTCAGGTCATGGCTTCAGGCTCTTGCTGGTGTGAATAGAGCAGTGCTGAATAGCACTTTGCTACAATGGTCCCCCGGTCTTGGCCCCATCACAATAGTTAGGTCTTCTGATCAAATATGTATTGGAGAGAAAGTTGAAAAACGTTTTCACAAATATTTTTTCTTCTGATAGACAAGAGTAGAAATGTATACACAGCAGGTGCATGTAGTTTGATTATGAGTGTAGATGGGGTTGGGAGTAGGGGGGGTAGAGACATGCTTTCCCCATAAAAGACAATTCACAATCAAAATCAAATATTAAGGAATACAAGGTAATTTCAAGAGCATATTTCCTATACAAGGGTAATACATCTGAATAAATTATAAAACAGCACTTATAAACAGAATGTTTATTCTGTAATTTGCATTTGGGGGAAAAACACAGCAGACAATGCCATCATTTGTAGACAGAGTATTTAACAATACATTGGTGCTGCTTATTAGTGATTAAAATATTAATCAACTTAATTTCAAATGACTAGATGACAATATGCTCAAAGAAAATTGACCAAAGCTTTAAGGCATTGGATGCTATCTATCTACCTATCTATTATATACGGGAATAGTCCCCGAGGATTGGCGTACTGCGCATGTTGTTCCATTGTTTAAAAAGGGTTCTAAGAGTAAACCTAGCAATTATAGGCCTGTTAGTTTGACTTCAGTGGTGGGCAAATTAATGGAAAAGATACTTAGAGATAATATATATATAAGCATCTGGATAAACAGGGTCTGATTAGGAACAGTCAGCATGGATTTGTGCCTGGAAGGTCATGTTTGACTAATCTTCTTGAATTTTTTGAAGAGGTTACTAGGGAAATTGACAAGGGTAAAACAGTGGATGTTGTCTATATGGACTTTAGTAAGGCCTTTGACAAGGTTCCTCATGGGAGGTTGGTTAAGAAGGTTCAACTGTTGGGTATAAATGCAGGAGTAGCAAGATGGATTCAACAGTGGCTGAATGGGAGAAGCCAGAGGGTAATGGTGGATGGTTGTTTGTCGGGTTGGAGGCAGGTGACTAGTGGGGTGCCTCAGGGATCGGTGTTGGGTCCTTTGTTGTTTGTCATGTACATCAATGATCTGGATGAAGGTGTGGTAAATTGGATTAGTAAGTATGCAGATGATACCAAGATAGGGGGTGTTGTGGATAATGAAGAGGATTTTCCAAAGTCTACAGAGTGATTTAGGCCATTTGGAAAAATGGGCTGAAAGATGGCAGATGGAGTTTAATGCTGATAAATGTGAGGTGCTACACCTTGGCAGGACAAATCAAAATAGGACGTACATGGTAAATGGTAGAGAATTGAAGAATACAGTTGAACAGAGGGATCTGGGAATAACCGTGCATAGTTCCTTGAAGGTGGAATCTCATATAGATAGGGTGGTAAAGAAAGCTTTTGGAATGCTAGCCTTTATAAATCAGAGCATTGAGTATAGAAGCTGGGATGTAATGTTAAAATTGTACAAGACATTGGTGAGACCAAATCTGGAGTATGGTGTACAATTTTGGTCGCCCAATTATAGGAAGGATGTCAACAAAATAGAAAGAGTACAGAGGAGATTTATTAGAATGTTGCCTGGGTTTCAGCAACTAATTTACAGAGAAAGGTTGAAGAAGTTAGGTCTTTATTCTCTGGAGCGCAGAAGGTTAAGGGGGGACTTGATAGAGGTCTTTAAAATGATGAGAGGGATAGACAGAGTTGATGTGGATCAGCTTTTCTCTTTGAGAATAGGGAAGATTCAAACAAGAGGACATGACTTCAGAATTAAGGGACAGAAGTTTAGGGGTAACATGAGGGGGAACTTCTTTACTCAGAGAGTGGTAGCGGTGTGGAATGAGCTTCCAGTGGATGTGGTGGAGGCAGGTTCGTTGGTATCATTTAAAAATAAATTGGATAGGCATATGGATGAGAAGGGAATGGAGGGTTATGGTATGAGTGCAGGCAGGTGGGACTAAGGGAAAAAAGTTGTTCGGCACGGACTTGTAGGGCCGAGTTGGCCTGTTACCTTGCTGTAATTGTTATATGTTACATGGTTATATGGTTATTTATTAAAACTGTGTGCCGTCCGGCTGCCGGCCACCTTTCTTCCTTTGATTCCTTGCTACTCCGAAACCAGACGCAGAATCGGCGAGATCTTTTCCATTTCGGGAGAGATTTCACTTTTCTTTCAAAGTATCCGCTCCTGATTACATTTCGACGTGTTTATGTACACATTTTTAAATCAAATCCTCCTTCTCCCCCCCCCCCCCCCCCCCCCCCCCCCCCAATATTTAAAAAATAAACTGGCTTCTCACCCATAGAAGCAGCCCCAGCCCCAGCCCCTGCTGAACGTTCCATCGTGTGATGTCACAATGCCCGATGCTCACATATGTCCAATCAGAATGGATCCATTTACATATGCCTTTGCAGGAGCCCCAGCCCATGGTGAACGTTCCATCGTGTGATGTCACACTGCCCAATGCTCAAAGACATTCTTGCCATAGAGGGAGTACAGAGAAGGTTCATCAGGCTGATTCCTGGGATGTCAGGACTTTCATGTGAATAAAGACTGGATAGACTTGGCTTGTACTCGCTAGATTTTAAAAGATTAAGGGGGTATCTTATAGAAACTTACAAAATTCTTAAGGGGTTGGACAGGCTAGATGCAGGAAGATTGTTCCCAGATGTTGGGGAAGTCCAGAACAAGGAGTCACAGTTTAAGGATAAGGGGTAAATCTTTTAGGACCGAGATGAGAAAAACATTTTTCACACAGATAGTGGTGAATCTCTGGAATTCACTGGCACAGAAGGTAGTTGAGGCCAGTTCATTGGCTATATTTAAGAGGGAGTAAGATGTGGCCCTTGTGACTAAAGGGATCAGGGGGTATGGAGAGAAGGCAGGTACAGGATACTGAGTTGGATGATCAGCCATGATCATATTGAATGGTGGTGCAGGCTCGAAGGGCCGAATGGCCTACTCCTGCACTTAATTTCTATGTTTCCCTCTCCTCACCCCTCTCCCTCTCCCACCCATCCCTCTCTCCCCCACCCCCCCCTTCCCTCTGTACCCCCCTTCTCTCCCCCCTCTCTCTCTCCACCCGCCCCCTTCCTCCTACCCCTCTGTCCCTCTTTCATCACTCCCCCTACCCCTCTCCTCCTCCCTCCCCACTCTTCCACCTCTCCCCCTTCCACCTCCACTCTCCCTCCCCACTCTTTCCCCTCTCTCCCCCCACCCCTCCCCCCTGCCCTCCCTCCTCCCCTCACACCCCATCCCCCCCCTCCCCCACATCTCTCTCCTCATCCCCCTCTCTCACCCCCTACCCCACTCTCCTATTCCTTCTGTCCCATCCCCTCCTCCTCCTCTCCCGTCCCTCCCCTCTTCTCACCCCACCTTTGTGTTTGGGGGGTGGTTAATGTGAGTGTGATGCCACAGCCCACCCCCCTCACCCTCCTCCCGCGAACGCCGTTGCGGAAACAGACCCAACGGGTCTGCACTTGGTCTAGTTATTATATAAAACTGTGTGCCTGCTGCCGTCCGGCGTCCATCCGTCCGGCTGCCGGCCACCTTTCTTCCTTTGATTCTTTGCAACTCCAAAACCAGACGCAGAATCACCGAGATCTTTTCCATTTCAGTAGAGATTTCAATTTTCTTTAAAAGTATCCACTCCTGATTACATTTCGTTGTGTTTATGTACACATTTTTAATCAAATCCTTCTCCCCCCCCCCCCCCCAATATTTCAAAAATAAACTGGCTTCTCACCCATAGAAGCAGCCCCAACCCCAGCCCCTGCTGAACGTTCCATCGTGTGATGTCACAATGCTCGATGCTCACAGGTGTCCAATCGGAATGGATCCATTTACATATGCCTTTGCAGGAGCACCGGCACCTGGTGAACGTTCCATCGTGTGATGTTGGATGATCAGCCATGACCATATTGTGCTGTATCGAAGGGCCGAATGGCCAACTCCTGCACCTATTTTCTATGTTTTCTATGTTTGATCCTGACCCTGGGTCCTGTCTGTGTCCTAATTTGAGGAAGGACATCCTTGTGATCGAGGCAGTGCAGCGTAGGTTCACGAGATTGATCCCTGGGATGGCGGGACTGTCATATGAGGAAAGATTGAAAAGACTAGGCTTGTATTCACTGGAGTTCCTTCTCCCTCCCCACTCTTCCACCTCTCCCCCCCTCCCCCTCCACTCTCCCCCCCACTCTTTCCCCCTCTCTCCCCCCACCCCCTCTCCCCCTCGCTCCCATCTCCCCTACCTCCCCCATCCCCCCTCCCCCACATCTCTCTCTCCATCCCCCTCTCTCATCCCCCTACCCCGCTCTCCTTTTTCCCTCCCAAATCTGTCCCATTTCCTCCTCCTCCTCTCCCCCTCCCTCCCCTCTTCTCACCCCCCCTCTTCTCCCCCCCCCCCCCCCCCCCCCTGTGTGTTTGGGGGGTGGTTAATGTGAGCGTGATGCCGCAGCCCCCCCCCCCCCCCCCCGCAAACGCCGTTGGGGAAACAGACCCAACGGGTCTGCACTTGGTCTAGTAAACTATTAACATTCTCAATACTTTTGATGTTTGCAGCCTTGTTTACAATAACATTTGCAGATAAGGTTTGCACACCATTCATTCTTGGCTTGCTTATTGTGCAATTCCACAAATACAAAATTAACCATATTGATAAGCAGTTTCTCTCAATTTTGTGCAACTTTTAAGTTATAAATCAGGAAAAATACCAATGTGTAAAATTATATACGAGATAATTCTTGTGCGTGTTGATGACCAAATATAAATATTTGCATCGTCATCTTTCTAATAATCCAACATGACTCTCCTCTTGGTAGCACCCACTTTCTAACATTTAGAAAAGGGAATGTAGATATTTACAAAACCTGCACATGCCAAAGCAAATCAATACAGTCCAAAAACTGATAAATATTCTTAATCTCATTACCTTATCAAGATGTTTTAGTTCCCAAATTTGAAATTAATGTTATAGTATCTTCACTATGCAAACTTTACATTTGAAAAATGTCAACATTTCTATGTGTCGGTAACACAAAGCTATATTAGAGATACATAGGGAAAAACATAAATCAAATTTAGTCATATTTTAAATTATACAATATCATATATTCTCAACAGCAATTGCACTCACATTTACAATAGACAATAGATGCAGGAGTCGGCCATTCGGGCCAGCACCACCATTCACTGTGATCATGGCTGATCTTCCACATTCAGTACCCCATTCCTGCCTTCTCACCATATCCCCTGACTTCGCTATCTTAAAGGGGTCTAACGCTCTCTTGAAAGCATCCAGAGAATTGGCCTCCACTGCCTTCTGAGGCAGAGAATTCCATAGATTCACAACTCTTTGGGTGAAAATGTTTTTCCTCATTTCCATTCTAAATGCCTTATTCTTGAACTGTGGTCCCTGGTTCTGGACTCCCCCAACGTCAGGAAATGTTTCCTGCCACTAGCGAGTCCAAGCCCTTAATAATCTTATATGTTTCAATAAGATCACCTCTCATCCTTCTAAATTACAGTGTATACACGCCCAACCACTCCATTCTATCAATATATGCCAGTCCCACCATCCCAGGAATTAACCTCGTGAACCTATGCAGCAGTCCCTCAATCGCAAGAATGTCCTTCCTCAAATTTAGAGACCAAAACTGCACACAATACTCCAGGTGTGGTCTCACTAGGGCCCTGTACAAGTTCAGAAGGACCTCTTTGCTCCTTTTCTCAACTTCTCTTGTTATGAAGGACAACATGCCATTAGCTTTCTTTACTGGCTGCTGTACCTGCATGACTACTTTCAGTGAGTGATGAACAAGGACACCCAGATGTCTTCGTACTTCACCTTTTCCCAACGTGGCACCATTCAGATAATAATCTGCCTTCCTGTTTATGCCACCAAAGTGGATAACTTCACATTTATCCACATTAAACTGCGTCTGCCATGCATCTGTGCACTCACCCAACCTGTCCAAGTCACCCTGCATCCTCATAACATCCTCCTCACAGATCACATTGCCACCCAGCTTTGTGTCATATGCAAATTTGCTAATGTTAGTTTGAATCCCTTCATCTGAATCATTGATGTATATTGTAAATAGCTGTGGTCCCAGCACCGAGCCTTGTGGTACTCCACTAGTCACTGCCTGCCATTCTGAAAGGGACCCGTTAATCCCTACTTTTTGTTGCTTGTCCGCCAACCAAGTTTCTATCCGTCAGTACCCTACCCCCAATACCATGTGCTCTAATTTTGCCCACTAATCTCCTATGTAGGACCTTATCAAATACTTTCTGAAAGCCCAGGTACACTACATCCACTGGCTCTCCCTTGTCCATTTTCCCCGTTACATATTCAAAAAATTCCAGAAGATTTGTCAAGCATGATTTCCCCTTCGTAATGCCGTTGACGTGGACCGATCCTGTTACTGCTTTCCAAATGTGCCGCTATTTCATCTTTTATGATTGACTCCAGCACCTTCCCCACCACCGATGTCAGGCTAATTGGTCTATAATTCCCTGTTTTCTATTTCCCGCCTTTCTTAAACACTTTATAATTAAACGATTGGACTGAAACAAGTCAGGTTGATCTTTTCAATGACATTTATCAGACAATTTAAGTGAACATCTCCTGGGATGTATATTTATCCTAGAATTATGTTGGGGCTAAGATGAAACAAAATTTGTCTTTGGGGAATCTAAGCGGCCATCATGCCAGTCGGAATTTCTCTGAATTTATTAGGACGTACGCATCAATTGTCCTTTATTATCACATGTACCTAGGAGCAGGGACATTCCATTTTCTCGTGCAGTTCAGTAAAAATATTATTATAGACAGCACCTTCATACTTAAGTACAAGAACATAAAAATAGTAAATTACATTGGGACAGTACACAAGAGTCGCCATCGTTCAAGTTGCCCCATCTACACAAGTCCCATCTACTTGTGCTTGGACCATATCTCTCCAAACCAACCTTATCCATGTACCTGTCCAAATGACTTTATATGTTGTGATAGTACCTGCTACAACTACTTCCTCTGGCAACTCGTTCCATGTACCGATCACCCTTCATGTGAAAACGTTGCCCCTCAGGTTCCTATGACAATAAAGGATCTATCTATCTATCTATCTATCTATCTATCTATCTATCTATCTATCTATCTATCTATCTATCTATCTATCTATCTATCTATCTATCTATCTATCTATCTATCTATCTATCTATCTATCTATCTATCTATCTATCTATCTCTCTATCTAATCTGAAATGTAATATTTTGATTCCCCAATTTAGAGTGAAATACTCTGTATCTAATCTCATCATGATCTTATAGACTTCCAAAAGATCACCCTTGATCCTCCTGCGCTTCAACGAATAAAGTCTGCCCAACCTCTTCCTATAGCGCAGACCCATCGAGTCTTGGCAACATTCTTGTAAATCTTCTCTGCACCCTTTCTAGCTTAATGGCATCCTTCCTGGAGCAGGTTGCCCAGAACTGAACACAACACTGCAAATGTGGCCTCATGCATGCCTGTCATAACTGCAACTCGACCTCCCAACTTCTATACAACACGCTGACTGATGAAAGCCAATGTGCCAAAAGGCTTTGTGACACTTTCAACGAACTATGTACCTGCATTCCGAGATCCTGATTGCTCTGATTCTACACGTAATCTTGAAATAATTCACAGATCAATTCAATGCAATTTTAAATCCAAATCTGGTCATTTTCCACTTTAGAGAGCATTATTCATCAATGAGAATGATTTGTTAATTGCAGTTGCATAACAATGCAATAATCTGGCACAATATTGCAAATGTAATGTTACAGTAAATATATATAATAACAGACACCAGGGAGTGCGATTACAATTGTGATCTAATCAAGGGGTTCACTTGATAAGTTTACGCATGTCAACAGAATCCCGGGATGAGATTACAGTCTTGAAATCACTCCCTTTTTTATCTGTTATGATTTATGAAGCATATTCCATACCACTGTTTATATCATTAACTTTGAAAGTCTTACTGTTTCTGGCTGTCTATGTTCAGATGTAAAAGATTTATGAGGATGTTGCCCAGACCCGAGGGCTTGAGCTATAGGGAGAGGTTGAGCAGGCTAAGACTTTTATTCCTTAGAGCGCAGGAGCACAATTGTGATCTTATAGAGGTGTATATGAGGGGAATAGATAGGATAAATGCACATGAGTCTTTTGCCCAGGGGATTTCGAAGGCTATAGATTTAAGGTGAGAGGGCGGAAGATTTAATAAGTACCTGAAGGGTGATTTTTTTTCACAAAGGGTGGTGGGTATCTGGAACGAGCTGCTGGAGGAGGTAGTTAAGGCAGGTACTATCATAACATTTAAGAAACATTTGGACAGGTACATGGATAGGAAAGCTTTAGAGGGATATGGGCCAAGCATGGGCAGGTGGGACTAGTGTAGATAGGGCATGTTCGGCGGAGTGGGCAAGTTGGGCTGCATGGCCTGTTTCTGCGCTGTATGGCCCTATGGCCCTAGGACTCTATGACTAAAAGGAGGAAATTAACGTCATTAATTGCTTTAAATTATTACCAGTAGCTTTAGCATTTTTACTTTCCTTCTTTAGGGTCCCAATCCAAAATGTCACCCGTCCATTTCTTCCACAGATGCGGCATGGCCCGCTGAGTTCCCCCAGTACTTGGTGTTCAAGATTCCAGCATCTGCAGTTCCTTGTTTATATAAACCTGTGAACATGATCTGGCCAGGCGTTGAGAAGAAAATTAATTTTTCAATGGTCTCTAAACCTGATAAGAAGATGTTCCATATCCACCGATCCTTTGAAGACCAATTTATGGCCAGCCTTGATTGGTCCTGGTTTTTTCTCGCATCCAACTCTTTACCCCCCCCCCCCCCCCCCCCCCCCCTTCCCCATTCCCTAATTTCAGCCAGAAGAAAGGTCCCGATCCAAAATGTCGCCCATCCTTCTTTTCCAGATATGCTGCCTGACCCGTTGAGTTACTCCAGCACTTTGTGTCTATCTTTGGAATAAATTAGCACCTGCATTTCCTTGTTTCTACATTCTCTATAGATACAGCATTGAACACTGGCGGCTCAGGTAAAGGAATGCACCTTTTAAAGTCCATCATGAATTCTCAATCAAGTAAGATTTTGTACCAGAAAACAGGATGCTTTAAATGTAGCAAAAATGAACTGCAGATGCTGGTTTATACTAAAGATAGACACAAATGCTGGAGTAACTCAGCGGGTCAGGCAGCATCTCAGGAGAAAATGGAAAGGTGACGTTTAAGGTTGAGGCCCTTCTTCAGACCTAGGATCGTGAATCTTTTTTCAAATTTTCTTTGTCAGTGTTGAACATGATGCCAAGACTAACTCTTATCTGCCTGCACACAATCCATGTCCCTCCATTCATAGCAAATCCACGTGCCTATCTAAAATTGCTTAAACACCACTATCGTATCCGCCTCCACCACCACCAACCCTGGCAGCGCGTTTCAGCCACTTACTATCTTCTGTGTAAAATAACTGCCCTGCACATCTCCTTTAAACGTTGCCCCTTTCACCTTAAAGATATGCCCTCTTGTGTTTGATATTTCCATTCAGGGAAGAGGATTCTGACTATCTGATCTATGCCTCTCATAATTTTATATACTTCTATCAGGTCTTCTTTCAACCTCTGGCGTTCTAGAGAAAACAATCTATACAAATCTGCACAACCTTTCCCTGTAGCTAAATACCCTCTAATCCAGGCATCATTCTGGTAAACACCTCCACATCCTTTGTAAAACCTCCACATCCTTCCTGTATTGGGGCAACCAGAATTGCACTCCAAATGCGGCCTTTTCCTTTTCCTTCGCTCCACCAAGGCCTGCTGGATATCCCGGTTGCTAACCATTTTAACGTTCCATTCCCACACTGACCCTTCTGTCATGGGCCTCCTCCCTGCCACACGCAAACTGTGGGAACAGCGCCTCATATCCCGATCTGGTAGCTTACAGCCCAATGGCATATCCCTTCTTCTACTGTGCTGCTATTTTCAGGGAGTACTGATGTCTTCAATGGCGTTAAGATTTTTAACATTACATTTGAAACAAGTTATTCACTTTACAATAAAGGCAGACACTCAGAGTGATGATATCACAACATATGCCTCATTCTATCGCTGGTACTCAGGGCTGTATGCTCCTCCTTTGGTTAACGTAAATAGAATTATCAGTGGCCCAGGAAGAAAAATCAAACCAGGAGATCAGCAGTTTCCATGCCATTATTGGCAGTGACGTTCTTCAAATGAAACCATGGCAAACAGCTGATGAGCAGTATTCTGTGAGAATAATATGGTGTGGGCACTTTGCACAGTTTTATATAGCAGTTACACTTACATGCAGTTAAAATATTCAGGGGCTTACAGACAAACATGAAAGCATGCTCTCATCTGGTGCTGACTTATTTAACAAGTGATGATTAAAACTGTGATCATGTCGTGACAAAGTGAGCTAAAAGGTCTGAGACAAAATATTGCCAGGGTAAGTGATTACCAGCAACAGTCATCACTACCGAAGCCATCAGGTTCACAAACTCCTCGTGACCAAGCTACTCCTGACAGAGATGTGTCTTGTACTTCTCCAGGAACTTGTCTTTGAAACCAACGTCAACTGAAATCAGATAGTTTGGCGAGACGAGTCCATTGAATAAAATAGAATTCGTTATTTGAAATGGCAAACAAAGTGTATAACTCAACCGGGTTCTGGGTCAGCCAAATATCAGAAAGCTCCTTCTACACGGGTGGAGTTTGAATAACTCATGATACAAAAACACGCAAAAACACACCCGCGATCACGTGACGGCACCAGCCAATAGCAAGGGTTCGTTCACAGGCAATACGAAGGTGCCGCTGCAGGACCCCCCCCCCCCCCCCCCCCCCCAGAACCGGAGGTACGGAACCGAGCGGGAGGCCAGATGAGGCAACCGGACCGAGTGGAAACAAGGGGCACGAAGGACGGTACAAGTGGGACTGGCGGAACAGAGCCAGCAAACGTTAAAGGTGTAGGGGAGACAGGCACAACAGGTGTAGAGGAGTCAGGCACAACAGATGCAACTGGAACGACCAGCGGACGACCTCTACGCCGAGGTTGAGCCACCACCACCGGGCTATTGACATCCAGGTGGGTGGGCTTGAGGCGAGCGACCGAATCGATCTCCTCTCTGCCCCTGACATCCAACAGAAAACTCGTGACGCCAGGGCACAATACCCGGAAAGGACCTTCACAAATCCGCTGCAGCAGTGTCTTAATTTCTTAAGCAGCTTCTTAAACAGTTCTTAAGCTCCGGCGGCAGGTCTGAACAAATCTTTTGGTGTTTTATTGGAACATCTGGACTAGAAGACACTTGTACAGGTACACGGACAGGAAAGGTTTAGAGGGATATGGGCCAAACGCGGGCAGGTGGGACTAGCTTAGATGGGGCATATTGGTCAGCATGGACGAGTTGTGCTGAAGGGCTTGTTTCCACGCAGTAAGGATATGAATACTGGTTAAATGGGTTTCTGTTTAATCTCATGTTATTTATTGTAATTGTTTCTTGCCTCCTCAAACCAGTTATTTTAAAGCAAGGGGTTTCAATCCGTGTGTAATAATATAATGTAGTCAGGATTACCACATTAAATTAGCTACAGCTGTAACACTTTGCTGAAAACTTCAAGTCTCAAATGGTTAACAGAATTCTCAATGTTACCAACAGCAGCACCACCCAGTGGTCTGAAACGTTTGCACAATGCTTCCATTATTCAAGTAACAAGTAACAACAACAACAAGTAGCAAGTGGCCTTTATTGTCATTCAGACCTTGCGGTCTGAACAAAATTTAGTTGCCTTGCAGTCCTACATATAGTAAAAATGACAAAACACACAATAAACACAAATTAACATCCACCACAGTGAGTTCACCAGGCACCTCCTCACTGTGGTGGAAGTCAAAAGTCTTAAGTCTTTGTCTCATCCCTTCTTATTTTCCCTCTGCGCCGAGGCCACTGCCGCTGTCCCAGCCGCTGATGTCGTTCCACTGGGCCCGCGGTCGGGTCGAGTGGCCGCTGCCGCCGGAACGTGCCCCAGCTCCGAGTTCTGGTCGCCACTGTCCCAGCTCCGAGGCCAGGCTGCCGCTGCCCCCACTCCGATGCCTTGTGGCCGGTGCTGCTGCCCCCGCTCCGATGCCGTGTGGCCGCTGCCGCTGCCCCCCCTCCGAGGCCAGGTCGCCGCTGTCGTTATGGAGCAAGCCCACAGCTGACATGTGGGAGTTATTTAAAGACCCACAGATTACAGCTCAGGACTGACATGTTCCAGTCAGGACGAGGTCCGGGAGCATGGGTGACCAAAGAGGTTGTAAATTTGGTCAACAATAAAAAGGAAACATATGAAAGCTTTAGGAACTATGGGTGCTGACTGTGTGGAGTTTGCATGTTCTCCCTGTGACTGGCTGAGTTTTCTTCTTGCTCCGGTTCCCTTCCACGCTCCAAAGACATGCAGGTTTGTTGGTCAATTGTCCCTAGTGTGTAGGATAGTGCTAGTGCACATGGAACGCTGGATGACGTGTACTCGGTGGGCTGAAGGGTCTGTTTCCGTGCTGTATTTCTAAACTAAACTAAACTAAACTAAATATAAAGCAACGAGGATAGAACTCAAGTAGGCAATTAGAAGGGCCAAAAGGACCCATTCAATATCATTGGTAAATTGGATGAAAGAAAATCCCAGAGCATTTGTAGGTACATTAAAAACAACATGATCAGACAGAAGGTAGGAATGTTCAAGGAGGAAATTTATGACTTTCCTTCAGCCCGCTGATCCCATTCTGACCAGCAATCGCCCCATACACAAGCACTATGCTACATGCGAGGGACAATTTACAATTTTACCAAAGCCAATTAACCTACAAATCTGAACATCTTCGGAGGAAACTGGAGCACCAGAGAAACCCCACATGGTCACAGGGAGAACGTATGAACTCTGTACAGACAGCACCCATAATCTGGATCGAACCTGGGTCTCTGGAACTGTAAGGCAGCAACTCTAACAGCTTCATCACTGTGCTGCCCCCAGTTGTTGATTATTGTATATTTAGTTGTGTGCTGTGATGTTTAGGTGCCTATAGAGCGGCAGCAAATAGGAATTTCATTGTTCCGCTATATATGACAATTAACTCTTGACTTGTATCCTGGGCCTCCACCCTTACATGTAATTGCTGCATCAGCAATGTTCTATCACTAAATAACTCCTTCCCACTGCTTCCCCGCCCAAGTCATCCGACCCTTTCCATGCTGACCAGGTATTGATGAACTTACATTACATCCTGAGTTTCCACACACCATTGCCTGCCTCTCCTTCAATATCCCTTCTGATATCTTCCTTTTTTGGATCATCTTTTACATACATCTAATGAATAACTTTGCTGAAAACTTTTCTAATGAGCATCTAATGAAAACTTTTAGTTTTATTCCCACTTAAAGTTGGTGTGCACCAGCAAATTGCTGAGCTGTCAAATAATTGCAAGAAATTGCACAGGGTTGTGGACGTAGCCCAGCACATCACACAAACCAACCTCCCTTCTATTGACTCCATCTACATTTCACCCTGCCTCGGCAAGGCCACCATCATAATCAAGGACCTGACTCATCCTGGTCACTTGCTTTTCTCTCCTCTCCCATCAGGCAAGAGGTACAGAAGTGTGAAAATACATTCCTCTAGATTCAGGACAGTTTCTTCCCAGCAGTTATCAGGCAACTAAACCGTCCTCTCATCAGCTAGAGAGCAGTTCTGTGTACGAAGGAACTGCAGATGCTGGGTTACACCGAAGATAGATACAAAATGCTGGAATAACTCAGCGGGTTAGGCAGTATCTCTGGAGAAAAGGGACAGGTGACGTTTTGGGTCAAGGCCCTTCATCAGAGTCTGAAGAAGGGTCTCAACCCGAAATGTCACCTATTCCTTTTATCCAGGAATGCTGCCTAACCCACTGAGTTACTCCAGCATTTGTGTCTCTCTCCCAACTATCTCATTGGAGACGTTAGAACTATCTTTGTTGGACTTTATTTGACCTCAATATTGTATCTTGCACTAAATGTTATTCGCATTATCTTATATCTGTGCACTGTAGATGGCTTGATTGTATTCATGGATAGTCTTTTTTTTAACTGGATAATATGTAACTCGGTATACGTCACAATAATAAACTATAACTATGTCCAAAACTAAAAACAGGTTGCCAAAATTTTATTATGACTTAAAAATGGCCGGTAATAGCTATTTTTGTTTTTTGGACATCTGCGTTTATTGAAGAAGTTAAATAGTTAAATCCCAAAATGGGATCCAGTTTAATATTTTGTTCAAGAGGAACTGCAGATGCTGGAAAATCGAAGGTAGACAAAAGTGCTGGAGAAACTCAGTGGGTGAGGCAGCATCTATGGAGCGAAGGAAGTAGGCAACATTTTGGGCCGAAACGTTGCCTATTTCCTTCGCTCCATAGAAGCTGCCTCACCCGCTGAGTTTCTCCAGCACTTTTGTCCAGTTTAAATATTACACTGCCATCTACTGAATGCAAGTGGTATACTTGAAAAAATACACGAGGTTAAAAACAAATTCTCTGTTGATTAAGTTTAAGTTTAGTTTAGTTTAGTTTATTGTCACATGTACGGAGGTCTGTATAGTGAAAAGTTTTTGTTGCATGCTAACCAGTCAGCAGAAAGACAATACATGATTACAATTGAGCTGTCCACAGTGTACAGATTTATTATTGCCATGCATACCAACATACAGTGATTGTCTCCTAGCCACAGATCAGATAATAATGTGTAGGAAAGAACTGCAGATGCTGGTTTAAATCAAAGGTAGAATTCAGAATTCAGACTAAAGAAGGGTCTCGACCCAAAATGTCACCCATTCCTTCTCTCCAGAGATGCTGCCTGTCCCGCTGAGTTACTCCAACATTTTGTGTCTCCCTTAGGTCAGATAATAATATACATAAATACAATCAAGTCAAACTCAAGTACAATAGATAGGGCAAAAGGGAAGAACAAAATGCAGAATATAATTCTCAGTATTATAGCGCATCAGTTCCATCGTACAAAGTCCAATGTCCGCAATGGGGTAGAGGCAGTGGCGGACTGGGTCTAAAAATATTGGTTGCCAGGAGACAAAGGGGGCCCACCCACAACTACAATGCTATCAGGAGCCCACTTGCCATCACTTGCTATCACTTCATCAGGGGCCCACTTGCCATCGGGCAAGCTGACACCCTGGCCAGTCCGCTACTGGATAGAGGTGAATTCGACAGTACCCTAGCTTATGGAAGGACCATTCACAAGCCTGATAACAGAGGGGAAGAAGCTGCTCCTGAGTCTGCGCACTTTCAAGTTTCTGTACATTCTGCCAGATTGGATTGGGGAGAAGAAAGAATGACCAAAAACTAATCCCAGCTTAAATCAACAGAGGGAGCTATTTTTTTACAAAAAGCAGCAAATGAAAGAACGGTCATAATTTACAGATATTAAGAAAAAAAGTCCTGATTTGTAATACTGAAGATTATGAAATGATCATAAGATTTTAATGAAGATTTTAAAAGACAGCTAATTACAGGGATATTACAGGAATTGGATCAAAGGCAGGCCAATAGCATTAGGTCATTATGCCAATTTGATTTAAATCTTTTTATTTGAATTTCACAGCAATTTGCATACATACAATGATAACAGACAGTGACAGTCAAGGCATAAGGGGGTCACTAATAACAGTAAATAAGTAAGTAATTAAATAAATAAGTGTGGGGAGGGGGGGGGTTAAGGGGAGAGTAGCTGCAGTAGAGCAGAACAATGGTGGAGAGCACTCAGTCCCCTTCCGAGTCTGGGGACAAGCTGAGAGAGTTAACAAGTTCCAAGAAAGGAATGTCTTGGTAGAGCCTTTGAGAGAGAACCTACATTTTTCAAGCTTTAAATTGTAAAGCACCTCCTTAATCCAGCAGGTGTGTGTCGGGGGACAGGTGAGCCTCCAGTTAAGCAAGATCAGTCTCCGGGCTAACAAGATTGTAAAAGCTAGAACCCGTTTCATCGCAACAGTCTGGCCGTAGGCTCTGCTTATCAAGTCGAAAGCGCTCCTCCAAAACGCTGCTAACTTAGGGCAAGACCAATACATATGGCTATGGTTGGCAGGAGATTGATTACATCTGTTGCAGGTGTCCCTAACAGCGGGGTAAATTCTAGATAATCTTGCGTTTGTGTAGTGGACTTTGTGAAGGACTTTGCATTGGATTAGGCCATGACGGGCACATATGGAGGAAGAATGGGTCAAATCCAAGGCAGAGTCCCATTGCTGGTCTGTTAGTTTCGTATTCAGCTCACCCTCCCACACAGCTTTTAATGAGGTATGAGGTTTCAATATAACTGACCCTAACTAATTATACAAAACAGAGATGCATTTCTTCCGGTTGGGATCAAGAGCTAAGATGGTGTCGGTCAGGTTTTCAGGGGGGCAATTTGGGAAATGGGGGAATGTCTTCTTCTCAAAATCCCTAATCTGGAAAAAACGAGAAAGGTGGGAGTTTGGGAGGCTATAGTTGGACGAGAGCTCCACAAAAGACGAAAAGATGCCATCCTTGTATAGGTTTTTGATACTACTGATACCGTTGCTATGCCAGGTTTTGAATGCGTGGTCTGTACTTGAAGGTTTAAAGATGTGGTTTTTAAGCAGTGGGGTCAAGATGGAAGGGCCTTGTAAACTGAAGTTTTTCCTGAGTTGACTCCATATCTTGAGCGAGAGGGACGCAATTGGGCCAGCACCCACAGATGTTATAGAAAGGGGGAGTTGAGAGCATAGGACAGACCGCAACGGGAGATGTGAACTCGCCTTTTCCATGTGTACCCAGGTCGGTAGGTGGTCGCAATCATCATTCATTCAATACAGGAGTTTTTGCAAGTTAGCTGCCCAATAGTATCGCCTAAAGTCAGGAAGTGCCAAACCTCTGTCACTCTTAGGAGACTGCAGTATCGCCTTTCGGATTCTAGCCGGTTTGCTACCCCATAAAAATTTAGATATTGTGGCACCACAATATTGTCCTTTCTAATTTATCAAAAAAAGATTTAGTGATAAGTATAGGGACGTGCTGGAAAAGATACAGGAATTTGGGTAGGACGACCATCTTGACCAGATTTATCCGGCCCACGAGAGATAGCGGTAAAACTGACCAGCTGGACAGCTCTGACTTATGACTAAGTAACGCCATCCTGTTAGTAGTGAAGCCTTTAATCTTCTGACTGGTAACTCCCCTGAACTCGATGTTAAAAGGGAGCACGGGTCCCTATCACTTAATCACATCTTCTGTAGATCCAGACAGTGTCTGCAAGGACGTTTGTTTTTCTTTAGGTGGACAGGAAGCCTATTTTTTTACCTTCAAATTATCCGGTGGTGCTGTCATTTAAATTGACTACCGCAATCTGCAACATGCGGGTTCCCTGCAATTATGGAATGAATTATCCTTTGAACATCATCGCTACGGAATGTTTAAAGCAACTGTTAATTCAGTTGAGGTTGCTTCTTGTACTCCTGAGATTCACATGATGTGTTGTTGAGCCACCACCTTAAGGGTCTGTCCCACTGTACGAGGTAATTCAAGAGTTCTCCCGAGGTTTCCCCTGATTTTAACTCGGAGAATGTCCGTAGCAGGTCCTTAGGAGTTCGTTGATGTCTCGTAGCGGCTCGTACGAGTAACGGTAGGTACTCAGGAAATCCGGTAAGCTCGTGACTTTTTTCAACACTGAAAAATGTCCACGAGTAAATAAATACTCCTGACGAAACAAATTGGTACTTTTTACTCGTACGAGCCGCTACGAGACATCCACAAACTCCTAAGGACTCCCCTCCCTCCCCATAACCCCCCCCCCCCCCCCGCCCGCCCACACCCCCCTCTCCCCCAAAACCCCCCCCCTTCTCCAAAAACCCCCTCTCCCCCACAACACACCCTCTCGCCCACAACCCCCCCCGTCCCCCCCCACCCCCTCCCCCACCCACAATCCCCTCCTCCACAACAGCCCCTGCCCACAACCCCTCCCCGCTGCCCACAACCCCCCCTGCCCAAAAACCTCCACCCCCCACAACTCCCCTGCCCACACACACACCCCACCCCACCCTCCACACACCCCTGCCCACACACACCCCTCCCCCTAAACCACCCCCTCCCCATCCACATCCTCCCCCCCCCCACCCCCCCCCCCCCGCCCCAGCCCCTCCTCCCCCCCCCACCCCCCCCCTTCCCCACCCCCCCCCCCCCCCCCCACCACCCCCCCCCAACCCCCCCCCTCCCCCCCCCCCCCCCCCCCCCACCCCCCCCCCCCCCCCCCCCCTACCCCCCCCCCACCTCCCCCCCCCCCCCCCCCCCCCCCCCCCCCCCCCCCCCCCCCCCCCCCCCCCACTCCCCCCCCCCCCCCCACCACACATACCTCCCGTAGTGACTGGGACCCAAAGGGTCTCACTTTGTCTAGTGACTTTTAAAAGACATTTGGACAAATATATGGACAGGAAGGATTAAGATGGATATGGGGCAAACGTAGGCAAATGGGACTAGCCCAGTGTCCCAACTTGGATAGTATGGACAAGGTGGGCTGAAAGGCTTGTTTCTGTGCTGTCCATCTCCATGACTCCATGATCAACATAATTAAATTCATGTCTTGAAGTCATTGACAGTCCTTACTTAAATATTTCCAATATAAACTACAGCATACTTCTTCAAATAATTTCAAATATCTGTACTGTAATGTATAGCTGCCCATTGGGAGGAAGTAAGAAAAGAAAGAGAAATGATCAGGGGAAATGCACTGAGAAGACAATCTATTCGACCAAATTTTCACACAAAGTGACACATTTGGAAAAACCCATTGAAAGAGAGAACAAACCATCAACTGCCCCTAAACTATCTGCTCATGTGTTCTGTATTCTGCTGAAATTCAGTCAGGACAGTTCTAAAGTTACAACACTATTTGATGAGGAGGCAAAATGATTATGTGGAACTAATCTCTCTGCCACACAGGGTAGTTGAGGCCAGTTCATTGGCTATATTTAAGAGGGAGTTAGATGTGGCCCTTGTGGCTAAGGGGATCAGAGGGTATGGAGAGAAGGCAGGTACAGGATACTGAGTTGGATGATCAGCCATGATCATATTGAATGGCGGTGCAGGCTCGAAGGGCCGAATGGCCTACTCCTGCACCTAATTTCTATGTTTCTAAATTAAAAATAGATTGAAGAAAATGTGTTGATATTTTAATGATCTAATTCTAAACAAAACAGAAAAAAATCAATTTTGACATAACAACATTTTATGAGGAGGCAAAATGGTAATGTGGAACTAAATTAAAAAGAAATGTTTTAAAATATGTCAATAATTTAAGGGCAGCATAAGGGTGCAGCAGTAGAGTTGCTGTCTTACAGCGCCAGAATTCTTTGCTTTATGGTGTGCCTTCCTGTGTCTGTTAAAAGCTCTGGAGTTACTGTATTATTTGGTTAAGAGTTTATATGGAACGAGCTGACAGAGGTAGATGAGGCGGCACAGTGGCGCAGCGGTAGTGTTGCTATCTCACAGTGCCAGAGACCTGGGTTCGATCCTAACTATGGGTGATGTCTCTACCGAGTTTGTACGCTTTCCCTGTGACCGCATGGATTTTCTCCAGCTGCTCTGGTTTCCTCCCACACTCCAAAGACGCACAGGTTTGTAGGTTGATTGGCTTCTGTAAATTATCCCTAGTGTGTAGGATAAAACCAAAGATGAATGAGTGATCGGGGGTCAGCACAGACTCGGTGAGCTGATGGGCCTGTTGCCACGCTGTATCTCTAAACTAAACTAAACTACATCTTTTTCTATATAAAGTAGATTTAAAAAAAATAGTTTAATTGCCTTGCTTTTGAGTATGATTCAACAAGCTCCATTTAACCAAAGTTTTTAATTAAGAATTGCAAGTTTATGGGCAAGGTAAAATGGCCAGAGTCCCAGCCGCAAATCCTTCCGTTCAGTCATTACTGCTTATTTATTGACTGCAGTCATAGTTTCAATCATTGCAAAGAGGAATTGTGATTTTAAAGAGACCAGTTTTATTAGCTGAAAAGCCCATCTCATTCTTGTTGGTTGTTGTTCTTTGGCAAGAATTATTTTGGTCGGTAAGGTTGAAAGAATTCATTAGAGAGAGTTAGATTTAGGTCTTATGGTTAATGGAATCAATGGATATGGGGTGAAAGCAGGAACGGGCTACTGATTTTGGATGATCAGCCATGATCATATTGAATGGAGGTGCTAGCTCGAAGAGCCAAATGACCTACTCCTGCACCTATTTTCTGTGTCTATGTTTCTATGTTATAATATCAATCATTGCACATTTCATTAAAGAATGAGTTTTTTGTGTTCCTTTTCACTAAAAGCATGTTATTCCTTTTCACTAAAAGTTGTTGTTTTAGAGTTATACAGCTCGGAATCAGATTCTTCGGCCCAACGCATCCATGTACTTGACAGGTATTATAAAAGTTTAAGATATTGTTGCAAATGGTGCTGTTAGTGAACATGACACTGCAAGGCCATGTGTCACACCATGAACAGCAAGTCAGTGGTTGGCTTGTAATCACTCTGCAGAGATCTGCTGTTGAGTTCATGTTCATAAGTTCCAGCAGCAGAATTAGGCCAATCGTTACATCAAGTCTACTCTGCCATTCAATCATGGCTGATCTATCTTTCCCTGTTAAACCCATTTTCCTGCCTTCTCCCATAACCCCTGACACATTAGAGGGCATTAGCTGCAGGGAGAGTTTGGGCAGACTTGGATTGTTTTCTCTGGAACATCGATGGTTATGGGGAGACCTGGTAGAAATATATAAATTTATGAGAGGCATAGATAGGGTAGACAGTCAGAACCTATTTTTTCAGGATGGAAATGTCACATTTTAGTGGACATAGCTTTAAGGTGAGGGGAAAGTTTAAAGGAGATGTGTGGAGAGAGTTATTTTTTACAGAGGGTGGTGGGTGTCTGGACCGTGCTGCCAGAGGTGGTGGTGGAGGCAAATGCAACATTGGAATGGAAATTCCATTCTCCTTAATATCCTGTAGAGTGTTTGGACATTTTCTATACATGACTGGTATTATAAATGTTTAATATATTGTAGCAAACATTGCTATTCTGCAAGGAATGGAGGGATTATTGATTATGTGTAGGCAGGGAAGGATTGGTCTTGGCATCATGTTCAGCACAGCGGTTGTGGCCGATGTATCTTCTCTAGTATTATATACTGTGTCCTATGTTCTATCATCAATTATCTACATTCTGATCCATGTTCGATGTTCTATGATCTATGATCTATGTTCTATGAACTATGATCTATGATCTATGTTCTATGAACTATGATCTATGATCTATGATCTGTTCTATGTTGTATGATCTATGTTCTATGATCTATGTTCTGTTCTATGTTCTATGATTTATGTTCTATGTTCTATGATCTATGATTGATCTATGTTCTATGTTCTATTTTCTATAATCTATGATATTTGCTCTAGGTTCTATGATCTATGAACTATGATCTATGAACTATGTCCCATGTTCTATGGTCTAAGAGGTGGGTGGAGACACTGTCTTGCTAGGAGCCCCAGCAGAGTGGGTGAAGGCAAAGCTCCAGGGAACAGTCACTAATTTAAACTATGCAAGGGTGATTAAGAATGTAAGATGTTAGATGTCAGTGACTCCATTGAGTGGGAGGATGAGAAATGTTAATCTGTTCAAGTTTATGAGCCTGACGATCACAATAACTTTTCAGAAGGCTCGGTAGTCTTTTTCATCTTTGCATTTTCTGAATAGTATTAACAATGCAGGACATGGAGTCGCTAGTTCTGACATTTACACATTCAGCTTTGGTTTCACTCCTAGATGAAACGTGTCCAGATTACCAGAAGCCGTTCCCACTAACAGATATTATCTTTATTACAAACAAATTATAAAATATTTTATAGAAAATAATAAAACTCCAAAATTCATCTATTAGTCAACCCAGCAAACATGCTACCCAAAAGAAAATTTGCAATATGTTTCTCCCTCTTTAATTTGAGTGAAATGCAATAAATAATTGATCTTTGCTTCACAGTGTGCCTTTCTGTGTGCATATCCCCTCGTTATCACCTCCATAGCCAAAAATGGACCATTGTGGGCTCCACTTTTTCTGATTTGTTCTGTACCATTTCATATCTCTGGTCTCCCTCTCCCCTGGCTCTCAGTCTGAAGAAGGGTCTCGACACGAAACGTCACCTATTCCTTTTCTCCAGAGATGCTGCCTGAACCGCTGAGTTACTCTGGCATTTAGTGTCTATCTTCGGTGTAAACCAGCATCTGCAGTTCCTTCCTACCCTGAAATTTACTCACTGATTTAGTTCCTATTGTACAACTCCTCCTTTTGTAACAAAGACAAGAGATGTAAGAAATGTTACGTTACTTTGACCTGAAGCAATAGCTTAACATGATTTCCTTGTCATACATCAAGGGTTAAACAATGTAAATAGCTCAAATTGTACTGGGAATAGGATCGCTAGTGAAAGTCCTATTAGTTACACCCCTTTGTGTATGTTATGTGTAGGATTTTTCTTTTGCACAAGATTACTGGAAGTTTAGACTGATAATGACCATGCTGAACAAAAGGGTAGTATGTTTCCTGGAATGATTATGAAATAAACAGAAAGAGCAGAAATGTGACTCCACTCTTCAAGAAGGGAGCGTGCAAAACAAAGCTTTTCACTGTACCTCGGTACATGTGACAATAATAAAACTGAACACAAACCTAATGCAGAAACCTACCTGTACAGATCTTGCAGACGTACAACTTCTACATAGATTTAACTGTTAACCACAAAAAAAATTTCTAAGTCACACAACGTGAAAAATATACTTCTAAATGCGCTGGGATGCATCCTCAGTGATGTAATCTGGGGTCATCGAGTGTTTCGGGTCTCACAACATCAGACATCCTCGCCCAGGCGACCCAGCCGGGGTTGATCAGGCCCCGACTTGCGTCCCAGCAGCAACCGCCCACGGATCAGCCATCATAATAACTACTCTGCAGGGGTTGGGAGATTCTAGTGCGTGGAGGGACTGGGCTCTGTGGGGTGAGTCCTGGCCGAGCTCCTCCTGCGTCTCACCAGGTTCGAGGCCTGGGCGCTGCATCACTTTCTCCTTCTCCGAGCATTTCATTTTCGCCTGATGGATTTTTAGGCCATGGTAGTTCATTAGGCCTTTCCGTAGCTTTATTGGGTGACTTTCTCAGAAGAATCTGCAGACAACTGACAATTAATAGCAGTTGTGAAAGTCTGCATTTTACATTAAACTTCTATGTAACTTTTTATGTCAGGATAAACAAATGAAAATGAAACATTTGCATATATCTCGGCGGAAATGCAAAGATGAGGACCTGTTCAACAGCATTTTAAAAATAAATGTATGGTGTGCTTTTATTTAACGTCATAGTCATGCAACACAGAAACAGGCTCTTTGTCCCAACTCGTCCATGCTGATCAAAATACTCCATCTAAGCCAGTCCCATTTCCCAGCACTGTAGCCCATATCCCCCTAAACCTTTCCTATCCCTATGTATCTGTCCAAGTGACTTATTGGGGAACACAGTGATGCAGCGGGTAGAGCTTCTGCCTCACTGCCCCAGAGACCGGGTTCCATCCTGACCTCAGGTACAGTCTGTGTGCAGTTTGCATGTCCGCCTGTGACTATCTGGCTTTTCTATGGGTGCTCCGGTTTCCTCCCACATCACAAAGACATGCGGGTTTGTCGGTTAATCGGACTCTGTAAGTTGCTCATAATTGTAGGGAGTGGATGAGCAAGTGAGGTAATATAGAACTAGTGCGAATGGGTGATTGATGGTCGGCGTGGACTCGGTGACTGTTTCCAAGCTGTATCTCCAAACTAAAATTAAACTAAACTAAACTAAATGTTGTCATTGTAGCTGCCTCAACTATTTCCTCTGGCACCTCGTTCCATTCACCCACCCACAATTGCCCCTCGAGTGCCTATTAAATAGTTTCTTGTTGTTTCCACACCATATTATTTTCGCAGCTTCTATTGTTTATCCTAAGGATTGCAAATACGTTATTTATTAAAGAGAAACAAATTGAAAGTTTTCTTCACCTCTTTCCTTATCACCAACAGAGGGAGGCAGTTGATCACTCAATCCTTTAGTCCTTTAGTTTAAATTCTTGATCACTGCATTGTTTGTATCAATGTTCAAGATGGGTTTTATAAATAAAATATTGTGTAAACATTATCGTTTGATCAAGATTTTGGGCGCGGTCAATAGATCTGCCATTCAACTTTATAAACCAAGTTTATATATTGAATATAGACACAATATGCTGGAGTACCTCAGCAGGTCAGGCATATATTGAATAATTGGCCAGACTTTGTGGATGCAATGGTTTAGGTTTAGGTTTATTATTGTCACATCTACCAAGGTGCAGTGAAAAGCTTTAGTTTGTGTGCTAACCAAGTAGATGAAATAATACTATGATGTATATGTAATAAAAATGAACTGCAGTTGCTGGTTTATACCAAAGATAGACACAAAATGCTGGAGTAGCTAAGCATTTGGCCCATATCCATCTAAACCTTTCCTAGAATCTCCCAATGCTTGGACATCCCATGCTCCTTAATCTCCTGTAGAGTGTTTGGAGATTACTGTACTTGCAATCAATCCAAATACAAATATAAAAGATAGAACAAAGAAAAAGATACAGAGAGCAGCATATAGTTCTCAGCATTGTAGCGCTGTTCATAGACAAAGTCCAATATCTGCAATGGGGTAGAGGTGAATCGGACAGAACCCTAGCTAATGGAAGGATCATTCTGAAGTCTAATAACAGAGGAGAAGAAGCAGTTCCTGCGTCTGGTGGACAGGAACAGGGAGAAGAAGTAATGATGGGGTTGGAACAAGTGTTTGGTTATGTTGGCTGCTTTCCTGAGGCAGCGTGAAGTGTAGATGGTGTCGATCGTGGGGAGTCTGGTCTATCTCGTGGACTGGGCTACATCTACAACTCCATGCAATTTCTTGCAGTCTTTGGCAGAATTGTTCGCAAACCAAGCTGTGAGGCAACCCAAGAGTATGATTCCTACGGTGATGGTGAAACTGTCATGATATCATGTAACTAAGAATCATTGGGATTTCTACACATGCAAAGTTCAATGTTGAAATCTCAAAGTTGTTCTGACTGTGTTTTTGACGTATTCACCACTGCCATTAAAACGAGTCACTGAGTGGATGGAAATGTTGTTTCAGAGCTGCTCATTTCTGACGTACTCCACCCATAAACTGCTTAATTTTACACCCTTCACCTATTTCAAATTTATGTATTTTTAAATTTATTTTTTGATATACAAAAGACAATTCAGCATTGTAACATGAAGTTGGAGAAAGACAGTGCAGCATTAAAGGAGAGAGAAATAGTTAACGTATTTGTTCAAAATAATTCAACTTAGAAGATAGTACAGCACAGGAACAGGCCCATCGACCCACAATTTCTGTGCTGAACATGATGCCAAATTAAACTAATCTCCTCTGCCGGCACATGATCCATATCCCTCCATTCTCTGCATAACCAAGGACTGTAGGGTGGCACAATGGCGCAGCGGTAGAGTTGCTGCCTTACAGCGCCAGAGGCCAGGGTTCGATCCTGACTATGGGTGCTGTCTGTATGGAGTTTGTATGTTCTCCCTGTGACCGTGTGGGCTTTCTCCGGGTGCTCCGGTTTCCTCTCACATCCCAAAGACATACAGGTTTGTAGGTTAATTGGTTTTGGTAAAACTGTAAATTATCCCTATGTGTTTAGGATAGTGCTAGTTTACGGGGTGATCTCTGGTCGGCGCGGACTCAGTGGGCCGTAGGGCTTGTTTCCACTCTGTGTCTCTAACCCAGGCACCCTTCTTTTGTCCACTGTCTAATCTTGTTTGAGTGACTTTAATTTATTTTCACGTGTACTGGGGTACAGTGAAAAGCTTTTGTTGCCATCTAACCAGTAGACAATACATGATTACAATCGAACCATCTACCGTGCATAGATACAAGATCTTTTGCCTAAATTCCAGATATTTGGTGTTCTGTAAAAATCTTAAATATTAGCTGAACATTGTGCTTGTTTGTTCTCTCGGTAATAAGGCAATAATGCGATTAAGTGATTTGGCATGTTGGCCTTCATCACTAAGCGAATTAAGTATAGATGTTAGGACATTATGTAACAGTTGTACAAGACATTGGTGAGGCCACACTTGGAGTATAGTGTTCAGTTTTGGTCACCCTGCTATAGGAAAGATGCCATTCAGCTGGAGATGGTGCAGAGAAGATAAACAAGGACGTTGCCTGGTCTTGAAGGCCCAAGATCCAGGGAAAGGTTGGGCAGGCTAGAGCTTTATTCCTAGGAGTGCAGGAGGCTGAGGGGTGATCTTATAGAGGTGTATGAAATTATGAGGGGAATAGATAGGGTGAATGCACTGAGTCTTTTACCCAGAGCACAGTTTTAATATGAGAGAGGAAAAATGTAATAGTAATCTGAGGCACAACTTTTTCACTCAGAGGGTTGTGGGTGTATGGAACGAGCTGCCAGAGGAGGTAGTTGAATATGTACAATAACAGCATTTAAAAAACATTTGAACAGGTGCATGAATAGGAAAGGTTTAGAATAATAGATGTCAAATGTGGGCAAATAGGACTTAGATGGAGCATCTTGAGTGGCATGGACGTTCTTGGCTGAGGGCCCTCTTTCCATGCTGTATAACTCTCTGACTTTGTTAGGTTTAATTTATTAACAACAATTTTACTTTTCAACATTCTGCATTTCAATATTCGATTTATATCTCTCCTGACTTTAGCTCGATAACAACATATGGAAACAAAACATTAATTAAATGATTTTGTTCAATGCAATTTGACAAGTAATTGGTTTTGCATGGGGGGGATGCCTGGATCGTGCTGCCAGGGGTGGTGGTGGAGGAGGCAAATACGAAGGTGGCATTTAAAGGACTTTTGGATCGGAACATGACCGTGGGGCGGGGAATGGAAGGATATGGATTATGTGCAGGTACATTAGAGTTGGCCTTGGCATCATGTTCGGCACAGACATTATGGGCCAAAATGCCTGATGCTGTGCTGCACTACATTCTATTTGGACATGGTTAAGTCACGTATCATCTCTATATTTGTTCAGTTTTTAAGTCAAGATTTTAGTTTTGTTTATTATTTACTGACGTACAAGAATGTGCAATAGAAATGATAAGAGAATGGAAACAAAATATAAATCTGTGATGGTTTGTTCAGCTTCAGTGGTCCCAATAAATTGAGCAGTCCTAATCTCACTGCTCCACTAACTATTTTACCCAATGCGATAATGATGTCTAATAGTATTTTGGATAGATGCATGGATATGCTGGGAATGGAGGGATATGGATCACATTCAGGCTGTTGAAATAAGTTTAATTTGGTATTATGTTTAGTACGGACATTGTGGGCCGAAGGGCCTGGTGTTCTATAAAAAAAAAGACACAAAGTGCTGGAGTAATTCAGTGGTTTGGGGGTTTGGACCCTTCTTCGGACTTGAGGGGATATTTTGTGAATCAGTCTCGACCAGAAACACCTATCCATGTTCTCCAGAGATGATGCCTGACCCACTGCCAGCACTTTGTGTCATTTTTTGAAAACCAGCATCCGCAGTTCCTTGTAATAATAATAATAATAATACATTTTATTTATGGGTGCCTTTCAAGAGTCTCAAGGACACCTTACAAAAATTTAGCAGGAAAAACATGTAAGGGGAATGAAATAAATAGTAGAGACATGTCTAGTACACAAAGTAAAGACAGAATTCAATTCAAAACACAGATTATGTCTACTCCCTGCTTTTCTATGTTCTCACAAGATGCTGCCTGGCCTGCTGAGTTCTTCCATTGAGCTGTACAGCTTTATGACTCTGTTCTAGACACAAGGAACTGCAGATACCTGTGTACACAAAAAAATACATAAAATGCTGGAGTAACACAGCGGGTCAGCCAACCTCTCTGGAGACCATGGATAGGTGATGTTTTGGGTCAGGACCATTCTTCAGACTGATTGTGGTGGTGGGTGGGGGGCACAAAGCTGGAAGAGAGAAGGGAGCAGGAAAACATAGAAACATTGAAAATATGTGCAGGAGTAGGCCATTCGGCCCTCCGAGCCTGCACTGCCATTCAATACGATCATGGCTGATCATCCAACTCAGTATCCTGTACCTGCCTTCTCTCCATACCCCCTGATCCCTTTAGCCACAAGGGCCACATCTAACTCCCTCTTAAATATAACCAATGAACTGGCCTCAACTACCTTCTCTGGCAGAGAATTCCAGAGATTCACCACTCTCTGCGTGAAAAATGTTTTTCTCATCTCGGTCCTAAAAGATTTCCCCCTTATCCTTAAAATGTGACCCCTTGTTCTGGACTTACCCAACATCGGGAACAATCTTCCTGCATCTACCCTTAAGAATTTTGTAAGTTTCTATAAGATCCCCCCTCAATCTTCTAAATTCTAGCGTGTACAAGCCGAGTCTATCCAGTCTTTCTTCATATGAAAGTCCTGACATCCCAGGAATCAGTTTGGTGAACCTTCTCTGTACTCCCTCTATGGCAAGAATGGATTTTCTCAGATTAGGAGACCCAAACTGTACGCAATACTCCAGGTGTGGTCTCACCAAGACCATGTACAACTGCAGTAGAACCTCCCTGCTCCTATACTTAAATCCTTTTGCTATGAAAACAATGCTGCCTGACCTGCTGAGTTACTCCCACACTTAGTGTCTTTTTTTGGTAAACCAGCATCTGCAGCTACTTGTGTCTAGGGGATCCTTAAGCTTTTTGATTATTGACAATTCTATTCTTTGATCAAAAATAATTCTAAGAATTTCCTCCAAAATAAAACCTTAATTAAAGACAATATTAAACCCGATAAACAAATATATATTCCTGCCACAGTTAAAATATTAATGGCTTGGATAGCAACAGACAGGTTAGTTTTCCAGCAGATAAGGGTAGTAACTCCCAAACATTCCACAATACAAGAAATGTAGTGGTAGAGTTGCTGTCTTACAGCGCCAGAGACCCGGGTTTGATCCTGACTACGGGTGCTGTCTATTCGGAGTTTATACATTCTCCCCGTGACCGCATGGCTTTTTTTCCGGGTGCTCGCTTTTCCTCCCACATTCTGAAGATGTGCAGGTTTGTAGGTTTAATTAGCTTCTGTAAATTATCCCTGGTATGCAGGATAGTGCTAGTGCAGGGGGTGATCGCTGGTCAGCGCAGACTCGGTTGGCTGAAGGGCCTGTTTCCGCGCTGTATCTCTAAAGTCTAAAGTAAAGTCTGAATAAATAATCATCAGCAGCTGATGTTTTGCAACAGCCGCATATTTTGTTGCAATAAGTTAAAGCCGGCAGAGGCAGCTGAAAAGCTGTAAACAAAGCATTAAGGTCTGATTTACAGCAAAAAGATGAATGGTTTATATCACCACTGGAATTTACAGCATTTCAGGGTCACTTTTGCATGTAAACCATTATTTTGTTTACTTTAGTTTAGAGATACAGCATGGAAACAGGCCCATTGACCCACCGAGTCCACGCCGGAGGAGATAGTCGAGGCAGGTACAATAACGACATTTTTGGGGGGAGGGCGGTAGGTCTAGCATAGAATGGGCATCATTGGCAGCATGGAAGTGTTGGGCTGAAGGACCTGTTTCCACACTGTATGACTCTATGACACCAAACAAATCCCCTCACCCCCTTCCCAGACTCTGTGTTCAATAGCTCCCCACCCTGGTCCATTCCTCATTCACCCAAACATCCCCTCTGCTTTTCCCAACAACTTCCCATCCATACGCTGGAGATGTAGAATACATGGGAATCTTAGCCGGCATTGTCAAGCTGGGCTGAAGGGACTGTTTACTTGCTGTAGGACTCTTGTGACTATGTCAATGATAGCAAATGGAAAAAATCTTGCTGCACAGTAATATCAAAGCACTTTTGTGTAATAGACGCACATTAATTAATATCTGACACTAGTTACTATGCATTAGTTTTGGAAGAATAAGCCCAACTAATCGATTTTCTGGTCTATTTGCAGAACTGGCTGGCTCTGAAAGGAGAAATGTTAGAGATATATCAGGTGATCTCTGGCACATTCTTCTGATAGGAGCGGCCCCGTTAAGAAGGCTTGTAGAGTTATTTCAAGGGTGTTTGAAAGCAAGGACGTCTTGGCATTATTACAGTAAAACAGAAAAGCGTCCCTAACTTTATACAAAGTAATACCCCTAATCTTCCCTACATTTTTCACCGTGCTGGTAAACACGGATTTAAAAGAAAAAACAAGCATTTTCACTGGAGTTAAATTAAACAAAATTCTCACTTTATCCGAGTTTAGTTTAGATTAATTTAGTTTCGAGATGCAGCGTGTATCAAACTTCTCGAGATTCAGACTATGTCTGAAGAAGGGTCCCAGCCCGAAACATCACCTGTCCGTGTTTTCCAGAGATGCAGCCAAGAACAGTGAGACCCGGTGTGGAGGGGGCCGCTGAGGACAGAGGGACCCAGTGTGGGAGGGGAGGGGGAGGCCTGAAAACAAAGAGGGACCCTGTGTGGGGGTGCCACCATGAGAACAAAGGGGGGCCATTGGGACTACATTGGACACTGTAACTTTGACAGTGCCCTATACGTGGTGATTCTTTGCATATGTTGTGTGTGGTATGCAAAACAAAGAATATCACTGTGACGTGTCACATGTGATAATAAAGTATCATTTATTTATTCAAGGCTCTGAGGGTCTTAGGGTCCTTACACCATTGGACATTGGGTGGTAGGGTGTGGTGGAGACGCCCCTCACACGGGAAGGGATATCACCCCAGGGGGCCACGTGAGTAGCAAGGGTACACAAAAATGCTGGAGAAACTCAGCGGGTGCAGGAGCGAAGGAAATAGGCAACGTTTCGGGCCGAAAGTAGCAAGGGTGTTATGTTTAATGTTGAAACAAGGAACGGCAGACGCTGGTTTACAAAACAAGACACAAAGCGCTGGAGTAACTGAGTGGGTCAGGCAGCATCTCTGGCGGACATGGATAGGTGATCGTTTTGGGTCAACATCTCTCCTCAGTCCTTGGAATGTGCGAGGAAACCGGAGCACCCAGAGAAAACCCGTGGTGAGAAAACCAACGTAGTCACAGGGAAAACGTGCAAACTCCGTACAGACAGCACCCGGAGTCAGAATTGAACCTGGGTGTCTAGTGTTGTAAAGCAGCAACTCCACTGCTGCGCCACTGTGCCACCCCTTTCTTTGACTGGATAGCTGGCAACAAAAGAGATTTTCACTGTACCTCGGTACATGTGGCAATAATAAACTAAACTAAACCAGTGTCAATATTTGATCTTTGTGCAGAAAAATGTGTCTGAATAAACAAAAGCTGGGGTACAATGTGTTTATCAAAACCTTGTCTGGTTGGGCCAGTTTTCTGTTGTCACTATCGATGCCTCTGGGCGCAAATGACTTCACAATTTGAAAAGTTGGTTATTTTAAAACTTTGCGTTGAGATTTAAATCGGATGCAAGCTGAGCGTTTCGGGAAAAAGATTGTGAGCTGTCGGTGGAGATCATTTAAATTGAAAAAAAATACAACTCCCTCTCTGTGTGCTTTCTTGTGCATTTTATCCTGACAAAGGCAAGAGGGGGTGGGTGTAAGCAAAGATCATAGAGATCTTTGGGTGTAAATGCAGGTGGAGGCGGAGAGTGGCAGAGGCAGTTTGTGATCCTAGCGGTAGGAATTGGAAAACGCAATATCCTGGCAGGAACTTGAAGCAAGAAAGTAAAGGGAGTAATAAAGAAATGTATGCAAGTGCTCTGTGTTGCTGCGGTGGTTTGCAGGCAGGCTGGCTTTGTACAGTCACTGACACTCGTTTCTTGGGCCGTCCAGCAAGTCAGGGATACAGGCAGAGTGCTAAGCAGTGGTGAGGAACGAGAGGGCAGTTTGGAAAGTCTGACTCCTTGCACATGTTATGGCTTGAAAATGTTTGCAGGGGGCGGTTGAGAGGAGTTTGTGCGGAGTGCGGAAGTGGGAGAATCTGGGGCTGGCTAGAATTCATCCAAGGTGCCTGTAGGACACACACAGCACACTCTGCCACCGCTAACACCAGTCACTTTACAATTGCAAACGTCCGAAGCCTCCTAGCCCCGAATGGTGCCCTTCCTCGCCGTGTTTCCGTTTGCAGTCGTGAACAAGAGGGAGAATCCATTCTGCTGACGACGAGTTGTGGAACTGCTGCTGAGAGCGATGGAAGTTCACAGAGCTGGCTCTGGAACTGTGCCCCTTCCCCCTGGGTAAGTCCGGTTTAACACTCCCCACTTATCCGGCATCCTTACAGTTTAAACGAGTTATGTTCTTTTTGTGTGCATTGGACGTTTAGTGTGGAGCTAACAGTGCGCCCGCAGTCTGTTCATTGTTTCGTGGCCCCTCTCGCACTCTCCCACAGCCCAGGCCAATCAATGCATGTTGCAAACTAGGGATTGCAACGCTAGCCTGTGTTAAAATGTGCTATACAATGACCACGGTTGTAAAATAAAATGTTTGCGGTGCATTAAGCAACTGCACCATCCCACCAACAACTAGTGAGCAATCCTAACCTCTCATCTACATCTTTGGAAACCCTTGGATTATTTTAATCGGACTATACTGGACTTTATCTTGCACTAAACGTTATTCCTTTTATCCTGTATCTGTACACTGTGGACGGCTTGATTGTAACCATGTATTGTCTTTCCGCGGACTGGATAGCATACAACGAAAAGTTTTTCACTGTACCTCGATACATGTGCACTGAGGTACAGTGTAAAGCTTTTTTTGTTGCCTGCTATCCAGTCATTGGAAAGACAATACACGATTACAATCAAGCCGTCCACAGTGTACAGATACAGGATAAAGGGAATAATATGTAGTGCGAGATAACATCTGATTAAAGATAGTCTGAGGGTCTCCAATGAGGTAGATGGGAGGTCAGAACTGCTCTCTAGTTGGTGATAGGGTGGTTCAGTTGTTTGATAACATCTGGGAAGAAACTGTTCCTGAATCTGTAGCCAAATTTGTAGAATTGTGAAAATATATTGGAGGTGTGATTAGATTCCACACGCATAAGTGAAATGTAGAGTCATAGAGGTCGAAACAGGCCTCTCAGCCCACCTTGTCCGTGCCGACCCAAGTCGGCATACTGGGCTAGTCCCATTTGGCCCAAATCCCTCTAAACCCTTGCTATCCCCATATCTGTTCAAATGTTTTTTAAAAGTTGTAATTGCAGCCGCTTTTGTAGCTTCCCCTGGCAGCTCGTTCCAGATACGGACTTAGGCCTGCGCTCTCTAGTTTTAGAATCCTCTACCCTGAGGAAGAAGACTAAGTGTTCACATTGCCATGCCCCTCATGATCTTGTACACCTCAGTAAGGTTACCCCTCGGCCTCCTACGCTTCAAAGAAAGCCCAGCCTATCCAATCTCTCCCGATAACTCAAACACACAAATCCCAGGTTACATATAGTGAACCTCTACTGCACTCTTTCCAAATTAATAATGATCTTAATAATGGACGATTTAAAAACTACAAAACAGAAGCCACATAGTTATAAAATACTCGTAACCTTGAAAGTGGGTTGAGATCAGAACTTTAGAAAAAGTATGACAAGGTTACTCGCATATCACATTATATTGTTATGACTGTGCTGTAAAGGTACTTCAGTGGTTGTCAAAGGCTTTTGAATGTCTAAATTTGTGAATGATATAAAACTACAGGTCTTTTAATAGAAGAGTAACCTGGTGGGATAAAATTGTTCAGAAACAAATGTAGTGCAAAGATCAAAGACCCATGCCACAGTTTTGCAAAACCTGCCTGAAAACTGAAGGCTGATTATAAAAGAGAATTTATAGCTCGACTTGCTTTATTTACTTTAAATAGTTTACTTTAGACTTTCGGGATACCGTGTGGAAACAAGCCCTTTGGTCCACCAAGTCCATGCTGACCTATGATCTCCCTGTACACTAGGGCTATCCTATACACAAGGAATAATTTGCAATTTACAGAAGCCTATAAACCTGTGGGTCCTTTACGTGTGGGAGGAAACCGGAGCACCTGAAAATACTTTTTTCTTCTCTTGAAAATGTCCTTTCCTCTTTTTGACATTTTCCTGATCTCCAATATTTTTTGTACACCAGCACCTGCAGTTCCTTGTGTCTCTTGATAAAATGCCATGGGTAGATTTGTCATCAAGAATGGGTTCCGTGGAATAAAAGGGACTGTAGCAACTTGGATTTAACACTGGCTAAATGAAAAGGAAAAGGCAGGTGATATGATCGGCTGTTTTTAGACCAGAGGGAGGTGTGCTCAACCACTCCCTCTCTTTATATAAACATTGATGACTTAGACTTGAGTGTGCTTGGCATAAATTGCAAATTTTGAGATGACATAAAACGTGGAAACGCAGTGCTTGGTGGGAAGGTTAGTCATAACCACAAAGGCATCTCGGCAGGCAGAAGGAATGGAAGCAAATGGGTCGAAAGTTTATTTATGTTGAAAAATGCCAAGTATTACAGTTTGGTGTCTGTATTGGTTTATGTTTAGTTTATTGTCACGTGTACCAAGGTACAGTGAAAAGCTTTTTGTTGTGTGCTATCCAGTCAGCGGAAAGATACATGATTACCATCAAGCCATCCACAGTGTACAGATACTGGATAAAGGGAATAATGTTTAGTGCAAGATAAAAGTCTGATTAAAGATAGTCTGAGGGTCTCCAATGAGGTAGATGGGAAGTCATGACTGCTCTCTAGCTGATGAAAGGATGGTTCAGTTGCCGGATAACAGCTTGGAAGAAACTGTCCTTGAATCTGGCGGTGTGTGTTTTCACACTTCTGTGCCTCTTGCCTGATGGGTGAGGGGAGAAGAGGGAGTGACCGGGTGAGACTAGTCCTTGACTATCTTTGTGGCCTTGCCGAGGCGGTGTGAAGTGTAGATGGAGTCGATGGAAGGGAGGTTGGTTTGTGTGATGGTCTGGGCTGTGTCCAGACCATGACTGTCATGTGTACCGAGGTTTTGTTTGTGTTCTATTCAGCCAAATCATACTGCATTGAAATTTACCGAATAGTGGAGGGCCAGGATAGAGTAGATATGGAGAGTTTGTTATCCATTTGTGGGATAGTTTAGGGCCAAATGCCATAGCCTCAGAATAAAAGGATGTACATTTTAGAAAGGAGATGAGGAGAAATTTATTTCGTCCAACTGCGGTGAATCTGGAATTAATTGCCACAGGTGGCTGTGGAGACCAAGTCAATGGATATTTTTTATGCCGGAGATTGACAGATTCGTGATTAATAAGGGTGTTGAGTTATGGGGGGGAAGTCAGGAGAAAGGGGAAAGATAAATCAGCCATGATTGAAATGGCAGAGTAGAGTTTATGGGCTGAATGGCTCAATTTTGCTACTAATGAACTTATGAACTATACAGAGAAAAAAAAAAGCACCGTAGAAAATAGGTGCAAGAGTAGGCCATTCGGTCCTTTGAGCCAGCACCACCATTCAATATGATCATAGCTGATCATCCAAAATCAGTACCCCATTCTGGCTTTGTCCCCATATCCCTTCCCTTTGCCCTAAGTCTCTCTTAAACATTCAGCGAATTGGCCTCTGCTGCTTTCTGTAGCAGAGAATTCCACAGATTCACAACTCTCTGGATGAAAAAGTTTTTCCTCATATCTGTCATAAATGGCATACCCCTTATTCTCAAACTGTGACCCCCTGGTTCTGGACTCCCCCAACATCAGGGACATTTTTTCTGCATCTACCCTTTCCAATCCTTTAAGAATTTTATACGTTTCTATAAGATTCCCTCTCATCCTTCTAAATTCCAGCAAATGCAAGTCCAGTCGACCCATTCTGTCATCATATGTCAGTCCCGCCATCCCGGGAATTAACCTGGACTAACTCCGCGGGACAGGCAGCATCTCTGGAGAGAAGAAATGGGTAATGTTTTGGGTCGAGATCCTTCTTCCCGACCCGAGATCCTTCTTCTCGCCCCGGAACGTCACCCATTTCTTCTCTCCAGAGATGCTGTCCCGCTGAGTTACTCCTGCATTTTGTGTCTACCTTCGATTTAAACTACCATCTGCAGGTCTTTTCTACACACCGGGAATTAACCTGGTGAACCTACGCTGCACTCTCTCAAATTAGGAGACCAAAATTGCAGACTATACACTAGGTGCAGTCTCACCAGGGCCCTGTACAACTGCTGTAGGACCTCCTTGCGCCAAAACTAAAATCCTCTCGCAATGAAATCCATGAGTATAATCAAACCATACACAGCAGGTAGCGTGAAGAGAAAAATACCAGAGTGCGGAATATAGTGTTACATTGTTGTAGCATATCAGTTGCAGAAAAAAGGCCAGGGTCCGTGATACGGTTTGTGGTGCAGTAAAGAGGAAGCAACATAAACTCAGGGCACAAGAATAAAGAAAGAACAGACAGAGTAGGCATTGTGTGCACAGATCATTAAAAAGGAAGTGGATAAGTAACCAAAGGGAAAAATGCTCGTGACATTGGACTAAATGACCACTGCTTGCACTGGTGTTCACCTAGCATGCACCCGATGGGCTGAATGGCCACAATTTTGTAATTTTGTTTTTTCTATGAGTCCTGCAAACAAATCTCCTCTGCTGCACATGATCCATATCCCTCCATTCCCTGCATATCTGTGTGCCTACCTAAAAGCCTCTTAAATACCACTATCGTATCTGCCTTTACCACCACCCCTGGCAGTGCGTTCCAAGCACTCACCACCTTCTGTGTATGGTGGGTGTGCCGTACATCTCCTTTACTCTTTGCCTTTCTCACCTTAAAGCAATGCCCTCTGGTATTTCCATTTACATCCTGGTTAAAAGCTTCTGACTGACCCTCATAATTTTACAAAGTTCAATCAGGTCTCCCCTCAACCTCTGATGTTCCAGTTTATTTAGCCTATTTAAATCCCTGTCGATACAGTCCTATTTATTCCATGGGCTTCAACAGTGATGGCAACTTTAACTGTGGCATTTGTCTGCGTTTGGCCCATATCCCTCTGAACCTTTCGAATCCGTGTACCTGTCCAAATGTCTTTTAACTGTTGTTATGGTACATGCCTCAACTACCTCCTTCGGCAGCTTGGTCTATGGGCCCATATACCCACTACCCTCAGAGTGAAAAGGTTGCCCTTTGGGTTCCTATTAAATGTTTACTTTCTCACCTTAAACCTATGTCCTTTTAATTCATGATTCCCCCATTCTGTGTAAAATGCTTTTCATTCACCCTATCTATACCCCGCATGATTTTACACACCTCTATAAGATCACCCCTCAGCCTCCTGCGCTCAAGTCCTAGCCTGCCCAACCGCTCCCTAGAGCCAAGGCCCTCGAGTTCTGGCAAAGCCTCGTAAATCTTCTTTGCACTGTTTCAAGCATAATGGCATCCTACCAACAGCAGGGTGACCAAAACTGAACACGATACTCTGCACTTCTCCAGTTTAAAATTGCTAAAGTAGTTCGTTTTAACAGTGACTACCTTAGCAAAAGGTGCATTTGACTGGAAATTTGCGTTGAATGCCAATTCAATGTGATTTTTACTGAAGATAGACACAAGGTACTGGAGCAGGTTTGGCAGCACTTCTGAGGCAATGGAAGGGCGATGTTCTCTGAGATGCTGCCTGACTCACTGAGTTACTCCAGCACTCTATTCTTGGTATAAACTAGCATCTGCAGTTCTTTCCTACACACTATGATTTTTACTGGACCTGTTCTTACCCAAAGATCTGCATTTAATGCTTTATACTTGTGAAATATACTTTATATTTGATATTTCCATATGAAAATGTTTTGGTGTTTCCAAATTGGAGGTAGCCTGTAAGAATTCCAGCTGTTCAACAGCTGGCTGGCAGATGTGGAATATCAAAAAATCCTGCAGATTATCTTGTTAGAAGAACATTAAAAGGACACCAGTCTTTTGATGGCAGAGTTAAAATAGAATGCATGAGCCGACACTAAAGTCATTAAAGGACCAGCACACTAGGAGCGGCACAGTGGTGTCGCTGCTAGAGCTGCTGCCTCACAGCGTCAGGGTCCTGGGTTCGATCCTGACCTCGAATGCTTTCTGTGAGGAGTTTGCACATTCTCCCCGTGACCGCATGTGTTTCCTGTGGGTGGCCCAGTTTTCTCCTACATCCTAAAGACATGCAGGTTTGTAGGTTAATTGGCCCTCTGTAAATTAACCCGAGTTTGTGGGGTGTGGATAAGAAAGTGGGATAACATAGAACTAGTGTGAATGGTGATCGATGGTCAGCATGGGCTCAGTGGGCCAAAGTGCCCGTTTCCATGCCATATCTTTCATTTCAGTTCAATTCACACAGTTTAAGACGTGGAAAAGCAGTTGAAATCCATGAAATCCAAATGGCAAATCTAAATCAGGATTGTTCTGTTATCCTATCCAAACTATAAAGGCAAAAACCATGTATAGGTGCGGGTCCACCACTGATTTTCCAACTGGTGGTCCACCACTGATTTTCCAACAACTGGTGGTCCACCACTTATTTTAATCCGGAAAAAAATTACGAGCATGTGCTTGAAATTCCCCACCCCCTCCCACCCCCTAAGGAAGTCCCCAGAAAATGTGGCGCCTAGGCTGGGTGAGGGGGTTGATGCCGACCTCATCGGGACTTTGGCAGCCAATGGGTGGGTTGAATTTGCCGGCTCTGGTACTCTAGCCCGTCCAATAGCCGACTTCCACGGCCGTCTTTATGGGCGGGTATATTGATTGGATCCCTTGAGGCCGTGACCTCTGTTGATCCGACAAAGCGGATAATACGGCAAGGATATGGATCCAAGGGTGCCGGAAAGTCGGTGGTGGACCTGTATCTTGCCTGATGGTGAATTTATAGGTGCACCTTTGTGCAGGAAGATGCAGTTGAGTTGTTTGAATTCTACCAAGTATTGTCGAATTTTATTGGAGCCTCTGAGGGCAAATGATTTAGTCGTGACCTGTCAGGTTTAACCGGATTACTGGCCGATAGGAATTAAAGAGCTGGAAATATTTTCTTGGAAAATGGTTTGCATGTCAAGGATTTGCCAACAAGTTAATGAAGTCAATGCTTAAATGTTTATTTACTTTCACATGTACATGCCTCCAGTGAAATTCATTTTTTGCATACAGTCGAGTAAAGTATTGCCATACCTAAGCACAATCCTTGATTAGTTTCCTGATAATCAGCAAGCCAGCAGAAAGACAATACATGTTTATAATCGAGCCATTCACAATGTAGGAATACTTTACTATTTTCACATGTGAAAAGTGATTAGGCACAGAAAATTCTTTACTTGCATATCCGATGTATACAAATAGCAGCCACCTATGGCTCTGATACAGGTACTGTATTAATTTCATTGTACATGTATAGTGACAATAAATGGCATATCTATATCTATCTACATGATAAAGGAATAACGTTTAGTGCAAGGTAAAGCCAGTAAAGCCCGATCAAAGATAGTCTGATAGTGGTTGAGGACTGCTCTCTCCAGGATGGTTCAGTTGCTTGATTAGTACAAAGTGTACAGCAATAGTCCACTGAGACCGCATGCAGGTCGCTAGGTTTTTTGCACCATTTTTCAGTCCAGTCCAGTCCTGTGTGCTCGGTCTCCTGCAGTGGTGCCCGATCCAGGTGAGCCCCAGGCTGCTGCCGTTGCCTCCGTCCGGATCGTCCATCGATCCGACGTCCCTTCCCTCGATCCGACGTCCCTTCCCTCGCCCGATCACCTTCAGCCTTCGTGCTCCCCAGAGTGCCAGCCGACCGCAGCCAACTGCGAGGGTGCGGAAGGGAGGTAAGACTCCGGTTCGCTCTCTTCCCGGCCTTTGCTCTCCCGTCCACCGTTGCTGGCTCCCTCCATCCTTCTCTCTGGTCCTCGGGGGGATGATCGTGGGCCGGCCTAGCTGCTCACCCAACGGGCCACGGCCCTCTGCTGCTTGTGTCCGGCCACGTGGCCCTCCGGTCCTTTATTACCTTGAGAAACCTGTTTCGTAGAGATTATGATGGAAAGGTGACGCAAGCAGGAAGTTTGTAGAGATAAAGACTGCAGCGTACGATAATTTATTTGCAGGGATCGGGTGTTACTAATTTTGTAAACATTTATTGTCGATTCCTTGTTACTGGTGATAACACTATGATTGATCATCAGCAATCATGAGTGTTTATTTGCCATATGTACCAGAACAATTCTTATTTGCTGCAGCTGCAGGCTGGCATGGTGGCACAGCGGTAGAGTTATTGCCTTACTGGGCCAGAGACCTGGGTTTGATCCTGACTACAGGTGTTATCTGTACAGAGCATTATGTTCTCCCTGTGACCGCCTGGATTTCCTGCGGATGCTTTAATGATCAGTAATACTAGGTAACCAAACTGCAATGGTGTAAAACCGAATTCAGTAGTGCAATTAAAAACAAGATCCATTGAAAATCCTGGTTGTTCAATGGTTCTTTATTTTGCATTTAGATCAGTAGATTATTGTCATACATTGCGGTAATGGTTGTGCAGTGTTCAAGAGCCTGATTATTGTTGGGTAGAAGCTGTTCTTCCCAGGACCCACACCACCCTGGCCACGCTCTTATCTCGCTGCTACCATCGGGAAGAAGGTACAGGAGCCTGAAAACCCCGTCCTCCAGGTTCAGGAACAGCTTCTTCCCAGCAAGCTGGAACACTGCACAACACTAAGCTGAGCAATTGTGATCGTCCATGGACTGTGTCTTTGGTTGCATTACGGACTTCGTTTTTTGCATTATCATGGTTGCCTAGTATCACAGTTATTAATTAATTGTATGTTTTATTATTATATATTTATTTGTGTGTTATTGGGTTTACGGGCTTGTAAAACTGCGGCGAATAGGAATTTCATTGTTCGATTATCGGTATGTGACAATTAATGATGGATCTGCCATAATTGAATGGTGGAGGAGACACGATGGGCCCTTTGGCCTAATTCTGCTCCAATGACTTATAAACACTCTAGACTCTTAGTTGTGGTGGAGTGTTAATCAAATGGGTAGTGTTGAGCTTCTATTTGGAGCTGGTCTGATCCAGACTCCAGGAGAATATTTCATCACACTGTTGACTTGCATGGATGAATCAGGATATGAGTCACTCCCTGCTTCATCCCGGCCTGCCTGAGCGATCATTCCGCTGAACACCTTTGCTCAGTCTGCCTGGGCCTATGCGATCTCCCGGTTCCTTTCCATTCCCACACTGACCTTTCTGTCCTGGGCCTCCTCCATTGTCAGTGAGGCCCAGTGCAAATTGGAGGAACTGCACATCATATTTCGCTCGGGCAGCTTACAGCACAGCTGTATGAGTTTTGATTTCTCTAACTTCAGGTAACCCTTGCATTCCCTCTCTCTCTGCCCCTCCCCCACTATAGTACTCCGACCAGTTTCCCTGTCCTGATCAATTTTAGATTGAACTTTATCTTGTACTAAATGTTATTCCCTTTATCATGCAACTGTACGCTGTGGATGGCTCCATAGTAATCATGTGTATTCTTTCCACTGCATGGAAAGCACGCAACAAAAGCTTTTCACTGTACTTCGGTACATGTAACAATAATCTAAATTCAACTAATTTAGCTCCAATGCTCATAAGACATGTTCAGTTGTGTTCCAATTTAATGGTGATCCCATCATGCTGATAGTGGAGATTCAGAAGATAGTGCTGTCATTGGATATTGCCAAGTAGTTTTTGAAAGGCTCTAGTTTTGGACTTTGCGTGGTTATTTGCAAGTGTGAATGCTGCTTGAGGAACTCAGCGGGTCAAGCAGCATCTGTGGAGGGAATGGACAGATGATGTATCAGGTCGGGACCCTTCTATAGACTGATGGAGTAGGGGTGGAGAAGGTTGGAAGAGAGAGGTGTGGGCAGGAAAAATCTTTGCAAGTGATAGGCGGATACAAGTGTGGGGGGAGGGGGGGCGGTGACTGGCAGATGGGTGGACAAAGGTCAGAGTTGAAAAGGAGCCAAAATGGTGACAGAAGAGAGACAAGGAGACTTAGAGAAAAATGGTGTTGATAAGGGGAAGGGGTTTCCATGTGCTCCAGAAATACTGACTGACCCGCTGAGTTCCTCCAGCACTTTGTGTTCTATGCACGATCCCAGCCTCTACGGTTCCTTGTCGGCCAAAGCCAAAACATTGTCCAGGACCTGCTGCTTGGTTTGCTGCATTATTGTATGTAAAATAGTGAGGCTGTCTTGTGTAAAGTCAAGGAAATTAATTCCCGCTGGTAGTGTGCATTGTCGGTTTTTCAATCACTTTTCAAAGACACGCTGTACCAGGCCATTGTAGGGACCCAACCCAAATCGTCGTCTGTCCATTCCCTCCACAGATGCTGCCTGACTGCTGAGTTCCTCACAGTGGTGCAGTGGTACAGTCTCTGCCTTAAATCCCCAGAGACCCGAGTTCGATCCTGAATACGGGTGCTGTCTGCGGAGTTTGTACGTTCTCCCCATGACCGCGTGGTTTTCTCCGTGTGCTCCGGTTTTCTCCCACACTCCAAAGACATGTGGGTGGCTTTATAGGTTAATTGGCCTCAGTCAAATTGTAAATTATCTCCAGTGTGATGGATAGTGTTGGTGTGTAGGATAGTGTTGCCGATCACTGGTCGGCATGGACTCGGTGGGCCAAAGGGACTGTTTCCGTGCTGTATCTCTAAAGTCTGAAGTAAAGTCTAAAGTCTGCAGTTGGTTTGTTTCTAGTACTTGTACAATGATAATCTAAAGTGTAAAGTCTAAAGCACTTTGTGTTTTGCTCAAGATTCCAGTACCTGCAGTTCCTTGTGTCTCCAATTCTGCAATGCACTCACCATCTGCTGAATACAAGTACAGGCCATGCAATTTTATAAAATGTCTATCCCTCTTTGTTCCTAGATTAAATTGAGAGCAAATTGAAAAAAGTTAATTATAAAGTGCACAGGTGGGTGGCAGAACCGTAAGAGCATCTCTTTCATGGTACTTATTGATGGCATGTTGTAACCGGCCAAAGAAGACACAAATACTTTGTTCGTTAGTTGTACTTGCAAGAAGAAACAATCTGGCAAACTCTCACCCTCTAAGCTCGCCAACTCCTGGCCTAATTGTAGGTCAGAGAACATTGTTTCAATGAAACCAGTAGAAGGAAAAAGCCATTGTTTGCAGTAAAGTGAACGAGATGGTGCTGAGGAAGGTGTGTGTGTGTGCGTGTGTTAGTGAGTGCGTGTGCACACACCTTTCCCGTAGTATGTGCACATATCTGTCCCGCAGAGTTACTCCAGCATTTTGTGTCTATCGTTGATTTAAACCAGCATCTGCAGTTCTTTCCTACTCATTGTGTGAGTCTGTGTCTGTGTCTGTGCGTGTGGGCGGGTATGGGGGTGGAGAGCATATACAGTTAGAAACTTTCAAAATCCTTCTTGATGTGCAAGGGCTGAGAAGAGTTGAAGCAGAACCAGTGACAGTGGGGAGCTGTCAAAGGCAGGAGCAATAACCAGCGGGGAAGCAGCGTGCTAAACCTGCTGTCTCATCTAACGAGGGATTCTTGTTTAAATGATGGTAAACCTCGCTGTCTAAACACTCAGATTGAGGACAGAACCCTCATTCTCACTGCAACAGTTGGTGCTGGTCAGTGCATATGTGTGTGAAAAATGAGGGCCTTTGCAATGAGTGCTATCTTAACAGAGCGAAGGATTCGTCTAGAAATTCAGATTCTTCTAGAAATTCATGAGATAAATAGGACAGTACAGCACGGGAACAAGGCTTTTGGCCCACAATGATTCTTCTAGAAATTCTGCTTTAATATTTGGTCTGACTCATGACTTGTGGAATTCATTGCCACAGAAGGCTGTGGATTCCAAGTCAATGGGTTTTTTTTTAAGGTGGAGATTGATAGATTCTTGATTAGTATGGGTGTCAGAGGTTACAGGGAGAAGGCAGGAGAATGGGGTTAAGATGGAAAGATAGATCAGCCTTGATTGAATGGCATAGGAGATGGGCCAAATGGCCTAATTCTACTCCTGCAACTTATGAACATATCTACTTAATCAAATAAATAGAACTTCGGCCCACTATGACTAGAAATTGTGCTTTAATATCGGGTCTGACTTATAATGACTTAATCAAATAAATAAAACATTACAGCATAGGAACAGGCCCTTCGGCGACAGAGTTCGTGCTGAACATGATTAATTATCTCCTCAAGGTTAATTAATCTCCTCTGCCTGCACGTGATTAACATTCCTCCATTCCATGCATGCCCATGAAACAAATATTTGTTTCTTATAACAAATGTTCTACAGGTAGGAGGTCACCTTGAAATAGTTTTGCTTTAGGCAGCCGTAGTAATTAGCTGAAATACAATACAGCCTTAATTCAGAGTCAGCTGATGAAATTCTTCAGAGGAGATGCATGGAACTGCAGATGCTGGTTTGAGTCTGGGCTTTGTGACGTTTCATTGGAGCCATCTCATTCTTTCTGTGCCCAGATTATACCCCAACGACGTGGAATGTGATGTGAGACATCGCACGGTATTTAAAGCAAGAGAGAGTCAGTGGTTGCGGGGGGACGTGATAGAAGTACATAAAATTAATGAAGGCATAGATAAGGTAGACAGTCTGAACCTTTTTCCCCAGGGTGTAAATGTCACAGGCTAGAGGGCATAGCTTTAAGGTGAGAGGGGCAAAGTTTACAGGAGGAAGAAACGTTTTTTTAACAGAGAAGGCGGTGAGTGCCTGGAACGCGTTGCCTGTGGTGGTGGAGACAGATATGATAGTGACGAATAAGATACATTTTTGGATAGATACATGGATATGCACGGAAGGAGGGATATGGATCATGTGTGGGTGGATAAGAGATGGTCATGGCATTATGTTTAGCACGGACTTTGTGGGCCGAAGGGCTTGTTCCTGTGCGGCACTGTGTCACTTCACTAGAGAAAGCAGCAAATAGATGAGTGAAAGACCATGGATCATCTAGTTTCTGTTCTCTTTCCTGTTTGTTGTGTTATGCAGTACAGGAGTCGGATTCAACAGTTAGTGATAACGTTTTTAAAATTTGTCTTTTTTTTCCTTCTATAATAGGCTGTTCTTTAAATAACACGTTGTTTCCTGGTTGTAATTAGTGCTGTTTCTGTGGTTTGTAACAGGAGATTTACTGTTTAAAAATGAGAAGTTGCGTATCTCGTTAAGACAAGATTGAGGTTTTCAGGGACTTCTGCCTTGGCAGTTGCAAGATGGCCAGAATGTGGTGACTCTCTGCATGCTCTTCCAGAAATGTTTTACCCTGGGTAGCGGAATCAACAACCAGAGGGCATAGATTTAAGGTGAGAAGGGAAGATTTAATAGGAACCTGAGGGGTAACGAGCTGCCAGAGGAGGTAGTTGAGGCAGGTATTATGGCAATGTTTAAGAAGCATTTGGACTGAAATATGGATAGAAAATGTGTAGAGGGATATGGGCCAAACGCAGGTAGGTGGAACTCGTGACTCGTGTAGATTTGGCATTTTGGTTGGCATGGGCAAGTTGGGCCGATTGGCCTGTTTCCATGCTATATGGCTCTATGTTTGCAATCAAATATACATCCCTTAGCATTATTTGTGAAGTCAGTTCTCTGCAGACTTGTTTTACTGAGAAGTCTGAATATATCGGGTTTATAAGCGATGCTTAGTTTTTCCAGCATGTGACTGTACTTACTGGCTTGATATGGTTTATGGTTTTGGTGCACCCGCTGGCACAGACATGCAAACTTGCGTCATATTTAAGTCTGGGTAACCGCTGTAGTTTCAGCTTTGCCAGGCAGGTTCCAGTCATTTGCTTGCAAGTTTCTACCTGCAATTTATTTTTCTTCAGTCAATAATATACATCAAATCCAACGTCTAGTTCCGGCCACAGGAGCAAGGGCAACCACCAAATATAAATAAAAAGACTTGTGGAAGCTCAAGTATTTGTGTGCTAATATTTTCCAGAGAAACGGCAAACATAGGGTGTCTGGGAGGGGTGTGTAACGTTCTAAATTCATTTCAGCAACTTTGGAAGTGTAGTTGAACATTAAACAGTGCACTCGCACACTACGAGCGGTTCCAGAAAAACGGCATCCTTGAAATAAAAATGCCTCGTCATCCTTGTGTTCCGTCTAACTAATGGTTGTTCATGTTTGTAGAGTTGTGTCGTTAGACGGTTCTGGCTGGGAAAAGATCTAGTTGTTAAAGAGGAGGTGGAACAGGCTGGAAGCCAAGACTTGTGACCACTGAAGCCTGTCACATGTCGCTCTGACTAATGCAGTCTGCCAGTGGTAACCAAGGAAATATTTGCGGACTGCTGTGAACACAATTTTCAGTTTATTACGAAAACTGAAATGCAAAGATTGAGAGTATTCTATGCAATACTCTGAGTGCGGCCTCACCAACGTCTTGTACTATCGTGGCATAATGTCCCAACGTTTGCACTCAATTCCCTGAGTATTCGTCATTGTTTCAGCATCGGAGCAGGATGGTAAAACTGAAATAAATTTTTAAAAACATGGTTTAGTTTTCCATTCCTGACTTTAATAATTAATGTTAATCGGTTTTAAAACTCTGGCTAAACAAAATGTGCAAGAGATATGTGCGGTGTGTGTGTGTGATGTATGTTTATGTATAATTATATATATGGGTATGTATATACATACATGTGTATGTGTATGTGTGTCTGACTTGTTAAGCCGGCCTCCGTTCAGATGTACTGTTGAGATGAACTACAATGTACTGTTGAAATTGATCACTCGAGGGCATGAGCTATAGGGAGAGGTTCGGCAGGCTAGGACTTTACTCCTAGGAGCGCAGGAGGATTAGAGGTGATCTTACGGGAGGAGTAACATCATGAGGGATTAAATAGGGTGCGTGACTCTTACCGAGGGTGGGGGAATCTAGAACCAGAGGACCGAGGTTTAAGGTGAGAGGGGAAAGTGTATAGGAACCTGAGGGACAACTTTTTCACGCAGAGGGTAGTTGATATATGGAACAAGCTACCAGAGGAGGTAGTTAAGGCAAGCAACATTACAATATTTAAAATAAATTTAGACAGTGTATGGATAGGAAAAATTTAGAAGGGTATAGGCTAAATGCGGGAAATGGGTTTAGCTTAGATGGACTCTTGACACCCGTTTCAATCAAGAATTTGTCTATCTCAGCCTTGAAAATATACACTGATTTGGTCTCTACAGCCCTCTGTGGCAATGGGTTCCACAGATTAACTACCCTCTGACTAAAGAAATTCATCCTCGCCTCCTTTCTAAAAGACTGTCTTTTAATTCTGAGGCTATGACCTCTGGTCCTAGACTCTCCCACCAGTGGAAACATCCTTTCCACATCCACTCTATGCATTTCATTATATTGTCAGGTTTAATTTTATTTTCCAACATTTTCAGTTCTGTGTTGGATTTATATTGTTCCTGACTGTAGTTGTTTAACATTAAAATTAAACATGACTTGAAATATTTTGCTTAACACAACATGGCATGTTGGCTCTGGGTTGTTTGCATAATTACCAAGTCACAAGTTGCTTTTTTTTTTGGAAATGTTTTTCAACAAGTCCTGACATAAAAACCTCAAAGAAAATTTGTCAAACTGTCACTTCTGAATGGTGACTTTAGAGATATAGTGCCCACTGAGTCCGCGCCAACCAGCAATCACCCCGTACACTAGCACTGTCCTACCCGCCAGGGACAATTTACAATTTACAGAAGCCAAATAACCTTCAAACTCTGTAGGTCTTTGTAGTGTGGGAGGAAACCGGAGCACTCGGAGCAATGCCACACGGTCACAGGGAGAACGTATAACCCCAGTACATGCAGCACCCGAGAACAGAATTGAACGCGGGTCTCTGTCTTTGTAAGGCAGCAACTCTACCGCTGCGCCACTGTGCAGCCCTTCTGAACTAAGTCAGATGAAACATACAGCTAAAATCATTGGCGTGAAAAAGATAAAATCATCACATATAATGCAAATTCAATGGAAATTTTCGTCTTAGAGCTATACAGCATGGAAACATGCCCTTTGGCCCAACCTACACTAGTCTCACCTCCCCACTTCTGGCCCATATCCCTCTAAACCTTTACAATCCATGTACCTGTACAAATAGCAAACATAATGGCAAACCATGTTTCATTTAGTGCCAGCTTTATTATTACACTGAACTTGTAACACAACTTTTCCCCAAAGTAGAAATGTCAGACTAGAGGGCATAGCTTTAAGGTGAGAGGGGCAACGTTTAAAGGAAACTAGACTAAGTGGGACCCTTTGGGTCCCATTCTCACATGGGAGGCCTGGTCCCCCATGCAATATTCCACCACTCACCCATAGCCCCCAACTGCGCAGGCGCGGCTGATGGGTTCCCGTTGTGAAGCTCCTGATCCCCCCTCAAACCCCACCCCTCCCACTCTTCCCCTTGCCATTTCCTCTCCACGCACCCACTCCAACCATGGGGGTGTGTGGGCGGGGTTGGTGTGCCCCACCAGCGCCTGGCCCCGCCAGCACCCGACTCCCTCAATCCCCCCCACTCTCACTCCTCACTTCCTTAGGAATTCGAGGTTGCAGCAGTCGGTCTAGCTCTGGGCCACTCTGCACTCTGGGCTGCCTCTGGGCTCCCTGCGCTCTGGGCTGCCTCTGGGCTCCCTGCACTCTGGGCTGCCTCTGGGCTCCCCGCACTCCTGGCCGCCTCCAGGCTCCCCGCACTCCGGGCCGCCTCCAGGCTCCCCGCACTCCGGACTCCCGCTTCGGGTTCATTTGCTTCGGGATGGCTTCGGGCTCACTGGCTTAGCGACTCAGAGCGGCTCACGAACTCTGCTCGGCCTCTGGGGCTTTATTCTCCTTGTCCCGGCGATTGACAGCGAGTGCCGGACGGGCGTCACCGTCCCAGTGATGACAGGAGAGAAGACCAATCTGCCGATCTTACAATTTTTAAACCTTCATAAATTTTGTAATATTCCACCGATAGGAACAGAACTTGGTGCACTTGTAGCATCGGAAAACGGTGAGTAAGGTGGCGAAATATAGTAGCGCTATCGGGTGCCGTTTTTGTGCAAATTTAAATACAATGCAAACTGGAAGAGGACAAGATGAAAGACTTAGTTAAGTATAGAAGATGTGTGGGGCAATTTTTTTTGCACAGGTGGGTGCCTTAAATATGCAGGGGTGGTGGTGGAGACAGATACTATCGTGGTATTAAAGAGGCTTTTAGACAAGGAATGGGAGGGGGGGGGGGGGATATTGATTGTGTGGATAGAAGTGATTATTTTAGAAACAAAGACCTGCAGATGCCGGTTTATAAAGACCGCAGGAGTAACTCAGCGGATCAGGCAGCATCTCTGGAGGACATGGATAGGTGACGTTTCGGATTGGGACCATTCTCCAGCCAGATTGTGGGGGTGGCAGGACACAGCCTGGTGAGTGGTAGGTGGATACAGGTGAGGGAGATTTTGACAGATGGGTGGTTGGGCAAATGCCAGAGATGATAAGGCCGAAGGTGTGAGATAAAAGGATTGGAGGAAATTAGTTTGAATTTTCATAATGTTCAGTACAGACATTGTGGACTGAAGGGCCTGTTCCTGTGCTGTACTATGTTCTAAAGACCTAAAGGAAAATGGTTAAATGTCATAAAAGATCAGAAAGGATTTCATAGCAACTTGTGACAGATATGCATTTTAGGCTGATTTGAAAAGTTATATTCTGGTGGTAATTGTGTTACTTTTACTCACTGATGTTACAAGACCTGCACAGACCATCCTGTGCTACAGTCTGATTCATCTGTGTCAAGAAAAATTACCTTTGAACTGTCAACTCTACCATTTAAAAGATTTACTTAAACATTATGACCTAATAATGTAATTAAATGTTTTATTCCCAATTAAGGGTGAGCAATCAACATAGGGGAGATATTGTACTTCCGTATCTAGTTTTAGAATGCTTGTGTATAAGTTATAGTCTGGCTGTCGATCAAATTATCTCATAACTAGTATTCCACGAGTACTAAATTCCTACTTTGGGTTGAATTCATTAATTTATTTTTTCAAAGAAGAATAAAGCGTAGATTGCATTAGGATTTCTAAATATTTCGGGCTAAAATTGAATGCCTTAATAACACTGTAGGATGGTTTAAAATTCCACATTAAAGAAAAGTAGTTTTCTCAAAATTGAAGCAAGAAACCATAGAATAAAAGTTGGACATCACAAGCTATTAAAATGCTTCTCTGCTTGTTCAATTCATCATTCATAATTTAATCGCTATGCATAATTACTACATACCAAAATGTTGAATTCGCAATGGAGTTTGAAGACTTCACACTATGCACTTTATCTACTATTAAGCGATCTCTGTTCCAAATTGTTTTGCTAAAACTATAAGCAAGAGTCCAGTTTTTTTCATTGTTAATACGTGGACACAAGGAACTGCAGATGCTGGTTTACAAAAAAGTCTGTTCTCTCTCGTGACCGTGTGGGTTTTCCACAGGTGCTCTGGTTTCCTCCTACATCCCAAACATCCCACAGCATCTTTTGAGTGGCTGGCATTGGGCAGGTGCGTGGCATGAACTGCCCAAAATGTTTTGGAAAATACACAGCCCTACCGCGGTGCCACTCAAACTTGTCCACTTTCTTATTACAACAATTTTGTCTTGAGATGTTATCCACCTCTTCCACCATGTGTTGTTATCAGTTGCCCTACCTGTTGCATTGGTGACCGCATTGAGTTACTCACCTTCTCCTTTGCTGGCTGCTTGTCCCATACTGCCTGTCCTCGCCCTACCCAACCCGACACACGCTTCCTGCTGCCTGCCCAACCTTGCCCTTGAGATTCTGCATGCCAGGTCACGTTTCCTGGACTGTGTTTCTCTCTGGTTAATTTAGTATGTGACGGAAGCAACTGCAGATGCTGGTTTATACCAAAGATAGACACAAAGTGCTGGATAACCTTGTGAGAAGGGAGCATCTGTGGAGAAAAGGATGGTGACATTTACGCCTTATGGAAATGTCACCTATCCATGTTCTCCAGAGATGTTGCGTGACCCAATGAGTTATCCAGCACTTTGCATCCTTTCCTGGAAGGCAATAGGTGGATATTGGTGAAGGAGTGGTACATAGGCAGATGGAGGACAAATGCTAGAGATGAAAAGACAGAGTGCAGTCTGAAGAAGGGTCTCGACCTGAAACATCACCCATTCCTTCTCTCCAGAGATGCTGCCTGACCCACTGACCTACTCCAGTATTTTGTGTCTTATCTTTGATTTAAACCAGCATCTGCAGTTCCTTCCTACACATGAAGACAGAAGCCTGTTTCCATGCTGTTTAATTCTACAGTGGCACAGATCGTAGAACTACTGCCCACAGTGTCAAAGACTCTGGTTCGTTCTTGTCCTCGGGTCCTGTCTGTGTGGAGTTTGTACGTTTTCACTGTGACCATGTGGGTTTCCTCTGGGAGCTCCGGTTTCTTCCCATGTCCCAAAGTCTTGTGTAAAACGCTAAGTGTGGAAGTAATTCAGTGGGTCAGGCAGCATCTGTGAAAGGACTGGACACATGACGTTTCTGGTTGGGTCCTTGAGTTCCTCCAGCACTTTGCGTTTTATGCAACGTCCCAGCATCTGCAGTTCCTCGTGTCAGCATATCACTGCTCCAATGTGAAATCTCCTCAAAGTGTGCCAACTTTGAAGAAGTTCTCCTCCTCCTCTCCTGCCAAGATCCTCCAGTACTTAGTGTTTCACGTAATTCCAGCATCTACACATACTTGTGTCTCCAAAGGAATTTGATTTGGTAGGTTTATTGTCCACTGTCAATTGCCTCTATTATAGGGGTCAGTGGTAGCATCTGGAGGAGTTGATGAGGGGTTGGAGAGAATTCAAAATTGTATTCACGTAGGATTTGGGGGGGGGGAGATAGGTTGTTGATGGTTGGCACGGACTTGGTGGGCCGAAGGGCATGGTAACGTGCTGCGTGATTCGTGCCTCTGATTCTTTGGTCTTTTGACTACTTTACTAAGTAAGTATATTATCCACCTGCAAGGAAGGAGGAATGTTAAAGAACTAGGCTAAGGATTGTGACAGAATTCCAGGAAATGTAAATTGTTTATTCCAAAAGAAATAGGTCAGAATGTGTGTTTAGGGGCAAGACAATATCACACGAATGGCTACATACACTTTGAATAACTTGGTCATGGTAGTTAGAGCAATAACTACATGTTGGAACTCGGAGACAATTTCTCCTAAAATATTTGAAATAAACATTTCAGAAGAACAAGGGCAACTGCAGTTACAAATGTATCTGCTTTTTCCATGTTATTAATATTGCATAGTGTGTACATGTTGAAAATGATTTGTCTAATTACAGAATTTATTTCCACAACAAAATGTTCTTCCAACTCGTCAAGTTTATTGTCTGACGAAGGGTCCAGACCCGAAACGTCACCTGTCCATGTCCCCTAGAGATGCTGCCTGACCTGCTGAGTTACTCCAGCACTCTGTGTCTTTCCTTGGTAAACCAGCACCTGCAGTTCCTTATTTCTACATTCTAAGATAATTGCCATGTGCATGATTATGGTGAGGTACCTTTCGAGATGTAAAAGGAATTCTTTGCCCACTGAGTCCAAGCCGACCATTGATCACCCGTTCACACTGGCCTCAACTACCTCTCTGCCACAGAATGTAGTTGAGGCCAGTTCATTGGCTATATTTAAGAGGGAGTTAGATGTGGCCCTTGTGGCGAAAGGGATCAGGGGGTATGGAGAGAAGGCAGGCACAGGATACTGAGTTGGATGATCAGCCATGATCATGTTGAATGGCGGTGCAGGCTCGAAGGGCCGAATGGCCTACTCCTGCACCTATTTTCTATGTTTCTATGCAACTTTCTCATCCACTCCCTGCACACTAGGGGAAATTTACAGAAGGTCAATTAACATACAAACCAGCACGCCATTGGGATGTGGGAGGAAACCAGAACACCTGGAGGAAACCCACGTGGTCACAGAGAGAACATACAAACTACACACACACAGACAGCACCTGAGGTCAGATTTGAACCTGGTCTTTGGCGCAATGACCTCAACTACTTGTATCTGAAGAAGGGTCCCAACCCAAAACATCGTTTGTTCATCTCCCTCCACAGATGCTGCCTGACCTGCTGAGTTCCTCCAGCACTTTGTGATTTGCTCAAGATTCCAGCATCTGCAGTTCTTTGTTTCACTCCTTGTATCTCCTTCCGTTCTTTTAACGATCATCCTGTTCAATTTTGACAGCCGTTTCTCCTTTAACATTAATGCTGTGCAGAATTCACTGACCATTAGAAACTATCATATGATTCGATCTACAAGTGAAGTTGGGCCGAAGGGCCTGTTTCCACGCTGTACGCCCCAGTGACTTTAAAATGTCACGGATAGTGCAAACCGCTGCCTCACAGTGCCAGAGACAAGGGTTCAATCCCGACCTCGGGTGCTGTCTGTCTGTGTGGAGTTTGCACGTTCTCCCTGTGAAGGCGCGGGTTCCAGCAATGCTTATTCTGAATGGACCACACAGAGCAACAGGAATGAGTAGATCTCTGTTGGCTTTGAGATCTTTATTTGGCCTTCAATTCTTGACCTGTATGGTATTCACCCTTTCACTCTCCCATGACTCATCTATCATGGCGTGTGCTTTCACAGTGCGCTGTCTGTCCGGACACAACCACACAGTTGTTTTGCTCTCTGAAACTTTCCAGAAAATAACTTTGGTTGATAGTAATGTTGAGCGTTAAGTTTGAGTTTGGGTTTATTGTAGCGGGAACAAGTACAGAGGGAAACGGGTACAATGAAAATCTTGCTAGCTGCAGCATCACCGGCACATTCCAACAAACACACAATATTGTACATATTTTACATGTAAAATTCTAAAAGGAAGAAGAGTGTACAAAAAAACAAGACATTAGTTTAGAGTTTAATAAAGACACAAAGTGCCGCAGTAACTCAGCGGGTCAGGCAGCATCTCTGGAGAACGTGGATAGGCGACATTTCAGGTCGGGACCCTTCTTCAGACCAGAAACATTGCCCTATCCCATGTTCTCCGGAGATGCTGCCTGACCCGCTGAGTTACTACAGCACTTTGTGTCCTGCTGGTTTTGTAAACCAGCATCTACAGTTCCTTGTTCAGTTTAGTTTATTGTCATGTGTATCGAGGTACAGCGAAAAGCCTTTTGTTGTGTGCTAACCAGTCAGATAAAAGACAATACATGATTACAACCAAACCATCCACAGTGTACAGATATATGATAAAGGGAATGTTTAGTGCAAGATAAAGTCCACTTAAAGATAGTCTGAGACTGTCCTCTTTTCAGACTGTCCCCGAATCTGGAGGTATGCGTTTTCACACTTCTGAGGGGAGGAGGGAGTGACTGGGGTGAGACTGGTCCTTGATTATGTTGGTGGCCTTGCCGAGGCAGCGTAAAGTGTGCAGCAAATGGGTGGAGAAAACGGGTAGATACAGAATGCAAAAATATGTTCTCAGCATTGAAAGAATCGTCTGAGAGACTGAATGGAGGGGGTTTAGTGTGCGTGGAACATGTCTCACTGTCTTTTGTTGCACTACGGACCTTCAATGGACAAGAGAATCAGCATCTTTGTTTAATTGTCATATGTACCAAAAACGGAACAATTACATTCTTAAGGGCCTGTCCCACTTGGGCGACATTTTCGGCGACAGCTTGAAAAGAGGTTTCCCTTCGTGGTTGGGTCGTGACGCGTGGTGACGCATCTAGTGGCGCGCGGTGTCTCCGTGTTGCCCCTGGGTGAGACACCCAGGGGCGACATCTGGGTGTCTCATTGTGTCGTGCGCACTGTCACACGTATGCTGTCCTGCGGGTGATGCCTGGTTAGGGTTAGGGACCACAGATGGGCTGTAAAATATTCTCCCTTCAAAGCATGGATTTTAAACATTAATATATTAAAATTAATACAATAAAATCAATTGTGTGAATGAAAAATTGTCTGAGTCATTCAGTTTTATTTACAGATGTTTTGGTCCGCTTCTAGATTCGTCTATTAACTTTTCACAGGGATGGATTCAGTGAGTGTAGACTGAACTCCCCTCTCCCTTCCACCCCCCTCTTCCCCCATCCCTCCTTCTCCATTCCCTCCCCTACCGTTCTCCCCTCCCCTTCTTCCCACCCCACCCCCCTTCTTCCTTTCCCCCCCCCCCCCCTTCTCCCCGCTCCACTTTTCTCCCCCCTTCTCCACTTCCCATCACATCCCCTTTTCCCCTCTCTCTTCTCCCATTCTCTAACCCCCCCACTTTCCCCAACAATCCCCATTTGTGCACCCGGCCTGTGATCGCTAGATCCCACTAATAGTACTGCACAAAGGCCACATCATCTGTTTTAGTAACATTGACTATGGGATAATTGCATACTTTGGGTACAACGCGCCGCCCCCCCCCCCCCCCACCCCCTCGTCTTGTTTCAAAATGGGTGGTGGGTATTTAGAGTCAGTGGCCGGAGCAGGTGGGTGGCACTGGTACATTGACAATATTGCCTGTACCCAGTTGAAAAGCCCGCTGCCTCTGCGGGGTTGGAGAGACCATTGGAAGAGAGATCTGCCTCTGGGCCAATTCGTGACCAACAGTTTAGTTCCCATGAGGAGCAGGCAGAAGATTGGGGGTTCGAGTCCAACCCCTGGGGCCCATGTGTCACATTTAGTTCAGAGATACAGTGCCCTTCGGCCCATCGAGTCCACACCGCCCAGCGGCCTTCCCCCCCACACTATCCCACACATGCTAGGGTCAATTTATACTTGTACCAAGCCTATCAACCTAGGGCGAGGGCTAGGGTTAGGACTAGGGCTAGGGTTAGGGTTTCCTTCAGCACTCCAAAGGCGCACAGGTTTGTATAAATTGTTCCTAGCGTGTGTGGGATAGTGTGCAGGGGATCGCTGGTCGCAGGCTGGGTCCACAAATGGGGGGCATCGGGGAAATTTGGGGGGGGGGGGAGGTGTTTGGAGAAGGGGAGAAAGGAGGAGGGAGGGGAGGGGAGGATGTGAGGGGAGTGAGTGGGAAAGGGAAGAAGGGGGGAGAGCGCGAGGGAAGAAGGGTGGGGGGGGGGTGGAGAAGGAGGGATGGGGGCGGGAGGGGGGAAGATGGGGGGTGGAGGGGAGAGGGGAGTTCAGTCTACACTCACTGAATCCATCCTTGTGCAAAGTTAGAGATGGTGATTGGATCTGGAAGCGGACCAATACATCTGTAAATAAAACTGAACGACTCAGACATCCTTTCATTTGCACAATTGATTTTATTGTATTAATTTAATATATTAATGTTTAAAATCCATGCATTGAAGGAAGAATATTTTACAGCCCATCTGTGGTCCCTAGCCCTAACCCTCACCCGCAGGACAGCGTACACCAGCATGTATGTCGTACAATTTGACGGTTTTACGGACGTCAGTCACTGATGCTCGCAGTCACCGATAAAAATCGCAGTGGGACAGGCCCTTTACTTGCAGCAGCACAACAGGCCTGTAAACACAATCGTCAATAGATAAACAAACAAAAAAAAGTTCAATAAATAAAATAAAACCAAAATAATGCAAAAATTAATATTTTTGTATTAGTTATTGATTTATTGTATTATTGATTATTATATATTATCTGTGTGTTGTTGTGCTTACAGGCCTGTTAAGCTGCAGCAGGTAAGAATTGAATTGTTCTGTTTGCAGAACTTATGACAGTTAAATGCTCTTGACTCCTGCCTCATTTATCTTTTACTTTTTAATTTAAGAGGATCAGTGTAATTTGAATACCAAGCCCATTTGCGCAGCAATAGAGTTGCTGCCTCACAGCACCAGAGACCTGGGTTTGAACCTGACCTTGAATGCAGTCTGTGTGGAGTTTCTACATTCTCCCTGTGACTACGTGGGTTTCCTCGGGGTACTCCGATTTCTTCCCACATCCTATAGAGACGTGCGGGTTTGTAGGTTAATTGGCCCTCTGTAATTTACCCCTAGTTTGTCGGTAGTGGATGGGAAAGTGGGTTAACAAAGAACTTGTGTGAACTGATGGTCAGTGCGGACTCGGTGGGCCGTAGGGCCTGATTCCACGCTGTTCACTAAATCTAAAGACTAAAAGCAATGAGCTGGGAACAATGGAGCATGGGCTAGTTAGCATAGCTGGTGTGCTGTAGTCTGGAATTGAGATTGAAATCGCCACCCTCCTTCCTCCATTTACCCATGCGGAGAGGATGGAGATTTGTCGAGGGGAACAGGACTGTCGTCAGGTGGAACAGAAGTTACTGAAGTGCGTAGAAAGGAACTGCAGATACTGGTTTAGACCGGAGTGAGATACAACTGGAGAAGAAGGATGGGTGATGTTTCGGGTCGGGACCCATCTTCAGATGGAGCGTTGGGTCGCTTCACACTGGGAAATCAGGAGCAGGATGTTAACGTTTATCGGCCTCAGCACAGATGTATCTGTACAGGGAAGTGGAGACAGGCAGAAGAACCACAAACTGGGGGAGATACCACGTACTGAGACCAGGATTATGTGTCGGGAGGGTGGAGGGAGTCGGTGATGGCGGCTGATGCTGGACGAAGGGCCGGTGAGACGAACCGGGGGTCTTGCCTTCCGAGCCCTCAAGGTTGGCTGCAGGAGGCGTGTCCGAGGCACGATGGCTGAAGGTGGCCGAGTGAGTAGAGGGACAACAGATCGCGGGACGATCGGATGGAGCGACGGCTGCAACAGGCTTTTATGGGACTGCGAAATGCAACCAAAATCTGGTGACTCTTGCATATGGTCTCAGTGGGCTGTTTCTATACACTTTGTACTTAATCTTGCATTGTAAAAATAATTTCCCTTGGTACATGTGATAATTGAACCTATGTAAAAAGAATTTCTCTTGGTACATGTGATAATAAAGAACCATTGAACCATAGGTGAGACAGTCAGAACCTTTTCCCCAGGATGGATATATGAAATGCAACAGGGCCTCACCATGCCGCCCAAAGTTCTCGCCTTTCATTCCATCAGCCGTCGCAAACAGCACTTCATCCTCTGACATTTTTGCCACCTCCCAACGGGATCCCACCACTAGCCACAGCTTCCCATCTCCACCACTTTCCGCTTTCCGGAGAGACTGTTCCCTCCGCAACTCTCAGGTTAACTCGTACCTTCCCCTGCAACCGCAGAAAATGCAACACCTATCCCTATACCTCCGCCAGCGACTCTGTCCAAGGACCTCGACAGTCCTTTCAGGTGAGGCAGAGGTTCACGTGCACCTCCTCCAACCTCCTCCACTGTCTCCGCTGTTCGAGGTGTGGACTCGTATATATCGGCAGGACCCTTCGCAGGCTCGGCAGTTGTTTCGCTGAACACCTCTGCTTCGTCTGCATAAACCCACCTGACCTCCCGGTTGTTAAACACTTTAACTCCCCCTCCCATTCCCATATTGTCCTTTCTGTCTGAGCCTCCTCCACTGTCAAGAGTGAGGCCCAGCACAAATTGGAGGAACAGCACCTTACATTTCGTTTGGGTAACTTACACCCCAGTGGTGTGAACATTGACTTCTCCAACTTTAAGTAACCCTTGATTTCCCTCTCCCTTTCCATCCCTCCCCCTTCCCAGTTCTCCAACCAGTCTGACTGTTCCCCTGATTAAATTTTATCTCTGTATGCTTCGTTATTAACTTCTCCTAGCTAACAATAATCTATTCTACATTTTCTTTGATATCTATCTTCTTTGATGTCTCCTTTTCACACCTTATACTTGTATATCTCTGTGTCTCCCTCTCCCTTGACTCTCAGTCTGAAGAAGGGTCTCGACCTGAAACGTCACCTATTCCTTCTATCTAGAGATGCTGTCTGTCCCGCTGAGTTACTCCAGCATTTTACGTCTATCTAGGGTGTCAAAGGTTATAGGGAATAGGTAGGAGAATGGGGTTGAGAGGGAAAGATAGAGCAGTCATGATTGAATGGCAGTGGACTCGATGGGCTAAATGGCCTAATTCTGCTCCCATCACTTATGGACATGAACTTATGACTTTAATGTGAGTTAAATGCATGCAGACTGTTTGTTCCCACTTGTACAAAGGTGACGATGTTGATCCCCAGTCACAAGTGTTACGACTTGCAGACCTCGTATCTGATCATACAAAATCCTAGATCGAAAGATGCTGAATATGCAGCGATTGAAGCATTGCAATTTGTTTTTATTTCACCCTCCCACACTCAAGTCAAGTCAAGTTTATTCTTCACATACACATACGAGATGTGCAGTGAAATGAAAAGTGGCAATGCTCGCGGACTTTGTGCAAAAAGACAAACAGACAAACAACCAAACAAACTATAAACACAATCATAAACACACACATATTCTTTTACATATTAAATATTGGAAGGAAAAACTTTCAGTAAAGTTAGTCCCTGGTGAGATTTACTCCCCACCAAGAACATTGAGTGGAGTGCTGCCAGGCAGTGTTCAGATTTAGCTTGGAATAAATAAGTAGAAGAACTGGTTGGACGAGCTCGGAGTAACCTTGAAAATGAACCCATGTCCCACTGTCCTGCCTCGTTCATCACAAACCGACAAACAGGTCACCGGAAAATCACCAGGCATTCATTGCAAAGGACAAGCTGGAAAGGGCTCAGAGAAGATTTCGCAGGATGTTGGTAGGCCTCGAGGGCCTGAGTTACAGGGAGAGGTTGAGCAGGCTAGGACTCTATTCCTTGGAGAGCAGGAGGATGTGGGGTGATCTTAAAGATGATGAGAGGAATAGATTGAGTAAATGCAGAGTTGTTCAGAGTAGGGGAATCGAAAACCAGGGGGGAAAGATTTAATAGGAACCTGAGGGGTAACCTTTTCACACAGAATGGTATGTTTATGGAACAAGCTGCTGAAGGAGGTAGTTGAGGCAGGTGATATCACAACATATAAGAAACATTTAGGTAGGTACATGGATATGATGGGTTTAGAGGGATATGGGCCAAACGCAGGCAGGTGTGATGACTGTAGATGGGACATGTTGGTCGGTGTGGGGAAGTTTGGCCAAAGGACCTGTTTCCAAGATCTATAATTCTATGAAATTTGGATTGATATACAAGGATAGGAAGGGTTTGGAGGGCTATGAGACTAGCCCAGTATGCCAACTTGGTCAGCATGGACAAGGTGGGGGCCAAAGGGCCTGTTTACATGCTGTGTACAGCTCTGTGACTAGGGTATGAAATCAACATTGGCAAGACATGGTGTACAAAAGTTAAACGACGGCACAAGAAATGTAGAGACGAAGACCTGCAGATTGCTGGATAATACACAAAAGGACACCAAGTCCTGGAGTACCTCCACAGGCGAGGCAGCATCTTTGGAGAACATGGCCAGATAACGTTTCAGGTAATAACCAAAGTTTTGTAAACGTACAATATGTTTGGTCCTCACCAACCTGATTCTGGACATATTTCTAACTCTTTATTTCCTGGTGTGCAAACTGCCAAAAGACTCTGATTGAACTAACTGTTGCCATAGCACCTGTGAAGACATCTGTCAGATTCAAGTTTGTAGCACCATATTTAATATTAGTTCTGGAGACACAGCATGAAAATAGGCCCTTTTGCCCACTGAGTTAGTGCCAACCAGCGACCACCCCGTACACTAGTTCAGTCCTACACAGTAGGGTCAATTTACAGAAGCCAATTAACCTACAAACCTGCACGACTTTGGGATGTGGGAGCACCCGGAGAAAAACCCACGCAGTCACAGGGAGAGCGTACAAACTCCTTACAGACAACACACGTAGTCAGGATTGAACCTGGGCCTCTGGCACTGTAAGACTATGGGTGCAATCTATACGGAGTTTGTATGCTCTCCCTGTGACCGCATGGGATTTTTCCTGGTGCTCTGGTTTCCTCCCACATTCCAAAGACGTACAGGTATGTAGGTTACTTGGTTTCTGTAAAATTGTAAAATGTCCCTTGTGTGCAGGATAGTGTTTGTGTGTGGGATGATCGCTGGTTGGTGCAGACTTATTTGGCCGAAATGCCTGTTTCCACGCTGTATCTCAAGTCTAAAGCAGGGTTGTAATTAAAATGGAAGCTTGCCTCTGCCTGCGGCAGGACTGCACACGAACTGGAGCTTATTTCCTTCCTGGCCTTCTGCTGTGAATATGCTCAGCTTAGGGCTGATGCCAGGAAATCTCCCAGGGCTGGCTGCACCCATGTTCAGCCGAGTCACGGAGCTGTACAGCATGGAAACAGGCCCTTTGGCCCACCTCCTTTATGCAGGTTTGCTAACTGGGCTAGTTCCATTTGGCTGCATTTGGCCCACAACCCTCTAAACCCTTCCTGCCCATTTCTCTGGCCAAATGCCTTTTCAAAACCATAATTGTATCCGTTTCTATAGCTTCCTCTGGCAGCACGTTCCAGATACCGACTACCCTCTGGGTGAAAAAGTTGCCCCCGCTTAACTCTCTTCCTTCTCACCTTAACCCTAGAATCATAGAGTGTGGAAATAGGCCCTTTGCCCCAACTTGCTCACACCGACCAGCATGTCCCATCTACCCTAGTCCCACCTGCCCGCATTTGGCCCATATCCTTCCAAACATGTCCTATGCCCTCGAGTTGTAGAATCCACTACCCTGGGAGAAAGACTAAGTGTTCAATGTATCCATGCCAATCATGATCTTATACACCTCAATAAGATCACCCCTCAGCCTCCTCCGCTCCAAAGAAAAAAGTCCCAGCCTATCCAACCTCTCCGTATAACTCAATCCTGCAAGCCCAAGTGGGTAGATGCACAGAGCCTTTTGCCCAGAGTAGATGAATCGAGCACCAGAGGACATACATTTAAGGTGAAGGGGAAAAGATTTAATAGGAATCTCAGGGGTAATTTTTTCACACAAAGGATGGTTGGTGTATGGAACAAGCTACCAGAGGAGGTAGTTGAGCCGGGGACTATCCCAACATTTAAGAAACAGACAGGTACATGGATAGGACAGGTTTGGAAGGCTATGGACCAAGCGCGGGGCAGGTGGAACTAGTGTAGCTGGGACATGTTGGCGGGTGTGGGCAAGTTGGGCGGAACAGCCTGTTTCCACACTGTATCTCTCTATGACTCTATAAAAACCTGGTGAATCGCTTCTGCACCCTTTCCAACGTAACACGTCCTTCCTGTAGCTGTGTGCCCAGTAATTCGAATATCTTTGATTCATTGTTCAGTGGGTGAATATTCTCTTGGACTTACTTACCCCAGAGTTAAAATACTTTACACAGCGAAGGTTAAGACCAACTTGTTAATAGTTAACTGTTTATTCTCGGTCAAACAGTGAAACTTCTATCAACTGAAGATAAATGCATTAATATTTAACAGGAAACAAAGTTCATGAAAGATAAGGACAAAATGATAAGCATTTTTATCTAAGCATCTCCCATTTTTTGCAAAGGGTTGGTAAGGTGACGAAGTTACTGATCATCAGTTGAATGGTGCAATATGTGCATTTTAATAGGAGCAGAGAGGTTCTACTGCAGTTGTACAGGGTCTTGGTGAGACCACACCTGGAGTATTGCGTACAGTTTTGGTCTCCAAATCTGAGGAAGGACATTATTGCCATAGAGGGAGTGCAGAGACGGTTCACCAGACTGATTCCTGGGATGTCAGGACTGTCTTATGAAGAAAGACTGGATAGACTTGGTTTATACTCTCTAGAATTTAGAAGATTGAGAGGGGATCTTATAGAAAACTTACAAAATTCTTAAGGGGTTGGACAGGCTAGATGCAGGAAGATTGTTCCCGATGTTAGGGAAGTCCAGGACAAGGGGTCACAGCTTAAGGATAAAGGGGAAATCCTTTAAAAATGAGATGAGAAGAACTTTTTTCACGCAGAGAGTGGTGAATCTCTGGAACTCTCTGCCACAGAGGGTAGTTGAGGCCAGTTCATTGGCTATATTTAAGAGGGAGTTAGATGTGGCCCTTGTGGCTAAGGGGATCAGGGGGTATGGAGAGAAGGCAGGTACGGGATACTGAGTTGGATGATCAGCCATGATCATATTGAATGGCGGTGCAGGCTCGAAGGGCCGAATGGCCTACTACTCCTGCACCTAATTTCTATGTTTCTATGTTAAGCATTGCATAAGCAAGAAATTTTAACAGGGCAGCATGATGGTGTAGTGGTAGACCTGCTGCCTTACAGCGCCAGAGACCTGGGCTCGATGCTGACCATGGGTGCTGTCTGTACAGAGTTAGTACCTTCTCCATGTGAGTCCGTGGGTTTTCTCCAGGTGCTCCGGTTTCCTCCCATCTCCAAAGACGCGCAGGCTTGTAGGTTAATTGGCTTTGATAAAATTATAAATTGTCCCTAATGTGTAGTATAGTGCTGGTGTATAGGTGTGATAGATGGTCGGCATGGACTTGTTGGGCCGAAGGGCCTGTTTCCACACTGTACAGCTAAAATTTTAAAAACTAAAAAGCATGGAAATAGGCCTTGTCCATGCAGACCATCAAACTTGTCCATGCAGACCCACATGCCCATCTATGCTCGTCCCACCCGCCCACGTTTAACCCATACCCCTCTAAACCTTTCCTATCCATGTACCTGTCCAAGTGTCTTTTAAACATTGTTATAGTACCTGCCTCAACTACCTGCTCTGGCAACCCGTTCCATATAGCAACCATCGTCTTTGTGAAAAAGTAACCCGTTAGGTTTGTTTAAAAAATTGCCTCTCTCGACCTTAAACTCATGTCCTCTATTTTTTTTATTCCCTTACTCGTAGTAATAAACTGTGATGTGTTCTTTTTCTTCTGGTAACAGACTGTCTTTGTTTTCTGCTTCTTACACTTGTTTCCCTTCATTTCCTATCCCCCCCCCCATGTTGCTGATTCAATAGAAACCTTGAAGTGCGCACCACCAGATTCAGGAACAGCTTCTTCCCCTTGGTTATCAGGCTTCTGAATGGTTCTTCCATACGCTCGGGTATAGAAAATGTAGTTCTATATCCGTGGAAATTTTGATAAATTTGTGAAGCAGGATTGTAATAAAGGGTAGAAATCTGCAAAACACCAAGTGCTGGAAGAACTCGGCGAGTCAGATTGCATCCGTGGAGGAATGGACAGGCGACGTTTCGGGTCAGGACCCTTCTTAATACGGGTTGGAGTAGGGGAGGGGGGTGGGGGGGGGTGAAAACTAAACATCTATTGCTCTCTTGCTCAAAATCTATTTATAAGAATTTGTGTATTTGGCTATTCAGACGGGTAAACAGAGTCACATTGTATCTCATCAACACTTAATCGTATCAGAAACTAATCTGCTGTTCATTTGAAATCTTGCAAGGCCATAAACTGTATCATAAGATAGGAAGAACAAGTCCCTTGGTTTAAGCTATCTGCTCCCTCTGCTGATCAAAAATAAAAGCTTTGTTAATGTTTTGCAATGTAATTGAATTTTAGGTTTGACTTCACGGGGCAAAAACATAATTCCAAGGTGCTATAGTAACTCAGCGGGTCAGACAGCATCACTGGAGAACATGGATAGGGGATGTTTCGGGTCGGGACCCTTCTGCTGTACTCGAAACGGCACCTATCCGTGTTCTCCAGTGATGCTGCCTGACCTGCTGAGTTACTCCAGCACTTTGTGTCTTTTTGCGTAAATCAGCATCTGCAGTTCTTTGCTTCCACTCTATGATTGCATCGGAAATGTTGCCAGTCCATTCCCTCCACCAATGCTGGCCCACCCGTGGAGTTCCTCCAGCATACGTTTACGTTGAGAGGGGCAGAGTTTAAAGGAGATATGCAGGGCAACCTTTTTGCACAGATGGTGGTGAGTGTCTGGAACGTGCTGCCGGAGGTGGTGGTGGAGGCAGATATGATAGTGGTGTTTAAAGTGGCTTTTGAAAAAGCACATGGATATGCAGGGAATGGAGAGATATGTATCATGTGCACGCAGTTAGGTGGCCTTGGCATCATGTTCGGCGCAGACATTGTGGGCGAAGGGCCCATTCTTGTTATGTACTGCTCTTTGTTCACATTGTGGTTTGCTCAATAAATAATCCTATCCTTGATGTTGGGTTTGATTTTTTTTAATGAATCATTTTTCAGCTTCATGGTCCTGTCCCACAGGCGATTTTTCAGGTGACTGCTGGTGACTGTCAAGTTGCCTGCAGTCGCCTGAAAAACCGGCAACTGGAACGGCGACTGTCAGAGCGACACACACAGGCGCAGACAAGCACAGACACACACAGACACACACACCCCCCTTCACCAGTCCGTTATGCTGGGGGGAGCACTGGCTGAGTGAAATTCACACGGTGCAAGGCCAAGGTGATACCGCCAACAACAGGAAGGTTGGCGCGGTAATTAAGACGTCTGAAGCACAGTGTAGGGTAAGTCCTTTCAGAGAGAGGAGGGGGGGGGAGAAGGAGTGGAGACAACTTTTAAGAAGCCAGAGATACACGGCTGTGAAGCTCGGCGGACATTTAACATTACCGGTCGATTATCCTTGGTTCTCAAAACTACTGCTTACGTTTATTTTCCCAATGAGCCAATGAAATTTGTGGCGACCATAATGAGGCCGCGACTAGTACCCGGAATGCGGGAACTCCTCACATCCATGAAGGCGACTCCCCGGCAACCACCCGCGAACATGTGGCGACCGCATAGTCTCCTGCAGTCGCCTAAAAAGTCACCTAAGTGGGACAGAGGTTTATTGATTCAGATTGTGAACTGATGCGGTGTAGTTTAGAGTTGCCGCCTCACAGTGCCACGGGCTTGAGTTCTATCATGACTAAGGGGGCTGTCTGTACGGAATTTGTACGTTCTCCCTGTGATCACGTGGGTTTTCTGCGGGTGATCCGGTTTCCTAGCACATTCCAAAGAGGTGCGGTTTTGTAGGTTAATTGGCTTTCTGCAAATTTCCCTTGTATGTGTAGGATAGTGCTAGTGTGCGGGGTGATCGCTGGTCTGAGCGGACTCAGTGGGCCTAATTCCCGCTGTATCTCTAAACTAAACTAAACTAATGCAGAAACTATGGGGCAGTGAATTAGAGGGATTGTGCAAGGCCAATAGAAAACTGATATTGGGGTTTTTCTGCTGATCCATAGTTGGATAGTTAATGTAGAAGTAAAGTAATTCAGGAACGAAAAGCAGGAGAGGAAAATGCAAAGAGCTGGAGGAACTCATCAGTCCAGGCTGCACTTGGACAGACAAAGTTTTGAGTTGGGACCCTTCTTCATCAGATCCAGTCATAAGAACTCCTTCAGCATTCCAGCATCTGCAGTTCCTTGTGTATCCCAGGAGTAGAAAGTTTGTTGGTCATATTTTAAGGTGAAGTACCTACAGTACAATGTAAATATATAGTCCAAAGCACTATGCAGCCTGATTATCTATCCTTGCCACAGTTGAAGTATCTGGGGTTCAGAGAAAGCTGAGGAAGGAAATGAAGTGGAGGAATGGAGAAATGGAGGGCAAGAGGATGAGTGGTGATGTTTTGGAGGTGAACAAAATCATGAGGGGAATAGATAGGCTGAATGCACAGAGTCTTTTACGCAGGGTAGGGGGACCAAGAACCAGAGGAAAAAGTTTAAGCTGAGGGGAACGAATTAATAGGAACCTGAGGGCAACTTTTTCAACGGAGGGTGGTGGGTATATGGAACGAGCTGTCAGAGGGGGTAGTTGAGGCAGATACTATAACAGCATTTAGAAGACCCTTGGACAGGTACATGTTTAGGAAAGGTTTAGAGGGATATGGGCTAAACACGGGCAAATGGGACTAGCTTAGATGTGGAATCCTGGTCAGCATGGACGACTTGGGCCGAAGGGCTTGTTTCCATGCTGTATGATTCTACGTACATTCAGGATATAATCTTGAGACACAAATTGTGCAATATCCAGTTTTTACGACTCGTGAGGCAGAGCAAATGACTTGTCCTCCAAGCCTCAAAGCTGACTTGTTCTCACTGCTGTTTACATTGTACATTCACAGTGAGAGAGCTGTCTGTTTGTGCAGCGGAACAGGCCCAAACATATATAGATGCGGCATGCAAATCCCTGTAAAATTCCATCCCAATTGTTTCCAGAGCCGGAGGGGCAGCTTTGGTGAGGTGATTATAGTCACATCCATTAAATCAATGTAAATCCTTAGGTTCGTCAACAGCAGGGAAGTGACAATAGACAATAGGTACAGGAGTAGGCCATTCGGCCCTTCGAGCCAGTACTGCCATTCATTGTGACCATGACTGATCATCCACAATCAATACCCCGTTCCTGCCGTTTCCCCATATTCCCTGACTCCGCTATATTTAAGAGCTCTATCTATCTTGAAAGCATCCAGAGAATCGGCCTACACTGCCTTCTGAGGCAGAGAATTCCACAGATTCACAACTCTCTGGGTGAAAAAGTTTTTCCTCATCTCGATTCTAAATGGCCTACTCCTTATTCTTACTGTGGCACCTGGTTCTGGACTCCCCCATCATCGGGAACATGTTTCCTGCCTCTTATCGTGTCCAATCCCTTAATAATCTTAAATGTTTTAATAAGATCTCCTCTCATCCGTTTAAATTCCAGTGTATACAAGCCCAGTCGCTCCATTCTTTCAACATATGACAGTCCCGTCATCCCAGGAATTAACCTCGTGACCACACTGAACTATCTGACAATGGCAGGAGTAGGGGAATCTAGAACCAGAGGGTTTAGACTTATTTTTGTTACATGCATCAAGGTACAGTGAAAAACTTTGTTTTGCATGCTAGTAAACGGATAATGCCATACGTACATACAATCAGTTCAAACTCAAGTACAAGAGGTGGAGCAAAGCAGAAGATACAGAGGGCAGAATATAGTTCTCAGCATTGTAGTGCATTAGTTCATCGACAAAGTCCAATGTCTGCAATGAGATAGAGGTGAATCGGACAGTATCCTAACTTATGGAAGGCCCCTTCAGAAACCTAAATACAGAGGGGAGAAAGCTGTTCCTGAGACTTTGGAAGTCAATTCCCTGCCCCAAATCTCACCATGACTCTTCAAATTTGTCAATAACAAATAATCCTCACTGCTACATAAGAGGTATTTGCAGAGCATTTAAAAAAAAAATCAATTCACACTATGAATACATTTACAGCAGCAAGCTGAAACAAACTGAAGATAAAACTCCCTCGGAGTAATTTGGACGGCTGAGAACTTTACTTTAGACTTTAGAGTTACAGCGCAGAAACAGGAGCTCTGGCCCACTGAGTCCACACTGACCAGCGATCACCCTACACTAACCTACACACTATGGACAATTTACAATTTACAGAAGACAATTAACCTACAAACCTGTATGTCTTTGGAGTGTGGGAAGAAACCGGAGCACCCGGAGAAAACCCACGTGGTCATAGGGAGAAGGTATAAACATCGTAAAGATAGCACCTGTAGTCAGGATTAAATTAGGGTCTGGCGTTGTAACGCAGTAACTCTACCACGATACCACTGTGCCACCTCTTATGCTCTCATCTGTAGAGGGAATGGATTGTCCCACCTCCACCTCTCCTTTCAGCTTTCTCACCCCTCCTCCATCAGTCTGAAAAAAATGACCCGACTCGAAATGTCTGTCCATTCCCTCCACAGACTCTGCCTGACCCTCTGAGTTTCTCCAGCACTTTGAGTTTTGCTCAAGATCTTATATCACCAGTTGGGATCAGATGATTCAATGCAGACTCTGATTACATAGGTCACCTTTTCACATATTAAAACCTGTTTTGTTTGAAAGATCGTTCAAGTGATAAGCTTTATTTATACTAAACCTTTTGAAGGGTAAGTGTATCGTGCATAGCACTGTAGGTGGTATAGCAAGATTCTTGATTAAGAAGACGCCTAAACATATTTTAATGCAAGTATGTACTACTTAAAGTAAACAATAAAGGCACGAAAAACACAGCAGCATTTTAGTCCTTCTTATGCAGATATTAGAGGTGCGCAAATATTACATCCCTGCCGAAAAATTTGAAACGAGTAAACATTGTTGGGAAACGTGTCGAAAGAAACTGCAGATGCTCGTTTATATCTCAGGAGAAAAGGAATAGGTAACGCTTTGGGTTGGAACCCTTCTTCAGAAGAAGGACACGAAACATTGCTTATTCCTTTTCTCCAAAGATGTTGCCTGACCTGCCGAGTTACTCCAGCTTTTTGTGCCTGTCATTGGAAACAGGCCCTTCGGCCCACTGAGACTGTGCCAACCAGTGATCACCCGCAGTCTAGCTTTGTCCTTCACGCTAGGGATAATTTACAGAAGCCAATAAACCTATAAACCCCGCATGTCTTTGGGATGTGAGAGGAAACCGGAGCACCCGGAGAAAACCCGTGCGGTTACAGGGAGAATGTACAAACTCCGTACAGACAGCACCTGAGGTCGGGATCAAATCCGGGTCTCTGGTGCTGTGAGGCAGCAACTCTACCACTGCGCCACAATGCTGTTAAAGGTAAGTTGTACAGTCAGTCAAGGTTAATGCGGATAATTCTGTTGGTTATAGGGAAAGTCATTGAAAGGACATCTTGCAATGTGCAGCATTCGAGAATTAAGCCTAAATTGTAGTGCATGGTGTCAGTGTTAACAGGGGTGACATAAGTGCCTAAGAGGATGGTGTGGGAAGACATTTCGACAGGTACATGAATGAGAAAAATGTCCTTGCACATTTCAAAGACGTGCAGGTTTGTAGGTTAATTGACTTCTTAGCGTATCTGCCTACACCACCACATGTGGCAGCGTGTTTCAGGCACCCACCACCATCTGTGCGTTAAAAACAATGACCTGCACATCTTAAAACTTTGCACTTCTTACCTTAAAGCTCTGCCCTCTTTTCTTGACATTTTCACCCTGGGAAAAATGGTCCTGACTGTCTACCCGGTCTCTACCTGTCATAATGTTTGTACTTGTATTCACCTGGACGTTGCCTGGGCTTGAGTTCTAGGGAGAGGTTGGATAGGCTAGGAAGGTGTTCTTTTATAAAACAGCTCTATGACTCTAATGTAGACACACGGAACTGCAGATGCCGGTTTACAAAAAAGAGACACACAGCGCTGGAGTAAGTCAGCGGGTTAGGCAACATCTGTGGAGAAAATAGGTAGATGACGTTTTGGTGCGGGACCCTTCTTCAAATGCCCCATCTAAGCTAGTTTTGTTTGCCTGCATTTGACCCATATCCCTCTAAATCTTTTCTATCATGCACCTGTTCAAATGTCTTTAAATGTTGTTATAGGACCCGCTTCAACTATCTCCTGTGGCAGCTCATTCCATACACCCACCACCTTCTGAGTTAAAACTGTTGCCCCTCAGGTTCCTATCAAATCTTGGACAACTCACCTTAAACGTATGTCCGTTTGTAAAAAAGGACCCAGTGTTGGAGTAACATCCAGAGATGCTGCCTGACCCGCTGAGTTACTCCAACGCTTTGCATCCTTTCATGTATTAACACTGCATCTGCACTTCTTTGTTTCTGTATGTCCTCTTGTTTTAGATTATACACATACTCTGAGTAAAGGACTCTGTGCATTCACTTTTCCATTCCCCTCATGATCTTGAAGATCATGAGAAACAATGGCTTTAAAATAACCAGGCCACGGCGTTTAATTCTGTGACCGGGATTGTGGAGGGCTTCTCCTCAGGAGATTAAACAGTTTTGGTCAAACTCCTTGAGTACAGAATTTTTAACAGTTCATAGAAAGGACACTCAACATGCACAACTAAACATGGTCAACATACTGTTTAGAGCATTCACAACTTGGTAGAATTCTTTGCTATTTCTCACAGTGCACCCCAGCCAATCCAAGCAGCAATCAACCCCGGGGTTTCAGTTCATTGTGTTTATAGTTCGTGTGAGACACAACTTTTTTTCAGTGTAACATGTGATGTTGGGTCATGTACACACACACACAGCAATGTTGCTTATTAAAACAGAGTGCTTTCATAAGCAAAGGATATGTAGTTGGAGATGAAAGGTTAACGTCTGAACAGGGAAGTCATTCTTTGCATTGCGTTTTTAAATAGCAAATCTGATTTTGAGGAAAGAGCGTTACTTTGTTCTGCTGTCGGGCAGGTCTCCAGAAGATCATGTGGGTCATACTGTCCTCTTGTGGAGCCTGGACATGCTAATCAGGAAATAGCATTTCAGAGCCATGGATGGGAACCATATTACTGCAGTTATTGTTTCACATTCTTTTTCTTTTGGAGTCATAGGATCATACAGCCCAGGGAAATACACTTTAGCGGCACATAGGTGCAGCTGGTAGTGCCACTGCCCCACGACTCTAGAAATCTGGGTTTGATCCTGACCTTGGGTGCTGTCTGTGCGGAGTTCAATGATGGTTCAGTGAAGCTTTATTTGTCACGGGTGCAACTGCCCCGTGAAATTCTTTTTGCACCTTTACACATGCAGGTGCTGCCATATTTTGGCGCCAATTCCACAAGTCCAAAGTCCGGTCCACCCTCTTGTTTGGGAGCTGTTCCCGATACAGGAAATCCCCAGGCTCATGCAGGGCCTCACTCCGACCCCTTCAACCTGATTAGCCCGCAAACCGATGTCCCTCTCCACGTTTGCAAGTTCTCCCTCTGTTCCCTCTGGGTGCTACGCTTTCCTCCCACATCCCAAAGGCCTACGGGTTTGTAGCTTAATTGGCCTCTAAATTGTTCCAAGTGTGCAGGTAGTGGATGTAAACGTGGGATAACATAGAACTGGTGTAAACAAGTGATCGATGGTCGGCATAGGAAGGGCCCATTACCATGCTGTATCTTTAAACTAAACAAATATAAACTACAAAGGTGCTTTGGACCAACTCTTCCATGCTGATCAAGATGCCCCATCAAAGCTACTCCAATTTGGCCCATATCCCTCTAACCCTTCTTACTTTTACTTTTACTTTGGAGATAAAGTATGAAAACAGGCCCTTCGGCCCATCGAGTTTGCGCCGGCCAGCAATCACCCAGTACATTAGCACTATCCAACACATTAGGAACGATTTACCATTTACAGAAGCCAATTAACCTTCAAACCCATATGTCTATGGAGTGTGGGAGGAAACTGGAGCACGCTGAGGAAACCCATTCGGTCATAGGGAGAAGATACAAATTCCACACACAGACAGCACTTGAGGCCAGAATTGAAGGCACCAGGCTGAGGCACCAGCTCTACTATTGTGCCATTATATATTTTATTTGCCATTATATATTTTGCAATGGGAACTAGAATAACAGGTATACACTGGAACAGAGCACAATGTAAGGAAAGCACAAAATGTTCCTTTGTTTTTTAAGCATTGCTGTTTCATGCGGAAGAGGAAGCTAGTGTTCATGACAAGGTTAAACCAAACTTTCAAAGGGAAAACAAGCTGTTGCACTTTGGACTAGGTGAAGTGATAGGTAGAGGTGCCTGCAAGAAAGATGAGGTTCATTACATCTTTTATAGCTTTTGTTTAAAAATATTCAGAGCTATTGTATAATTAGTGCGCAGTGGTAGAGTTGCTGCCTTACAGCGTCAGAGATCCAGGTTCGATCCCGACTAGGGGTGCTGTCTGTGTGGAGTTTGCACGTTCTCCCTGTGACCGCGTGGGTTTCCTCCGGGTGTTCCAGTTTCCTCCTACATTCGAAAGACAAGCAGCTTTGTAGGTTAATTGGATACTGTAAATTATCCCTAGTGTGTAGGATATAAATAGTGTATGGTTGATTGTTGGTTGACGTGGACTCGGTGGGCTAAAGGACTGTTCCACGCTGTAATTCTAAACTAATCAATATTCTCCATTCTGATCCCACTGTCCTTAATCATGTGTTTCTCAGTCAGGGTATGAAAAGTAAATTTAGCCCTAACATTGTATGTGGCTAGGAAAGGTTTGGAGGAATATGAAACAAACATGTGGGCAAATGGGACCAGCATCTGGGTCAGCATGAACGAGTTAGGCCGAAGGGTCGTTTCCGTACAGTATGACTTAAGTAATGAAGATAGTACTGGTGGATTACTTGACCTTATTGGTCAAAGGCGTCTTTGTTACTCCAGATTAGTTTGTTGTTTTAATTCGCGGGTGACCTCTTTAATTGAAATTGCAGGCTTTTCCTTATTGTGAGATTTGTTTGTTGCATTGTGTTTTTTTGGAAAAGAAGTAGGTATGACATAAATGTATAAATTTACTCACAACCTTCTTTAAGCATTGACTATTGATAGCTATTCCATTAGAGTAATACGAGTCTGAAGAAGAGTCCCGTCCCGAAACATCGCCTATCCGTGTTCTCCAGAAATACTGCCCATCCCGCTGAGTTACTCCAGCACTTTGTCTTCTTTTCACAAACAATAACCTGCCATTCATTGAGCCTGCATTTGATTAATTGTGCTTTTGGAAGAAGCATTAAAAGTTAGTGAGGATGTATTGGGCCAGATATCCTATGGTGATTATATTCTATGATTCCGCATGATGCTTCCTAGTTCAGTGGTTGCCGTAGCAGTGTCGGAAGTTATGAGGAGAAGGCAACAGAATGGGGTTTGGAGATAGATCAGCCATGATAGAATGGCAGAGTAGAATTGATGGGCCGAATGGCCTAATTCTACTCCTACTTTCCTGAGGAAAGACATTCTTGCCATAGAGGGAGTACAGAGAAGGTTCACCAGACTGATTCCTGGGATGTCAGGACTTACATATGAAGAAAGACTGGATAGACTTGGCTTGTACTCGCTAGAATTTAGTAGATTGAGGGGGGATCTTATAGAAACGTACAAAATTCTTAAGGGGGTGGACAGGCTAGATGCAGGAAGATTGTTCCCGATGTTGGGGAAGTCAACACAGTGAATCTCTGGAATTCTCTGCCACAGAGGGTAGTTGAGGCCAGTTCATTGGCTATATTTAAGAGGGAGTTAGATGTGGCCCTTGTGGCTAAGGGGATCAGGGGGTATGGAGAGAAGGCAGGTACGGGATACTGAGTTGGATAATCAGCCATGATCATATTGAATGGCGGTGCAGGCTCGAAGGGCCGAATGGCCTACTCCTGCACCTATTTTCTATGTTTCTATGTTTCTATACCTTATGACCTTCAGTGGACAACTAAGTGCTGCCACAAAGATCTGTTGGATAGGGTCCAACTTTTAGGTCGGTATGAGCAAGTTAGGTCGAAGGATCTGTTTCCGTGCTGGATGCCTCTCTAAGTAACTTAATCAATTGATTGACATTATTTACTTGCTCATTACTCACGTAATGGCATGTTTTATGGGTGTCAGGACATCATGTTCTCCACTTTGGTCAGACTTTGTATAATAAGTATCCACAATGCAAATTCTATGCCATTATTGCTGATCCCCCTGGCGTTTTATATTGCAGAGGCAAAGCAGAGTTTATGGGTTGTCAAAGTGCCATCCTGTACCTTTATGCTTATCCAGTATGATTCAGGGGCGGCCCAGTTGCACAGCTGGTAGAGTCGCTGCCTCACAGTGCCAGATAACCGGGTTCGATCCTGACCTCGGGTGTTGTCTGTGTGGTGTTTGCACGTTCTCCCTATGGCCGCGTGGGCTTTCTCCGTGTGCTCCGGTTTCCTCCCACATCCCAGATGTGCGGGTTTGTAGAGAGTGGATGAGAATGTGGGAAGATACAAGATACAAGATAAATTTAATTGTCACGTGTGCCAGATGGCATGGTGAAATGAATTCCCATACAGCCATACAATAAAAATAAACAGGACTCAACACACTATAGAATTCAACACAAAACATCCCCACACAGCAGAATCAAAGTTTCCCACTGTGTGGGAAGGTACCAAAGTCAGTCTCTTCCTCCACTGTTCCCCGTGGTCAGGGCCTCCCCGTGCCCTCTGCAGTTGCAGCTACGGGCGGCCCGATGTCCAGGACCGCTCGCCGGGATGATACCAGTCCGACGTCGGGGCTGCAGGACGTCCTCAGCGGCGTGGACACCAGAGTCGGCCCCCTCCTACCGGAGTCGGCGGCTTCCAAAGTCCGCAGGCCGCGCCGGGTGGAGATTGCTGCTGTAGGCCCTCTGCAAGGCGCCCCAGGACTCCTCGGTGTTGTTCAGCGCCGCCCGCGTTGGAAGCTCTCCGCACCAGAGCTCCACGATGTTGGAGCAACAGCCCAATGCTCCGGAGGTCCAAACGGCGACCCGGGTAGGCATCGCCCGCTCCGCGTTGACTCCAGCGCTGCGCCGCCACTGTAGCAGCCCTGGTCCGGATCCCAGTCCCTGGCAGGAAAGGCCGCTCCGATCCAGCTGGTAGGCCGCGAGGTGGGGGGCGAGGACGCGACTCGGAGAAATAGTCGCGTCCCCGCCAGGAAGAGGCTGAGAAACGGTTTTCCCCTTACCCTGCCCCCCTCCCCCACATAGAAAAGTAAAAGTTTCCCACTAAAACAGACTTTAGACTAACTAAAAATAATAAAAAAGATAGAAATTACATACAGGCTGTAGGTAGAGGCTAACATAGAACTACTAGTGTGAATGGGTGATCGATGGTCAGTGTGAACTCGGTGGGTCGTAGTGCCTGTTTGCATGCTCTATCGCGAAACTAAGGTAAATATCCCACAGTTTACTATGTTCTGTATGGTATACTGAGTGTCTCTGTTGTTATTGATTATTATGTGTTGATTTGTGATTTATTGTGATGATAGTCCTGTTAAGCTGCAGCAAATATGAATTTCATTATTTTGGCCTCCGTACATATGACAATTAAATACATAGCATCGCCTTCCAGGATAAATAATTGCAACTACAGGTGGACACAAGGAACTGCAGCAGGTTTATCAAAAAAATAGACGCAAAGTGCTGTAGAAACTCAGCGGGTCCGGCAGCATATCTGGCGAACATGGGTAGGTGATGTTTTGGGTCGGAACTGGAGAATGTGGACCAGCAACTTTAACACGAGGAAAAAATGCACCTTGACATTAACTAGTCACTGCATAGCAGTTTGCTCTCTGTGTGTGAGATATTTTTTAAAGACTCAAACAGCTTCCCCTACCCTGGGAAAAAAACAGTGCATTCACCTCATCTATCCCCCTTGTGATTTAATGCACCTCTGAAAGATCGCCCCTCATCCTCCTGCCCTCCAAGGAATAAAGTCCTAGCCTACCCAACCTCTCCCTATAGACCAGTTCCTCGAGTCTTGGAAACATCCTTGTAAATCTTCTCTGCATACTTTCTAACTTAATGGCATCTTTTTTTCACTGCCCCATAGCCTCCGGCGCTCATACAGAATCTATCATGCTGAAACTAAACCAGAAAGTGCGCTAAACTGGGGGGAAATAAAGGCATATTGACTAGAGTGGTTGAAACCGTGGGGAAATAAATGGCCAGCAATCATTATCCTGGAGGAATGAGACTTCACTTTGTTTACAAAGGATCATTTACTTTTGAAGCTTGTAGGCAGTACAGAAAGCCTTCCCCTGACTACAATGCAGAAGGTCATGGTGGCTTATTAACTTGTGTCGTGGTGGTTTTCCTGTTGAAGGTACACACGCAACGTTGTTGGATAGAGAGTTCCTGGTTAAGGTTTAGATTTATTATTGTCACGTGTACCAAGACACAGTGAAGAACTTTTGTTTTGCATGCTATCCAAATGGAACAGACAATACTATGCATAAATACATTCCTCCAGCACACCAGTTTAGTTTAATTTGTTGTTATCACATATACCGAGGTACAGTGAAATGCTTATTGTTGCGAGAAATGACTAAAAAAGATTCCAATTAAGCCGTCCACAGTGTACAGGTACAGGATAAAGGGTATAATGTTTAGTGCAAGGTAAAGTCCGATTAAAGATAGTGCAGGAAAGAACTGCAGATGCTGGTTTAGATCGAAGGTAGACATTAAATGCTGGAGTAACTCAGCGGGACAGGCAGCATCTCTGGAGAGAAGGAATGGGTGACGTTTTGAAACGTCACCCATTCCTTCTCTCCGATTAAAGATAGTCTCCAATAAGGTAGATGGTAGGTCAGGACCGCTCTCTAGATGGTGAGAGGACGGTTCAGTTGCCTGATAACAGCTCTGCGTTTTCACACTTCACACCTCTGTATTTCTTACCTGAGCGGAGAGGGGAGAAGAAGGAATGACCGGGGTGAGACTGGTCCTTGATTACGCTGGTGGCCTTGTCGAGGCAGCGTGAAGTGTAGAGCAAAGGGGAAGATACAGAGTGCGGAATACAGTTCTCAGCATTGTAGCGCACCAGTTCCACAGACAATGATTAGATGTTAGATGTAGTATGAATTAAATAATATGTCTGGGGGAATAAATTCCGACATCTGCAGTTCCTTGTGTTTTCAATGTAACTTGTGGCATTAAGCATTCTTTCCATGTGATCTCGTCACAGTTATAGACTGTAACCAAGTAGGAGATGTGTGTTCGCTGCTCGGCTAGATCATTCACACAATGCTTAACAACATGGGGTTCTGTTTGTAGTGATATTGTGTGTGAACATAACGGTCTTATGTAATTATACATCGGAGGAGGAAAGAATGTAAATTAATAATGCGAATATGGTTCAATGGGACTTTAATGTCATGCCCAAGTACAGCGAAAGTTTTTTTCATACAGTTCAGTGACAATCTGATATATTAGTACAGTGTGGCACGGTGGTGCAACAGTAGAGCCGCTGCCTCACTGCGTCAGAGACCCGGGTTCGATTTTGACTGCCAGTGCTGTCTCTGTTGAGTTTGCACGTTCTCCCCGTGACCGCCTGGGTTTTCTCCGGGTTCTCAGGGTGTTCTGGTTTCCTCCCAGACTCCAAAGATGTGCTGGTTTGTAGGTTATTTGGTTTCTGTAAATTGCCTCTAGTGTGTAGGATAGAACGAGTGTATGTGTGATTGCTGATCTGCACAGATTCATTGGGCCGAAGGGCCTACTTTCACTGTATCTCTAAACTAAATGAGGCACAATCAAACTAATTATAAGAGGTGAGACGGGAGACCACACTGAGGCAGTTCACAAGAGTCACCTTGTTTCAGGTGAGTTTTAGGATTGATTTGTTGCCCCAGTGGTGTGGGAGCACTGGTCTCACAATCCCTGTCTCTACAACATTGAGACCACACAATCCCATCCACAAACACTTCCAGATCCAGCCTCATCAAGCCTTAAGACCTGCCATGAAGGGGACAAGGGAACAAGGAACTCCAGATGCTGCAATCTTGTGCAGAACACAAAGAGTTGGAGTAACTCGGCAGGTCACGCAGTGTCTGGAGGACAAGGCTCACAGACGTTTCAGGTCCATACGACCAGAGGATATAGGAACAGAATTAGGCCATTCAGCTCATTGAGTCAACTCCACCATTCACTCATGGCTGATCTATCTGACCCTCTCAACCCCATTCCCCTGCCTCTCCCCGTAACCTTTGACAATCTTACTAATCAGGAACCTATCAATCTCTGCTTTAAAAATATCCATTGACTTGGCCTCCACAGCCGTCTATGGCAATGAATTCCACATGTTCACCACCCTCTGGCTAAAGAAATTCCTCCTTGAGAAGGTCTGGACCCGAAAGGTCACATTCTTTTCTCAGAGTGATAATATACTTAGTCATAGTCATACAGCGCAGAAACTGGCCCTTCATCCCAACTCGACCATGCTGACCAATGTTGATCATCTTATCTTATCCCATTTGCTTGTGTTTGGCCCATATCTCTCTAAACCTGTAAACTGTCTGTGTACCTTTCCTATCCACGTATCTGTCTTTTAAATGTTGTTGTTGCACCTGTCTCAACTACCTCCTCTGTTCTAATTTCTACTACTTACAACTACTTTTGTTCTCTGTTCCTCTAGTCTACTATTTATACGAGAGAGAGAGAGTAATAGCTCTACGACCTTTCATTAATTCTAATTAAATAAATTCAGTTTGATCCCCCAAATACATCATCCATCCTCAACACTACAACAGGTTCTTTGATCAACAGTGCTCCCTCCCCCACTCCCTTTTCTTTCTACTTCCCATTTTCTCCAAAATACCTGTGAATATTGGGTTACGAGCCCTGCACTTTGATCCCAGCCTCTCAACTGCTGCATGGTTCACCTGCCTAATATACCATGCCGATTCTGTTTGTTCACGTGCACTTAGTTTCTGTTTCTTTCTGTTGATTTACTCATCAGGAAACAAGGCGTGAATATTTCGGTCATGTGCCCATTGGATAAGGTTAAAGAAGATGCTGGAATAACTGCGGGTCAAGCAGCTTTTTGCTTTTGCTCCCATTTGCTTTTAGGGCGCCATGGTGGCGCAGCAGTAGAGTTGCTGCCTTACAGCGCTTGCAGCTCCGGAGACACGGGTTCGATCTTGACTACGGGTGCTGCCTGTACGGAGTTTGTACGTTCTCCCCGTAACCGCCTGGATTTTCTCCGAGATCTTCGGTTTCATCCCCCACTCCAAAGTCGTACAGGTTTGTAGGTTAATTGGCTTGGTAAATGTAAAAAAAAATTGTTCCTAGTATGTAGGATGGTGTTAATGTGCGGGAATCACTGGTCGGCGTGGACTGGGTGCGTCGAAGGGCCTGTTTCTCTGCTGTATCTCTAAACAAAACTAAACTATAACTGTGAGAGGTCAAGGTGGATTTAAACTATTTGTCTGAAGCTGATAAGGTTTACTTTGTAATAAACAGACAACTCACAAAAACGTTAGGTAGACCAACTTAAACTTTACTGATCATCGGCCGATGGAAGTGACGAGGATACTCCAGTCAAGTAAGCAACACAGACACTTGACTTTCCTCGTGTCACCACTTCAATGAACAAAGAATTCCATGATATTTTATACTGTGTTTTTGTCACTTGGTCACATTCCAAAGATGTTAGTCATGGTCAGAGATACAGTCAATACACATTACCACAGGATGCGTCTGAGCTTGTCTCTTGTCAATTAGTAGACACATTTCAAAAGCATCTTATCAGTTGGTACTTTCAAGACAAGACATTTCAAAAGCATCGGTCATTGTCTCATTATACATCACTGAGACAAGCCTGGGCTTCTCTCTTTCATCAATTGGTAGACTCATTTCAATGGCATCGGTCATTGTCTCAATTCACAGCAACCTGAGGCAAGCCCGGGCTTGTCCCTCTCTCTTATCAATTCACTGAAAAAGGCCTGCTTGAGTCAAAATATAAGAATATAGAATAGTTTCTTTATTGTCATTGTAACATGGACCATGTACAACGAAATTTAAAATGTTAGCCAGTCAGTGCAGCATTCAAACATTTCTAAAAGCTAACGATACATACACGGTAAAATAATAAAGATAAACAACTAAATAAATATCACGAACACAGCACGCATGCACACCCAACCCTCCATCCTTCTGTCGATTTCACAGTTACCACAGTCCCTTAGTCTGTATCGCCCCTGCGTTCCTTGGCGGCTACATTTAGTGCCTTTATAGCAGTGGGGTAAAAACTGTTTTTGAGTCTGTTTGTCCTTGTCCTTGTAGATCTGTACCGTCTGCCTGACGGCAACAGTTCAAACAGGGAGTGTCCGGGGTGGGAAATGTCCTTTATGATATTCTGGTTTTTTTTGGTGCAGCGGGAACTGTGTAAGTCCTCCAAGGTAAGGAGAGGGCAGCCGACAATCCTCTGGGCGTTGTCAATGGCCCTCTGGAGCGCTTTCCTCTGAGCCGCTGTGCAGCTGGTGTACCACACGCATACACAGTATGTTAGTATGCTCTCAATGGAGCACCGATAAAAGGACAGCAGCAGTCTCTGAGTGATGTTGTTCTTCCTGAGCACCCTCAGGAAGTGCAGTCTCTGCTGGACCTTTTTCAGCAGCGCAGTGGTGTTCACGCTCCACGTCAGGTCCTCCTCAATATGGATTCCCAGGAAGCGGAAATCCGCCACCCTCTCTACACAGTCCCCTCTGATAGTCAATGGTACCATGTCCGTTTTGTTCTTCCTGAAGTCTATTATTACTTCCTTTGTCTTTAAGGTGTTGAGGAGCAGGTTATTTTCTTCGCACCACACTGTCAGCTGCTCCACCTCATCCCGGTAGGCGTACTCGTCCCCCCCCCCGGAGATGAGTCCCCACCACTGTAGTGTCATCCGCAAATTTGACAATGGTGTTGCTGTGGTGGGCGGGGGTGCAGTCATGTGTGTAGATGGTGTAGAGCAGGGGGCTCAGTACGCAGCCCTGTGGAGAGCCGGTACTGAGGCTGAGGGCCGTGGATGTGTGATGGCCCACTCTGACTCTCTGGCTGCGACCCGACAGGAAGCTATTTATCCACGTACAGGTGGAATATGGAAGTCCCAAGTCCCCCAGTTTGTCCACCAGTTTGTGGGGAAGGATGGTATTAAAAGCAGAGCTGTAGTCCACAAAGAGCATCCGCACGTAGCTCCCCTGCTGCTCCAGGTGAGACAGTGCAGCATGGAGAGCTGTCGCTACAGCGTCCTCTGTGGATCTATTTGCTCTGTACGCAAACTGGTGGGGGTCAAAGCTTCGGGGCAGAAGTGATGTGATATGACCCCGGACCAGTTTTTCAAAACACTTCATCACCACTGGTGTGAGTGCGACTGGCCGGTAGTCGTTGAGGCTGGAGATGTTGGTTTTTTTGGGCAAGGGGACTATGGTGGAGAACTTCAGGCAGGGTGGGACAGTGGACTGGGCCAGAGACTGGTTAAAAATCCTTGTAAAGACTCCAGCCAGCTGGTCTGCGCAGTCCTTCAACACGCGTCCAGAGACGCCGTCAGGACCAGTAGCCTTCCTTGGATTGATGGCCCGCAGAGTGCGCCTCACCTCATGCTCCTCTATCTTGAGGGTTAGGCTGCTGTGGACCATGTGCTGTGATGTGGCTGTCTCGGGTGGCTCCACTTCAAAGCGAGCAAAGAAGTGGTTCAGCTCCTCTGCCAGCGAGGCGTCACCTTCAACAGCTCCAAGGTTGGTCTTATAGTTGGTGAGATACTGGATCCCCTGCCACACCTGCCTGCTGTTATTACTGTCCAGGTGGTCCTCTATCTTCCTCCTGTAGTTCGATTTGGCCTCTCTGATGCCTCTCTTAGGTTAGCTCGGGCCGTGCTGTATAAAGTCCTATCGCCAGACCTAAAAGCGGTGTTCCTCTCTTTCAACAGCCGCTGGACCTCCCGGGTCATCCAGGGCTTCTGGTTGGGGTAGACCCGGATGCGTTTCTCCACTGTGACCGTGTCCATGCAGTTTTTAATGTAACACAGTACACTGTCTGTGAACACCTCCAGGTCCCGGTGTTCAAACACCTCCCAGTTGGTCCTGTCGAAACAGTCCTGCAGCTGCTGAGAAGCACCATCAGGCCAGGTTGTGATGGTCTTTGTAATAGTAGGAGCGGTTTTCCTGAGGGGGGCATATGCAGGAATTAAGAGCAGGGACATATGGTCAGACTGGCCCAGGTGTGGTAGTGGTCTAGCCCTGTAGCCCAGCTTGATGTTGGAGTAGACCTTGTCCAGGGTGTTAGCTCCTCTTGTAGCACATTTAACATGCTGGTAGAATTTGGGCAGCATTTTCTTCAAGTCCGCGTGGTTAAAGTCCCCTGCTATGATGTGAAAAGCTTTAGAAACATAGAAAATAGGTGCAGGAGGAGGCCATGCAGCCCTTCGAGCCAGCACCGGCATTCATTGTGATCATGGCTGATCGTCCCCAATCAATAACCCGTGCCTGCCTTCTCCCCATATCCCTTGGTTCCACTAGCCCCCAGAGCTGTATCTAACTCTCTCTTAAATCCATCCAGTGATTTGGCCTCCACTGCAGGGAATTCCATAAATTCACAACTCTGGATGAAAACGTTTTTTCTCATCTCAGTCTTAAATGGCCTCCCCTTTATTCTAAGACTGTGGCCCCTGGTTCTGGATTCGCCCAACATTGGGAACATTTTTCCAGCATCTAGCCCGTCCAGTCCTTTTATAATTTTATATGTTCCTATAAGATATCCCCTCATCCTTCTAAACTCCTGTGAATACAAGCCTAGTCTTTTCATTCTTTCCTCATATGACAGTCCCGCCATCCCAGGGATCAATCTCGTGAACCTACGCTGCACTGCCTCAATTACAAGGATGTCCTTCCTCAAATTAGGAGACCAAAACTGTACACAATACTCCAGATGTGGTCTTACCAGAGCCCTGTACAACCTGGTCCAGGATTCCATTATATATATTTTATATATTTAAGAGCATCTAACCTTTTCAAAGACCCGAACCGTCACTTATTCCTTTTTTCCAGAGATGTTGAGTAACTCCAACACTTTGGGTATATTTTGTGTATTTGCAGTTTTCCTTCCTCCAAGATATGGTTTAAGTTTAGGTCTAAGTTTATTATTGTTACATGTACTGAGGTACAGTGAAAAGCTTTGTTCTGCATGCTATCCAATCTGATCAGATTATACTGTACATAAATACAATCAAGTCAAGCTCAAGTACAATAGGTAGAGCAAAGGGGAAGAAACAGAGTGCAGAATATAGTTCTCAGCATTGTAACTCATCGGCTCATAGACAAAGTCCAATGTCCGCATTGGGGTAGAGGTGAATCGGACAGTGCCCTAGCTTATGGAAGGGACTACTCAGAAGCCTGATAACAGGGAGGAAGAAGCTGATCCTGAGTCGGAGATGCCTTCAAGCATCTGTATCTTCTGCCGCAAGAAAAGAAGGAATGCGGGGTGGGACAAGTCTTTGACTTTGATTATGTTGGCTGCTTTCCAGAGGCAGCATGAAGTGTTGATGGAATCAATGGGTTTTCTCCGGGTGCTCTAGTTTCCTCCCACACTCCAATGGCGTGCTAGTTTGTAGGCTAATTGGTTTAGTAAAATTGGCTTTGTAAATAAGAATTGAAAGTTGTCCCTAGTGTGTAGGATAGTGTTGTTGCGTGGGGATCGCGGGTCGGCGCAGACTCGGTGGTCCGAAGGGCCTGTTTCCGTGCTGTATCCCTAAACTAAACTTTAAAAAAAAAAAAAGATGTCCAACGAGAAGGAAGTACTGTTGTCAGCGTGACATCTTGATGAGGGAGGAGTTTACACAATGTGTCAGCTGGACTGGCGGCTCTGTAATCATTTCCTCTTTGCCGCTGTGCACTGAGACAGACTCAAAGCTTTAACAAAGGAGGTTCTGGTTTAAAAGTAAAGAAGCTCAAAGGTAAACATTACTAACACTTGGTTTCTTTATAAGGGCAACTTGCTAATTAAGATTGTTACTTCAGAATGTTAAAACGTTTTAAAACAAAGGTAAAACTGAATTTACTTCTATGTGCATCAATAACTTTAAGCTAGCTGGTACATTTATTAAGCAAACATCGATATATAATCGTAGCTTCTCCAGTCACTAATTGTAGTATACATTACCCTGGCCGCCCTCTCATCTTGCTGCTTCCATCAGGAACAAGGTGCAGGAGCCTGAAAACCGTGACCTCCAGGATCAAAAATAGCTTCTTCCCAACAACCATCATGCTCTTGAACACTGCACAACAGTAACCTCAGTAACTATTAACTTCACAAGACTGTCTTTGATTGTGCGCAGGACTTTAGTTTTTGCACTTATTAAATTTGAAAAAATATTGTATATTTATCTGTGAGTTTACGGGTTTACGTGTGTTTACGGGTCTGTTAAGCTGCTGCATGTAAGAATTTCATTGTTCCGTTGCCGGTATATATGACAATTAAACCCTCTTGACATTGTCAGTGCAGTAATTCCGTCTTGCCTTGTGTGAAAGCTTTCACACAAAGAAAGTTTTGTATAAAGAATCTGAACTATCTGTATGTATTTATTTAAACTTCCTTTGGTGAGTTGCTGTGGGCGGGTTGGGCAGAGCAGAGGTGGTGAAGGCAGAGTTAGAAGAGTTGGATTGCTAAATATGACTGAGAAAGATTTTAAATGTGCAAATAACGAGAAATGGTTTTCAAAAATGTTTTTAAATTTGCAGATGGCCTGAAATTAATTATTGTCGCTTGAAGTTGGTCTTTAGACCTGCCGTTAATTGATCTCTCGGCTTTGTGCAGATTCATAAATCATTCTGTATTGCTATTCCCTTTATCTCAACCACTATGGTGAGCTTAAGAAATTTAGTCGAATTCTTACGGCCAAGTGAATCATAGATATTGTTATCTTTTCAAGCCAGCTTACTTTATTTTAAGTCAATTTGGGTGTGACCGTGCTGGGTGATGTCTCTGTTCAGCGATGTATTTGCGTTTTGAGATTGCTGGATTCCCCCAAGACTGGGACTGTTCTGACAGGGCAGCTTTGAGACTTGCTGGTTCCCTACTGAGACACAGAGTCTGTTTGTCGTGCTGCCGTTTAACAGGCATGTATGATGTGCGGTCAAGGTAGAAAGCGTTGAGATTGAAACTGTTGGACTGGTTTGGTCGTAAGCTGCACTGATTAGGAAGGAAGGGTCGTAGTTAGTGAAAGATTACATGAAAGGTATGCATCGAAGTGTGTTGTTTCTCCATTTTGGTTATTGTTGAAACCAGATGGCACACCTGGGCCGTGTTGTTCACGCAGACATGAACTATATATAGAGGCAGGAAATATATTATAACTGCAGAACAGGGCGGCACGGTGGCGCAACAGTAGAGTTGCCGCCTTACAGCGCTAGAGACCATGGTTCGATCCTGACTACGTGTGTTGTCTGTACAGAGTTTGTACATTCTCCTCCTGACCTGCATGGGTTTTCTTCGTGTGCTCCAGTTTCCTCCCACACTCCAAAGGCAAACGGGTTTGTAGGCTAATTGGCTTTGGTAAATTTGTAAATTGTCCCTAATGTGTGTGTAGGATAGTGTTAATGTGCTGGGATCGCTGGTCAGCATGGACTCGGTGGTCCGAAGGGGCTGTTTCCACACTGTATCTCTAATCTAAACCGAACCAGAACAGTATTATTGGGCGGCACAGTAACGCAACTGTTAGAGCTGCTGCCTCACGAGGTCAGAGACACAGGTTCAACCCTGAGCCTGGCTGCTGCTTCAGCATGAGAGGCATGGATAGGGTAGACAGTCAGAACCTTTATCCCAGAATAGAAATATCAAATACTAGAAGGCATTAATGGTTCAATGGTTCTTTATTGTCACGAATGCACAGCAGAGTGAAATTATTTTGCACGACCAGAAACGCAGTCGTCACAATATGGCGCCGTTCATAATTTTAAAAAAAGCAGAAAACACACACAGTCCAAAGTCCTGATCACATGTTGGAAGTCCCAGAATGCCCGTGATCCAGGAAGCCTGCAGGCCCGTGACCCGACGTCCCTCTCCTCGCCCGACCACCCCTGTGCCCCGGGGGGGGCACCTCCTACAGCTGACCTTTAAGGTGCTGGAGATAATATCCCAATGGGAGGGGCAAGGTTTAAAGGAGATGTGCGGGACAAGTTTCCTGTACGGAGTTTGTACGTTCTCTCATTGGCAACGTGGGTTTTCTCCGGGTGCTCCTGTTTACCCCCAGACTCCAAAGACGTACAAGTTTGTAGGTTAATTGTAAATTGTCCCTAGTGTGTAGGGCATTTCTAGCTTACGGGGTGATCGCTGGTCGGCGCAGACTAGATGGGCTATAGGGCCTGTTTCCACACTCTATCTCTAAACTAAACAAAAGTAAACTAAACTAATTACAGGGTAGAAACAATGTTCTGCAGTTGCTGGTTTACAAATAAAAGTATCTTTAACATGAGCGCGTATTGATAGTCATAATGCTATTCAATATCTTTGCCTATGTGCAAAATTAGCAGATTATTAAAGTATTGTAAGAGTGAATAAAACGAGAAATAAATGGCCAGTGTTAATTAATACAGATAAGGAACTGCAGATACAAGTTTACACAAAAAGACACAAAGTGCTAGAGTAACAGCGGGTCAGGCAGCATTTCTTGAGAACGTGGATAGGTGATGTTCCTGGTCGGGACCCTTCTTCTGACTTAATTACAGGATGTGGGTTTTTCAACGATGGTGATAACCATCTTGCATGCACTTATTAAAAAAACACATTTGTGTTTTGTTACTGTATCTGATTGCTATATGACTAATCCTGACATAACAAACATATATTTAATAAAAAACATATCTGCTTTTAAAAGTGCTGGAGTAACTCAGCAGGTCAGGCAGCATGTCTGGAGAACATGGATGGGTGACGTTTCTTCAGACTTCCAAACCTTCTTGAATCTGAAGAAGGGTCTCCACCCAAAACGTCACGTGTCCATGTTCTCCAGAGATGCTGCCTGACCCGTTGAGTCACTCCAGCACTTTGTGTCCTTTTGCAGTCCCTTTTTGCAGTAAATTTGCATTTAGTAACTACTTGATTGCTATATGACTAATCTTGACATAACCTAAGTTTCCTCCAGGTGCTCCTGTTCCCTCCCACGTCCCAAAGATATACTCATTAAGCTAATTCATCCAGCAGTTTTCAAGAGATCGGTGGCACAGTAGAGCAGCGGTAGAGTTTCTGCCTCGCAGCGCCAAAGAGCCGGATTCAATCCTGACTATGGGTGCTGGCTGTATAGCGTTTGCATGTACTCCCTGTGACCCCATGGGTTTCTTCCGGGTGGGCTCCGGTTTCCTCCCACATCTCAAAGATGTGCGGGTTTGTAAGTTAATTGCCCTCTGTAAATGTCCCCTAGTGTGCAGAGAATGGATGAGAAAGTGGGATAACATGGAACTAGTGCGAACTGGTGATCGATTTCCATGCTGCATCTCTAACCTAAACTAAACAAACTTGTATGTTTAATAAAAAAAAGTACATTTGTGTTTAGTCACTGTCTAATTGCTGTAAGACTAATCCTGACATTGCATACGTTAGACTTTCGACTTTAGATAAAGCACGGAAACAGGCCCTTTAGCCCATTGAGTCTGCCTTATCCAGTGATCATCCCGTACACTAGCACTGTCCTATACACTAGGGACATTTTACAATTTGACCAAAGCCAATTAACCTACAAACCTGTATGTCTTTGGAGTGTGTGACGAAACCGGAGCACTTGGAGAAAACCCACGTGGTCACAGGGAGAACGTGCAAACTCCATACAGGCGCAGCACCCATCATCAGGGTCGAACCCGGGTCTTTGGCGCTGTGAGGCAGCAACACTACCGCTGCGCCTCTGTGCCGCTATTTGTATACGTTTAACAAAAGAAGGTACCATTTATATTTAGTTACTGAATCTCAGCAGGTGAGGCAGCATCTCTGGAAGACATAGAGAGGTGACATTTCAGGTCGGCACCCTTCTTCAGATCTGAGTCCGAATTTGAAGAAGTTTCTTCCTTGAGTCTGAAGTAGGATCCCGACCCGAAACGTCACCCATCCTTGTTCTCCAGAGATGCTGCTTGACCCGCTGAGTTATTCTAGCACTTTTGTGCCCTTTTGTGTAAACCAGCATCTGCAGCACCTTGTTTCTACATAGTTATTGTAGCTGATCTGCTGCGCATGATGTACATACTACATGCTAAAGCTAATCAATATGTGATTAAAACATGTTTGAAGGACCATGTCATGTCTTGCTTGTGGCAGTTAATGTCATTTACTTGGTTGTCTGCATTTTCATCCTTTAAGCATTTGAAAATGTCATGGGCACAAAGTACTGACGTTACATATAAACGGGGTATGTACAAAAGGGTTTTCACTCAAAGGGTGGTGGGTGTATGGAACGAGCTGCCAGAGGAGGTTGTTGAGGCAGGTACTATCACAATGTTTAAAGAACCTTTGCACAAATACATGAAATGGATAGGTTTAGAGGGATATGGACCAAATGCAGGCAGGTGGGACTAGTGTAGATGGGGCACATTGGTTGGTGTGGGCAAGTTGGGCCGAAGGACCTGCTTCCACGCTGTCTGACTCCATGGCTCCATTGAAGGTGACGTTTATACTTGCGGGCAATCTTCATGGTTTTCTCAATGTGATGAATGTGTCTTATTTTTTGAACATAGCGAAGACATTTCTCAAGTGAAAACCTTTCCCACTTTATGTTTTGTGTTTTAGTCCAGATGATTTACGAGGATGTTGCCAGGACTTGAGGACTGCAAATCAACTATTGCATCAAATGTAAATTAATTTTCAGTCTCGCATATCAATAGGCAAAACATAGCATTAATTTACATGAAGGTGAAAGATCCATTATGAGGGTGAAAACAAGAGGATGTTTTTCTCCTAAGTTCCTGTCAACGTCTTCGGCTAAAGGGTCCATGACACACAAGCACAATGTTGCAAGTAGGGGCAGTACTGGGGGAAAAGGGCTGATATTTAGATGTGAGAGAGAGCGAGAGTGTCTGAAGAAGGGTCCTGACCCAAAACGTCACCTAGCTATGTTCTCCAGAGATGCTGCCTGACCCGCTGAGTTACTCCAGCATTTTGTCTTTTTTGTAAACCAGCATCAGCGGTTCTTTGTTTCTATATCCCACACGCTACTTCATTCTGTCCTTTTCACTGGATCAGCACAAAGCAAGCTGCCGTTGATCAGTTTATTTAATAAATAATTTCATAAATAATCTATAATTAAGAAGAAGTTTGAAAAGAAAAATATCACCGTGGCCTTTATTCAAAACAAAAGCTTTCTTTGTTCTCAATGAAGTACAGAATAACCGAATGCTCCAACATAAATTTCCACTGCCTTTATTTAAAACTATAAATAAACAGATAAGAGATGCAAGAGGGTGGGAGGTGAAATATTATTCTAACTAATGATTAGTTGAGCGAGATAGAGAGAAGGGGAGAGAGAGAGTGTGTGTCTAAAGAAAGGTCCCAACCCAAAATGTCAGCTATCCATGTTTTCCAGAGTTGCTGCCTGACCTGCTGAGTTACTCCAGTACTCTGAAAGCTGGAAAAGAGAGGTGGGGGTTGCACAAAGCCTGGCAAGTGATAGGTGGATAGACACAAAATGCTGGAGTAACTCAGTGGGTCAGGCAGCACCTCTGGACAAAAAGAATCGGGTCGGAACCCTTCTTCAGACTGCCAGTCTGAACAAGGGTTCCGACGCAAAACGTCACCTGTTCGTTTTCTCCAGAGATGCTGCCTGACCCACTGAGCTTTCTCCATAGATGCTCTCCTTATTTTCTCCAGAGATGCTGCCTGACCCACTGAGCTACTCCAGCATTTTGTGTCTACCTTTGGAATAAACCAGTATCTACAAATTCTTCCTACACAAGTGATAGGTGGATACAGGTGAGGGGGAAGGGTGATTGGCAGATGGGTGGAATAAGTGACAAAGGCTGGAGGTGAAAAGTAGACAAATGGGTGTCAGATAAGGAGAGGGGGAGTGAAATGTAAAGCCGGAGGGAGGGATATCGGTGGAAGGGGACAGAGGGTGGAAGAAGGGGGGGGGGGGGGGGGATAGTGGGAGAACTGGCTGTGTCTAGGTGGGGGTCAGGGTAGAGAAGGGTGGGGGGGAGGGGGGGGGTGGTGGTTGCTGAGTATGCAACTGTAGTAAGAATGAACAGGATAACGCAATCAGCCATATTTTGTGGGAAGTGCAGATATTCTCTTACATCGGAGTCAGGGTGTCCAGACCTCGTAGAAATGTGTAAACATAGAGCTTCTGAACTGGCTAACTGATGTTCACAGGCTGTTGAATTTAGTTTAGTTTATTTATTGTTACGTGTACTGAGGTACAGTGAAAAGCTTTTGTTGCATGCCATCCAGTCAGCAGAAAGACTATACATGATTACAATCAAGTCATTCACAGCATACAGATACGTGATAGAGGGAATAACATGAATAGAATGGTTAAAATAAGAATTGTTGCAGCAGGAGTAGAGATTTAAAAGAGTGGAGCGATTATAATGCGTCATTGCTGTTACACTTTTATGACCAGCACACAAACAGTCGCCTGGGTTGGGCGCCATCTTGGAATTAAATTGGAAGTAATCCCAGTTAAAATGTTATCCCACTTTCTCATCCACTCCCTACACACTAGTCCAATGACGTCAATGGGGTAGAGGTGAATCAGACTGTACCCAAGCTTATGGAAGGCCATTCACAAATCCAACAACAGAGGGGATGGAGCTGTTCTGTTTCACCAGGTTCAGAAACAGCCGCTTGCCCAAGGCCACTTCCTCACTGAACCCTCCCACCACAAGCTAACGACGTACTCCCTCACAATCTTCTAACCTATCACACGGTCATTTTTTTGACCTTTCATGTCTAAATTCATTGATGGAATAGAGTTGCAGAGCTGTGCAGCACCAAAACAAGTGTTTTTTTTTTAACGCAGTGGATGGTAGGTAACTGGAATGTGCTGCCAGGGGTGGTGGTGGAGGCAGATACAACAGAGGCTTTTAAGTGGGTTAAAACCCTCTGATATGCCACTGTTGTATCTACCTCCACCCTACACCCTTAACAGCATTAATGTACAGAGCCGGATCTTGGGGTCCAAGTCCATAACTCCTTGAAAGTGGCAACACAAGTAGACAGAGTGTGGTGAAGAAGGCAGATGATATGGTTACTTTCATAGGTCAGGGCATTGAGTATAAGAGTCAGGAAGTGATGCTACAGCATAGATAGGTGCATGGATATACAGAGAATGGAGGGGTATGGACATAGGTGTAGTTTAAAATACAAAATCTATTACATATATTTCACAAACTACTGTGAATTGGTGCTATTTAAAATATATCATGTTGAATTCATGAACTCCGCAGTTTTGTTTTAAGTTTTAATTTAAACGTTCTTTTCTCAAGTGACTTTGAACACACAATAAACAGTATACCTGGCAGAAGCAGTCCACGGAAGTCTCCATCTGCCTCAGATCTGTACACTATTTATAAATGCTTGTGGGATTTGACATGTTGCTACTGGTCTTCCCACCAGCTTTGGCAATCCAGCTGCTTCAAGCTGAGTAATAATGAATGTTTGAATGAATTTCTGTAGAATCCAAATACCCCCCACCCCTGCCAACAATCCGTCTGAAGAAAGGTCCCGATCTGAAATGTTGCCTGTCCATGTTTTCAGTCTGCACTTTGTGTCTATCTTTGGTTTCAACCAGCATCTGCTGTTCCGTTTTATTACATTCGGAGAATTCAATGTTTATACCGTTAGGTTGTAAGCCAACCAAGTGGAATTTGAGATGCTGTTCCTCCAGCTTGTGTGTGGCCTCACTCTGACAGTGGAGGAGGCCCAGGACAGAAATGTCAGTGTGGGAAGGGGAGGTAAAATGGTTAGCAACCAGGAGATCCCATAGGCCTAGGCAGACCAACTGAGACAGAAAGAAAGGTCATGATTTTGTACATCTCCATCGGATCACACTTGATTAATGTATAATACTCCCATTGTTATTAGACAATGGCCGACTTTAACTAAGATTTAAGTTTGACTTGTTCCAGATTAATGGCATGAACAAGCAATGTTCCCACTGCGGGACATGTCCTGACTTGGTATGAAAGTCGTTGATCCAGTTATTGATGTGTAAGCCCGCACAGCTCACTGTATCAATCGGTCTGTTGCCAATTGGCCCCAGTTGAAAAGGAGGCTAATTTGTTGCATTGTGAAACACTAACAACATTTCAGAGCTTTTTCTTTTAACTCCTCAAAGTTTGATAAAGTCGATGTGCATTCTTGATTTTAGTTTATTGCGACTTCATAAACACACAAGCAAAATTCAGTACAAAGCCATGCTTAATTAGTTCTGGTGCTACAGGACAATTTGCATCAGTTGCTAGAAATTGAGGGTGACTGTGTTGGTTTTCTCCAGGCCCTCCCACATCCCAAAGACTTGTGGGTTGTAGGTTAATTGGCGCTCTGTAAATTGCACCTAGCGTGTAGGGAGTAGATGAGAAAGTTGGATCACATAGAACTAGTGTGAATGGGTGATTGATGGTCAGTGTGGACTTGTGAGGCCAAAGGGCCGCTTTCCATGCTGTATCTTTAAAGAAACAGTAGAAAGGACAGAAAGATTCAGAAGCTTTAAATGGGTGTGATGCCATTAATAATTTTTACCCTTTAATTATTGAAGCTGTTCGTATTTTGTAACTAATGACATTTCCTGTCTGCAGAAAAAACAATTTATAGGGAGGCGCTAATCGCCGACCAGTGATCCCTGTACACTAGCACTATCCTACACACGAGGGACAATTTACAAGCTTTACCATATCCAATTAATCCACAAACCCGTATGTTTTTGGAGTGTGGGAGGAAACCGGAGCACCCGGGGAAGACCCACGTGGACACGGGAAGAACGTAGTAACTCCGTACGGACAGCACCTGAGATCAAGATTGAACCTGGGTCTCTGGCGCTGTGGGACAGTAAGTCCACCACTGTGCCTGTTCTTGACAAGGTTCTGACATCAGGCACTTCAAGGAATCCAGAGGCCGAGAAAGGCATCGGAGAAAAAAACCCACGCCTTGTGCTTTGGGACCTGTTGCAGTACAAACAGGAAAGATGCAGAGAAGATTTACAGGGATATTGCGAGGACTCGAGGGCTTGAGCAATCGGGAGAGGTTGGGCAGGCTAGGATTCTTTTCCTTGGTGCAGGAGGTTGAGGGTGATATTATAGAGGTGTATAAAAACATGAGGGGGATTGATAGGGTAAATGCATGGAGTCCATTTATCCCCAGGGCAAGTTTTAACGGAGAGGTGCGGGGCAAGTTTTTTTCACATAAAGAATAGCCTGAAACGCTCTGCCAGGGGTGGCGATGGAGGCAGATACAATAGTGGTGTTTAAGAGGCTTTTAGGTAGGCACATGGATATGCAGGGAATGGAGGGATAAGGACCAGGTGTCGGCAAATGAGAATTTACTTTGGCATCGTGTTTGGGACAAACTTTGTGGGCCAGAGTGCCTGTTACTGTCATCGTGTCATACAGTTCTTGGGCCCAACTTGCCCATACTGACCAACATGCCCAGCCTACACTAATCCCACCTGCCTGCGTTTGTCCCATATCCCTCTAAATCTATCCTATCCATGTACTTGACCAAATACCTCTTAAACATTACAACAGTTCCTGCCTCAACGACCTACCTCCCCTGTACTGTTCTATACTCTACCTTCTGGTCCAAAAAATTAAATTGCAGAAGTCAAGGAAGTTGAGGATGAATGCTGATTGTGTTATATTCTATTTTTAATACTTCATTGATCTGCTTCCATGAGAGGGAGATTTGTCAGGACAATGTTCGGAGTTGCATTGTTTGCCGTTTGGCATTCTGTAATGGGCTATTGTTTTCCCTCTTAGGGAAAAGGGTGTGGTGAGCGCTGCACTATTGTAATTCCAGAATCTTTGTTTTCCATGCAAAATAGGATAACTTAAAAATACTTGTGTAAGCTGTAAGGACAGGTATAAGGGACAGTTTCTTCTCAGCTGTATCAGGCAACTGGACTACCCTGCCAACTATTAGCGAACCTCCCATCCTGACCTACTATCTACTTCACGTTATTCCCTATATCATGTATCTGTACCGTGGGTGGCTTAATGCTAATCATGTATTGTCTTTCCACTGAGTGGTTAGCATGCAACAAAAGGTGTACATCGGAACACAGGACCATAAACTAAACTCAAACTTTAGAAATGCTCAGATGTGGAGGTGCTGAATGGCACACTGACTTGTTCGTTCAACTGCCTACCTTCCTCGCACGCACACATCCGTATACAGATGTACCACTGGTTTTCTGGCAACTGGTGGTCTGGCACCTCCTCTAATCGGGACAATATTAGGAGGGCACTTGAAATCACTCCCAAAACCCCCCCCCAAAAATAAGACGCCTAGTCCGGGTGAGGCGGCCAATCTCAACCTCATTGAGACTTCCATAGCCGATCGGTGGGTTGGATTTGCCACCCTGAGGCAGAGGCTCTGGAACTGCGGTCCGGCCAGAGCTGGAAGATTCGTTCCCATAGCTGACTTCCGAGGCCAACTTGGTGGGTTGCGTTCTCGGCCCCTCGGCAGCCTAGGTGCACCGTTCCGGTACCGTTGGACTCCTTCGTCAGCAGGTAGTTGAGGCAGGTACTATAACAAAGACACTGGACGGGTACATGGATTGGAAAGATTTTGAAAGATATGGGTCAACAGTGGGTGGATGAGGCTAATGCAGATGGGACATCCTGGTTGACATGGGCAAGTTGGGCAGAAGGGCCTTTTTCTGTGCTGTTGAGGCAAACACAGGCAAATGCTACTAACCTAGATGGGGCATTTTGGTTGGCATGGACAAACTGGGCCAAAGGGACTGCTGCATAGATGGGAACATTCATAATATCGCTAATAATAACAAGCATTCCCAGTGGTAAAGTCAACAAATGAATAAAAAGTATGTGGGAAATTCCTCCTTTCCTGTCCTTGCGTACTGGTTCTAACAATTTGAATAAGAAATGACCTTGCGACTTTTTAGAGCTCTGAATATTAGCTGTTCCGATGCCCAGTGGAATTATGTTGTGATTGCATATGCATATGGGAGTTTCAAACAATGTCTTTCCAGAAAGGAACAATCCAATGTCATGACTAAGACATTGCCATGTGCTGGAGTAATATTTCTTGGTTTAACTCATGCTGTTCGCAGAGGTTGCAATGCCCAGTATGTATGGGAGTACATAATGCTCTCTTTGTTTTGACATGCATATAATAGTCTTCAGTTATGGTTATGAATATGAATAATCACACTGTTTCCATGCCTACATTCCAGATGCCTCACACTGGCAATACTTTGAAATCACATGGCCAACTCAAAGGATATATTTTAAAAAAAAAGTAATATTACAAGTAATCATAACTTGATAATGCCAGGTAGTTGGCAAAACACTCAATAAGAACATAAAACAGTGCAGTACAGAAACAGCCGGTGATAGGATGGTTCAGTCGTCTGATAAGAGCTAGAAAAAAACTGTTCCGGAATCTGGAGGTGTGTATTTTACCTCTTCTGTACCTCTTGCCTGATGGGAGAGGGGAGATGAGGAAGTGACTGGGATGAGACTTGTCATTGATGGCCATGATGCCTTGCCGGGGCAGCGTGAAGTGTAGATCATCTTCCTCTGTGCGGAGATACCTCTGTGTTTATTTGCTAATTATTCCAAAGACGTGCAGGATTGTAGGTTGATTGGCTTCTGTAAATTGCCCCTAGTGTGGGATGCAAACTGGGATAACATAGAACTAGTGATTGATGGTTGGTATTGACTCAGTGGGCCAAAGGGCCTATTTCCACGTTGTATTTCTAAACTCTTACAAAATAATATCTTCTGCTTTGTATAAAGGTTAAAGCAATCTGAGTGCTGTAAAATTGCAGTGATGATTCCCACAAGGGGCAGCACAGTGGTGAGCGGTAGATATGCTGCATCACAACGCCAGAGTCCCGGGTTCAATCCTGACTAGGGGTGCTGTCATTATGGAGTTTTTTTATGTTCTCGTTGTGACTGTATGGATTTTTTCCTGGGTGGTCCGGTTTCATTCCACACTCTAAAGAAGTACAGGTTTGTAGGCTAATGGACTTCGGTGTGTTGTAAATTGTCCCTAACGTGTACGATAATGCTAGTGTATGGGGTGATCGCTGGTAGGCGCAGACTCTGTGTGCCGAAGGGATAGTTTCCGTGCTGTATCTTTAAAGTCTAAACATGGCTTCAAGGAAAGAGAGGGTGTTTCAAGGTCAATTTATTGTCACGTACCAATTAAGGTGCAGTGCAATTTGAGTTCTTGTTCTTGTGGTGGAAGGCATGCCTTGCCTTGCAACACTAATAATACCAATTGTGCATCAAAGGGTGGCTTGTAGATCATGTGATAACATCTGGCAAGGCAAAAGATCATACTTTAATAGATATGAAAATAATACTGATTTTAGCTTTCCTCACTGATTGGATGTGGGGTTTGTTTGTTTGAAGTTCTGTGGAATGTTCTATATTGCTATCCTGGTGCAAAGGTTGAGATTGCAACTTACCGTGCCTAGTTTTCAGTAGCATTTCCTGTAACCATTGAAGTGATGTGCCTTTTATCGTCTGGAAGAAGGCACAGGAGCCTGAAAACCATGACCACCTAGTTCAGGAACAGCTTCTTCCCAACAACCATCAGGCTGATATCAGCCTATCAATAACTAGAGAGCGGTCCTGAGCTACTATCTACCTCATTGGAAGTCCTTGGACTATCTTTAATCGGACTTTACTTAACTTTATATTGCACTAAACATTATTCCTTTTATCACGCATCTGCACACTGTGGGCGGCTCGAATGGTATCATGTGTTGTCTTTCTGCTCACTGGTTCGCACGCTTTTCACTCGGTGCACATGACAATAAGCTTAACTAAACTAAAGTTCTTGAAAACTGCACATTAGCCTCAGCTATGAAATCTATGGCCCTCATAAATGTCATTAAATGCACTAGGGGCTATGACTTTGTGCGCTCCTGTTGTGATTATTCACTTATTGATATTTTTTGAATTGTTTATTATGTATTGCCTGTGTGTGTTGTGTTTAGGGGCCTGTTAAGCTGATGCAAGTAAGATCCTCTCACTTCTGTCGTGTTGTTGGGGCGAGTGCAGTATTGAGTGGGATGAGATAGAGTCATACAGCATGGAAACGGGCTCTTCGGCCCAACTTGTCCATGTCAACCAAGATGTCCCATCTAAACTAGTCCCGTTTGGCCCAAGGTTATTGGATGTGGAGTGAACTCCCAGCAAATACAAGCACAGGTCTCTACAATGTACATTGTGTCAACCCTTCCAGCTCGAAGTTCAATGGTTCTTTGTTATCACATGTACCGAGGTATAGTGAAAATCCTACTTACTGCATCTTTACAGGCCCATTAACAAAATAACACACAAATAAATAATCAACAGTACAATAAATTAATATTCAGTAATACCAGGTAACCACATTTCTGAAAGTCGATAGAGAGGTAAAGAAAGTATGCTTGTTTTCATTGTTCTGGCCATTCAGTAGTGGAGTCAGGAAGTCGTAATGCAGCTTTAGAATTGAATTGAATTGAATACTTTATTGTCACATGTGACAAATCACAGTGCGATTCTTTGCTTTCATGCCTTACCAAGGTCTGCGAATGGTCACCCATAAAGGGCGCTTACAAAGTTACAAATCCTCCCCCCCCCCCACGCCGGTTCCTCCTTTGTTCCTTCCTTTAGCAGTGACGTCCACTCTCCACGTGTCAGGCCTCGTCCATCGGTTGGCGCCAACATCAGCCGCCGCACCGACCCCTCCACTGTCGCTACCGAGTCCTCTCCGGACGCCTCTGTAGCGCCGACCCAGGCCCTAGCCGCGGCCTAAGACTTTGGGTCAAAGAAAACAGAACAAAACAAAACTTCCCCCGCACATCTTCTTTAAAGTTCATCCCTCTCACCTTAAAGCTAAGTCCTCTAGTTCCTGACATTTCCACCCTAGAGAAAAGATTCTATGCCTTCTAATTTTATAAACTTCTATCAAGTCTCTCCGCAACCTCCAACGTTCCAGAGAAAACAATCCAAGTCTGTCCAATGTCCAATGTCCTTATAACTAATACCCCCTAATCCAGGCATTTGGAGGGGGTTTCAGATTTGCCAACAGTGCACCATACATTGTTTTACAATAAACATGGGGTTTAATTTGTGGATGAGGCATAGAGGCATTGAGTCATAGACTCATAGTCATAGAGACATAGACTCATAGAGTCATAGACTCATACAGTCATAGAGACATAGACTCATAGTCATAGTCATTCAGTGACATTTTGGGTGGAACCTTTGACTGATCAATGCGAAGAAGGGTCTCGACCTAAAAGGTCGCCCATCTATAGAGTCATGCAACACAGAAACAGGGCATTGAGCCCAACTTATCCATTCCAACCAAGATGCCCCTTCTACACTGATCCCACATGCTCGTATTTGGCCCATGTCCCTCTAAACCTTTCCCATCCATGTACATGTTCGAATGTCTTTTAAATGCTGTTATGGTACCTGCCTCAATTGCTTCCTCTGGCAGCTCGTTCCACTTACCTGCCACCCTCCATGTGAAAGGGAGTGAGGCATATTTTGGCTGTAGCAGGTTTGGAGGCCAGGATCACAGTGAGTAGGCATCCAGTTTAGTTTAGTCTTGTCACGTATGCCGAGGTACAGTGAAAAGCTTTTGTTCATGTGCTGTCAAGTCAAACAAAAGACTATACATGATTGCAACCAAGCCGTCCACTGTGTACAGTTACAGGATAAGGAGTACAACACTTAGTGTAAAGCAAAATGCAATGAAAGATAGATCAAAGCTCTCCAGTGAGGTGGGTGGGAGGTCATGACCACACTCTAGCTGATGAGAGGACAGTTCATCCCATGGGTTTGTTGAAACCTTGCCTACCTATCTCTGGCAAATCCTTTTTAAGATCCTTTCCAGCCGGCTTTGATTATCCGATTATTCCGATCTCACCTGGTCTACTCCGGTTACTAAATAAGGAAGGTAAGCTGCACAAAGAACCACCTGGGAATATGTTGTTGTGGCACACACACAAACCTTTGCTCGCAAAAGGACAATGTTAGGTGCCGAATATACCTGGAACTGAGCAGTTCGTGAAAGATAAGGAGCTGCAGGAAGCTGGAAAGGCAACTGCATTGACAAAGCTGTATTAAACGCAGTGGCGCAGCTGGTAGAGCTGCTGCCTCATGGCACCAGAGGCTCGGGTTCGATCCTGACCTCGGGTGCTGTCTATCTGTGGAGTTGGCACCTTCTCACTGTGACCACCGGTTTCCTCCCACATCCCAAAGTCTCTGTAAATTACCCCCAATGTATACGATGTGTGGGGTAACATAGATCCTAGTACGAAAGGGTGGTTGGTGGTCGGCATGGACTTGGTGGGCTGAAGGGTGCATGCTGTATCTCTACACTAAACTAATCTGAATATATCTGAAGACACATGGAACTGCAGATGCTGGCTTTACAAAAAAAGACAAAGAGTAACTCCGTGGGTCAGGCAGCATCTCTGGAGAACATGGGTAGATAATGTTTCCGGTCGGGATCCTTCTTCAGACTGATTGTGGAGAGGGGAGAGAAAGCTGGAAGAGACGAGGGGCAGGACAAAGCCTGGGTAGTGTTGGGTGGATACAGTTGAGCAAACCATTAGGATGTGGTGAGAAGTTCTGGTGATGACACTTCAAACCCTGGTCTCTGGTGCAGTGAGGCAGCAGTTCTACCAATGACCCTTTTGTTCTGGAATCCATTTTGTTCCTGAAAGGCTTTGAGTGGATTAGGACAGCAAAGGGCATGTTGACCGCTGTGGGATTTGTGCCGGGGGCATTCCATATGAGCCTCTGATGGAATGATGCAAGGACTGCTGGTCCTTGGCTGGCCTCTGGTTGTCCCATTGCCCGGGTCAGGGTAAGCCAAGTGTTTGCGTCTGGTTCCCATCATTATCCACACCTTCAGTCTGGATTCGGCCACTTCTTTGAAGGGTAGAGCTGTTGTGTGGAGTTTGCAGGTTCTCTCTGTGACCGCGTGGGTTTTCTCTGAGTGCTTTGGTTTCCTCCCACACTGCAAAGACATACAAGTTTGTAGGTTCATTGTAATTTGTAAATTGCCACTAGTGTGTAGGATAATACCCGTTGGATTGCAACCTTGTCGTGGTCGGGGAGCTTGTGTGTCTCAGTGACCCCTAGAGCTATGCCAGCGGGAGATTCGTCTCCTGTTAGGGTCTCCCATGCTAGAGAGGTCGAAGGGTAGAGGCGAGACAAAGAGCGATCCACTGGTCCTCCAGGTTGGGGGTTGAGCACAGGGCTAACAACCCTGTCTCGTAAAACAAATATGTTACGGAAACAGCAACTGAAGGAATCAACACTACTGGGTGCGATGGACTTCCAGGGCTATCGACAGATACTAGGAACCAGACACCATCCCAAGAATAGCCATGCACTGGACACCGGAAGGGAAAAGGAAAACAGTGGACCTGACCTGGGATAGTGTCCAGAAGCTAGCACAGAACAGACAGAAGTGGATGATCTTCGTTGCTGCTGTACATGCCAGGAGGCACAATAGGCAGTACAGAAGACGAGGAGTGTGTGATAGTGTTAGTGTACGGGGTGATCGCTGGTTAGCGTGGACTCGGTGGGCCGAAAAGCCTGTTTCCGCGCTGTATCTCTAAAGTCTACGCGGGAGGGATTCTGGTGCAGCTGTGTGACGCCTTCTGCAGAGTGAGCCCAACTCCTGAGAACATTTCGTGAGCCCTGGGAGCGAGGGAAATTGTGTTGCAATGATTCATTACGAGGAGAGCAAGTGGTACACAGGCTGGCAATGTACTCAAAGGTCATTGTCAATTCTATTGTTTAGCTCTACTGCCAGGAAAATTAATCTATTTTAATGTAGGCATTGTTCCCAGGACCAAGAGAGGGAACTGCACATTAGTTTAGAGATACAACATGGAAACAGGCCCTTCGGCCCACTGAGTCCAGGCCGACCATCGATCACCCGTTCACACTAGTTCCATGTTATCCCACTTTCTCACCCACTCCCTACACACCAGGTTCAATTTACAGAGGGCCAATTAACCTACAAACCCGCAGGTCTTTTGAGATGTGGGAGGATTGAACAATTTGTATAGCCTCCGAAAATGTCGGATTAATTTTTCGCACGGTTCACGTGTTGTATATATTTATTACCTGAATCAAGTCTATTTTGAAATTAAAACAAAAAAGCTTGTTCCAGATAAGCACTACCCTCAGAGTGAATAAGTTGCTCCTGTGGTCCCTCCTAAATCTCTTTATTCTCCCCTTAAATGCCATCTACCCTCGCAAAAAAATAATGCTCACTTCATCATTTAAGAAGAGCTTGCCATCGGTAGGTGAACCACATGTAACCCAAATGCGAATTTTGTGAATTTTTTTCTTGCTGAAAAATATGTCTGTGTAAGAGTTCCTTGACTCAAGTTTGTTCTCTGTGTCACCATTGGAGCTGCTGCAGTTATTTAGAATAATATTTCACCTCCCACTTCCATTAACCTCTTATCTGTTTAATTATAGTGTTAAATGAAGGCACTGACAATATATGTCGGTCCACTCGCCAATTCTGTACTTGAATAAAAGCTATGGTGATTTTTTTTTTTGCAAATTTATTTTTATTTATAGTTTATTTATTAAATAAATGGATTAATTGTGGTTGCTCTATGCTGATCCAGTGTAAACAGCACGGTGGCATTGCTGCCTTACAGTGCCAGAGACCCGGGTTCAATCCTCACCTCTGATGCTGTCTGTGTGTGGAGTTTGTATGTTCTCCCTGTGACTGCGCGGGTTTTCTCCGGGTTCTTCAGTGTCCTCCCACATCCCAGGGATGTGCAGGCTTGTAGGCTACTTGACCCACTGTAAATTGTCCCTGTTGTGTGGGATTGAAGGAGTATATGGGTGATTATTGATCGGCACAGTCTCTGTGCTCCTCTTTCCATCTTTCCACGATGTACCTCAAAACTAAAAAGACAATGAAGCAGAATGTAGAATATAGAAAAAAAAGAACGGCAGGTGTTGGTTTGCAAAAGAAGACACCAAGTGCTGGAGTAACTCAGCAGGTCGGGCAACATCTCTGGAGAACATGGATGGGTGATGTTTTGAGTTGGGATCTTTCTTCAGCCTGATAGTAAAGGGGGAGGAGGAAGCTGGAAGAGAGGAGGGGGCAGGACAAATCCAGGTAGGTAATAGGTAAACACAGGTGAAGGGGGGGGGGGGGGTTGGGTTGAATGGTGGATGTTTTTAATAGCTAGGTTCAAAAATATAATGAACACCCATGGGCTTTTAGACCTGAACAGTAAACTTGACCAAGAGTTCATCAAAGAGCTGAAAGTTATTTTTAAGGAATTCTTTTTGTAGAGGGCAGTATCGCTGATGTGTATTCTCTTTTTCACCAACAGTAAGAGGTCCAAAGCCAAGGCCCCAGCGCCACCCACACTCTCCAAACATGGTGTCAGCTCGTCAGTAGCCAAGAACCAAGAAGGTGAACGTCTCACCATGGAGCAGAAGGACCCTGCCCTCAATGCCCATGTTGAGTTGAACGTTGTCCTCCCCGGAGGCTCGGAGCATTCCACCAGTGTTGATGGAAGGTGAGAGTCTTTGTACCTCTCGGCCACTTTGTATGGCGGAACAGTGGCGCAGCGGTAGAGTTGCTGCCTTACAGCGCTGGAGACCCAGGTTTGATTCCGGCTATGGGTGCTGTCTCTATGGAGTTTGCACATTCTCCCGATGACTGTGTGGGTTTTCTCCGAGTTCTTCAGTTTCCTCCCATACTCCAAAGACGTACATGTTTTTAGGTTAATTGGCTTGGTGTATGTGTAAATTGTCCCTAGTGGGTGTAGGATAATGTTAATGCGCTGGGATTGCTGGTCGGTGCGGACTCAGTGGGTCAAAGGGCCTGTTTCCACGCTGTATCTCTAAACTAAACTAAACTACTGCTTACCCTGGCACTTTCTGAAACAAAGAGAGACACAAAAGTGCTCGAGTAACTCAGCGGGCCAGACAGCATCTCTGGATAACATGGATAGGTGACGTTTCGTTTCTTTGGACTATATTTCCATTGTCTGCTCCAACACTTTGTGTTTTGCTCCAAGATTCCAAACACCTGCAGTATCTTGTGTCTCTATATTGATAATCATCCTGTAATCTGGTAAATCCAATCATCAGATGCAATTACACTTGTACAATCGGCTGTTTCATCTTTTGTTTTGTGGTTTATTTATAACAATGATTTATTAACCTATAAAATACCGGGGTTTTTTTTTTCTCTAGCAAACCCATGATGGATTTGTTGGTTTTTCTCTGTGGCAAGTATCGTTTGAATCCGTCGAGCCATACACTCGATCTGGTAGGAGGAGGGAAAAACCAAATCCGCTTCAAACCCAACACCCTGATTGGGACCTTGGAAGTAGAGAAAGTTATTCTAAAGGAGAAAAATGTGGATGAGAAAAAGAAGCCCCCATCAGTGGTGCCTGAGGTTAGTTGGACCAGTTACCATGTAAAATTCATGCCTGTCATAATTTTAACAAAAAGTAAAGCTATTTAGAGTCATACTTCAGGGAAACGGGTCCTTAGGCCCGACATCCATGCCAACCAAAACGGCCCATCTCAGCTTGTCCCATTGCCCGCATTTGGTTCATATCTACATTTGGTTATTAATTTATTGAATTTGAGTTTATTATACATAATCTGTGTTTGTGTTGCGTTTATGGGCCTGTTATACTGTTGCAAGTACGAGTTTAATTGTTCTGTTGTCGGTACATTCTTGTCTTGTGTCCTATCCCTCAAAATTAGTTAAATATCTGGTATTCATAGAACGTAGAGTCATGCAGCATGGAACTAGGTCCGAAGCCCCAACATGCTCATGCTGACCAAGTGCTCCATCTAGTCCCACCATCCTGCATTTGGCCCATATCCCTCTAAATAGTTCTATCCATGCATCTGTCCAAATGTGTTTTATACATAACACAATACCAGGCCCTTCAGCCCACAATGCCTGTGGCGAACATGATGACGAGACCATCTCTTATCTGCCTGTACGTGATCTACATCCCCTGCATGTCCATGTGCCCATCCAAAAGCCTCATTATTTCAGCCACTTGTTTCAGGCAATCCCTTGTATATTCTGAACTTCTTGTTATTCTTTCAGCAAACAGTGCGTGTGGTGGTAAACTACAAGAAAACGCAGAAAACCATTGTCCGCGTTAGTCCCCTCGTTCCTCTTCAAGAACTGATTCCAGTGATCAGCAATAAGTGTGAATTTGATCCAGGCAGCACAATTCTTGTCAAAGACTTTGAATATCTGGAACCATTTGATTTGACAAAGTCTCTTAACGAGCTGGGTTTGCGAGAGGTGTGTGCGGTGGATACCAGTGCAGGTATGTACCTGGCTGTGGCCAGCGAAGAAACGTACGACCACTTCATCGTGTACAATTTTCTGGAACTTCCGGTTGCCAACCATTTTAACTCCCCTGCCCATTCCTACGCTGACCTTTCGGTCCTGGGCCTCCTAGAGGAAATCTTACTAACACAATAATAACTTAAGGGCCTGTCCCACTTGCATGTCCTTGACACGCAAATTACACAACCTCGTGGTCGCGTTGAGGCGTACGGGCATCGTATGGCCGCGCGGGGCTGGTCCCACTTAGAAGCGAGGAGGGGTATGTAGTTGTGCGCGACATCGCGCAGGGCTCCGAAATTTTTGTTGTGAACGAAATCTTTGCGCGCCAATGGCCTGTCGCGGAACTGACGGCCAAAGTGGGACAGGCCCAAGACCCTGGCGCGACGCAACGTCTCACCTTCAACAGCAGCAGAAGCAGGCAAACGATCGCCGAACTCAGCCTGGGGCTCACGGCCGTTGCGGTCCGGATCCGCCCCCACTTCTACTCCCAGAGCAGGGCCAAGAAAATTGAAGATAAACACAAAATGCAGGAGTAACTCAGCGGGACTGGCAGCATCTCTGGAGAGAAGCAATGGGTGATGTTTCGGGTCAAGATCCTACTTTTCAGACTGAAGAAGAGTCTCGATACGAAACGTCACCCATTGCTTCTCTCCAGAGATGCTGTCGATCCCGCTGAGTTGCTCTAGCTTTGTGTCCATCTTCAAATTACGTCACATGCTCCAGACGGCTGTGCATACGCATGTAATCGCACCCGACCTTCGCAGGACCGTCGCGGCTCAATGCGACCATGAGGTCGTGTAATTTGAGTGCCAAGGACACGTAAGTGGGACTGGGGCTTTACTAACACAACCAGTGGCATGAAGGTTGAATTTTCTAGCTTCAGGTAACAAACAAGCAAACAACCCCCCTTTTATTCCTCCTCTCTTCCTTGTATCCCATTTAGATAGACACCCATTTCTCCCACAATCTTGCTCTCCCTATCATTCTCCCTTTTCCCCTCCCCATTCCCTTCCACCCATAATCCATCCTCATCTTCACATTTCACCTCTTCTCCCTATATCCCACCTTTTTGTCCTTTCATCTCTGGCCTTTGTAACTTGCTCCACCTACCTGACAAATAACCGCCTTTCCCCCCTGAAATAGAGAAAACTGTATGCTGTGAAAGAGAATGCTAAATTATGATTTGACAATAATGTTCGATTATTATTATCTCCCTCCTCCCCCTTTCCAATTAATATCATGTGATAGTAGAATTAGGCCATTTGGCCCATCAAGTCTACTCCTCCATTCAATCATGGCTGATCTATCTCTCCCTCCTAACCCCATTCTCCTAACTCCCGCTTATAACCTATGACACCCGCACTAATCAAAAGTCTATCTATCGTTGCCTTAAATATATCCACTGACTGCCTCCACAGCCTTCTGTGGCATAGAATTCCACAGATTCACCACCCCTGACTAAAGAAATTCCTCCTCATCTCCTTCCTAAAAGAACTTCCTTTAATTCTGAGGCTATGACCTCTGGTCCTAGACTCTCCCCTAGAGGACACATCCTCGCCATATCCACTCTATCCAAACCTTTCACTATTCTGCAGGAAAAATGTTTCCCATGTTGCTGATGTTGGGGGAAGTCCAGAATCAGGGGTCACAGTTTAAGAATAAGGGGTAGGCCTTTTAGGACTGAGATGAGGAAAACCTTTTCACCCAGAGTTGTGAAACGGTGGAATTCTCTACCACAGAGGGCAGTGGAGGCCAATTCACTGGATGTATTCAAGAACAAGTTAGATATAGCTCTTGGGGCTCACGGAATCAAAGGATATGGGGAGAAAGCAGGAAAAGGTTACTGATTCTGGATGATCAGCCATGATCAAATTGAATGGCAGTAACGCCTGAATGGCCTACTCCTGCACCTATTTTTTATGTTTATTCTGTATGTTTTAATGAGGACCCACATGACCTCATCAATTCACGTTCCACGGGGTGAGTAAGGGTCGGGCTTGCTGGCTCTTCCCTCTCCGGGCGAGTTCTCGGTTCTGCGGTGGGTAGGCCAGACCTGCGGTTGGGGTACAGGTCAAAGATCAAGTCCGGTCAAAGATACAGGTCAAGTTCGGTCAAAGATGGTCTGAGGGTCATCAATGAGGTAAATAATAGTTCAGGACTGCTCTCTGGTTGCGGTAAGATGGTTCTGTTGTCTGATAACAGCAGAGAAAAAATTCCCTGAATCTGTTGGTGTGCGTTTTCACACTTCTATATCTTTTGCCCGATGAGAGAGGGGAGAAGAGGAATTGGCCAGGGTGCGACTCATCCTTGATTATGCTGCTGGCCTTGCTGACACTAACCGGCCAGCGGTCCCACTCCCTCCTCTCCGGTCCACGAGGTGAGCAGAGGCCGGGGGTTGGCGGCAACCTCTCTGGGTTGGTTTTCGTTACCACGGCAGCGAGCCAGGCCCGCAGCCCTGGCACGGTCTTCTACATTCTATGATAAAACCTGGATTGTTAAAATCGTGCCTTCAAATTTATTTTTTTTAGGATTTTTCCAGCATGATATTCCAGGTGAATCCATCCAACAAGGTAAATAACATTTTGGAAATTTGATCTATAAAATAGTGCAGATCATATATTTTGTTCTGGTTTTTGGATTTTCTTTAGTATGAATTTGTGCCTTATGTATGAGTATTTCATACTAGTACCTCTATTTTGTTTTTTCTCTTTCTACATCTTTAGTTTGTCCTATTTTCCCCTGCCCCCACATTCCCCCTTTTCTCACACTCCAGCTTTTAGCATTTGTGCATCTGTCACTGTAATCAGGAAAATCAACTGTAAAATTAGACAATATGTGAGGGTCCTATTTAAGTTAGGTTTATCTTCAGTGTAACTGTATTCCATTTTTGTGTATTCCATCTTATAGAGTCATGTTGCATGGATTTAGACACTTCGGCCAAACCTGTCCATGCCAACCAACATACCGCATCCAATCTAAGCTGCTCCCATTTGGCCGATATCCCTCTAACCTTCTCCTATCCATATCTTTCTAAACCTTTCCTATCCATAGAGTTATATAATACAAAAGCTGGCTCTTCGGCCCAAGTCGCCATTCCGACCAATAGCTAGTCCCATTTGCCTACATTTGGCACATATCCTTCTAAACCTTTCCTATCCATATATTTTTAAGCATTTTCTACCCACTGAATCATGGAGCCATACAGCGTGGAAACAAGCCCTTCAGCCCAACTCGTCCATGTTGACCAAGATGCCCCAGCTGAGCTGGTCTCACCTGTCTGGGTTTGGCCCATATCCCTCTAAACTCCTAGCAATATCTTTCTGAACCTTTCTTCTCCATCGTCTCAAGCTTTCAGTCTTTTTGAAACACTTGTTTGATTTAAAATGTGGAGAATGCTCATGAATGAAAAGATCCCTTTAGAAAATGGACCCAATGATGTGAAAGATGCAGTCAATGTTTAACTTCATTTCCAACGTATTACATTTCAGACCAGGCGCATGCTTCAGGGAATTTAAATCTGGATAAGGAAAACAAAGGATTCTTCAACATTTTTCGACTGAGTAAGAAAAAACGGGAAAAAGTAAGCATTTTATATGAACGTTAATTGTATTACATCTGCCAAAGCTGGCAGTGTAGTTAGTCTGAACTGAACTTCATCAGTTCTCTGCACTTGTGAAATTATCTGTTTAAATAATTGTGCTTAATTGCACATTTGTTTAAGAGCAAAAAGATGCCGTCCTGTACAAATGCTGGTGGAGCGGGTATAGCCGCTGCCTCACAGAGTCAGAGCTCTGGATTCGATCCTGACCTTGGGGTGCAATCTATGTGGAGTTTGCACGTCTCCCAGTGACCACGTGGGTTTCCTGCGGGTGTTCCGGTTTCCTCTCACATCCCAAAGACGTGCGGGTTTATAGGTTAATTGGTCCTCTGTAAATTGCCCCTAAAGTGTAGGATGAGAAAATGGGAAAACATAGAACTAGTGTGAACGGGTGATCGATGGTCGGCGTGGACTCGGTGGGCCCAAGGGCCTATTTCCATGCTGGATCTCTAAAGATAAGGAATCTGACGGGCAACTTCTTTTACATATGGAACGAGCTGCCGAAGGAGGTAGTTGAAGCAGGTAATATACCAATATTTAAAAGACACTTGGACAGATTCATGGATAGGAAAGGGTTTGGAGAGATATGGTCCATCCGTGGGGAGATGGGATTAGTGTAGATGGTGCATGGATAGGAAAGACTCTATGCCACAGATGGCTGTCATCTGGTATTTTTAAAGCAGAGATTTATCAGGTTCTTGTGCAGGAGGGAACTGCAGATGCTGGTTTAAACCGAAGATAAACACAAAATGCTGGAGTAACACAGCACGACAGGCATCATCTCTGGAGAGAAGGAATGGGTGACATTTAGGGTCGAGACCCTTCTTCAGACTGGTTAGGGATAAGGGAAACGAGAAATATAGATGGTAGTGTGGAGAGATATAGAACAATAAATAAAAGATCAGGTTCTTGTTTAGTAAGGGTGTCGGAGAGGTTACGGAGAGAAGGCAGGAGAATGGGGTTGTGAGGGGAAGATAGATCAGCCTTGACTGAATGGCACAGTAGACACGACCTGGACTAGACCTGTAATTACATTTGAATGGACGTGGCAATGTTAGACAGTGAGTTTCATTTTTCCTATGTCTTTTTAGCCAACAAGTGCCCCAGCGACGCCATTAATCAGCCCCCAGAGACCGCTGGGCATGAGCAGCTCCAGTGCCTACTGTCCAACGTATGAATCTAACACCTTGCCCTCGGACCTGCCGAAGAAACGTCAGGCTCCCGCGCCACCCCCGCACATTCCGCAGAGTCCGCAGAAGGAAGCGAGTCAGCAAGCAGCAGTGCGGCCCGTCTCCTGTGTCTTCTCCGATGTCGCTCCGAATGAGTCTGCACAGGTTTGTGATTGAGATGGTTCAATGGTACAATGGTTCAATGGTACAGGTCCGCCACCAATTTCCCATCACCCTTGCTTCCAGAGCCTTTCTGGATTATCTCTTTTGCCGGACCAACAAAGGCCACGGCCTCGAAGAGTAGTCCAACAATACCGGAACAGTCCACCTAGGCTGCTGGGGAGCCGAGACACCGGCCCGCAAAGTGGCCCTCTGAAGTCGGCCATGGGAACGGACCTGCCGGCTCTGGCCAGGCCGGAGTTCCAGAGCCCCGGCCACCATATGGCAAATTGCACCTGCTGATCGGCCACGGATGTCCCGATGAGGTTGGGATCGGCCGCCTCACCCAGCCTGGGCTCCACATTTTCGGGGGGACTTCCAGTGGGGGATATAAAATGTGCTCGTAATTTTGTCTGAATTAAAGGAGATGCCAGACCACCAGTTGCTGGAAAATCAGTGGTGGACCTGTAGTTTATTGTCACATGTACTGAGGCACAGTGGAATTCATTGTTGCATACAGTTCAGTCCAAGTATCACTATTCATAAGCACTTGGGTGCATCTTAGATAAGCATCTCAGATACAGTACAAGTGTATTGTAGTCGTACACTTGGACAGTATACAGAGGCGCCAGGTTAAGAAACATTTTGACCGGTACATGGATAGGGCAAGTTTAGAGGGATATGGGCCAAATGCAGGCAGGTGGGACTAGTGTAGATCGTGGGCAAGTTGGTCGGTGTGGGCAAGTTGGCGAAGGACCTGTTTTCACACTGAATGACTAGTTAGCAAGGAGAATAAAAAAAACACATGAAATGCTTGTGTCTGTCTCTGGAGGATTGGAATTGGATGTAGGGATGTTATGGCCAATCTTGATGTCATTTTGATCAGAGTGTAGCCATACAAAAAAAGACTGTAGGGTCAGTGATGTGGGTGCAGGGAAGAGAATGTAGGGGTGAAAAGGTAGTCAGTCACAACCTTCTCCCCACGGTGGAACCATCCACCAGTAGAGGGTATAACCATAAGGTGAGAGGGAGGAAAGTTTAAAGAAGATGTGCGTGGTAAGTTTTCTTTAGAGAGAGTGGTGGGGCCTGGTACGCGATGCCACGGGGTGGTGGTAGAGACAGCTGCGATAGTGACGTTTAAGCGGCTTTTAGATAGGTACATGGGTATGCAGGGAATGGGGAGTAGACACAAAATGCTGGAGCAACTGACTGGGTCAGGCAGCATCTCTGGAGAGAAGGAATGGGTGATGTTTCGTGTCTTCAGTCTGAGGAAGGGTCTCAACCCGAAACGTCACCCATTCCTTCTCTCAAGAGATGCTGCCTGACCCAGTCAGTTGCTCCAGCATTTTGCATCTACCTTCGATTTAAACCAGCATCTGCAGTTCTTTCCTGCACAGGGAATGTGGGGGGGGGGGGGGGATCATGTGCAGGCAGAGGAAATCAATTTAACTCATCATCATGTTCGGCATGGACATTGTGGGCTGAAGGGCCCGTTCCTGTACTGTTCTGTTCTATGTTCTAAGATACCAGTTAAGCTAATGTGAACACAACATAACTGAAAGAGGAAATGCTGGAAATACTCAGCAGGTCAGGTCACAGCTGTGTGACTTGCAGAATCATTCCAACATTTCCAGCCTCTGCATTTTTATACTTGAAGTCTTTTTAACATGTGGGTCAATCTATGTCTGTGTTATTGTGCGGCCATTCACTATAATGCCATTACTTACTGATAGCACTTTGTTTTTTTGCCCAGGATTGCTGCAGCATTCTTGTGCCTTCATTTGGCAGACTTGGATTGTTTTCTCTGGAGCGTTGAGGAGAGAGACCTGATAGAAGTATCTAAAATTATGAGAGGCGTAGATAGGGTAGACAGTCAGAACCTTTTTAATTTGGTCATAAGGTCATAAATTATAGGAGCAGAATTGGGCCATTCGGCCCATCAAGTCTACTCTGCCATTCAATCATGGCTGCTCTACCTCTCCATCCTAACCCCATTCCCCTGCCGTCTCCCCATAACCTCTAACACCTGTATTAATCAAGAATCTATCTATCTGCGTAAAAATATCCATTGACTTGGCCTCCACAGCCTTCTGTGACAAAGAGTTCACAGATTCCCCACCCTCTGACTAAAGAAATTCCTCCTCATCTTCCTAAAGGAACTTCCTTTAGTTCTGAGGCTATGACCTCTGGTCCTAGCCTCTCCCACTAGTGGAAACATCCTCTCCACATCCACTCTATCCAAGCCTTTCATTATTCAGTAAGTTTCAATGAGGTTCCCCATCATCCTTCTAAACTCCAGTGAATACAGGCCCAGTGCCGTTAGACACTCATCATCATATGTTTGGTTTAGTTTAGAGCTACCACGAGGAAATAGGCCGTTCGACCCACCAAGTCCGCGACCACTAGCACAATCATACACGCTAGGGCCAATTTAAAATTTCCCAAACTTACCTACAAATCTGTACATCTGTTCCTCCAGTAGGAGGGAGGAACTTGAGTGGGAGGAACCTGAGCACCTGGATGAAACCCACCTGCTCACAGGGAGAACGTGCAAACTCCATCCAGACAGCACCTGTAGTCAGGATCAAGCAGGGGCACTGTAAAGCAGCAGGTCTACTGCTGTGCCAGTGTGCCACACCTTTTTCCCAGGGTGGATATGTCAAAGACTAGAGGGCATAGCTTTATGGTGAAAGCGGCAAAGTTTAAAGGAGATGTGTGTTTACACAGGATGCTTGGTGCTCGCAACGCAATGACTGGGGAGGTGTTGGAGGCAGTTACAATAATGGCATCTAAGAGGCAGTTGGACAGGCACATGGATATGCAGGCATTGGAGGGATATGGATCACGTGGAGGCAGAGATTAGTTTAGCATGGACATTGTGGGCCGAAGGGGCTGTACTGTTCTCCGCTCCAGTGTGTCCAGCGCTGACATACTCCTAATATTGGTTTATTTCTTTACAGATAATAGACTTTGTCTTACTCTGGACTTGTCCATGTTCTCCAGAGATCCCGCATGATCCGCTGAGTTTCTCCAGCACCCTGTGTCTTATTTTTGTAAACCGACACCTGCAGTTCCTTGTTTCTACATCTTTGCTTTAGTCTCTCGTGCTAGTGAAGATTGTACACGATGCCTCTCATTCCTGATGTTAATCTTGTCTTCTTTTAATCTGCTTCAGAGCGGGGCGGGACCAGGCAGACCCAGGGCAGGGTCTCTGCCGCACGATGACGCTGCCTCTTCCATGAAGAAGAAACGAAAGGCACCTCTTCCTCCCGGTAAAGCTGCAGACGTCCAGAGGGCTCCTGACCAGGCCAAAGGTTTATCATTGTCTTTATTCTGTGGCTCTGATTCAGATCGGTTTATTATCAATGGTTCAATGGAGCATTTATTGTCGCATGAGCTGCACAATAGGAATGTGAGAGGTAACCTATTCACACAGAGGGTGGTGAGTGCATGGAACAAGCTGCCAGACGAAGTGATTGAGGCAGGACTATTGCGACCTTTAAGAAACATATTGGCAAGTACATGGATATGACGGGTTTAGAGGGATATGGTTCAGATGGGGACATCTTCATAGATGGGACATGTTTGTCGGTGTGGGCAAGTAGGGCCTGTTTCCATGTTGTCTGACTCTATGTGTGAAGTGAAATTTTTAATATTATAAATTGTCCCGTAGAGTACTGGCATACGCTCGAATTCCAATTATCAAGTGTACAGAAATAGTCTACAGAACCCGCATGCACGAGGCGCCATGTTTTGGCTCCATTTTCAAAGTCCCCGCTCTAGTTCTTATGAGCGGTGCCTGTTGCAGGCAAGTCCCAGACTGTTGCAGGCAAGTCCCAGGATGTTGAGGGCCTCCAGGCGTCGCCTTCCTTGGACGCCACGTCCCTCCCCTCGCCCGTCCATCGTCTGTGCCGACCAGCGAACACCCGTACAGCAGTTCTACTCAACACAATAGGGACAAATTACAGAAGCCAATTAACCTACAAACCTATTCATTTTTTGGGATGAGGGAGGAAACCGGAGCACCTGGGGAAAACCCACACGGTCGCCGGGAGAACGTAGAAACTCTGCAAAGATGGCACCTGTTGTCAGGACGACACCTGGGTTTCTGGCACCCTTAATTGTGACATTGACCAGAGCATCTTTGGCATGTAGGAGTTCAAACTGTTGACTTTGACCTAAAGATGAGTTCCATGTTGAAGCATATTTCTGAATACAGATAAAATAACTGCACGTATAATTTATATATTATAAATTGCACGTAAAAATGCAAATCACACACAGGGAGGTTAGAATTTGACTCGGGGGGGGGGGGGGGATCAATGAGCAGCAACGCCTACTTTATGATAGATTGTGACGTGATTGTGGGAAATTGCCATGGGAACCACTTAATGGTAAATTATACGTGCAGTTATTTTATCTGTATTCAGAAATATGCTTCAACATGGAACTGCTAGGAGACTGCAAGGTGACTTGGATAGGCTGGGTGAGTGGGCAAATGTTTGGCAGATGCAGTTTAATGTGGATAAATGTGAGGTTATCCATTTTGGTGGCAAAAACGGGAAAGCAGATTATTATCTAAACGGTGGCCGATTGGGAAAGGGGGAGATGCAGCGAGACCTGGGTGTCATGGTACACCAGTCATTGAAGGTAGGCATGCAGGTGCAGCAGGCAGTAAAGAAAGCGAATGGCATGTTGGCTTTCATAGCAAGAGGATTTGAGTATAGGAGCAGGGAGGTTCTACTGCAGTTGTATAGGGTCTTGGTGAGACCACACCTGGAGTATTGCGTGCAGTTTTGGTCTCCAAATCTGAGGAAGGACATTATTGCCATAGAGGGAGTGCAGAGAAGGTTCACCAGACTGATTCCTGGGATGTCAGGACTGTCTTATGAAGAAAGACTGGATAGACTTGGTTTATACTCTCTAGAGTTTAGGAGATTGAGAGGGGATCTTATAGAAACTTACAAAATTCTTAAGGGGTTGGACAGGCTAGATGCAGGAAGATTGTTTCCGATGTTGGGGAAGTCCAGGACAAGGGGTCACAGCTTAAGGATAAGGGGGAAATCCTTTAAAACAGAGATGAGGAGAACTTTTTTCACACAGAGAGTGGTGAATCTCTGGAACTCTCTGCCACAGAGGGTAGTTGAGGCCAGTTCATTGGCTATATTTAAGAGGGAGTTAGATGTGGCCCTTGTGGCCAAGGGGATCAGAGGGTATAGAGAAAAGGCAGGTACGGGATACTGAGTTGGATGATCAGCCATGATCATATTAAATGGCGGTGCAGGCTCGAAGGGCCGAATGGCCTACTCCTGCACCTAATTTCTATGTTTCTATGTTTCTAACTCATCTTTAGGTCAAAGTCAACAGTTTGAACTCAGTCGTGCTTGGCCACCTGACAGCATCTCATTGGCCATCTGTCTTGTCACGTGCTTCCGATTATTAGCAAACAGGGAGTTATCTTTTGCACGCTGACCTTAAGAATGGGAACGTAAGGGAACAAGGACCTTATGATACATGTTTAATTTGGTTTAGTTTATCGTCATATGTACCGGGATACAGTTGTTGTGTGCTATCCAGTCAGCGGAAAGACTACATATACATCATTACAATCTAGCTGGCCACAGTGCACAGATACAGAATAAAGGGAATTACGTTTAATGCAAGATAAAGTCCAGTAAAGTCTGATTAAAGTTAATCGGAGGGTCTAATGAGGTAGAAAGTAGCTCGGGACCGCTCTCTAGTTGTTGATCGGATGGCTCAGTTTCAGTTGATAGGATGGTTACAGCGTGGAAGAAACTGTCCATGAATCTGGAGGTGTGCGTTTTCATACTTCTGTACCTCTTGCCTGATTGAATGGGGGGAGTGACTGGGGTGAGACTGGTCTCTGATTATGCTGGTGACCTTGCCGAGGCAGTGTAAAGTGTAGATGGAGTCAATGGAAGGGAGGTTACTTTCACATCCCAGAAGATAGCAGGAGAGGTTGGCATGTAGGTTGGCAGGAGAAGATGTATGAGACACTGGATTAGTTGAGAATAACACATGAGAGTACAGAGGTTGTATATAAGTACTAAAAAAAGTACTGCTTTAGTTTAGAGATACAGCATTGAAAACAGGCCCTTCGGCCACCGAGTCCACACTGATCATTGATCACCTTTTCACCCATTCTATATTACCTGACTCTCATCCACTCCCTACACACAAAGGGCAATTTACAGAGGCCAATTAAACTACAAACTTGCATATCTTTGGAATGGGGAGGAAACCAGAGCACCCAGAGGAAACCCACTTGGTCACAGGGAGAATGTGAAAACTCCACACACATACTGCACCCGTAGGCAGGATTGAAACCAGGTCTCTGGCACTGTGAGGCAGCTGCTCTACCAGCTGTGCCATTGTGCTGCCCTATTTTATTTTTGCCCTATTTAGATTTATTATGGTCATTTGGCGAGACGGGCAGGTTGAGTAAAATGATTTTTATTGTGAAACAACAAACAAGTTAGAGTACTCGAGAATCGCATGCTGGGTCAGCCAACTGTATAATAGCTCCTGCTACTCGAGAGGAGCGCTGTCGACTGATCACGTGATGGCGCCGGCCAATAACGAGGGTACGCACTTCCCCAAGCCACCACTAGGTGCCACTACAGTCACATGTACAGAGATACAGTGAAAAGCTTAGCTTTGCATGCAATCCAAACAGATCAGATAATACCATACATAAATAGAATCGTCAAACTCAAATATAATACAGATATTCTGCCCCGCATATCTTCCAGCTCTCTCTCCCATCCCCCCAAACATTAGTCCCTGAGGAGATACCCTACCCTCCGCTCTCTCAGGTTTCAGGCTTCCGATCCGAAACATCACTGATCCATATTCTCCAGAGATGCTGCCTGACCTGCTGAGTTACTGCAGATTTCAAGTGCACTCTTGTAATTTTGACCAGATTAAAGGAGGTGCCAGACCATCAGATGCTTGCAGGTAGATAAAAATGCTGGAGAAACTCAGCGGGTGAGGCAGCATCTAGTCGAGCCAAAAGTCACCTATTCCTTCGCTCCATAGATGCTGCCTCACCCGCTGAGTTTCTCCAGCATTTTAGCAGTTTACCTCCAAATAAAAGAGTTGTTGCCTTTACTATCTGCAATGGCTCTCAACTTATCTACCTTCGATTTTTCCAGCATCTGCAGTTCCTTCTTAAATATCAGTTGCTAAAAAATCAGTGGTGGACCTGTATACAGATTTCCTTGTGTTGTAATTCCAAGATTGCGCCACCTGCTGGCAGTTAGGATACCTGCAAGAACTTGGCAGAAATCTCCTGCCTCAGTCCACTGTACTGGTTCAAAATACACAGGACAAATGAAAGGGGACAGAGAGAGAAGAGCAGGTGATTTGTTAAGTCGAACCATTATGTGCAGTGCCTCACAGCGTCAGAGACCCGGGCTCGATCCTGACTACGGGTGCTGTCTGTATGGAGTTTATACGTTTTCCCTGTGACTGCGTGGGTTTTCTCCTGGTGCTTCGGTTTCTTCCCACACTCCAAAGACATCCGAGTTTGTAGGTTACTTGGCTTTGGTAAAATTGTTAATTGTCCCTAGTGCGTAGGATAGTGCTAGTGTATGGGGTGATCGCGGGGCAGCGTGGAACCGGTGGGCCAAAGGGCCAGTTTCCGCCTTGTATCTCTGAAGTCTAAATTGTGATTTGAATTTCCAGCGTGACATAAAAACGATATTGTCATTTTGGTAAATGGTGCTTTATTGTCATAGGTTCAAACGCACAGTGAAATTCTTTTTTTGCCTCCAGTTCAGTGAAGTATTGCTATACCCAAGTACAATCCCCGATTAGCAATGTGTACAGAAATAGTCCACTGAGCCCGCATGCAAGAGGTGCCAGGTTTTTGTGCAATTTTCACAGACCAGTCCCGATCAGCGTGCCCAATCCAGGCAAGCCCTAGGCTGCCGTAGGGCCTCCAGCCGTCGCCTTCCTTGCACATCTGGATTGTTCAGCGAGCCAACGTCTGTCCCTCTCCTTACCCGTCCACCTTTGTCCCCAGGGTCGCCTCCCACAGCTGACCATGATGGGGTCAGGCCACACCCCGGTTCCCTCTCCTCTCCTACCGGCCTCGCTCCTCGTGTCCGCCGGTGCTGGCTCCCTCCTCTCCAGTCTCCGGACTTCGGGGGACGAACTGGGTCCGGATTATCAGCTTTTCCCTACACATCGGGACCCACCAGGTGAACTCAGAGAATATACCACAGCAACAAGGAACTGCAGGTGCTGGTTTACAAAAAAAGACACAAAGTGCTGGAGTAGCTCAGCGGGTCAGGCAGCATCTCTGGAGAACATAGTTTCGCTTTCTCCCCCTCCACAATCAGTTTGAGGAAGGGCTAGTTTTGATAAGGAATTTGCAACAGGGTATAGAGAGTGCAGGATAGTGTTGCAGCATTTTATGTTGCAGTTACAGAGGAAAAAGTGCAAGAGTTGCAATGAGGTAGGTTGGCAAATTGGGACTAAGCCATAGCTTATGGGTGGGCCGTTCAGTCGTCTGATAACAGAGGGGCAGAAGCTGTTCCTGAGTCTGGTGGTGCACGCTTCTGTATGTTCTACGAATGGGAGTGGGGAGAAGAGAGAACAAACAGAGTGAAAAAGATTACGTTGGCTGCTTTCCTGAATCTAGTTAACTGACTTGTAAACTGTACACTGTTCTGGTTGAATGATTTGTGTTGAGATTTCAATTATGGTATTGTTCCTTAATTAATTAAGCAATTAAATAATTAAATTAAGTAATTATGTGATTAAATAAATTAAATTCCAGTCTGAACCAAAATGTCACTTATTTCTTTGACAGATTCTGATCTGGGATCCTGTCCAACGCCTGACACTGAAGATAAGGCTTTTGCTGCTAAAATGTCATCCAGCGATCAAGGTAAAAGGCTTCTAATTTATTGGCAACGTACACTCTTCACCAAGAACTAGCCGTGTTCGGGTTCCTTGGGATTCTGAGCAACGTACCCATTTTCAAAATGTAGTTTTAGTTGGGTTTTAATAATTTAAATCAATTTCAAGTTCAATCAATCCTTTTTTTAGAGATGCAATGTGGAAACAGGGTCCACGCTGACCAGCGATCACCCCGTACAATAGTTCCATGTTATTCCAGTTTCACATCCTGCACACTAGGGGTAATTTAGAAGCAAATAGAAGCCAATTACCTACAAACCTGTACGTCTTTAAAATGTGGGAGGAAACCGGAGCACCCAGAGAAAATCCAGGGAGCTGCAGGGAGAACATACAAACCACCCTGTCAACTCATGCCGTCACTTTTAGTGAGCTATAGACTTTCTGACCATGGATACATTTCACATGCCAACAAAATTAATTTCAGAGTTAGTTCACATCTTCTAGCAGGCCCAAACAAAACTAGTGGTATACACCTCGTACCTTACCTTGTGTGTGAAAATGTTGCCCCTCAGGTTCCTGTTAAAGCTTTCCCCTCTCACCTCCAACCTTTGTCCTCTGCTTCTTGATTCCCCTCCCGTGGTCAAAAAGACCCTGCACATTCATTTTTCCAAATGTCATTTAGTTTAGTGTGGTTTAGAGACACAGTGCGGAAACTGGCCCTTCGGCCCACCGATCCTCGTCGATCAGTGATCCAGCACTATCCTACACACTAGGGACAATTTACGATTTTTACCAAAGTCAATTAACCTACAAACCTGTACCTCTTTGGAGTGTGGGAGTAAACAGGAGCACCCGGAGAAAACCCACGGGGAGAACATACAAGAACGGGGAGAACAAATTCCAAAATTCAAATCAGAAGGGTGCACGTTCGGTTGTAGAAGCTTTCCACTTTGAGAAATGTTGGGACATTTGGTTCATTAGTGTTGATGCTGATACATGGCCCTGGTTTCTCTGTGTCCAGCTGGCATTGGATCTGAAAATAACCTTGAGGAGATTGTGGAAATGGAAGAGTCGAGGGCTCCAGACGTTGGTGCAGGAGATGGCCGTGTTCAGAAGGAGGAGACAACAAACCCTCATCGAACCGAAGGTCAACCATCAAAACGTGCACGGATATCAGCATCTGACCACGTGAATCTTCCTGATGTATCTACAATAGCCAATATAGACACTGAGATTAAATTGGACAGCAGGTGAGAACTAATGGAGACAGGTTTATGTGGCCTCGTTGATTCCTGCAAATCCGTTTAACCATCTACTCTCTCCGAAGGCCACAGTGCTCTGTCCACTTGTATGCAGCTCCACAGTCAACCTCCAGTCAGTATGCTCAATATTTCCCCCACTTCCACACCTGTACAAGGTCTTTAAGGGCCTGTCCCACCGGCATGCGATTGCATGCATCTAGCGTGACCAAACATGGTCGCTTGAGGCATACGGCCTCGCGGGGCCAGTCCCACTTCGACTGAGGCGTAGGCTTATGGAGTTGTGCGGGGCTCTGTTTGAAAATCCCGCGTGTCAACGGCCTGTCGGCCCGCAGCCGCATTGAGGCCAAACGCAACGTCTCTACGGGCGTACGCAGCATCTCGACGCCGTACGCAGCGTCTTGACGTCGTACGCAGCGTCTTGACGGCGTACGCCTAGCGCGTGGCATAGCGCGATGACGTCACCGCCCGACGCCGTGCAACATCCAAATTCAGTAGGCCCGGCTCCTGCCCAGCTGATTGGTGAGTTTGACGTAAATTACGTCACGCGCGAACTTTGTGTGTACTTAGCGCATACTCAGTGCGAGCTCTGCTTCCATTTGGTCGCGCTAGACGCATGCAATCGCATGCTGGTGGGACAGGCCCTTTAGGCTTAGGTTCAGTTTTACTATCGGCGTAGAATGGAAAGCTTACTTTTACATGGTGTCAAATCAAATCGAATAATACTGTACATTAATACAATCAAGCCAAAATCAGAGGGTAGTCCATATCTGAAACGAGCTGTCAGAGGAAGCTCTAGAAGTTTAGTTCATTAATGTCACGTGTACTGAGGTGGGTGAAATACTTTGTTTGCATGCTATCCAGTCAAAGCAAAGACTATACATGATTACAGTCAAGCCATCCACAGTGCACATGTAGGGTCCAACATTTAGTGCAAAATAAAGTTCAATTAATGATAGTTAGGTCTCCAACGAGGTGGATGGGAGGTTAGGACCGCTATCTGGTTGTTGATGGATAGTTCAATCGCCTGATAACAGCTGGGAAGAAACTGTCCCTGAATCTGTAGGTGTGTGTGTTCACACTTCTGTACCTCTTGCCTGATGGGAGAGGGGAGAAGAGGGAGTGACCGGGATGAGACTGGGCCTGGATTACGCGGATACAATTACGACAATTGTAGGAATATGGGACCAGCTAACTTGGTCAGCATGGGCAAGGTGAGCCGAAGGGCCTGTTTCTGCGCTGTACACTCAGATCACCATGGTGCTTTGCTTTTTGACCTCGTCCCTCTCACTATTGTTTTGTTTGAAATTGTTCAAGTATTCAGCAAAATAATTGGTATATTAACAGATTAACAGGATAAGCCTATATTTATACTTTATGTTCCCAATTTGTTTGTGTATCTTCAGTGGAGGTGGAGCTGAACAGAACTCCAGTCAAGTCGCTGTGGAGCATGAGGATAAAGACCTTTCACCGGGTAACAGTTCTGGTAAGTGCCTCGTAAACCAGGGAATCTGGAACTGTACACTTTCAAATTCCTACTTGTGTAGAATTAGCGCGAGGTTGGGCAAGCTAGGACCATTTCTCTCCCCTCTACTTTCAGTCTGAAGAAGGATCCCAACCCGAAATGTCACCCATCCTTTTTCTCCAGAGATGCTGCCTGACCTGCTGAGTTACTCCTGCACTTTGTGTCTATCTACAGTATAAATCAGCATCTGCAGTTCCTTTCTACACAACTTTATTTTAAGTTTAGTTTATTGTCACGTGTACCAAGGTACAGTGAAAAGCTTTAGTTGCGTGCTAACCAGTCAGGGGAAAGACAATACATGCCCGCAGTGTGCAGATAGTACTCATCACCTTGTACATTGCACATGAATCGCTAATATTTCTGGAAGTATTTTATCGTGCAAGTAAATAGATTTTATTTTTTCCGTTTCAGTCGATGAGCAACCAATTGCAGAAAATGTAAGTGAGGAAGTACATCCGAGAAGTTCTGAAGAAACATCAGGGTTGATTCCATCGGGTAATGGCGGAACAGGAGACGCAGCAACAAGTCTTCTGCCGAAAGATTCTACGGAAAGATTTGAAGGTTTTCAGTCGACCAATGTAGCCTTCCAAGACCAGCAAGTGAGGTCTGAGACAACGGAGGTAAATGAGGTGAAAGTTGCAGAGGTTAGATCCGAAGAAGTTAACAAAACACTGGACTTCCAGCCTGCTCATGGTACCAAGACTGTAAATGATACTGTTAACCCGTCACGTGGGCAAAGTGTGAAAAACGTTGCTGAAAACACGGGTGACTCAGGAAGCAATAATTTCAGAGTGCCTCGGTCTTCTCAGCAGCACAACCGTGTGTCTGTCTCAACCGCCACGTCAACAGAGCCAACCGCACACAACCTCTCTGACAAGGAAAATTTGCACGTTGCTAATGAGCGAGTTACCGAGCCTTCAACGTTACCTCGCTCTGAGGCGCAGTTGACTGATGATACAGTTGTAATGCCAAAAAGTCCAACAAAGACTCCAATGATCTACAGGTCTGAATCTGAGCCCAAACCCAAGCCATCTAATGAAATTACAAGAGACTATATACCCAAGATTGGAATGACCACCTATAAAATTGTCCCTCCAAAATCATTGGAAAAGAGTTCATTCGGACCCATGCCAGAAGTTCAAAGAGTGGATCAACAAACTCCTGCCCACGATAATGTCCCAGAGTCTAATATTACAAAACAGTCGTCAAACCACTCTAGACCGCTGGCGCCTCTTGCACAGGAGGTGACGGACATTCGACAAGAAGCTCAGGGTAACGTGTTGAGAACCGTCCCCATCGACTCTGCAACCCCTTCCCCTGGCACTGAATCAACGGTTTCTAAGTCGGTTGTTGACAATGAGTCTGAACCTCTCAGGGAAACAGTTACCAAAAGATCACAGAGTACTTCAGAGAAGAAAATGAGGCCTGGATCTGTCTTCCTCCAGCTCCATAAGAGAACCACGGGTCAGTACGTTACATCTGCGCTCGCCAGAAGTTCCAGTTTACCTTCTCAGTCCAGCTTGGATGGAGCACAGGAAGAAAATGGAGTGTCCTTTCAGGATTTTAGCCCGACAAAAACCATCGATGGGGAGATCATAATCCCTCCACCACCAGAATTCGCTGGTGCAGCTGAAGAGAAGGTCCAAAGAGAGTTGTCCAAAGCTGGTGGGACTTCAGCATCCCGACCTCCCCAGCCTCCCAAAGTAGCAAAGAAGCCATCCATACGACTCAACCCAGCAACTCTTCGAACTACTGCTGCTTCCAAAACGTACACTCCTACCTCCCCGTCGCCCTTTGCCCTAGCCGTGTCCTCGGCGGTCAGGAAAACTCAAACAAATGCACCGTGTTCGATTAAACCGAAGCACCTTGAAGCCAACTCGTCAAGCCAGTCTTCTCCCACAGACTTTGGAAACAAAGAATTGCATCAAGCTTCTACAGTTCATCAGGAGTCCAACAACAGCAACATACCAAAGCAGGTAACTCAGCAAGGATCGCTAGTTGGAGACACAAGGAACTGCAGATGCTGGAATCTTGAGCAAAGCGCAAAGCTGGAGGACGTCAGTGGGTCAGGCAGCATCTGTGGACTGATTGGACAGACCATGTTTTGGGTGGAACCCTTCTTAAGGCTGACAATAATGTTTTGGGTCGGAAGACACTGAAGAAAGGTTCCATTGTCTGTCTATTCCTTCCATCGAAGTCAAACTATGGCAGGACTTGGACAGTGAATGGTAGGATCCTGAGGAGTGTTGTGGAACATAGGGCTCTAGGAGTGCAAGCACATAGTTCCTGAAAGTGGTGCCACGAGTAGATAGGATGGACATGAATGCTTTTGTTACATCAGCCTTCATCAATCAGAATATTGAGTATAGAAGTTGGGATGTTGTGTTGCAGTTGTACAATATGTTAGTGATGTTGGAGTAATATGTTCAGTTTTGGTCAGCCGGCTATAGGAAGGATGACTGTAAGCTGGAGAGGAAGAGAAGGTTCATGAAGATGTTGCGTGGATTTGAGGGCTTGAGCTAAAGGGAGAGGTTGAGCAGGTTAGGGCTTTTTGAAGTGATCTTATGGAGATGTATAAAATCACGAGGGGACAGTTAGGGTGAACGCAGTCTTTTGCCCAGAGTAAGGGAATCAAAAAAACAGAGGGAATAGGTTTAAGGTAAGAGGGGGGGGGGGGGGGGGGGAAATGTTTCAAGGGATATGGACCAAATGCAGGCAGGTGGGACTAGTGTAGATGGGGCACCTTGGTTGGCATTGGCAAGTTGGTAGAGAAGCCTGTTTCCGTGCTGCCTGATGCTGAATTCATCCAGCACTTTGTGTTTGCATAGGATTACTTAATAGTGGTTGTTTCAGAGTAGTAAACTTGATACACAAATGTCATTTCAGGAGTTTCTATTTTTTCCTTGCAAAGTAACACACATAATTTGAGTCTGATGAAGGGTCTCCAGCCAAAACATCAACTATTCCTTCTCTCCAGAGATGCTGCCTGACCCGCTGAGTTACTCTAGGATTTTGAGTCTATCTTCGTGTAAACCAACATCTGCAGTTCCTTGTGAGACATACAATTAAAATTCCAAATGCAAGTCCTAGTCATTGTGTTGTACTTAATTCGTTATTTTCAAGTACAGGTGCACAACCTTTTATCCGAAAGCCTTGGGACCAGACACTTTTCGTAATTCAGAATTTGTCGGTCTTCGGAATGGAAATTTTTTAGCGTAGATTTTAATGGCTGGCTCAGTGGTAGAGTGTTCGGCTCATATCCGCAAGGTCGCGAGTTTGCGCCTTGATCCCGGCAGTTACTCGGTCGCGAGTTTGAGTCTTCAATGTCGTTTTTTTCTTGCAGAATAAATGTTTGTATGAAATGCAGTGTAGGAGAGGTGTACTGACTGTGTGGGCAGAACTTTGGAAGTGATTGCCCACCAGTCTAAAAAGCCGCTGTGTCTCCCTGTCCCTGGGATAGCAGGGGGCGATCAAACAGCACAATACCCCCCTCCCCCTCCAACTCCAGAGAAATCCGCTCCCCGATGGGCCGCTACGGCGACAAGTGGCAGTTTGCCCACAGCCCGAGCTGCGCCACCCCAAGAACACCTTGCACACCATCAGCTTCTGCCCCTACGTGTTCCTCTGGAGTTGGAGCGGGGCTGGGCTGGAGTTGCTGCTGGCTGTGGGTCTCTGGGATCTCCGTGCTTGCAGTGGGCCTGGGGGTCGCTGTCCCGTTGGTCCTGACGTCTCCGGCCACCCCCCTGGACTGGAACTGAGACTGGGAACTGTACCGCCCTTGCCCCCTCCCTCTGCAACTGAGGTTCCTCTGTAGTTGGAGCGGGGCTGGGCTGCTGTTGGCTGTGGGTCTCTGGGATCTCCGTGCTTGTGGTGGGCCTGGTGGTCGACGACCAATTGGTCCTGACGTCTCCGGTGACTGCACTGGCCTGCAGCCATCGCCGACGTGAAAACAGTACAAAGCCCCCGCGCCGGTGCAATGAGCGGGGTGCTGGAGAGGGGAGGGATGGGGTCACACACATGGCCGGGGAGCAGAGGGGTGTAGGTGGGGTGAAACTGAAGGGAGCGACAATCTGCTGCTGCCTGCACGCTGAGTTAAAAAGTTCCCACGCAAGACCCACGATACACTGTGTATCGTGTCTACCGTGGGAACTTTTTAACTCAGCGGGCAGGTAGCAGCATATTGTCAATTATTAACCCTCCCGCGCAATATACTCTCATCTTCTCATTTATGAATGGGGATTTAGTTCCCCTTTCTTCGAGGACCGACCGGAGGTTCCGCTGTCACCTCTGCGGGCCGCCCTCGGTGAACGTCCTGTCTCCCTGTCCCAGGGAGAGCAGGGGGCGATCAAACAGCACAATACCCCCCTCCCCCTCCAACTCCAGAGGAATCCGCTCCCCGATGGGCCGCTATGGTGACAAGTGGCAGTTCGCCCACAGCCCGAGCTGCGCGACCCCAAGAACAAGACGTACCCCTTGCACACCATCAGCTTCTGCCCATACGGGGAGCGTGTTCCTCTGGAGTTGGAACGGGGCTGGGCTGGAGTTGCTGATCTGGGATCTCCGTGCTTGCAGTGGGCCTGGGGGTCGGTGTTCCGTTGGTCCTGACGTCTCCGGTGACTGGCACTGTGCTGCTAACATCGCAACGTGAAGACAGTACAAAGCCCCCGCGCCGGTGCAATGAGCTGGAGAGGGGAGGGAAGGGGTCACACACATGGCCGGGAAGCAGAGGGGTGTAGGTGGGGTGAAACTGAAGGGAGCGACAATCTACTGCTGCCTGCACGCTGAGTTAAAAAGTTCCCACGCAAGACTCACGATACAATGTGTATCGTGAGTCTACCGTGGGAACTTTTTAACTCAGCTGGCAGGTAGCAGCATATTGTCAATTATTAACCCTCCCGCGCAATATACCCTCACCTTCTCTTTTATGAATGGGGATTTAGTTCCCCTTTCTTCGAGGACCGACCGGAGGTTCCGCTGTCACCTCTGCGGGCCGCCCTCGGTGAACGTTTTCAAGGACCTTTCTTCAAGGACCGAAAAAATGTCGCTATTCAGAGGTTTTCGTTATTTGGATCTTCGGATAAAAGGTTGTGCACCTGTATAATTGTTCATCGTCTGTCTGGAGAATTTAATTTGAATCCGATATTTTGACCTTATCAGAAATTTGGGTAAACGTGTAACACGACTTAAAAAAAAAAGCCCTCCGTGACATTTCTCGTGTTAAACTATATACACTGATATATCATATGAAGGAAGGGAAATATTTACTCGGAGACACAAGGAACTGCAGATACTGGGATCTCAAAGTGCAAAACTCAAAGTGCTTGAAGAACTCAGTGGAGGGATCTGTGGAGGGAATGGAAAGGTGATGTTTCAGGTTGGGACCCTTCTTTCCTCTCCATTGTACACTCGACTGCCATTCCTGAGTCCCCCATTTCCCCTCTTTCTCCTCCCCCTGACCCCTTCCGCCCATATCCCTCCCTCAGGTTTTATATTTCACTCCTCCTCTTCTCTCCTTATCTGACACCTTTTGTCTCCTTTTCACCACCAACTTCTGTCACTTACTTCCCCCATCTGTGAATTACCCTCCTCACCTGTATCCACCAACCACTCGCCAGGTTTTGTCCCACCCCCACCTCGCTTTTCCAACTCCCCCCCCCATCACATCAGTCTGAAGAATGGACAACACAGTGGTACAACTGGTTGAGCTGATGCCTCGCAGCGACAGAGACCCGGGTTCGATTCTGACCTCGGCTGCTCTCTGTGGAGTTTTCATGTTCTCCCCGCGACCACGTGGATTTCCTCTGGGTGCTCCGGTTTCCTCACACAACCCAAAGATATGTGATGGTTTGTAGGTTGATTGGCCGTAATGTAATGTGTAGGGAGTGGATGTGAAAGTGGGATAACATAGAAATAGTGTGAATCGGTGATTGATGGTCGGAGGGCTGTTTCCCTGCTGTATCTCTAAACTAAACTAAAGGTTGCAGATTTGAAACATCATCTGTCCATTCCCCCCGCAGATGTTGCCTGACCCGCTGAGTTCCTCCAGCACTTTGTGTTTTGCTGAAATATTTAGTCAGGTTGTATACAAACCATTATTTCCCAGGTAGCAGCTGTACTAAATCAGATAGACAAGACACAAAAGACAAAAGGTACAGGAGTATGTCATTCGGCCCTTCGAGCCAGCACTGCCATTCAATGTGATCATGGCTGATCATCCCCAATCAGTACCCCGTTCCTGCCTTCTCCCCATATCCCCTGATTCCGCTATCTTTAAGAGCCCTATCTGGCTCTCTCGTGAAAGTATCCAGAGAATTGGCCTCCACCGCCCTCTGAGGTAGAGAATTCCACAGACTCACAACCCTCTGTGAGAAAAAGTGTTTCCTCGTCTCCGTTCTAAAATGGCTTACCCCTTATTCTTAAACTGTGGCCCCTGGTTCTGGACTCCCCCAACATCGGGAACACGTTTCCTGCCTCTAGCGTGTCCAAACCCTTAATAATCTTATATGTCTCAATAAGATATCCTCTCATCCTTCTAAATTCCAGAGTGTACAAGCCCAGCTGCTCCATTCTATCAACATCTGACAGTCCCGCCATCCCGGGAATTAACCTTGCAAACCTACACTGCACTCCCTCAATAGCAAGAATGTCCTTCCTCAAAGTTGGAGACCAAAACTGCACACAATACTCCAGGTGTGGTCTCACTAGGGCCCTGTACTAATCCTGCCGTAAGAATATACGCAAAAGTATTCTGAACTGAACCATGTGCTAATTCCTTCCCCTGGCAGAATTTAGCAGATGTGAAATTGCTAGTAACGTTCTTGGTCCATTTCCCAGGGACCTTTTCTCCACGGTCTGCCAGTTTTTACTATGAACGTTTCAAAGCATATATCTAAAATGCTTGGTTCGCAGCAGGATCTCGATAGAAATGCTGCCTCACAACACCAAAACCTGGGTTCGATGCCTGACCGACGTTGATCTCTGTACAGAGACATGACGTTTCCCCCAGCCCCGAAGTGGGCTTTCTATAATGGAGCCTCCCACATCCCAAGCCCTCAGCAGGTTTTGAGGTTGACCCCTGTAGAGGGGAAGAGTGTAGGAATGAACTAGAGTTCCTCTTGGGTTTCAAGAAGAACTTTCGCCATTGCATTTGTTTAAAGCTCACATGAGATTTTTTGCCACATGTATGGATGAGCTAAAGATATGGAGGAACAAAATGTTGGATATGGGCCTGGTTCACACTATGGTCCATGTACGAGGCACTACGGTGGCGCAGCGATAGAGTGACCTGATAAACACCATAAACTTGAGTTACGATCCTGACTAGGGTGCAACACTGTACTAGAGTTTGTACGTTCTCCCCGCACTGCGTGGGTTTTCTCATGGTTTCCTCAAACATCCCAAAGACGTGCAGGTTTTGAGGTTAATTGGCTTCTGTAAATTGTCCCTAGAGTGTAGGAATGAACTAGTGTATGGGTGAGGTTTCAAGAAGAACTTTTCGCCATTGCATTTGTTTAAAGCTCACATGAGATTTTTTGCCACATGTATGGATGAGCTAAAGATAAGGAGGAACAAAATGATGGAATTTAAGGGTGTGGTTTCTCACTCTGTATTGTAGAGCGGAAACAAAATATCCCCATCTACATCTGTGACCTGATACCTGGGGGATCTTGATATCACTCTAAACTAGATAGCGATCCATGTACCTGTAGAATATGTATTTTAAACATTGTGATAGTACCGCCTGCCTCATAGGTCCTCGCAGCTGATTATAAGAGTCAGGAAGTCCATATAACAATTACAGGGCTTCGGAAAACAGGACAAGGGACCCTTCTAGTCCGAATACATAATCTGGCTAGTGCATATACCTGCGCTCAGACCTTGAGATTTCCATTCCCTTCCCATGGATGAGAAGTATCCAATGATTTTTAAATGATGATACAATTTAACCTGTTCATTCCACAGACCTTCACTGGAGAGCTCATTCATGCCCATCTACCACTCTCCCAACTACCTGAAGTTTGGCCCATATCACCCTAAACTTCAGATCCCTTACCTTCCATATGTATGTCCCCATTTTGAATCGTACCTACTCTCAACCACCTCCTTTGGCCACGTCAACTCTGACATCAACCACCCATTGTGTAAAAAAAGTGACCCCTGAGGTTCCTATTACATTCTTCCCCTCTCACTGTAAACCCACGTCCTCTGGATCTTGATTCCCCTACCCAGGACAAAAGACTCTGTGCATTTACTGATTTATTCCTCTCATGATTTTGTACACCTCTTTCAGATCACCCTTCATCCTCCTGCGCTCCAAGGAATAGAGTCCTAGCCTGCTCGACCTCTCCCTGTAGCTCAGGCTCTTGAATCCTGGCAATATCGTTGTATATCTTCTATGCACCCTTTCCAACTTGACAACATTTTTCCTATATCATGGTGGCCAAAACTGAACACAATACTATAAATGTGGCCTCGCCATTCTTCTGGAAGAAGCAAAAACATATGCGTTAGTAATAAGGAACAGTGCAGTCAGAGGCTTAGATAAAGTTCTGTGCCGTTTGGACTTCAGACTTTAGAGGTACTGTGCGGTAACAGGCCCTTTGGCCCACCGAGTCCCGGCCAACAAGGGGTCACCCGGTATACTAACTCTATCTTATACACTCGGGACAGTGTACAATTAACTACAAATCTATTAATCTTTGGAGTGTGGGAGGAAACTGGAGCACCCGGAGAAAACCCACGTGGTCACAGGGAGCAACCATGGTCAGGATCAAACCTGGGTCTCTGGCGCTGTAAGGCAGCAACTCTACTGCTACTCCACTGTGCCACCCCAATATTGCGACCATGATTTTCAATGAATTGGTTGTCTACCAAATTCCCTGCCGAGGGAAATCGTCTCACAGTCGGAGAAGGATTTAAATGTGAAGACTCATCAAGCCATCTCAGGAGCAGCTTCTTCCCCTCTGTTAACAGGTTTCTGAACGGTCCTTCCATAATCTAGGGTACTGTCCGATTCACCTCTACCCCATTGCGGACAGTAGACTTTGCCTGTAGGACTGATGCGCTACAATGCTGAGAACTATATTCTGCACTCTGTATCTTCCCCTTTGCTCTATCTAATTCATAAGTCATAGGAACAGAAGTAGGCCATTCGGCCCATCAAATCCATTCCTCCATTCAATCAATGCTGATCTATCTTTCCCTCTCAACCGCATTCCCCTGCCTTCTCCCTTGATACCCGTAAGGGCCTGTCCCACTTTTTTGGTGACTGCCGGCGTCATATCAGTGTCGCCAAAAGATTTAGAACATTTAAAAATCCAAGGGCGACAATAAAAATGTTGCGACATTTGAAAAAACACCATGCGTTAATACTGCGTCATGTCGCAGCACGCCGCAAACCTTTCGGTGACCTGATATGTCAGTCAATGATACCAGCAATTGCCGAAAAAATGGCCGTGGGACAGGCCCTTTACTAATCAAGGATCTGTCAATATCTGCCTTAAAAATAGCCTTGTCTTGGCCTCCACCATCTTCTGTATCAATGAATTCCACAGATTCACCACCCTCTGGCTAAAGAAATTCCTCCTTTCTAAAGGTGCATCCGATCTATTATACTTGAGATTGAGTTGATTGTATTTATGCATGGTGCTATCTGGATGGTATGCAAAACAAAGCTTTTCACTGTCCTGCGTTACAATCTTTTGGCGACACTGATATGACGTGGCAATAATAAGCCTAAACCTGCACCATAGTCCATGTGAGCACCAGTGACATTGGTTCTGCTGAGAGAGTGGGAAGAGCTGGACTGCAAATTCAACATGCCAAACATCAAAGGGAATGATCTTAATCTGAGCACTAATTGTTATCCAGATGGACAACCTGGAAAGTTGAATGCATGTGTGGAAGAGAAATGTTAGAAGATGGTATTTTGATGCTTGAGACTATGGCATGATATCTGGAGGCAGGAGCAAGTTGCAATGGGACTGACTCTGTGTGAAGTAGCAGTGTTCTGGCAAATCAAACTAAATAGGGTAATTATTGGACTTTTTAAATATGGTGGTGGAATGAGAGGGGTTGGGAAAGGTTCAGAAGCAGAAAAAGATTAAAGGCTTGGATTAAACTAAGAAGTGTGGTCGAGAGATGTTATCAAGCATAAAGATAATAGGACATTAGTAATAGGGTGATGTAATGGCAAATGTCCTGCAAGTTTAGATTTATTATTTACCATAAGGTATTGGAGCAGAATTAGGTCATTCAGTCCACAAGACTGTTCTGCCATTCAATCATGGCTGATCTTTCTATTCCTCTCAACTCCATTCTCCTGCCTTCCCCCCCACACCTTTGACGCCCTTATTAATCAAGAACTTATCAATCTCCGCTTTAAAACTACGCAATAACTTGCCCTCCACTGTCCTCTGTGGCAATAAATTCTACAGATTCACCAATTTCTGGCTAAATAAATTCCTCCCCATCTCCTTTTAATCCTCCTACGTCCTTTTATTCTGAGGCTGTGCCCTCTGGTCCTGGACTCTCCCACTAGTGGAAACATTTTCTTCGCATCCACTCTATCCAGGCCATTCATTATTCGGTGAGTTTCAATGAGATCCCCCTCGAACTTCTGCCCTCTGAGTTGTACAGGCCCAGAGCTGTCAAATGCACAAAGTAATATATATATTTTTAATTCAATAATTTTGTCAGAAAAGGCCATGATGTCAAAATCTTTGTTTTGGAGTCTTGGAGCTTCTTTGACAGCTTGGAAAAAAAAGTGTAGACATTTTTTTTGAACACCAACAGAACTCAGAAATAAACAAAAATATATACTTGCCTCATTGAGAGCCATTGCAGATAGTAAAGGCAACAACTCTTTTATTTGGAGGTAGACATAAAATGCTGGAGAAACTCAGCGGGGGAGGCAGCATCTATGGAGAGAAGGATCGGGCGACGTTTCGGGTCGAGATCCTTTCTTAAACAACTCTTTTATTTGGACTTTACTTTAGCGATACAGGCCCTTCGGCCCACCGAGTCCATGCCGACCAATGATCACCCCGTACACTAACACTACCATAGAGCCAATTTACAGTTCACAGAAGCCAATTAACCTACAAACCCATGTCTTTGGGATGTGGGGGAAACCGGAGCACCCAGAGAAAACCCATGCAGTCACAGGGAGCGGTCTTGGGGAGGGGGATTTTAATTTAGATTATTATTATTGTCACGTGTACCAAGGTTCGGTGAAAAGATTTTTGTGCGTGCTACCTTGACAAAGAAAAAGCAATATATGAATACAATCAAACCAAGCGCAGTGCTCAGCTAAAGGATGAAAGGTATAACATTATGTGCAAGATATAATATTAAAGATAGTTCAAATGTTTCCAATGATGTAGATGCAAGCTCAGGACTGCTCTCTAGTTGGTGAGAGGATGGTTCAGTTGCCCAATATCAGCTGGGAAGAAACTGTTGCTGAATCTGGATGTGGCCGTTTTCACTTCTGCACCTCAACTGATGGGAGAGGGGAGAGGATGGGGAAAAGTAAAATCTGAAGTCACTTCCCATACTTTAAGAAAAGAGGTGTTTTTTTTTCATCAATTGCTGTTGTCTTGTAATCTTTTACAGGTAAGCGTTGCTGAAAAGGACATAAAAGGGGATTGGCACCGCGCAGTGCCAGCAACGCTTCCAAAACCATTCCGTCCACAGGTGCCATCTCCATCGGGAATCCCAAAGCCTCCTTTACCTTCTCCGATCAGCAACCCGGGAGAGATTCATCAAGCAGTACTGGATGCGATTCTCTCGGGAGATGGGGCTGCTAAACTTCGAAAAGCGCAAACATTCACCACCATCTAATGCACTAACCCTTTACTAAATTTGACTTGGCATTTCGATACATATCCAAATTCAACTTTGAAATTTGACGAGTGTTCGTTAAGCTCACAGGTCACCAGTATCTTCTCTCTTGCACTACAAAAGGCATTTCACTGGATTAGGTGAGGTTGTGTCTCGGTATTGAATGGATGTGGTGCATCAAGTAATTATGAGGACACAAATATTGTACGCCCTGTGTGAAAGTTGTACGCACTTAAAACTCTCGTTCACACTTTCAGATGAGAATTTACACTTCTACGCAAAATCTTTATGCTGTGCATGCACAGCTGCAGTAATCGTGAATGCGTTATTGTAACAAGGATGATAATGTTTTAAATTCAATTGAAGATATAACTGCCATGTTTTTTAAATCAGAATTATCTTCAAGCTTAGCTAGTTTAGAATGTGATTTCCAACTTTTTCTCATATGTACTGTAAAATAAAAGCCATGAAATATTTTGATTTCTCTGATGAACATTCAGCAATGTTGCGTTTGCACAATGTATATTTTCAGGCCAGCCTTGGTTCCCAAAACTGTTGCCTCTAAATTGGAAGCCAATTAATTTTTTCTGTCTCTGTCTCTGTCGAGGAAAAGCATTGATGTGTTTCACTGGAATCTCAAAGCCAAATCAAGAAATGTGTTACACAGAAAATATATAAATGGTGAAAATTCTGTCTGGATAAAAACAACTTTTTCTTTAACTTAGCTGTTATCTCCATTTTGTATGTAATGCCAAGGATGTTACTTTTTTTCCATCTTTAATGACCAAAAGTCGATGAATTGGTTAAAGGAATATTGGTTCAGGTAAATACTTCTTGTTTAGCTTCTAATATGAAGGCTTATGAAATAGCTCAAAATCGTCTCTTAATCACTTGTTGGAATGGTTTGTTGTATATGTATTCAAAGTTTCATTCAAACTTTGTCAAGCAATTATTTTGGGGGAGAAAGGAATTCTAATGTATGGTGTAGTTTAATTTTGCTGATTTTCAAAAGTTGCGGAATATTTATGTTAGAGTAAAAACACTGTCGATATCCACTTGCAGATTTCCAATTTTTATATGTATAAATGTTCTGATTTACCTTTGTATTTAAAATTAACAACTCCATAAAGTCCTGATATTTACAATGTTTCCATTTTCTGTACACTAAGAATATATAAAACATATTTGAAACTTTAAAAATTTGAATTCTATTTTTTTACATACAGATCCACCAGCGATTTTTCCGACAACCAGTGATCCGGCACCTCCTTTAATCCGGACAAAATTACTAGATCACACTTGAAATCTGCGGATAATCTAGCAAGGCTCTAGAACCAATGGTGCCAGGAAAATCGTTGGCGGGCATGTATTTATTTTACATTATAAAATGGTACGCACAGGAAAGGCACGCGATATCCGAGCCAAACATAATGCCAAGATAAGCTTATCTCCTCTGCCTGCATGTGATCTAGATCCCTCCATTTCATGCATGTCCATGTGCCTATTTAAAAGCATCCAAAATGCGTCTATTGAATCTGTTTCCACCCCACCACCACCACAGCAGTGCGTTCCAGGCTCCCACCACTCTCTGTGTAACAAAGTTGCCCTGTACATCTCCTTTAAACTCACCTTAAAACCTTACCCTCTATTCGTTGGTAGTCCCACCCTCGGGGGAAATAAGATTCTGACTGTCGACTCTATCTATGACTGTCATTATTTTATATACTTCAGTCAGGTCTCCCCTCAACCTCAGGCGAGTCTGAAGAAGGGTTTCGGCCCTAAACGTTGGCTATTTCCTTCGCTCCATAGATGCTGCTGCACCCGCTGAGTTTCTCCAGCATTTTTGTCTACCACGGAGGAAAACTATCCAAGTTTGTCCAACCTCTCTCTGTAGCCGAAACCCTCTAATCCTGGCAGTATTCAGGTAAACCTTCTCTGCACCCTCTCCAAAGGCACCACATTCTTCCTATAATGGGGCGACCAGAACTGCACACAATACTCCAAATGCAGCCTTGCCAGTCCAGTAGAGCTGCAACATTAACATTTATACTTAAATACTAGTCAACAATAAATTATGTCAACAATATCTCCTGAAAGTTACTGTGTTTTAAACACTTTATTCTATACCACATACGTGATCAATCATTTATTTATTTTTTATTTCTAACACAAAAGATTGTAAACGTACTCAACTCTTGACTTCCAATACCCCTCCTGAACTTTCTCTTCACTTTCCTCTGACCCCACACCCCCCCTCCCCCCATAGTCCTATCCTTGCACTCTTCACAGTGTTGATGGGTGGGAGGCACAGCCACTAGAAGTCCTGTCTCGCAGCACCAGAGACCTAGGTTCGATCCTGACCACAGGGGCTGTCTGTGTGGTTTTAGTTTACGAGATAAGGCGTAGAAGCAGGCCCTTTGGCCGACCACGATCACCCGTACATTAGTTTTATCCTGCACTGTAGGGACAATTTACAGAGTGCAAATTAACCTACAAACCTGTATGTCTTTGGGATGTGAGACGAAACAGGAGCTCCCGGAGAAAACCCACGCAGTCACAGGAAAAACGTACAAACAGCACCCGTAGTCTGGATCAAATCCGGGTCTCTGCGCTCTTCTTCTTGCGAATGAAACATAAACCAAAGGAATAGTTAGATCTCAAACCGGGTGTTGATCAGCTAGGTTGTTGTCTCTGCCAGGCCCTGAGCTCCATTTTGTGGGTGGTAGAGCGGGCACCCAGAGATGACATGGTTGGCTGTCTGTTGTTCTGCTCCACATTCACAGGCTGGGCTCTGATGGAGCCCCCATCTCCACAAGCTGGCATTGAAACGCCCAACTCCAGTACAAAGTCTGTTGAGCTTCACCCATGCTCCTCTGGGGAAGTCAGACCCAGGACAACTTTTATCTGGACTCTGCACTGTAAGGCGGCAAGTCTACCACTGCGTCACCGTCACCCTTACACGTAGGATACAAACGGAGTTTGTGCGTTCTCTCTGTGACCGCGTGGGTTTTCTTTGGGTGCTCCGGATTCCTCCCACATCCCAATGACATGCGGGTTTGAAGGTTAATTTACCTCTGTAAATTATCCCTGGTGGATAGAGAGTGGATGAGAAAACGGGATAACACAGAACTAGTGTGACAGGGTCGCGATGGATGGTCGCGAGGACTTGGTGGGTCAAAGCGCCTGTTTCTAAACCAAGGTATAAACTAAACCAAAGTATAAACTCAACACCAAACTCCACAAAACCTCCCAGCTTGGCTGGGCAGTGTTGGTTATGCTAACACAGAGATAAACATATACAGAGATATATTACACTTTCAGCAACTCTCTCCAAGAGAGGACATAGCTTTAAGATGAGAGGGACATAGTTCAAAGCAGGTGCATAGAGCAAGTATCTTTAAGGTGAGTGCCTGTAACACTCAGCCGGGGGTGGTGGTGGCGGCATAAAAGAGTACGGCACAAGAACAGGCCTTTCAGGCCACAACGTCTGTGCCGAACATGATGACAATCTCCTCTGCCTGCACGATATCCATACCCCTCCATTCCTTGTGTATCCCCCTCCATTCCCTGTTTAACCATGTGCCTGGCTAAAAGCCTCTTAAACGCAACTATCGCATCTGTCTCCACCACCGCCCCTGGCAGCGATTTCTCTGATACGATAATGGCGTTTAAGAGACCTTCAGATAGGCACATGGATGGATATGCAGGGAATGGAGGGATAAAGGTTACATTCAGGCAGAGGAGATTAGTTTATCGGTATCACATTTGACATGGACATTGTGGGCCAAAGGGCCTGTTCCTGTGCTGTACTGTAGCAACGTTACAAAATTTTGAGATTTAAAAAATCAAGTCTGTAATTTATCCCATCAGATAAAGCATAAAAAGAAGTTTAATTTGACACCTAATTCACTTTCATATCTCAAGTATTTAAAAAGTTATGGCCATTTTCATACTCGGAAATTAGCATCTTGTTCCCTATTGATTTTCTATGGACATAACAACAAAGCTGTGATCGTGGACAGTCAAAAGTCCATAACCTTCTTAAAAATTAAGAGAACTGAATGAAATTTTCAGTTATCGTAGATTGAACCATTCTGAAACAAATATAAAATAATCTTACTTGGATGACCTGAAATTAAAACATATAATTAGTTAGTTACCCAAGTGTAGCTAATTTCAAACTTCAATTACTAGATCTAAACATCTATCCATTTCTTAATAAATGATTAACATTTTTAAATAGCCCAAGTGTCCAAATAATATTTATAAATAATTCACAATAAAACATGATTTTGAAATCTCATTTACATTAATTTATAGGCCAAATGGAAGGAATTTAGTGTTCAATTGCTGTAAATTAAAGTCCATTTTAAATCAGCTTTCCAGTGGGTTCCTGTGGAACGCGCTGGTTTAGAACGTTCACATTGCGGTGGATTTGTACCCTCAAATGCCCAGAAAAATACTGCGGGATATAAAGAGCCCAAAATTAGCTACTCGCAACATTAAACTTTGTATAAAGGGTTCTTAAGAAGCCCTTTTTAATGTAAAAATAAGCTACATACCTTCTGTATACAGCTCCATGCGGCCCTGTGGTTGCGTGAGGTCGCGGGTTTAGAGAGTGATTTTTAAACTATTATAACTATTATACAAGGCCATAAAAACTAATAATACCTTTTGCGACGGGGTCTTTCAGCGATTTTTCGTTAATGATTTACTAGGCTGAACATCTTCGATTGGAACAGCCTAGTGAAAATCGCGTTTTAAACCCGCCCCCCTCTAAACGGCGCCAAAATCGCGCACACCCGCAGTGCCAGATTTTCAGCGACGCTTCAGGTAGGCTTTGCAACATACCTACTGTACTGTGCTACGAAAGGAGCTACTTTAGCTATTAAGAGAAAACTACATTTAAAAAAAAAGTTTCAATAGTTTTAATTAGTGTCACTTTGAGTTAATGATGCAAATAACACTTTTTGGACATTACAAAATAACAAGGAAAATATGGTAGGTAGACAAAAATGCTGGAGAAACTCAGCGGGTGAGGCAGCATCTATGGAGCGAAGGAATAGGCAAGGTTTTGGGTCGAGACCCTTCATTGATTCTGGGTGAGTGAAGATCTTCCTCAAGATACCCAGTGAGTGGTCTCAAGACACAGTGGGGCAGTGGTAGAGTTGCAGCTTTCAGCACCAGAGACCCAGATTTGATCTTGACTACGGGTTCTGTCTGTATGGAGTTTCTACACTCTCTCTGTAACCGTGTGGGATTTCTCTAGTCCTCCCACACTCCAAAGATGTAGGGCTATGGCTACACGTGTGGGTTTAAACTAAATAGTGGGGGGGGGGGGATTGACATATTGGGAGTATAAAGATGAAGTTGGAAGGGGAAATGCGTACAGGAAAAGTTACAAAAGACTCCCGAATTAATGGGAAGGAAAGTTCGAGAAGGGATAAGAGAGTAAGGTCAGGGTCAATTGCGAGCGGTGTGAGAGGGGAGGTCAATACCGAGGTCAAAGTGTTGTATATGAATGCGCGAAGTATAAGAAATAAAGTGGACGAGCTTGAGGCTCAGTTAGAAATTGGCAAGTACGATGTTGTGGGAATTACTGAGACATGGCTGCAAGAGGGCCAGGGATGGGAGGGAGACGAGGCAGCCTACAGAGAGGAAGTCTAGAAGTTGACAACCTGGTGCTCAGAAAACAATCTGGCTCTGAACACCAGGAAAACAAAAGAGCTCATTGTCGACTTCAGGAGGCACAGCACCGACTTAGCCCCCCTACACATCAACGGCGAGTGTGTGGAGAGGGTCAACACCTTCCGGTTTCTCGGCGTCCATATCGCTGCTGACATCTCCTGGACGGACAACACGACAGCGGTCATCAAGAAGGCTCAGCAGCGGCTGCACTTCCTGAGGGTCCTCAAGAAGCACAACCTGGACTCTAACCTGCTGCTGACCTTCTACCGCTCGTCCATCGAGAGCCTGCTGACATACTGCATTACAGCATGGTATGGCAGCTGCACCATGGCAGACAGGGAGAGGCTTCAGAGGGTAACCAGGACAGCGCAGAGGATCATTGGCTGCCCTCTCCCCTCCCTGATGGACATCTACACCTCCCGCTGCCTTAGCAGGGCAAAGAAGATCATCAAAGACAGCTCGCATCCTGCGTTTGGACTGTTCGACCTGCTGCCCTCTGGAAGGCGCTATAGGTGCATCAAATCCAGGACAAACAGACTCAGGAATAGTTGCTTTCCGAGAATTATAACTACTATAAATTCAAATTCACACATGCACTGACTACACCACCCAACACGGACTTCCATCTGTATATCTGTATATATGTATGTAGCGCCGCAGAATTTGTGCACCTATTCCCACCCCCATCTCCCTTCGGTTTTTTGTTTTTTCTGTTTCTTGTTTTTTGTGCTAAATTGTATGTATGCACTGAGTACGAGCAGCTTTCAGTTTCACTGTACATGTATAGTGACAATAAATGGCATATATATATATATATGGGAACTGAATATTCAAGGGTATACCTCCTATTGAAAAGACAGACAGGTGGGCAGAGGGGGTGGGGTAGCTCTGTTGGTGAGGAATGAAATTTAGTCCCATGCAAGGGGTGACATTGAAACCGGAGATGTGGAATCAGTATGGATAGAACTAAGGAATTGTAAGGGTAAAAATACCCTAATGGGACTTATCTACAGGCCCCCAAACAGTAGCCTGGACATAGGGTGCAAGTTGAGTCATGAGTTAAAATTGGCATGTAGTAAAAGTAATGCTACTGTTGTTATGTGAGATTTCAACATGCAGGTAGACTGGGAAAATCAGGTTGGTACTGGACGCCAAGAAAGGGAGTTTGTGGACTGCCTCCTTGATGGATTCTTAGAGCAGCTTGTATTGGAGCCTACCAGGGAGAAGACAATTCTGGATTTAGTGTTATGTAATGAACCGGATTTGATAAAGGAATTTGAGGTTAAGGAGCCATTAGGAGGCAGTGACCATAATATGGTCAGGTTTAATCTACAATTGGGGAGGGAGAATGGTAAATCGACGATGTCAGTGTTACAGTTGAATAAAGGGAACATCGAGTCATGAGGGAGGAGCTGGTCCAAGTTGACTGGAAAGATACACTAGCAGGGATGACAGTGGAACAACAATGGCAGGTATTTCTGGGAATAATACAGAAGGTGCAGGATCAGTTCATTCCAAAGAGGAAGAAAGATTCCAAGGGGAGTAAGGGGTGACCTTGGCTGAAAAGGAATGTCAGAGACAGTATAAAAATAAAAGAGAAGTACAACGTACCAAAGATGAGCGGGATTGGGTAATGTTTAAGGAGCAACAGAAGATAACTGAAAAGGCAATATGTGGAGAAAAGATGAGGTACAAAGGTAAGCTAGCCAAAAATATAAAGGAGGATAGTAAAAGCTTTAGATATATGAAGAAAAAAAAAGTTAAGACCAAAGTTGGACCCTTCAAGACTGAAAAAGGTGAATTTATTATGGGGAACAGGGAAATGGCAGATGATTTGAACAGGTACTTTGGATCCATCTTCACTAGGGCGGACATATACAATCTTCCTGATGTACTAGTGGCCAGAGGATCTGGGGTGACGGAGGAACTGAAGGAAATCCACATTAGACAGGAAATGGTGTTGTGTAGACTGATGGCACTGAAGGTTGATACATCCCCAGGGCCTGATGGTCTGTATCCTAGAGTACTTAAGGAAGTGGCTCTAGAAATTGTGGACGCATTGGTGATAATTTTCCAATGTTCTATAGATTCAGGATCAGTTCCTGTGGATTGGAGGGTAGCTAATGTTATCCCACTTTTTAATAAAGGCGGGAGAGAGAAAACAGGGAATTATAGACCAGTTAGTCTGACATCGGTGGTGGGGAAGATGCTGGAGTCAATTATAAAAGATGAAATAGCGGCACATTTGGATAGCAGTAACAGGATTTACGAAGGGGATTTACGAAGGGGAAATCATGCTAATCTTCTGGAATCTTTTGAGGATGTAACTAGGAAACTGGACAAGAGAGAGCCAGTGGATGTAGTGCACCTGGACTTTCAGAAAGCATTTGATAAGGTCACACATAGGAGATTAATGGGCAAAATTAGGGCACATGGTATTGGGGGTACAGTGCTGACATGGATAGAAAATTGGTTGGCAGAGAGGAAACAAAGAGTAGGGATTAACAGGTCCCTTTCAGAATGGCAGGCAGTGACTAGTGGGGTACCACAAGTCTCGGTGCTGGGACCACAGCCATTTACAATATACAATGATTTAGATGAAATCACCCAGAGGGGGCATTTATTGTTGCGGGTGATTTCAACCACTCCAACCTTAAAACTGTACTCCCCAGGTTCCATCAGCATGTTTCCTGCCCAACCAGAGGAAACAATATTCTGGACTTAGTATATACTAATATTACTGAAGCCTACAAAGCCCTCCCCCTCCCCCACCTTGGACAGTCTGACCACCTCTCTCTGTTCCTGCTCCCCAAATACACACCTCTGATCAGACGTGTGAAACCTACCGTGAGGACAGTGAAAGTTTGGCCTGAGGGGGCTGTCTCTGTTTTACGGGAACAGTTTCAGCAAACAGACTGGAGTCTGTTTGCCACCCAGGCCACCTTTAACTCCCAAGTGGACATCAACTCATACACCTCAACAGTTTTGGACTATATAAAATTCTGCACTGATAACGTCACTACCCACAAAGAGATAAAGACCTTCCCTAACCAGAAGCCGTGGATGAGCAGGGAGGTCAGACTCCAGCTGAAGGCTCGCGATGCCGCTTTCAGATCTGGCAACGCTGAGGGATACAGCTCATCCAGGGCCAATCTGAAAAAGGGAATTAGGAATGCGAAACTCAATTACAAACGGCGGATTGAGGAGCATTTCCAAAACAACTCTGACCCCAGGCGCATGTGGCAAGGAATCAAATCCATTGCCGATTACCAGAAAGTTAACACCTCTCCCCCAGACAACGCCTCCCTTCCTGACGAGCTAAACCATTTCTATGCTCGCTTTGACCGGGACAACAAAACTCCAGCCATCAAAGTTGCTCCACCCCCGAATGAACAACCCCTCAGTCTCTCCACCTCTGCTGTACAAGATGCACTGAGCAAGGTGAATGAGCACAAAGCTGCCGGCCCCGATGGCATCCCCGGGCGGGTGCTCAGGGCATGTGCTGGACAACTATCCCTGGTCTTCACTGACATTTTCAATCTGTCACTGGCCCAGGGTGTTGTCCCCACTTGCCTCAAGACATCAACCATTGTGCCAGTGCCCAAACAATCAGCTACAGGGAGTCTCAACGATTTCCGCCCAGTGGCACTCACCCCTGTCATTGCAAAGTGCTTTGAGCGGCTGATCTTGGCTCACCTCAAAGCCAGCCTCCCCCCCACACTGGACCCCCATCAGTTTGCCTACCGGACCAACAGGTCTACAGAGGACGCCATATCGGCGGCCCTACACTCTGCCCTGACCCACCTGGACAGCAATAACACCTACATCAGGATGCTGTTCATTGATTTCAGCTCTGCCTTTAACACTGTCATCCCCGCCAGCTTGATCACCAAACTCAGCGGACTTGGCATCTCCACCTCCCTCTGCAATTGGACACTGGATTTCCTCACCAACAGACCACAGTCTGTTAGGGTCAACAACCTCACCTCCTCCACTATAACACTGAACACCGGCGTGCCACAGGGCTGTGTGCTCAGCCCTCTCCTCTACTGCCTCTTCACCCATGACTGCATCCCTAAGAATGGCTCCAACGCCATCATTAAATTTGCTGACGACACCACGGTGTTAGGACTGATCAGCGACAACGATGAGTCAGCCTACAGGGATGAGGTCCAGCACCTGACAACCTGGTGTGCCAACAATAACCTCCGTCCTCAACTCCAAGAAGACAAAGGAAATTATTGTTGACTTCAGGAAGATCAGAGGGGGCAGACATACCCCCATCCATATAAACGAGACTGAGGTGGAGCGTGTCTCCAACTACAAATTCCTCGGGGTACACATCTCGGAGGATCTGTCCTGTTCCCTCAACACCTCCAAGCTGATCAAAAAGGCACAGCAGCGCCTTTACTTCCTGAGGAGGCTCAAGAAAACTCACCTGTCTCCCCAGATCCTGACCAACTTTTACCGCTGTACCATCGAAAGCATCCTGACCACCTGCTTCACGGTATGGTACAGCAGTTGCACCGTAGTGGACAGGAAGGCACTACAACGGGTGGTGAAAACCGCTCAGTACATCATCGGTGCCCCGCTCCCTGCCATGGATGCCCTCCACCGAAAACGGTGTCTGAGACGGGCCGGGAAGATCATCAAGGACCCCTCCCACCCCAACCATGGACTGTTTGCCCTCCTCCCATCGGGGAGGCGGTACAGGAGCCTCAGGTCTCGTACTAGTAGGATGAGGAACAGCTTCTACAACAACACTATCACATTGCTGAACTCGGAGTCCCGCCGATAGATTTCTCCAGTCTCTCCGTCCACATTGTTTGTTTATTCTGTATTTTTATTTCTATATTGCACTATTACTACGGACTTACGCTAAACTGCATTTCGTTGTACGCATACTTGTATTTGTGCAATGACATTAAAGTTGAATTGAATTGAATTGAAAAAATGAAGGGATTCAAAGTAACATTAGCAAATTTGCAGATGACACAATGCTGGGTGGCAGTGCGAACTGAGGAGGATGCTATGAGAATGCAGGGTGACTTGGACAGGTTGGGTGAGTGGGCAGATGCAGTTTAATGTGGATAAATGTGAGGTTATCCATTTTGGTAGCAAAAACAGGAAGGCAGATTATTATCTAAATGGTGTCAAGTTGGCAAAAGGGGAAGTACAACGGGATCTGGAGATCCTTGTTCATAAGTCAATGAAAGTAAGCATGCAGGTACAGCAGGCAGTGAAGAAAGCGAATGGCATGCTGGCCTTCATACCAAGAGGAGTTGAGTATAGGAGCAAAGAGGTCCTTCTGCAGTTGTATAGGGTCCTAGTGAGACCACACCTGGAGTATTGTGTGCAGTTTTGGTCCCCTAATTTGAGGAAGGACATTCTTGCTATTGAGGGAGTGCAGCGTAGGTTTACAAGGTAAATTCCCGGGATGGCGGGACTGTCATATGCTGAGAGAATGGAGCGGCTGGACTTGTATTCTGGAGTTTAGAAGGATGAGAGGGTATCATATTGAAACATATAAGATTAATAAGGCTTTGGACATGCTAGAGGCAGGAAACATGTGCCCGATGTTGGGGGAGTCCAGAACCAGGGGCCACAGTTTAAGAATAAGGAGTAAGCCATTTAGAACGGAGACGAAGAAACACTTCTTCACACAGAGAATTGTAAGTGTGGAATTCTCTGCCTCATAGGGTGGTGGAGGGCGGTTCTTTGGATACTTTCAAGAGAGAGCTAGATAGGGCTCTTAAAGATAGTAGAGTCAGGGGATATTGGGGAGAAGGCAGTAATGGGGTACTGATTAGGGATGATCAGCCATAATCACAGTGAATGGCAGTGCTGGCTTGAAGGCCCGAATGGCCTATTCCTGCACCTATTGTCTATTGTACAGGCTTGTAGGTTAATTGGCTTCTAGAAATTGTAAATTGTCCCCAACGTGTAAGATAGGGCTTATATTGGGGTGATTGTTGGACTATGTGGAATGGGTGGGCCGAAGGGCCTGTATCCATGCTGTGTCTCTAAAGTCTGAAAAAGTCTGGTCTAATTGTCAGACATGACCTCCAGAGCCCTCTAGTGTCCAAAGCTTGGAACTGTTGCATTTTTCACCAGGATTGTACTGAGATTAATGGTTCAATGTCCTTTTATTTGCACAAGCGCAAATGCACAATAAAATTATTTTCTTACACACAGTCTAGTACAGTATTGTCAAACCTAAGCATATCCCCGATTAGCAAAAGTACAGAAATAGTCCACTGAGACTGAATGCTGAGGCGCCAGGTTTTGGCACAATTTTCAAAAGTCTAGTCCGCACTCTAGGTCTTATGAGCAGCTCCCGATCCAGGCGAGCCCCAGGCTGCTCTAGGGCCTCCAGCCGTCACCTTCCTTGGAAGCGTGGATCGTCCAGCGAACCGACGTCCCTTTCCTTGCCCGCCCACCTTTGTGCCCCGGGGGGCACTTCCTGCAGCCAACCTCAAGGGCGTGGAAGCCCGGACTCCTGTTCATTCTCCTACCAGCCCTACTCCACGTTTAGTTTATTATTGTTACGTGTACTGAGGTGCAGTGGAAAGCTTTTTATTACGTGCTATCCAATCAGAGAAAATACAACATGAATACTGTCGGGCCGTTCACAGTTTACAGATACAGGATAAGGGGATTAACGCTTGGTCCAAGATAAAGTCCAGTGTAAGAAATGTTCTCAGAAAATCAGGTTGAAGTGAAGTCTCCAACATTAAAGGACCACCAAGGAAAAGCATAACAAAGTAGAGTCACAAGGAACTGGAGGTGCTGGCATCTTGAGCAAACACAAAGTGCCGGTGGAACTCAACCGAGAGTCTACAGCATCTCCGGAGGGAATGGACAGGCAATGTTCTGCGTCAGGATCCTTCTTCAGAATATTAAAGTGGGAATTTTTGAGGATAATGACTTTCGGGTCTGGTTGACCATTTCTGTATCTATTTGTTGAAGCTACATGTTGACACTATTTGTATAACATTGCGATTTTCATTGTCAATGTAGGGGCTAACAAGAAGAAGCAGAAACCGTGGCTCTATGCATTCAAATCCTTTCCTTGAGCTATCTAGTTGCCCCTGAATGCTTGAAAAGTGTTTTTTGTCCAGAACTATGATGAGTACAATAACGCTTTTAAAGTTTGCACATGGCCTTTTATATTTTGTATCTGAACTAAATTCATAAACAGTTAGTAAAATAGAGGCAGCCTCCCCTGCTTTGGGGTTTAGGTTATTATTGCCACGTGTGCTGAGGTACAGTGAAAAGCTTTCGTTTGCATGCTATCTGATCAAATCCGATATAACTATACATGAGTACAACCAAGCCAAACTCATGTACAACAAGTAGATTGAAGAGAAAGATACCAAAGTGCAGAATATAGTTGTTTTTTTTAGCATTTTAACATAACAGTTCCAGAGAAAAAGTAAAAAGTCCAAATGAGGTAGGCGGGAAGATCAGGACCACATTCCGACTTGAAATTCACTGAAATTCACCCTTGCATGATTTATTATTGTCACTTGTACCATGGTACAGTGAAAAGCTTTTTTGTCATGTACTATTCAATCAGTGAAAAGACTATACATGATTAAAATTAAGCAGTCCACAGCATACAGATACAGGATAAAGGGAGTACCTTTAGTGCTAGTTAAAGTACAGTGAATTCAATTAAAGAAAAGTTTGAAGGTCTCCAATGAAGACTGAGGATCTCCAATGAATTCACAAGTTATTACCCAGCAATTTGAGATATGGAAAAAATTAACTCGGCATTTTTGTGAGGCAAATGGGTAGATGAATGGAGGACAATTCTGTTCAAGCCTCTCATACTGTACAGACAGCTGTATTTTGTCAGGTTTTCAAGTTTAAAGAAAATTGTCGTTGTTTTGCCTTGGGTTAGGATGTTCTTGTGAAACTACTTAAGGCTTGGCATGTGATTATAAATGAAATCATGTAAATATATGAAAGTATTTAGAAGAAGTTGTGTGTATAACAGCCGGTCTATGTATTGGTGACTGTTGACCAAGATGTTGGTGAAGCCGCATTTGGAGTATTGTGATTGGTTTTGGTCACCCTGCTTTAGGAAGCAGAGCACAGAATATTTACAAGGATGTTGCCTGGGCCTGAGCTATAAGGAGAGATAGGAGCAACTTTTTTACACAGAGAGTGGAAGTTATATGGAACAAACTGCCAGAGGAAGTAGTTGACGCAGGTACAATTACAGCATTTAAAATACATTTGAACAGGTACATGGGTAGGATAGAGAGAAAAGTAGCAAACGCAGACAAGTAGGACTAGTGTAGAGTAGGGGCATCTTGAATGGACAAGTTGGGCCGAAGGGCCTGTTTCCATGCTGTGTGACTCTATGACCATGTTCAATATTTGCCCCTTATTTGTGTTTTAAAATGTTCTCGGAAAAATTATAATCCAATTTTAATTGTCTACCCTATCTAAAACTCTCATAATTCTTATTGCCCAAGAATCAAGCACAGAGTAGGGAAACGGAGATCACATCACCTGTTGTTATATATATCCATATATCCCTTTGTTGTCAGCATCCATATATCCTTTCATTATCATCTCTTCCACAGCCAACAATGGACCATTGTGGGCTCCACTTTTCCTTGGTCATTGGTGCTGGCTCTGATTTGTTCTGAACCTTTTCCCATGTGGTGATGTATTCATGTGGTGATATATTCAAGAGAGAGTTAGATTTATCTCTTAGGGCTAAGGGAATCAAGCGATATGGGAAGAAAGCAGGAACGGGGTACTAATTTTGGATGACCAGCCATGATCATATTGAATGGCGGTGCTGGCTCGAAGGGCCGAATGGCCTACTCCTGCACCTATTTTTTATGTTTCTATACCTCTAGTTTTCCTCCCCCCACTATGAGTTTGAAGAAGGGTTTTAACCCGAAATGTCGTCTATTTCTTTTCTCCAGAGATGCTGCTTGAGCCGCTGAGTTACTCCAGCACTTTGTGTTTATCCCCTATTGATCCGTATAATTGTAGTGAGCGCAGATCCTTGCTAAAGCAGTTGATATGCGTCATACATGGAGGAATTTCTTTAGCCAGAGGGTGATGAATCTGTAGACTTCATTGTCACAGACGGCAGTGGAGTCCAAGTCAATTGGTATTTTTAAAGCGGAGATTAATAGGTTTTTGATTAGTAAGGGCATCAAAGGTTATGGGTGGAATAGGAGGAGAATGGGTTGAGAGGGAAATATAGATCAGCCATGATCGAATGGCAGAGTCGACTCGATGAACCGAATGGCCTAATTCTGCTCCTATGTCTTATGGCCTTATAACGAGCCCTACCTTAGCAACCCTACGCCGGGCTTTGTTTTGGTTGCACTAAGGACTTCGGTTTTGCACTATTATGGTCCGATTACCTGGTATTATTATTTATTAATTTATTATATCATTGATTATTGTACTTTTATCTATGTGTTAGTGCTAATGGGCCTGTTAAGCTGCTGCAAGTAAGAACTTCATTGTTCTGTTGCCAGGCCATATGACAATTAAACACTCTTGATTCTTGAACTTTATTTTAGAATTACAGCATGGGAACTGGCCCTTCAGCCCACCAATTGCATGCCGACCAGTGATCACCTAGCTCTATGCTACACACTGGGGACAATTTACAATTTACAGAAGCCAATTAACCTACAAACCTGCACATCATTGGAGTGTGGGAGGACCCAGAGAAAACCCATGCGGTCACAGGGAGAATGTACAAATTCCATTCAGTCAGCGCCCATAGTCAGGATTGAACCCCGGTCTCTGGTGCTGTAAGTCAGCAACTCTACTGCTGTGTCACTGTGCTGCCCTTGAGCAATTAGTTTGAAAAGTTAGACACAAAATGCTGGCGTAACTCAGCGGGACAGGCAGCATCTCTGGAGAGAAGGAATGGGTGACGTTTCGGGACGAGATGTCTCAACCCAAAACGTCATTCATTCCTTCTCTCCAGAGATGCTACCAGTCCCGCTGAGTTACTCCAGCATTTTGTGTCTATCATTGGTTTAAACTAGCATCTGCAGATCCTGCCAACATGGTTTAAAAAGTTAATTATTTAACTTTCAAAATGTTTTGTCAACCTCTATAGTTAGCTGCAGTGTCAAAATGTGTAATATTCAACTTATAAATGTGTAATGGAGTCACATGGAAATTGGTTTTGGAGATCAGCTTTATTCCCCACATAGGGAGCTGAACCTATTTGAGATGATGAATTTTACTGTGAGAATGTTGCTGCTTCTCAAACTGAGCCACTAGATGGAGCATTACCTTGTGTGGAAGAATAGAAAAGAACTAAATACACAAGGAACTGCAGATGCTGGAAACTTGAGCAATACTCAAAGTGCTGGAGTAACTCAGCGAGCCAGGCTGCACCACTGGAAAACGTGGACAGGTGACGTTTCGTGTCACGGCCCTTCTGATTGTAGTAGGGGGGAAGACAGCTAGAATGGTTAATGGTGCTATATTGCCACATGTGCAAACTCACAGTGAAATTCTTTATTTGCATACAGTTCAGTAAAGTATTGCCATAATGAAGCACAATCCCCGATTAGCAAAGTGTACAGAGTGTCCGCTGAGACCGCATGCAAGAGGAGACAGTTTTTGGCGCCATTTTCAAAGTCCAGTCCGTGCTCTAGGAGAGTTAGATTTCAAGAGAGAGTTAGATTTAGCTCTTAGTGCTACCGGAATCAAGGGATGGGGGAAATAGCAAGAAGGAGGTACTGATTTTGAATGATCAACCATGATCATATTGAATGGCCTACTCCACCTATTTTCTTTATTTCTGCAGGCGAACCCCAGGCTGCTGCAGGGCCTCCAGCTGTTGCCCACCTTGGACGTCTAGATGGTTCAACGAACCAACGTCTTTCTCCTCGCCTGTTCACCTTTGAGAAAACCCACGCAGTCACAGGGAGACCCATACAGATGGCACACGAGGTCAGGATCGAACCCGGGTTTCTGGCATGTTAAGGCAGCAACTCTACCATTACACCCCTATGCTGCCCAATCTAGTTTATGCTAAGGTCTCGGATTCCTGCATGATGTCAGAAGTGACATTTAACAAGTAAGTTGATGTGCAAATGTTGATTGGTGTCACAGAAAGAAGTGCTTTGCTGCATTAAAGGACATTTAGCTTGAAACACAGTTTTACTTTATTTTAGAATTTAGAGATACAGTGAGGATACAGGCCCTTCAGCCCACCAAGTCCGCGCCGACCAGCGATCACCCCGTACACTAGCGCTATCCTACGTACTAGGGACAATTTACTATTTTTTGCCTCAGCCAATTAACCAGATGATTAAGATGTTTTCGTAAAAGTGAAAGAGTTTCTTTGAATTTGTATTTTAATATGCTTTTTGCTTTAGAAAAAAAAATTTAATGAGTTATTATTAACCTAACCTATATAACAGGAAATTGCGCAGATTGGTTTGGGTATAATTGTCTATAATGTTCGTTGGGTGTGGCGTGTCTTGGTCGGTTTGATTCATTTACTTGCTGGGCGGGTTTGTTAAAGTTATCTTTTGTTTCATGCAGAACAGTGAAGTATTGAATGCAGAGTTTAAAAAAAAAAATTGTATCCCATATTTGTGCTGAATTCCATAAGATCAACTTAGGTCGTATCAGGGCCTGGTTCAGCAACTCGAACCGCCCAGCGACGAATAAGATTTGCAAAAAGTAGACTCTACCCAGTCCATCACGGGTACTGTCCTCCCCATCATCGAAGGGATCTACAGGAGTCGCTGCCTCAAATAGGCAGACAGCACCATCAGAGACTCACACCACCCTGGTCACGCTCTCATTTAACTGAAAACTGTAACGTCCAGGTTGAGGAAAAGCTTTGTCACTACGGCCTTCAGGCTATTGAACACTTCAACCTCCAAATAAGGTCTGAATTATATAAACTTGGGGGCATTGGTTTTGTCTTTTGCCGCTATTATAGGTTGTTTTATGTGCATGTATGTGGGTGTGGTATGTATATATATGAATATATATAGTTTACTTTTCATTTATTATATAGTTTACAGAGAACTATATTTACATATTCTGTTGCGCTGCTGCAAGTAAGAATTTCATTGTTCTGTTTGGAAAATATGACAATAAAACACATTTGACTTGGGCCGAGGCTTAATTTGAAGGCGTTGTGAGAATTTATGGAGGTCAATTGTGTGAGTTAGTTAGTTAGTTCCATCTACACTTCACGCTGCCTCGGCAAGGCCACCAGCATAATCAAGGACCAGACACCCCAATCACGCCCTCTTCTCCCCTCTCCCCTCTCCCCTCTCCCATCAGGCAAGAAGCACATAAATCGGAAAATGTATATCTCTGCATTCAGGAGCAGTTTCTTCCCAGCTGTTATCAGGCCACTGAACCATCCTATCACCAACTAGAGTGAAGCCCTGACCTCCCATCTACCTCATTGGAGACCTTTGAACTATCTTTAATAAAACTTTCTGGACTTGCATTAAACGTTAGGTAGACAAAAATGCTGGAGAAACTCAGCGGGTGAGGCAGCATCTATGGAGCGAAGGAAATAGGCAACGTTTTGGGTCAAAACCCTTCTTCAGACGTAATTGCATTAAATGTTATTCCCTATTCAAGTGTGTAGGGAATAGATAAGAATGAGGTATAACAGAGAACTAGTGTGAATGGTGGTGTGGGCTCAATGGTCTGTTTCCATACTGTGTCCCTAAACTAAACTAGACTAAACTAAACCAAACTAAACTAAACAAGAGATAGAACAAAATGCTGGAGTAACTCAGCGGACTTTCTATGAACTGTTTCTCATCAATATGACCACCACTATCCAGCTGCATACATGTTGTTAGTTGCTGTTCTTGGCTTCCTCAGTTAATGTCACTAAAACTGCTCTTTCATATCCCTCCTCCTCACCGCACATCACAATTCCCTTCCCCTTTATATCAACTAGACAGAATACAAGAACTCTGACACACAGCTGCTTTCATCTTTGGCCTTCAGATTTATCTGGACATTTCTTTGGTATTTTTAATTTGATGGTCACGCTCCACTTTTTAAAATATTTTCAGCTACAAATAAATGATACAATATGCACTCCCTTTCACAATTGTTGTTTTAGTACGTGCTTATGCAGACAAATATGCGCGCCAGCACGGAGATGTACGAGAATGATCCTGGGGATGATTGGGTCGTCATATGAGGAGCTAAGAAGGATGAGGGGGAATCTCATTGAAACCTACTGAATATGTAGGGCCTGGATAGAGTGGATGTGGAGAAGATGTTTCCACTAGTGGGACAACCGTGGTTCAGAGGGCACAGCCTCAGAATTAAAGGACGTACCTTTAGAAAGGAGATGAGGATGAATTTCTTTAGCCAGAAGGTGGTGAATCTTTGGAATTCATTGCCATAGAAGACAGTGGAGGATGGTAATTGGGTGTTTTTATAACAGAGATTGATAGGTTCATGATTGTTAAGGGTGTCAAAGGTTATGGGGAGATGGCAAGAGAATGGGGTTGAGAGTGAAAGATAGATCAGCCATGATTGAATGGCAGAGCAGACTCGATGGTCCGAATGGCTTAATTCAACTCCTATGTCTAATGGTCTGAAAACCATTCACATGACATTATTGTTTGCTGTACATCTATTTAGTTTATATCTTTTTAGAGTTGCCAGCAAGCCATTCCAGTCATACCAAACACACTGGCTTTAGCTATCAATTGAACAGTCTGGCATGGTCTCTGTGCTAGACTCAAGCAACTGCAGATGTTGGTTTACAAAAAAAGGACACAAAGTGCTGGAGTAACTCAGCAGATCAGGCATCATCTTTGGAGGACATGGATAGGCAACGATTCTGGTCGGGACCAATCTTCAGACTGATAGTGGTTGGGCAAAAGAAAGCTGGAAGGGAAGAGGGGCTGGGCAAAGCCTGGTGATTGATAGGTGAATACAAGTAAGGGGGACTTTGATGGGCCGATGTTTGGACAAAGGGCAAAGAGGATGAGACAAAAACTGTGAGCTAGTTTAGTTTATTGTCACATGTACCGAGGTACATAAATCTTCGACCGCCGGCCTGCGGCCTACACCAACCTGAAGCCACGGTCTCTGGTGAGGAAGAGCCGATTCTGGACTTACCTGGACTTTTACCTGTCTGTACATCTGGACGCCTGCAGCGGCGGCTGCAGAGGGTTGAAGTCCTGACCACGGGGGAAAATGGAGGAGGATTGGCCACATTCTTGTGCCTTCCACCACAGTGATGAATGCTGTGGTGGATGTTTGTGTTAAATTTTTAGTGTGTTTTTGTGTGTTCTTTATCATTGTACCGCTGCTGGCAAATTCATTTCACTTGCACTTTATGTGCAAGTGAAATGAAGATAGTCTAGTAAAGTCCGATTTAAGATAGTCTGTGGGTCTCCAATGAGGCAGGTGGGAAGTCAGGACCACTCTCTATTCAGTGAGAGGACAGTTCAGAAAAGGAGATAAAGGATGAAGAGGTGTGGATACAGGTGGAAGGGAAAAGGAATGAGATTGTGGCAGGAATTGTTGTGAAACCAGACACTGACCTTGGGTGTTGTCTGTGTGGAGTCTGCTCATTCTCCCCGAGACCACGTTGGTTTCCTCCGGGTGCTCCAGTTTCCACCCAAACCCCAAAGACATGCGGCTTTGTAGATTAATTGGCTTTTGTAAATTGCCCCTCGTATGTAGGGAGTGGAAGAGAAAGTGGGATAACATAGAACTAGTGTGAACGGGTCATCGAGGGTCAGTGTGGACTCAGTGGCCTGTGAGATGAGCAGGATAAGTTTTATGTAGAGGGTGGTGGGGGCCTGGAACACACTGACAGAGGTGGCAGTGGAGGCCGATATGATAGTGGTGTTTCAGCTTTTTACATAGGCAGGTACACAAAAATGCTGGTGAAACTCAGCGGGTGCAGCAGCGTCTATGGAGCGAAGGAAATAGGCAACGTTTCGGGTCAAAACCCTTCAGACTTACTGTACATAGGCACATGGATATGCAGGGAATGGAAGGATATAGATCGCGTGTGAGTAGAGGAGATTAGTTTAGCTTGGCATCATGTTCAGCACAGACATTGTGGGCTGAAGGGCCTGTACCCGTGCTGCACTGTTCTATGTTCTATGTTGCCTGTGTTGGGACAGTCCAACAATGGGTCACATTGCTGTCTTTGAGGACAAAGTCCAGTTTCTGTCAACATCATATTGAAGAATCTACTGACTGCTTTTTCATTGAAAATGAGCCAAGGCAAACTTCACCCAGTAAATGAATATATAAAAACCTCACATTGCTGGAAATCTGCATGAAAGTGAACATGCTCTGGTTTAGTTTAGTTTAGTTTAGAGGTACAGCATAGAAACAGACGCTTCAGCCCACCAAGTCCACGCCAACCAATGATCACCCGTACACTATGTCTATCCTACATATTAGGGGCAATTTGCAGAAGCCAATTAACCTGCAAACCCACACATGTTTGGAGTGTGGGAGGAAACTGGAGCACCCGGAGGTAACCCGCACGCTTAGGGGGAGAACGTGTAAACTCCACACAGAGAGTACCCAAGGTCAGGATCAAACCTGGGTCTCTGGCACTGCGAGGCAGCATCTCTACCAACTGTGCCACTGTGCCAGAATGGCTGAGGTCAGAGAGTTCGAATTACAGAACTATACAGCATGGAAACAGGCCCTTTGGCCCAACTCAACCATGTCAACCAAGTTGGCATACTGAGCTAGTCTCATTTGCCTCCATTTGGTTTGTTGTCATCTGAACCCTTCCTGTCCATATATCCTTTCAAAAGTCGTAATTGTATCCACTTCTGCAGCTTCCTCCGGCAGCCTATTTCAGATAGGGACTTTCCTCTGAGTGAAAAAGTTGTCCCTGACATCCCTCTTAAATCTCTCCCCTCTCACCTTGAACTCTGAAACATCTGTTCTCCAGGCACGCTTCCTACCAGCACCAGGTATCTATATTTTTGGTAAACCAGCATCTGCAATTCCTGGTGTCTAGTTTGTATTTAGCACAAAGGTGAACACCAAATGCTGAAGTAACTCATTGGGACAGGCAGCATCTCTGGAGAGATGGAATGGGTGACTTTTCGGGTCGAGACCCTTGTTCAGACTGATGTTAGGGGAGTGGGCGGGATAGAGATAAAGACAGATAGGGAGGGGGTAGTTTGGGTGGGAAGGGACGAGTCGACCAGGAAGATGCGGAGGGAACGATCTCTGTGGAAAGCAGAAAGGGGTAGAGATGGAAGAAGTGGCCAGTAGTGGGATCCCTTTGGAGGTGGCAAAAAAAGTCTGCTTTCCGCAGAGAACGTTCCCTCCGCAACTCCCTGGTCAACTCGTCCCTTCCCACCCAAACCACCCCCTCCCCAGGTACATTCCCCTGTAACGGCAGGAGATGCACCACCTGTCCCTTTACCTCCCCTCTCGACTCTATCCAAGGACCCCGGAAGTCTTTTTAGGTGAGGCTGAGATTCACTGGTGTCAACTCCTGTACATCAGCGAGACCAAGCGCAAGCTCAGTGATCGTTTCGCTGAACACCTCCGCTCAGTCCGCATTAACCTACCTGATCTCCCGGTTGCCCAGCACTTTAACCCCCCCTCCCATTCCCAATCTGACCTTTCTGTCCTGGGCCTCCTCCATTGTTAGAGTGAGGCCCAGCGCAAATTGGAGGAACAGCACCTCATATTTCACTTGGGTAGCTTACACCCCAGCGGTATGAACATTGACTTCTCTAACTTCAAATAGCCCTTGCTTTTCCTCTCTCTCCATCTCCTCCCCCTTCCCAGTTCTCCTACCAGTCTTACTGTCTCCGACTACATTCTATCTCTGTCCCGCCCCCTCCCCTGACATCAGTCTAAAGAAGGGTCTTGACCCGAAACCTCCCCATTCCTTCTCTCCAGTGATGCTGCCTGTCCCGCTGAGTTACTCCAGCATTTTGTGTCTACCTTCGATTTAAACCAGCATCTGCAGTTCATTCCTACACATTGTATTTAGCACAACTGGGTTGTACAAGCAAATGTTTGTTATCTAAGGTGTCACTGATATCTCAAAGGTATTTTATTTTGTCAGCGTTCTTTGAACCAGAAAGACAAGTTTGTGGATGGCATTTGACAGATCAAAATTATTTTCTGCAGCAATAACTATTAACACATTTAGTGTTTTTACAACGTGAGTTCTTGGTATTTATTGATGATATCTATTTGTTTAACAGAAGATGGATTGAGAGAGCCATTGGAGTGTAATGTGGGCTAGTGGATATAGAAACGCAAGCAAATGTCCTCTCTTTATCTTTCAGTTGAACACAAAGTGCTGATGAAAAGGAGACAGGTGGGTGGAGTAAGTGACAAACGCTGGAGGTGAAAAGGAGACAAAAGGGTGTCAGATAATGGGAGAAGAGGAGGAGTGAAATGTAGCCAGAGGGAGGGATATGGGTGGGTGGTAGGGAGAGGAGGGGAATAAGATGGAATATCAAAAGTGTTGAAGGAACTCAGTGGGCCAGGCAGCATCCGTGGAGGGAAGGGGCAGGCGACGTTCCGGGTTGCGATCCTTCTTCAGACGGAGTCAGTTGGAGAAACCCGGAAAAGAGAAGTGGGAGCAGGACAAAACCTGGCAAGTGATTGATGTGTACAGGTGAGGTGGGTGATTGGCAGGTGGGTGGAGTAAGTGACAAAGGCTGGAGTTTGAAAGGAGATGAACGGGTGTCAGAGAATGAGAGAAGAGGAGGAGTGAAATGTAAAGCTGGAGGAAGGGATATGGGTGGAAGGGGATGGTGGGCAAGGGGAAAGCGGGGGATAAAATGGGAATGTGGAACTTGGGAGATGAGCATTTGGAGGGGAAAGAACCAGGGTGACTAGGGGGGGGGGGTGTGGGAGGGAGAAATGGTTGCAGGCTGGGGAGTAGGGGGGGGGGGGGGGGGGGGAGAGCACAAGAGAAAGAGAGAGAGGGGGGGGGGGGGGAAATAAGGCTGCTTGAACTATTTCAATAAGTTGAAAATATTAAATAGTCATTTAATACAGTAAAGGCATCTGGCTACACAACACTAACCTGCTATGAACTTCTATGGCCTGTCTTTTGTTGCACTTTGGGGTTTATGCACTTGTATTGTAATTAATTAATTGCCGTTTTGATTATTTTGATTATTATATACGGTATTTATTTGAGTTTAATTTAGAGTTTCAGCATGGAAACAAACCCTTCGGCCCACCAGAGTCCAGCTGAATAATGATTACCCCATACACTGGTTCTTTGTAGAAACTAAGAACTGCAAATGCTGGTTAATATAGAACCAGCATGTTTGTGGATTTTAGCTCTGCATTCAACACCATTGTTCCAGAGCTACTACACTCCAAACTCCCAGTTGGTTGTGCCTAAACCCCTCAGTCAGTGGATCATCAACTTCCTGTCAGACAGGAAGCAGCATGTGAGGCTGGGAAAGCTCATCTCGGACCCGCAGACCCTCATCATAGGAGCACCGCATGGCTATGTACTTTCCCCTCTCCTTTACTTTCTCTACACCAACGACTGCACCTCCACAGACTCCTCTGTCGAGCTTTTCAAGTTTGCGAACGATACAACCCTGATTGGACTGATCCAGGATGGGGAGGAATCGTCCTACAGACAGGAAGTAACACAGCTGGCGTCCTGGTGCCATCGCAACAACCTGGAGCTCAATGGTCTTAAGAAAGTGGAATTGATTGTAGACTTTAGGAGAGCTCCCTCTCCCCTCCACCCACTCACCATCATCAACACCTCACCTCTGTGGCGTCTTTTAAGTTCCTTGGAACCATCATCTCCAGGGACCTTAAATGTGGGACCACCATCGACTCCACAGTCAAAAAGGCACAACAGAGGATGTACTTCCTGCGGCAGCTGAGGAAACACAATCTGCCCCAGGCAATGGATCTGCCCCAGGCAATGATGGTCCAATTCTTTACTGTCATCGTAGAGTCTGTCCTCACCTTCTCAATCATGGTCTGGTTTGGCTCAGCCACCAAGCATGACATCCAGAGGCTGCAGTGAATCGTTCGATCAGCTGAGAAGGTTATCGGCTGCAACCTTCTCCCCATTGATGAACTGTACCCTGCAAGGGCCAGGAAGCGAGCGGATAAGACCATCTCTGACCCCTCTCACCTTGGCTACAAACTCTTTGAAGCACTTCCCTCTGGAAGGCGACTCCGGACTGTCAAAGCCACCACAGCCAGATATAAAAACAGCTTTTTTCCACGAGCAGTAGCTCTACTCAATAATCAAAAGTCTGTAGCCTCCTTTTGCTCTGGTATTTTGTTTCATTCACATGTTTAAACTATGGTGTTTTGTTCTTAAAAATGTTTTAATGTTTTATACTTAATTGTTTACTGCGTGTCGTCAGATTCAGATTCAATTTTAATTGTCATTGTCAGTGTACAGTACAGAGACAACGAAATGCATTAAATGCGAAATGTGTCGTGTGTTACTTGCGAGCAGAGCACCAAGGAAAATCCCTTGAATGTGCACATACTTGGCCAATAAACTTATTAATTCATTCATTCAAAAGGACACAAAGTGTTGGAGTAACTCATTATGTCATGTTCAACTAGTTCCATGTTATCCCACTTTCTCATCCACTCCCTACACACTAGGGGGCAATTTACAGACAGCCAATTAACCTACAAACCTGCATGACTTTGCGATGTGGGAGGAAACCGAAGCACCCGGAGGAAAACCACGCGGTCATAGGGAGAACGTGCAAACGCCACATTGACAGCACCCGTAGTCAGATTTGAACCAGGATTTCTGGTGCTGCAAGGCAGCAACTACCGCTCCAGCACTGTGTCGCCGGGAGAGAAAGAGATTACTGACCAGAGGGAACTCAGTCCCATCCATAATGCTTAGTTCTTGTCATGGACATTGTTAGCTTATTTGTTCGAAACCTAATAACATTATTTCTAAGCTCAAGTGCTGAAGGAACTCATTGAGTCGACGGGCCTATATCCATGCTGTATCTCTAACTCCAAACTCTTTGGGGGCGGCACAGTGATAGAATTGCTGCCTCACAGGTTCGATCCTGACCTCAGGTGCTATCTTTCCAGAGTGGCAGTGGGAGAACTGTTGTGAATTGGTGATCAATAGGTAGTGTGGACTTGGGCTGAAAGGCTTGTTTCCACACTGTATCTCTGAAAGTAGTCTGGCATTAACTTTTATAATCTTTACCATTTTTTCACACTGAAAACTTTACATTCTGAATGGTTTTGTATCTCATTGACCTTTGCTCATATTCAATGTTCACTTTCCTTATCATTGCCTTAATTCTCCTTTGAAATCTTCCCAGTCCTTGGGCTCACTAGCTTTTGGCAGTTGCAAGCTTGTTCCTTTGATCTAATGCTATCTTTAACTCGATGGCCACAGTTGGAAGGCTTGCTGATGTTGTTCCTTTTTTCTGCTGAAGGGATATTGAAAGGGATATTGTTGGGGGAGTCCAGAATCAGGGGTCACAGTCTAAGAATAAAGGGTAGGCCATTTAGGACTGAGATGAGTTTTTAGAACCTTTTCATCCAGAGAGTTGTGAATCTGTGGAATTCTCTGCCACAGAAGGCAGTGGAGGCCAATTCACTGGATGTATTCAAGAGCAAATTAGGTATAGCTCTTATGGTTAAAGGAATCAAGGGATATGGGGAAAAAGCAGGAACGGGGTACTGATTTTGGATGATCAGACATGATTATATTGAATGGTGTTGCTGGCTCAAAGGGCCGAATGGTCACAGGGAGAGCATGCAAACTCCGCACAGACAGCACCCAAGGTCAGGATCTCTGGCACTGTGAGGCAGCAGGTCTTCCGGCTGTTTGTAAATAGTTTTAATGTAGGTTTGAAGTTTGAAGTTTAGATTATTGTTACGGAGCGGAGACGGCGTTCCGGCTTTCGGCGGCGGCGACATCACCACGGAGGTCCACTGGACTGGAGAGCGGCATCTTCGGCCTGGATCGATCGCCTCAGCGCAGAGGGAGAACAAGGAGGGAAGAGACGGAGACTAAGACTTTGCCTCCATTGCAGTGAGGATGTGCTTGGTGAACTCACTGTGGTGGATGTTTAATTTGTGTTTATTGTATGTTTTGTTATTATTGATTCTGTGTATGACTGCAGGCAACATAACTTCGTTCAGACCGAAAGGTCTGAATGACAATAAAGGATCTATCTATCTATGTGTACCGAGGTACAGTGAAAAGCTTTTGGTGCGTGCTAACCAGTCAGCGGAAAGACAATACATGATTACCATCCACAGTGTACAGATACATGATTAAGGGAATAACATTTAGGGCAAGATTAAGTCCAGTAAATTCTGATTAAAGATAATCTGAGGATCCCCAATAATGTAAATAGTAGCTATTGTTCTACCATGGACATCACCAGTTTGTACTTCACAGTTTCCTTCATTCAGGTATTAGGACCGGTTTCAGATAGATGTGGAAGCTGGGGAGTAGGATCGAGCCATTGAGAGATCACTGCATGAAACCAAGCACTTTGACCCACTGACAGCAACTGAGCATCTTATTTAGCTTTCAACGGTTTTTCCCCTGTGTTGTTCTACCCTTGGTTGGTATAATCAGAGTCATACAGTGCCTTAATGCCCCTGTCCCACTTAGGAAACCTGAACGGAAACCTCTGGAGACTTTGCGCCCCACCCAAGGTTTCCGTGCGGTTCCTAGAGGTTTTTGTCAGACTCCCTACCTGCTTCCACTACCTGCAACCTCCGGCAACCACCTACAACCTCCGGGAACCGTACGGAAACCCTGGGTGGGGCGCAAAGTCTCCAGAGGTTTCCGTTCAGGTTTCCTAAGTGGGACAGGGGCATTAAACACCCTTCATCCCAACTCAGCCATACCGATTAAGATGTACCATCCTAGCTAAGCCCCTTTGCCCAAGCTTGGCCCATATCCCTCCATACCTTTCCTATCCACGTACCTGTCTTTTAAATGTTGTTATAGTACTTGCCTCAACTACCTCCATATACCCATCACGATCTGTGTTAAATAGTTGCCCCTCAGGATCCTATTAATTATTTTCCCTCTCACCTTAAACCTATGTCCTCTTATTCTTGATTCCACTACCCTGGGTAAATGACTCTGCATTCACCCCATTTATTCCTCTCATGGTTTTGTATGCCTCTGCAAGATCACCCCTTAGACTCCTGCGCTCCAAGAAATAAAGTCCTAACCTACCCAACCTCCAGAGCAGGCCCTCGAGTCCCAGCAAATCCTTGTACATTCTCTCTGTACTCTTTCCAACTTAATGGCATCTTTTCTATCTTAAGATGACCAAAACTGAACACAATTCTCCGTGCGATCTCACCATCATCTTCATGGCGTCACAGAGTCATAGAGTGATACGACGTGCAGGTAGGCCCTTCAGCCCAACTTGCCCACACCGGCCCTCATGTCCCAGCTACACTGGTCCCACCTGCCAGCATTTGGTCCATTTCCCTACAAACCTGTCCGATCCATGTACCTGTCTAACTGTTTCTTAAATGTTGGGATAATCCCTGCCTCAACTACCTCCTCTGGCAGCTTGTTCCATACACCCACCACGTTACCCTTCAGATTCCTATTAAATCTTTTCCCCTTCATCTTAAACCTATGTCCTCTGGTCCTCGATTCACCTACTCTGGGCAAGAGACTGTGTGCATCTACCCAATCTTGTTTGTGATCCATGTTTTAATACTTTTCCTTAAGTCATGTAAATCAACTTTGCATACTTTTATACCAGAACATTATGTATTACATAAGATTAATTCAAATTCAATTATATATTTTTCCAAATTAGGTTTTTGAAAACTTGTCACAAGAAAATTAGGAATTTAGATATCACTGCAATATAAATTTTAAGCTAAAAACTCGACACAGGTCAAGTTTTAGCTGAAAAATATAGTGCTCCAGTACATTTATAGTCAATGTTTTTAGTGAGCAGTTTAATTCTGGTGGAAAATTTGGTCTGGTTGGATTTAAAATAGAAATTGAAGATATAAATAAGAAACACACAGATAAAATGTCAGAGATAACATGTTATCCAAGAATAATGTGTTCTTTGTTTTTCGTGACATTTTAAAATGAATATCAAGGAAACAAAAATTGCCTTGGACTGAACCATGTTCAGCAGTTGTTGATCTATCCTTGAAGCATGTGGCTATTGGCTCAGAACAAAGTGCTTAGCCTTCATGTGTGGGTACAAAAATAGACTGTGGCCTGGTGCTTTTCACTGTGGAGTCTGCCTTTCCCTGGACTGACCTTGCCGTGTGATTGTGAAGTAAAATAGAGAGGGTTTAATTGGTGTGATTGGGAGATGTTTGTGTTTAAAGGGACCTTTTTAGCATTGTGCTCCGACCGAGAGGTACAGAAAGCAATTGGGAAGGGAACTGGCTTAGTTTAGTTTATTATTATCATGCGTACTGAGGTATTGAGTTTGAAGTTTTGAGTTTTTATTGAGTTTTATTGTTTGAATTTACTTTATTTTCATGCGTACCGAGATACAGTGAAAAACTTTTGTTGCATGCTAGCGGAAGGACAATACATCATTACAATTGAGGCAACTGAGTATATTCTGTGGAGCTTATGGACAGATGAAAAAAAACATAGAAATATAGAAAATAGGTGCAGGAGCAAGCTATTCGGCCCTTCGAGCCAGCACCGCCATTCAATATGATCATGGCTGATCCAAAATCAGTACCCCGTTCCTGCTTTCTCAAGTCAAGTCAACTTTATTTGTTGCATACACATACAAGATGTGCAGTGAAATGAAAGTGGCAATGCCTGCGGAGTGTGCAAAAACTACAGAACAACAGAACAGAATAGAACAGAACCAGTATTTACATTTTAGAATTTTTTTTTTAAAGATACAACACAACAGTAAACTAGTCCCTGGTGGGATAACAGTGTATAGTCCTGATGGCCTGTGGGAAGAAACTCCGTCTCATCCTCTCTGTTTTCGCAGCATGACAGCGGAGGCGTTTGCCTGACCGTAGCAGCTGGAACAGTCCGTTGCTGGGGTGGTAGGGGTTCCCCATAATGTTGCTGGCTCTGGATCTGCACCTCCTGATGTATAGGTCCTGCAGGGAGGGGTGAGTGTAGTTCCCATAGTACGTTCGGCCGAACGCACTACTCTCTGCAGAGCCTTCCTGTACTGGGCAGAGCTGTTCCCAAACCAGATTGAGATGTTGCCAGACAAGATGCTTTCTACAGCCCCTGAGTAGAAGCACTGAAGGATCCTCAGAGAGAATCTGAAATTCCTCAGCTTCCTGAGGTGGTAAAGGCGCTGCCTTGCCTTACTCACCAGTGCGGCAGTGTGTGTTGTCCATGTCAGACCCTCTGTGATGAGGACTCCCATATATTTAAAGCTGCTCACCCTATCCACAGTAGTCCCATTTATCTCCAGTCCTCGGATGTTGAGCCCTTCACAAAGTCCACAATCAGCTCCGTAGTTTTTGTGACATTCAAGAGGAGGCTGTTGGAGGCCTTCTCATTGCTATCGGAGATCAGGCCCACCACCACAGTGTCATCAGCAAACCTGATGATGGAATTGGATCTGAACCTGGCCACACAGTCATGTGTGTACAGGGAGTACAGTAGGGGGCTAAGGATGCAACCCTGGGAGAGATCCTGTGTTCAGGGTGAGGGGGTTGGAGGTATGTCTCCCCATCTTGACCACCTGGGGCCTGGCGGTGAGAAAGTCCAGGACCCAGGCACACAGGGGAGTGTTCAGCCCCAGTTCCAGCAGCTTCTCCGCAAGGCTGGTGGGGACTATGGTGTTGAAAGCTGAACTGAAATCAATGAACAGCATCCTCACATAGCCCCCCTTCTGGCTGTCAAGGTGGGAGAGAGTGGTGTGCAGAACCTGGGAGACTGCATTGTCCATGGATCTGTTAGGACGGTATGCGAACTGCAGCGGGCCCATGGTACGAGGGAGGAAGGCACAGATGTGGTTCTTGATCAGCCTCTCAAAGCATTTCATGACTACCGAGGTGAAGGCCACCGGTTAGTAGTCATTCAAGCAAGCTGGAGAGGCATTCTTTGGCAATGGTACAATGGTGGATCACCCCATATCCCTTGATTCCATTAGCCCTAAGAGCTATATCTAACTCTCTCTTGAATACATCATGATGTTTCAAATGGATAAAGATCTGAAGAGGGATCCCAACCTGAAACGGTGTCTGCCCATTCCCTCCACAGATGCTGCATCACCTGCTGAGTTCCTCCAGCACTTAGTGTTCTGCTCAGGATTCCAGCATCTGCAGGTCCCTGCAACTCCAAAGTGTATTCTTGCTTAAATGGGATTGCTCAAAGGCAAAGGAGTTAAATGTTGTTATTGTGCCAGCCTCAACTACCTCCTTTGGCAGCTCGGTCCATATACTCACTGCCCTCTATGTGAAAAATGTGTCAGGGATTATGGGGAGAATGGGGTTGACAGAGAAAGATAGATCAGTCATGAATAAATGGTGGAATAGACTCAAGATCGTAAGAGATAGGAGCAGAATTAGACCATTCGGCCCATCGTCTACTATAGACACAGTCACGTCAAATGCTCATCATATGTTAACCTACACATTCCTGGGATCATTCTCGTAAACCTCCCCTGAACCCTCTCCAGAGCCAGCACATCCTTCCTCAGATATGGTGCCCAAAATTGCTCAAAATGGCCTAATTCTGCTCTTATGAACTTATGAACCCCATGGTTTTGTGGTGCGTCATGGCTGCATGGTGATTATTGTTCTGGCAGCCGCAATATAAGTTGGGTAATTAATTGGGAATCTCCTGTCAGCCTCAAGTACTCTTCAGTGAAGCTCATTGTCTTGAAGTTGAGCATGGAGTTTCCAAGAAGCAGATTGACCTGTTTTCCCGGTCGAGCTGTGCACTAAATGGCAACCATGTGTTTTGTTTTTACGTGAAACACCCCTTTGATGAAATAACCCTGACACTTGATATGTGACAGATTCTGGGTGGTGCAGACGAATTTCATTCGCCTTGTTTTGACATCAAAATTATTTCATGGATACATTTTGGAAACACACCTTGAAAACAACTCTAGATGACCTTTTATTGTCTGACGTGAAGATGGTCATATCTAAAACGTACGATAATTTGGAGATACAGCATAGAAACAGGCCCTTTGGCCCACAGAGTCCACGCCGACCATCAATCACCCTTTCACACTAGTTCTATGTTACCCCACTTTCTCATCCTCTTCCTACACACTAGGGGTAATTTACAGAGGGCCAATTAAACTACAAACCTGCACGTCTTTGGGATGTGGGAGGAAACCTACAGTGGGAACATGCAAACTCCACGCAGCCAGCATCTGTGCTCAGGTTGGTATTAACAGGCGGATACGATAATGGCATTTAAGATGCTTTTAGATAGCCTGGATGGAATGGAATGAAATACTTTACTTTATTGTCACATGTGACTATGCAGAGTGAAATTCTTTGTGTGCTTACCCAATGTATACAAATAGCAGCCACCTACAGTGCTCCTCCTTTTGTTCTCCCCTCCCCCCCCCACCCACACCTCACAGCGGTCCCCACACCGTGTCCTCATTGTCCTTTGTTCCCCCACCCTCCCCAATTGTCCATTGTCCTCCCTCCCCCCTCACAGCGGTCCTCCCACACTCTCATCAACCGTCGACTGTGGGTCGACCACAAGGCATTCATACCGCCGAGGCCCACCCGTCGTGAGGCTTCACTGCTGCCGGGAATGCCAGGGATGCAGGGAATGAAGGGATATGGATCACGTGCCGGCAGAAGAGATTAGTTTAATAAGGCATCATGTTCAGCAAGGGCATTGTGGACCGAATGGCCTATTACCGTGCTGTACTGTTCCATGTTCTTTTAATGTCTGACCTATTGTGAAGATGGTCAAATCCTAGTTCTTCTCCAAATCCTACTATGAACTAAAGCTGAAGAAAGGTCCCGACCCAAAACGTTACCTATCCATGTTCTCCAGAGATGGTGCCTGACCCGCTGAGGTACTACAGCACTTTTACAAACGGTCTTAGTTGCACTAGGGACTTTGGGATTTTGTTTTGTTTTGCACTAGTGTTAGATTTTTTTAAAATATGTATTTAACATTTTTGTTTGTTTTTTATATAATCTTTTATATTATATTATGTTTTCAATTGAGTACTGTTTATAGACCTGTTATGCTGCTACAAGTAAGAATTTTATTGTTCTTCCAGGACATATGACAATTAAACACTCTTGAAAAAACGGTTTGACTGCATTTCCTGTGAAGGGTGAAGCAATTGGCAACACAGTGATGCAGCGGGTAGTGGCGCTGCCTCTCTGCACCAGACACCCGAGTTTGATCCTGACCACGGGTGCTCTCTGTGTGGAGTTTGCAAGTTCTCCCCGTGACCATGTGGGTTTCCTCCGGGTGCTCCGGTTTCCTCCCACATCCAAAGACTTGCGGATTTGTAGGGTAATTGACCCTCTATAAATTGCCCCCAGTGTGTAGGGAGTGGGTGAGAAAGTGGGATAACAAAACCTGTGTGAAAGGGTGATCGATGGTTGGCATGGACTTGGCAGGCCGAAGGGTCTGTTTCTATCTCTAAACTCAACTAAACTAATCTAAACTAAACTAAAACCCCTGTCTCATGGTGCGAGTCGACCCACAAGTGAACCCGAGTTTAAAACAAATTAAACTCGTGGTAATCATGTGCAATTAACGTAGCGGGAACGTCGGAACTCATGGACGCAACTTAGCGACTCGTGGCGCTAACGGCAGGTACCCGGGAAACTTGTTAACTCTTGAAAAACTTCAAACATGATTAAAGATTTCCATGAGTCAAATTTACTCTTGAAGTTAAAATTTGAAACATTTAAACTCGTTGTAAGAACGTAGTAGCCCGTGAGTTTACCGTAGTGATTCGTGAGTCTACCGTGGGTATTCTTTAACTCAGCGGGACAGGCAGCATCTCTGGAGAGAAGGAATGGGTGACGGGATGATGTTTCCAAATTTCTGCTGCGTCTTTGTGGTACTCCAGCACTGTGTGTTCACTTTTTGTCAACCAGCATCTGCCCTTTCTTGTGAATGACTTTATTTGTATCCGTGGCAGTTGATTGTCGCTTCCTTCAGTTCCCAGGGGGTCGGGACGAGACTGGAGTTGGGAGGGAAAGGTGGGGGGGGGGGGGAGAGTGGAGTGGAGTGGAGGGGGAGGGTAGGGGGGAAGGGGGGGGGGGGGTTGAGGTGACTTAGTACGGGAGACAAGTATGCTGATTGTGTGGGCAGACACTTTGGTAGTGATTGCCCATGGGGTTCACTGTCGAGGACTTCATAATGCCGAGAGTACAGTGGAGCGATTAATCCTGGAAAGGGGGGAGACTTCTCTCTGAGTTGGACCCAGAAAACTGAAGCAGGAATTTTTTTGAGGTTATTAACGACAGATAAATGGATGGGAAGGGTTTAGAGGGCTATGGACCACATGCGGGCAAATAGGACTACGCCAAGACGCCAACTTGGACGGCACGGCCAAGCTGGGCCGAAGGACCTGTTTCCGTGTTGTGCAGCACCTTGACTAAGGCCTATCCAGTGGGATTGACATGTTTTGTATTTTTCCTTTCTAAAGATGCAGTGTATTTTGGTGACTATTGCACACTGCAGACCAGAAGCACCTTCAATAACCAGAGAGAAGGGATGGGAGGGTTAGGTGAGCTGGAGAGTGAGGTTGTTTGCAGTTGCAGAGGGAGGGGGCAAGGGTGGTACAGTTCCCAGTCTCAGCTCCTGTTCTACCGAGCGTGTGGACGTGGACGGATGGCTTGGTTGGCGGCGGCCCATGGTGTGGCAGAGCCGGCGTTCCAGCTGACTCCCATCCCCCCCCCTCCCCCCCACCGGTCCGGGGCCACGCTGGGACAAAGCCCCCGAGCACATGCCCCGGGGCGACTGGCACTGACCTGCTGTCGTCGCTGACGTGAAGACTGTGCGAAGCCCCTGCACCCGGTGCAATGGGTGGGGAGCTGGAGAGGGAAGGGGTCACACACATGGCCGGGAAGCAGAGGGGTGGGGTGGGGGTGGCCACAGACAGGGCCAACAATGAGTGGAGAAAGACTGAAACACCGACGTGCAAAGGAGACCGACAATAGTGCATGATCTCTCTCGCGTTATGGCGGGTGATTGTCGCCTGCCCGCTGTTTCTGACGCTAAAGCCTTGGGATCATTGCCCTTCTTGTTGGCGTGGAGGGGGAGGGGGTATTGTGCTGTTTGATCGCCTGTTATCCCAGGGACAGGGAGACACAGCGGCTTTTGAGACTGGTGGGCAATCACTACCAAAGTGTCTGCCCACACAGTCAGTACACCTCTCCTACACTTGTCTCCCGTACTAAGTCATAACAAACCCCCTCACCCCCCCCCCCTCCCCTCCCCCCCCCCCCCTCCACCCCCACCTTTCCCTCCCAACTCCAGTCCTGTCCCGACCCCCTGGGAAACTGAAGGGAGCGACAATCAACTGCCACGGATACAAATAATGTCATACACAAGGAAGGGCAGATGCTGGTTGACAAAAAGTGAAAACACAGTGCTGGAGTAACACAAAGACGCCGCAGAAATTTGGAAACGTCATCCCGTCACCCATTCCTTCTCTCCAGAGATGCTGCCTGTCCCGCTGAGTGACCATACTGAGGGAATTCCCACGTATATGAAGCAGAGAGAAACGCTCTGGCACTGGACGGTGTACATTTTCCCTTTGTAGGTCATATCAATAGATGCGGCCGCGCTGAATTCTATCTTTAACTCAAAGCCGCAGGATGGAGTGTCTTCTTTAACACTGTTGCTTCGCTGCCACCTCCTCCTTGCTGCACAATGACAGCGAGAGCGGGGGCCGAGATAGTTTTTTTAAGTTCTGAAATTGAATAACTTTCAATACTGAATCAGAATATACTTACTGTATGAGATGCTGTCCAGCTCCTCTATTTGATACTTAAAACAGGCCTTCATTCACGGTTGGCTCAAGAGTAACTAAGGAGAGGAACTTGGTAACTCGGGAGAGGAACTTGATACATCGCAGAAATGAGAAGTAAACGGCAAACTTAGGCATACACGTGGGAACTCGTTTAAACTCGTGAACATAAGCTTGGAATCTCGTAGACAACCACGAATGTGTTTTTTTCTTTCACTTGGGATCACTCGTGGGTGGACTTGCACCATGAGACAGGGCCATAAGTGTCTGAAGAAGCGTCTCGACCTGAAACGTCACCTATTCCTTCTCTCCTGAGATGCTGCTGAGTTATTCCAGCATTTTGTGTCTGTCTTAAACCAAAAGACAATGTATGCTTCAGTGACAAAAGTACACTCTTGGGTGTTGTTATGTTTTAACCTTTTATTTTTAGGATGTAATTCATCATTGCCCTTTTAAAGTTTGTATACATTGAATTGTTGATTTTCCTGTAGCATTATTTAGCTGTGTTTCATGACCTAATTTGTTAGGAATGCTTCTTAATAAAGTTAGTAAGATGTTAAGGGCCTGTCCCACTTACACGATTTTTTCGGCGACTTGCTGGCTCCTGTCATAGTCGCTGCAGGTGGCCGAAAATTTGCAACATGTTGAAAATCCAGCGGCGACCAGAAAAAGGTACGACTCTTTGGGCAACTACTCATAACCCTACATGCGTCACCCCTTGACATGGTGCGGGGTGACACCTGTATTATTGTGAGTAGTCACCCAAAGAGTCGTACCTTTTTCTGGTCGCCAATGGATTTGTGTTGAAATTTTTTGTTGAAAATTTTTGGCCACCTGCTGCTACTATGACGGGAGCCGGTAAGTAGCCGAAAAAAGTGGGACAGGCCCTTTATTCTTAACCTCGGTGGGTAAATGCAGTGTGTTGAACATCTTCATGATACACAAACTTTTAAGCATTTCATCACATTCTGTGCAGTATAGTTTTGTTTAACATAAAAGGTAAATTGAATGTCGCAACCATCTGATTTCTCCATTTTCCTCCACCAGTTTCCTTTTAAATTAACATTTATTCAAAAAAATGTACTTCACGCTTCCTATTTGATAGAATACAATATTTGTGCAAAGCTATGTTTAGGAAAAGGGAATGAGCATTTTTTCAAACATAGATTTATGGATTTGTGGTTATAAAGTGTAATTCTTTAAGAAATATTTATCTTGCATTCTCACAAATGCCTTTTGTGTGGTACATTGAAACAGACATCATAGAGAATCATAGTCACACAGCATGGAAACAGGCCCTTCGGTCCAACTTGCCCGCTCACCTTACACCAATGTCTTTTGGTTCTCGATTCCCCTACTCTGAGCAAAAAACTCAGAGTGCATTTACCCAAGCTATTCCTCTCATGATCTCTGTTAGATCACCCTCAGCTTCATGTGCTCCAAGGAATGAAGTCCTAGCCTGCCCAACCTATCCTTATAGCTCAGGCATCCTTGTAAATCTTCTCTGCATTCTTTCCAGCTTGACAACATCTTTCCTATCACAGGGTGACCAAACCTGAACATAATACTCTAAATGTGGTCTCGCCAATGTCTTGTACATTTCGTCTGGGTGCTCCGGTTTCCCCCCACATTCCGACTGACTTTGGTGCTAACCCTCACAGTGGGAAATTTTCATTCTGCTATGTGGGGATGTTTTATGTTGAACTCTATCGTGTGTCGTGTTCTGTATTTTTATTGTATGGCTGTATGGTGATTACATTTCACTGTGCCAACTGGCACATGTGACAAATAAATGTATCTTGTATCTTGCATCTTGTATCTTGTATCCAAAGACGTGCGGGTTTGTAGGTTAATTTGGCCTCTGGAAATTGCCCTTAGTTTGTAGGGTGTGGATGAGAAAATGGGATACCATTAAACTGATGTGAATGGGTGATCGATGGTCAGTGCGGATTCATGCCCGTTTCCATGCCGAATCTCGAAACAAAACCAACTTTGTTTTGGCTGTAATATCTGGCTGTGAGCAGATGAGAAATCAGGAAGGGAGGATTTGGGCCGTGGGAGTTATGAGATTGGGAATGGAACAAAGAGCAAGTGTTTAAATTTACCCACAAAAGCTTTTAAGTGCTTCCTCATCCTTGCGTTGTGATAACTGAGATGAGCTTCCTAATTCAATTCTCTTTTGGCCACCAAAGATATCACCAATAGTCTGTGCAAGTAAATGGTGATCTCTCGCTTATCCCTACTTCAAAGTATGGATAGTGAACTCAACCATAACACGGGCCGTCCTGCAGCCTAGTGTAATATAAAGTCGTTAGAGATGAAAGCTAGTCAATGTTTACACAGAAGATTACTGAGCTATAACATTGTAATATTATACTCAAGTATACGATGTGAACCTGCCACTGTTTAAATTGGGCAGCTTCATTTTTGGTACAGTGCTTTATCTAAATGTCAACCCTACTTTATTGCAAACAAGTGGAATAATCAGATTGTCAAGCCTATTTATATTATCCTGCTCAGATGTATATTTGTTATGGCAGTGTGGAACACTATAGGGCATAGACCAGTACAGCACAGCAACAGGCCCTTCGGCCCACAATGTCCATGCCCAGCACGATACTTAGTTTAGTTAACCAGTCTGAAGAAGGGTTCCGACCCGAAACGTCACCCATTCTTTTTCTCCAGAGATGCTGCCTGACCCGCTGAGTTACTCCAGCATTTTGTGTCTATCTTTAGTGTAGTTTAGTGTTATGTGTGCCAAGGTATAGTGAAAAGCTTTTAAACTAATCTGCTCTGCCTGCACATGATCCACATACCTCCATTCCCTATATATCCAGCTGTCGATCTAAAAGCCTCTTAAAGCCTCCTATCTTTCTGCCTCCATCACCACCCCCAGCAGCACAGTCCAGGCACCCACCCCACTCTGTGTAAAATGTTTGCCTTGCACATCTCCTTTAAACTTTGTCCCTCTGAAATTAAAGCTATACCCTCTAATATTTGACATTTCCCCCCTTGTAAAACGGTTCTGGTTGTCCGCCCTATCTACAGTATGCCTCTCATAAATTTTATAAACTTCTATCAGGTCTCCCCTCAATCTCCAGAGATCCAGGAAAAACAATCCAAGTCTCTTCAACCTCGCCTTATAGCTAATACCTTCTCATCCAGACAGCAATGAACAAAAACATGTTGGGTATGTTACGTTTCTTTGTAGCATAAATGGGATTATTAATTAAAAATCACTCTAATGCTACATTTTGAAAATCCAAATGTCCTCCAGACTCATAGAGCGTGGAAGCAGACCCTTTGGTCCAACTTGCCCACACATAGAAACATAGAAATTAGGTGCAGGAGTAGGCCATTCAGCCCTTCGAGCCTGCACTGCCATTCAATATGATCATGGCTGATCATCCTACTCAGTATCCCGTACCTGCCTTCTCTCCATACCCCCTGATCCCTTTAGCCACAAGGGCCACATCTAACTCCCTCTTAAATATAGCCAATGAACTGGCCTCAACTACCTTTTGTGGCAGAGAATTCCAGAGATTCACCACTCTCTGTGTGAAAAATGTTTTTCTCATCTCAGTCCTAAAAGATTTCCCCCTTATCCTTAAACTGTGACACCGACCAACAATATTCCCACCTGCCTGCTTTCTGACTGTGGAACCTATCTAATGCTTCTCTTCATTTTATCAACTTCTATTAGATCTCCCCTCAGCCTCCAGCGTTCCAGAGAAAACAATCCAAGTCTGTCCAACCTCTCTATATAGCTAATACCCTCTAACCCAGACAACAATGGCTGAAGACATAATGGATCATCTGTATTGAATCAAACTGGTAAATTGGTTTGAGCATTAAATAAACAATGTCCTCAACTGTACCATCTAAATGTTGAACCCAATATCAAAAGATGGGTTGAATAAAATCTGTTCTGGTTTAAAAGGAGAATATCTCCTCTGTACGCTCATCTCCCATACCCAAGGTCCCCATTTTCCCTTTCCCCCTCTCTTTTCCATCCTCTCTGCCCCCTTCCATCCGAATCCCTCCCTCCTCACTCCTCCTCTTCTGATGCCTTATCTGGCACCCTGTTCTCTCCTTTTCACCTCTAGCCTTTGTCATTTATTCCACCAATCTGCCAATCACACCCCCCCCCCCCTCACCTGTATCCACTTGACAGATTTTGTCCTGTCCCCACCTCTCTTTCCCAGCTTTCTCCCGTTGACTCCATCAGTCTGAAGAAGGATCGTGATCCAGAATATCGTCTATCTATTCCCTCCACAGATGCTGCCTGACTCGCTGAGTTCCTCCAGCACTTTGATATTCCCCTCCCCCCCCTACATGGATAGGGTAGGTTAGAGAGATATGGGCCAAATGCAATCAGGTGGGACTAGTGTAGATGGGACATGTTGGTTGGCATGGGCAGTTTGGGCCAGTAGGGCCTGTTTCCACACTGTATGACTATGACTGTGAGCTTGGATGAACAATTACTGGTTTAAGGCTGTTACAAGTTTAAGCATTGTCAGGATGCAAATTGGAGAGCAGTGTCTCACAATCTTCTATACATAACTAAAGCTCTGATCTTGTTATCTTCCGGTTGCACGGTCATTCTATTTGCGCAAAAACGTTACACGATAGCGCTACAATTTTTCGCCACTTACTCACCGTTCTCCTGAGCTGCGATTGCACTAAGTTTAGTTCCGATCGGAAGTCTAATGTAAACGTTAGTGAGGTTTAAAAATCTTAAAAATGTGCATGCGCAGTTCAATCTACTCTCCTGTCAGTCAGCGCCGCATGGATTGGTCTTTTCTCCTGTCACTCCATGGGACGGTCTGCCCCTTCCTGCGCCATCGCGTCTTTACTAGAGCAGTGGATGGCCGACGGAGGTTTCCAACCTGACACAATTTTCGGAGGGACTGGAAACGGCTCATCCCGGCGCGGGAATGTCACCAAACGGAAAGCCGAGAATCTGATCTTGGCGGAGAACGACCAGTGACCAGCAGACCAGCGACCAGCGACCGCTGTGAGTCCGCTCCAGTCCCTTCCCTTCTGGTCCCCCTCGCTGCCTCCTGCCCCCTCCCCCGTGATACCCCTCACAACCCCCGTATTTTCTCCAAGCTCTCTCCCCCCACGCTCCCACAACCCCCCCCCCCCCCCCCCCCCCCCACCTCCCCCCCCAGACACCGAAGTGGTTCCGGTGTTTGGTGCTACATGCTGTCAAGCCCATGGGAGAGGGGAGAACAGAGAATGACCGGGGTAAAAATGATCTTCGATTATGTTGGCTGCTTTCCCGAAGCAGCATGAAGTGTAGATGGAGACAATGGTGGGGTGTTTGGTCTGTGTGAGGGACTGGACTACATCCACAACTCTCTGCAATTTCTTCTGGACTTGGGCAGAACTATTCCCAAACTAAGCTAAGATGCAACCCGACAGTATGCTTTCCATGGTGCATCAGCAGATGAATCATTGGAGATATGACTTACTTAGACTCCTGGGAAAGTAGAAGTGTTGGTGCGCTATTTTGTTCCTAGCATTTCTTCACTTCCTGCCTTGGTGGATCTGTGACACCATTCCAGCAGATCCCAATGAGATTATTATGGAAAATAATGCCAATAATGTTTGATATTAATCACAGTCATATAGTGATATAGCATGTAAACAGGCTCTTCGGCCCAACTTGCCCATGCCAACCAACATGTCCCATGTGCCCTAGTCGATGTGGTTAGAATTAAAGCCTGTGATTTTGTGCACCAGGCGAGCTGAGATGTAGGATCACCATGCATTGGTGAACAGGCAGATATGACAGTCCATTTAATCTACTATTTATTAACAGACTTGAAATTCCAATCTAGAATTTAAAGTGTTGCACAGCTGGTTCAAGGCAGGCCATTTATAAAAATATCTTTGATTTAGCTAACCATGTAGTTTATCAATAATTAATTGTGTGATCCAAGAACTGCCTTTTTTCACATTGTAAAATAGTGTTTTGGATACCAGTTTTTACAGCACTTGTGATTTTAGTCATAAAGTCATACAGCACAGAAACGGTTCTTTTGGCCCAATTCGTCCATGCCGACCAAGATGACCTAAACTACTCCAATTTACTCACTTTTGGTCCATATCCTTCTGAACCTTTCCCTATCCAAATGACTTTTACATGTTGTTATTGTACTCACAACTACCTCCATGAATTTGCACGTTGTCCCTGGGACCGCGTGGGGTCACAGGGAGAACAAGGCACTTTTGTTTCTTCCCACATCCCAAAGATGTGAGGATTTGTAGGTTAATTGGGCCCTCTGTAAATTGCCCCTGGTATGTAGGGAGTGGATGAGAAAGTGGAATAACATAGAACTAGTGTGAACGAGTAATCGATGGTCAGTGTGGACTCGATGGGCCGAAGGGCTTATTTCCACTCTGTATGTCTAAACTAAATTGGAATGTAGGAGACTGAGGGGCGACCTTATTGAGGTGTACAGGGTCATGAGGGACATGTATAAAGTGAACACACACAGTCTTTCTTTACCAGATAGAGCATTCTAAAACAAGATGGCTCAGGCCTAAGGTGAGAGGGAAGAGATTTAAGAGGGACCTCAGGGGGACCTTTTCATTCAGAGGGTAGTCCGTATCTGGAATGAGCTGCCAGAGGAAGCTATGGAAGCGGATACAATGATTGGTCGCCCAATTATAGGAAGGATGTCAACAAAATAGAGAGAGTACAGAGGAGATTTACTAGAATGTTGCCTGGGTTTCAACAACTAAGTTACAGAGTTATAGGTTGAATAAGTTAGGTCTTTATTCTCTGGAGCGCAGAAGGTTAAGGGGGGACTTGATAGAGGTCTTTAAAATGATGAGAGGGATAGACAGAGTTGATGTGGACAAGCTTTTCCCTTTGAGAATAGGGAAGATTCAAACAAGAGGACATGACTTCAGAATTAAGGGACAGAAGTTTAGGGGTAATATGAGGGGGAACTTCTTTACCCAGAGAGTGGTAGCGGTGTGGAATGAGCTTCCAGTGGAAGTGGTGGAGGCAGGTTCATTGGTATCATTTAAAAATAAATTGGATAGGCATATGGATGAGAAGGGAATGGAGGGTTATGGTATGAGTGCAGGCAGGTGGGACTAAGGGGAAAAAAAGTTGTTCGGCACGGACTTGTAGGGCCGAGATGGCCTGTTTCCGTGCTGTAATTGTTATATGTTATATGGTTATGACTTTTAATAAACATTTGAAGTGATATATGGATAGGAAGGGTTTAGAGGGCTATGGGCCAAATGCAGACAAATGGGACTAACCCAATTTGCCAACTAGGTCAAGGTGGGCAGGGCCTGTTTCTCTGCTGTATTGCTGATTCTTTGAGTAATACAGCAACAGAGAATGCACGCTCCAAGTCATGACAAGTATTAGATGACAAAGATAGACAAATAATGGCGGAGTAACTCAGCGGGACAGGCAGCATCACTGGACAAAAAGGATGAGTGATGTATTTCTTCACACAGAAAGTAGTGGAGGGTGGAGGGGAGGGGGTGAGGATCTGGAGGTGAGAAAAGACCAGGACCACTCAGGGCCAGTTGCAAATGACCTCAGGTAGGTCCATTGTTGTCCAGGGAAGGTGTGATCTTATGAAGGATACAATGTGGAGAACTGTGGAACCGGTAAAACAAATAGGGTGGAGGAAGAGGGCAAGGGGGGGACGGGAAGGGAGTGTAAGTAGAAGTTTCTGTGTCCTGGTCTTCTCTTGCCTCCAGCTCTTCACCTCCTCACCCCTACTTTCAGTCTGAAGAACGCTCCCGACCCGAAAACGTCACCTATTCCTTTTTCTCCAGAGATGCTGCCTGACCCACTGAGTTACTCTGGCACTTTAGTGTCTATCTTCGGTCTAAACCAGCATCTGCAGTTCCTTCCTACACATTGGAAGACAAACATTCCTTTGAATTAATTGGGTTTACTTAAAAACACAAACAATTACAAATATTTTAGCAATTTGATTTTCGGTTCATTGGTTTTGACTGTTCATGAATGTCAAAGTGCTTGAGCTGTTTATAAGCTGCTCAGCGTTTTTCACCCCAGCGTGCATGATACTAACCATGTACTATACAAGACCAGCCTTATCACCGTGCCCATCCCTTTAGGACTGAGTTGGAGTTTATCAGTAACTTGTCATTGAATTCATAAACAGACATGTGGACATTTTTGGTGGGTTCATTCACTGAGATGATATGGATAGAGCTAAGAAATAAGAAAGGTGCAAGTACTCTAATGGAGTTATGCTCCAAACCACCCAATAGCCAGTGGAAGATGGAGGAACAGGGATGTAGACAGATTATGGAAACATTTAAAAGCAACTAAGTTGTTGCAATGGGTGACTTTAACTCCATACATACACAACTCATTGAAATTTATTGTGGTCTTGGGCAGAGCTGTTCCTGAACCAAGATGTGGTGCTGGCGCGAAGAGCCGAATGGCCTCTTCCTGCACCTATTTTCTATGTGATGCAACCCGATAGTATGCTTTCTATAGTGGATCTGTGGAAGTTGGTAAGTTGGCAAATCCGGATGCTTATTCAAAAGTCTTTTAAATGCTACTAACACATCTGCTTTAACCACCACCGCTGACAGCATGTTCCAGGCACTCACCATCCTCTGTGTAAATAATCTTGCCCCGTACATCTTCTTTAAACTTTGCCCCCCATCACCTTAAAGCTAAGCCCTCTAGTATTTCATACTCCCACCCTGGGAAAAGGATTATGACTGTCTACCCTTACTATGCCTCTCATAATTGTGTACACTTCTATCAAGTCTCCCCTCAACCTCTGACGTTACAGTGAAAACAATCCAAGTTTGTCCAACCTCTCCTTGTAGCTAACACCCCTTAATCCAGGCACCTATGTTCATTATGGAAGAACCGAGCATTCATTCATGTATAAAAGCAAAAACAGAAATGAAGAGTGCTGTGTTTCTCTCACATACGAATATGTCTGGAACTCGTCAGCTTGAATTTTCCCATCTGCAGCCTGCAAGTCTTGGTAGAACATTAAGTGCATCTTTAAACCAATTCTGGAACAATGTGCGCAGTAGTTGATTGCCAAATGTTAATTATTGTGATGGCATTACTCAAGATTGTTCTTTAAGGTTTTACTTTCAGGAACATTTTCATATTTCATTGATTTTAGATAAAATAATTGTTGGATTGCATCCTTTTTAGTTTTAGTTATAGAGATACAGCATGGAAACAGGCCCTTCGGCCCACCGAGTCCATGCCAACCATCGATCTCCCGAGCACACTATTTCTATGTTATTCCAATTTCACATCCATGCTCTACACGCTAGAGGGTATATACAGAGGGCCAATTAACCTACAAACCTGCAGGTCTTTGAGATGTGGGAGGAAGCTGGAGGAAGCCCACACAGTTAGAAAGTACAAACTCCACATAAACAGCAACTGAGGTCAGGATCAAATCCTAGTCTCTGGCGCTGTGAGGTAATGGCTCTACCCGCTGCATCACTATGCCTTGGGTTATTCTTTAATGCACTGTTGTTGTTTGTTTGCACTATTACTGTTTGCATATATACTGAACTAGTTTGGTGTTTGCAGAGTACAATGTTTACATGTCTGTTGTGCTGCTGCAAGTATGAATTTCATTGTTCCTTTTCAGGACATATGACAATTAAACACTTTTGACTCTTGACAATCACACTTTTTTTTACAATTACTTTTGTCCCTTCTTGGGTTATTTTCCACTTCATTTATGTTCCTCTAAGACCCTGTCTGTTTAATCTTCCTGAACCTTGTGTGCACTCCATTTTTCTTTTTGACCACATTTACAACCTCTTTGGTCATCCAAAGTTCCCCTACCTTGCCATCCTTGCCCCTCCTCCTTATTGATACATGCTGGTCCTGAGCCTGAATCAGCTGGTCTTTAAACATCTCCCTGCAGGTCCAACATGGACCAAACCAATAACAAATGCTCTCAAATTACTCCCAACATTAAATCATCAATGATCATCAAGGAAAATTAAAAGGCAGTTACAAAACAGTGTACATTCGGCTACTTTGGTTTGGTAACTCAACAAGATGTTGAAAACTGCTCTGTAGACACAAAGGAATGCGGATGCTGGTTTATACCAAAGATAGACACATAGTGCTGGAGTAAGTCAGTGGGCCAGGCGACATCTCTGGAGAAAAAGGGTAGGTGATGTTTCAGGTTGGGACCCTTCTTCAGACTTAGGAGAAGGAGTTTGAAGTTTGAAATAGTCTGAAGAAGGGTCTCGACCTGAAACATCAGGGCAGCACGGTGGCGCAGGGGTAGAGTTGCTGCCTTGCAGTGCCAGGGACCACGGGTCAATCCTAGCTATGGAGGCTGTCTGTACAGAGTTTGTACATACTCCCTGTGACTGCTCGGGTTTTCTCTGGGAGATTCGATTTCCTCCCACATTCCAAAGATGCAGCAGTTTGTTGGTCAAAGGACAAAGGATATTTATTGTCACATACACCAATTGGTGCAGTGATATTTGAGTTACCATGCAGCACACAAATGAGATAAACACAACACTTTAGAATTTAACATAAAACATAAAAAACATCCCCTCACAGCGGAATCAACATTTCCCACTGTGAGGGAAGGCACCAAAGTTCAGTCCTCTTCCTCTGTTGACCCGTGCTCGGGGCCTATTGAGGCCTCCGCAGTCGCCACAACGATGGCCCGATGTTTCAGGCCTCGAACAGAAGAACACTCGCAGCGGCCCGGAGCCTCCAAATCAGCCGCTTCCTCGCGGCTTCCGAGGTCCACAGGCCAACCTGGGTGGAGATTCAACGCAAGTGACCTCGGCGAGAGATCCCAGGCTCCACGATGTCAAAGTCAGCGGCTCCAGCGGCTGGAAAGCCAGTGCTGCCCGTGGCTGGAAGCTCCGCTGACCACAGCTCCACGGTGTTCAAAGTCGACAGTCCCAGCACTCCGGACCGCCAACACGGCAATTCCCGGTAAGGCGTAGCTTGCTCCGCGATGGAATCCAGTGCTGCGCCGCTGATGAAGCTGAAGCTCTGGCCGGTCTCCAGCAGGAAAGGCTGCGCCAATCTAGATGATAGGCCGAGAGGAGGGGGCGAAGATGCGGCCCGGAGAATAGTCGCATCCTCGACCAGGAAGTGACTAAGAAAAACAGTTTCCTCCTTCCCCCCCTACCCCCACATAAAAAAAGACTAAAAGACCTCCAAAAACAAACTTTAAAACAGACTAAAAATAACAAAAATAATTAAAGGACAGACAGCTGCAGGCGAGGCAGCCACACTCGATGACGTCACCAATTGGCTTCGGTAAAAATTGTAGCTTCCCCTAGAGTGTAGGATAGTGTTAGTGTACAGGGTGATGGTTGGTTGGCGCGGACTCAATGGGCCAAATGGCCTTTTTCCGCGCTGTGTTCTCCAGAGATGCTGCTTGACCCACAGAGTTACTCCAGCACTTTGTGTTTATCTTTATTATAAACTGATGTTTTGCTTTGAAAATCTTCACTTGCTTTGCAGCTTTGAACATTGCTGTGTATTACATCATGTAAACTTGCTGAATAACTAGGGTGCACAATAATGTCAATCAATTGTTAAGATGTTGCATGGATAAGGGAGAGCCAATGGATGTGGTCTATGTGGAATTTCAAAAAGCCTTTGACAAGGTTCAAAAAGCTTTTGGCAAGAGATCAGTGTGCAAAATTATTTTGTATTGGGGTAGGGCATTGACATGGATAGAGAACTAGTTGGCAATCAGAAAGCAAAGAGTAGGAATTAACAAGTCCTTTTCAGAATGGCAGGCAGTGATTAGTGGGATTCCGCAAGGCTCAGGACCCCAGTTATTTACAATATATATTAACGATTTAGATGAGGGAATTAAATGTAACATCTCCAAGTTTGCGGATGACACAAAGTTGGGTGGCAGTGGGAGCTGCAAGGAGGATGCTATGAGGCTGCAGGGTGACTTCGATAGGTTGGGTGAGTGGGCAGATGCATGGCAGATGCAGTATAGTGTAGATAAATGTGAGGTTATCCACTTTGGCGGCAAGAACTGGAAGGCAGATTATTATCTGAATGGTGTCAGATTAGGAGAAGGGGATTTGGAACGAGACCTGGGTGTCCTTGTACATCAGTCACTGAAAGTAAGCATGCAGATACAGCAGGCAGTGAAGAATGCTAATGGCATGTTGGCCTTCATTGTGAGTGGATTTGAGTTTAGGAGCAAGGAGGTCCTACTGCAGTTGTACAGGGCCCTGGTGAAACTGCACCTGGAGTATTGTGTGCAATTTTGTTCTCCTAATTTGAGGAAGGCCATTATTCCTATTGAGGGAGTGCAGCGTAGGTTCACCAGGTTAATTTCAGGGATGGCGGGACTGACATATGATGAAAGAATGGGTTGATTGGGCTTGTATTCGCTGGAATTTGGAAGGATGAGAGGGTATTTTTCAGAAATATAAAATTCTTAAAGGATTGGACAGGCTAGATGCAGGAAAAATGTTCCCGATGTTGGGGGAGTCCAGAACCAGGGGCCACAGTTTAATAATAAGGGGTAGGCCATTTAGGACAGATGAGGAAAAACATTTTCACCCAGAGACAATAGACAATAGACAATACACAATAGGTGCAGGAGTAGGTCATTCGGCCCTTCGAGCCAGCACCGTCATTCAATGTGATCATGGCTGATCATCCCCAATCAGTACCCCGTTCCTGCCTTCTCCCCATATCCCCTATCTTTAAGAGCCCTACCTGGCTCTCTCTTGAAAGTATCCAGAGAACTGGCCTCCATCGTCCTCTGAGGCAGAGAATTCCACAGACTCACAACTCTCTGTGAGAAAAAGTGTTTCCTCATCACTGTTCTAAATGGCTTACTCCTTATTCTTAAACTGTGGCCCCTGGTTCTGGACTCCCCCAACATCGGGAACATGTTTCCTGCCTCTAGCGTGTCCAAACCCTTAACAATCTTATATGTGGTGAATCTGTGGAATTCTCTGCCACAGAAGGTAGTGATGGTCAATTCACCAGATGTTTCCAAGAGAGAGTTAGATTTAGCTCTTTAGGCTAAGGGAATTAAGGGATATGGGGGAAAAGCCAGAATGGGGTACTGATTTTGGATGATCAGCCATGATCATATTGAATTGCGGTGCTGGCTTGAAGGGCCAAATGGCCTACTCCTGCATCTATTTTCTATGTTTCCATGTCTCTTTGTCAGAGGAAGTTTTCCTGATTTTAAACAGTGACACAAGTATAATATAGGATTCGAAGGGACTAAAAGTGGAATTTCTTGACTAACAATAGATTTAAAAGTATGTTTAGGAGAAAACTGCAGATGCTGGTTTAAATCGAAGACAGACATGAAATGCTGGAGTAACTCAGTGGGACAGGCAGTATCTCTGGAGGGAAGGAATGGGTGATGTTTCGGGTCAAGACCCTTCTTCAGACTTTAGAAGTATGTTCTTTGGCAGACAGGAAATTTGTGTTCTTGTTGCCGTAAAAGTGTAAACAAAGAGTTTAGAATTTGATTTCAAGGGCAAAGGAGGAGCTTTGTAGTGACAGCGATTGGCTGCTGTTCTGCCCTGTCTGATGATCACATTTCTTTTAATTGCTTTGAGCAGCGTCTGATTCACGTAGGCTGGGTGATATTTGATGATCCTTTAAAACCGTGCTTTGATTAGTTGCCTCAGAGCGATGACAAACTATTTTGTGTTCTGTGCCTTGCAAGCGATTTTGTCAAGAGTATTCACCACTGTGCTACGGATGGGTGTTTTGTGATTGCTTAATGGCTATGCACTCCACGGAACAGAGATGAACTTGTTTGTAAGAAGAGTGACCTTACCTGCAATCACTCCACTTGTCCTGCAGAAAAGGGTAAGAATTTTTGGGTGTCAGAGATTGTTATTTTCTCTAAACTATTTCCAAGCCCCAGTGTTTAATTCAGCTACAACCTCTTATACCAACTCCTTAACTGTTTGAACACTGAAAAATGCTGTAATTTGTGTTCACATTGTGATATTTTATTCAGTAGTGAATATTTATAATATTTTAAGGTGAGAGGGGCAAGATTTAATAGGTATCAGAGGGGCAATTTCTTCGCACAGAGGGTGGTGGGTATATGGAACGAGCTGCCAGAGAAGGTGATTGAGGTCGGTAGTATAACAGCATTTAAAAGATATTTGGACAGGGACATGGACGGGTAAGGTTTAGAGGGATATGGGTCAAATGCAGGCAGGTGGGACCTTTGTAGATGGGGCATCTTGGTCGGTGTGGGCCAGAAGAGCATGTTTCAGTGCTGTTTCAGTGCTGCATGACTCCATGACTGACTCCATGAGTTGAAAATAATGTTTAGATTAGTTTAGAATTTCAGCATGGAAACGGGCTGTTCAGCCCATCAAGTTCACACCACCCATTGATCACCCATTCACATTAGGATGTGGAAACAAGGAACTGCAGATGATGGTTTAGCAAAAAAGACACAAAGTGCTGGAGTAACTCAGCAGGTCAGGCAGCATCCCTGGGGGAAATGGATAGGTAACGTTTTAGGTCTGGACCCTTCGGAGGTGAACCTGTTCACACTAGTTTTAAGTTATCCCACTTTCTCATCCACTCCCTACACACCAGGGGCAATTTACAGAGGACAATTAGTCAAGAGTCAAGTGTCAAGAAAGTTTTCTTGTCATCCATCCCAGACAGAACAATACAATTCCTACCTGAAGCAGCACAGCAGAATATATAAGCATAGTACTCTGTAAATAACATCATTAATGAAAAAAAAAATGTCAATGTATCATGTCTTTGGAGTGTGGGAGGAAACCGGAACACACGGAGGAAACCCACGTGGTTTCAGGGAGAACGTGCAAACTCCACACACAGACAACACCTGAAGTCAGGATTGAACCTGGGCCTCTGGAGCTGTGAGGCAGCAGCTCTACCACAGAGACCTTGACTGAGAATACCATATTATTGAACGTGTGTATTTTATGACTTGCCAATTAATCTTATTATTTTCGGTGTTGAATCATAACAAACCATGGGAGACATGGAGCACTGGAGTACGACTGTCAATTGCAAAGACAATGGGCTGTGTTTTCTGATCTGCCTGAAGTTTGTTGAACCCGTAGTCAGAAGGACTTTGTGCTTGGCTCTCCCAAGAGATCATTTGAATTTGGTGGTTTATGTATTAATGTGGTCCCAGCATCTGCACTGCTGCTGAATTGTCCAACGCTAGCTTTTTATGGATTAACACACTCGGAGCAGATGTAGAGTGGCTCTTGCAGCCCCCATTCATGCCGGCACAAGACTTTGGGTAAATAAATATATTTTATATGCTAAGATTTGTAATTCCAGGCACTTGGAAAATACTGAACATGGTGGTCACAGTTTGCAGACTCCCGTACCTTCTTCTCAGTGGTAGCAGCAAGATGAGAGCATGGCCAGAGTGACGTGGGTCTCTGATGATGATGGCTGCCTATTTGAGGCAGTGCCTCCTGTAGATCCCTTAGATGATGGGGAGGTCAGTACCTGTGATGGACCGGGCAGTGTCTACCACTCTCTGTAGATCCCTTCGATGGTGGGGAGGTCAGTGCCCGTGGTGGACCGGACAGTGGTCACCTCTCTCTGTAATCTCCTTTGTTCCTCTCAGTTTGCTCTCTACTGTAAACCTGTAAAAGTTTGATAAGGGTATTCGGCAGCATGCAAAATCCCCTCAGTCCTGATGCAGATAGAAAGAGTGAGTTTCCTAAAGTTATCTCTAATTATTTCACATTTCCAGTATCTTGGCACTATTGCAGCATTTAAAATACACCTACATGGATAGGTTAGGTTTGGAGGGAAATGGACCAAACGCAGGCAGGTGGGACTAGTGTAGACCGGGCATGTTGGTCGGCATGGGCAAGTTGGGCCAAAGGGCCTGTTTCCTTCCTGTATGACTATGAATCTCTGACTATCAAGAGTTTTTATCTTCAAGCCCACTTTGTATGCATTTGATTCCCAAGACTGAGAAAATTGGAGAAATACTGGTCTTAAATTATGGAAACATTTATTCTAAATATTTAGTAGTTTGAAAACTGTTGCTTCACTTCCGCTCATCTGCAATGCATTGGCTGGCTGTGCAAACAGTTGCCATGAGGGGCCGTCTACTATTTTCCTGCACTTCCACGATCTCCTTCACTTGGTGGTATCGCAATGTTTAACACCACCTATTGGACAGTGATAGCAACACCACGTTCTGAGATGTTATCAGGCAACTGAAGCATCCTATGTGTGGAAAGAAACTGCAGATACTGGTTTATACTGAAGACAGTCATAAAGTGCTGGAGTAACTCAACGGGTCAGGCAGCATCTCTGGAGAAAAAAGGATGGGTGACGATTTTGGTCAGGACCCTTCTTCAGACTGGGAACGGGAGTTAGGAAAAGGCCCGAACAAAGCAGGGCTGGCAACCGTTGACTAAGGAAGGGTGGAGCCCACAATGGCCCATTGTTGGCTGGCGAAGAGATAATAATAAAGGGATACAAGGACATGAACAATGGAACTTGTAGGACATTTAGGGTGAGGGTAATGGGGACAGAGGATATGCTGGAGTTACTTGAAATTAGAGACATCAACGTTCATACCACTGAGTTGTAAACCGCCCAATGGAAATATGCAAGAACCATCCTATCCCTAACAAGAGAGTGGTCCTGACCTCCCATCTACCTTACTGAAATCCCTTGGTATATCTTTAAATGCACTTTACTAGTCTTTATCCTGCACTAAATGTTATTCCCTTTATCCTGAATCTGAACACTGTGGAGAGTTTGTTTATAATCTTGTATAGCCTTTCTGCTGAGTGGATGGTATGCAACAAAAAAGCTTTTCACTGTACCTCGTTACACGTGACAATAACAGACTAAACTCTCAACAATGACGTTTCCCCATCATTATCAACTTTCATGAAAGGAAAATCCATCTGCATTTTCAATCAAAAACTTTTTGAACTTCTGGTATAGTCCAGATTACGGGGAATATCCAGCAAACATATTCTGAAGGAGGGGGTTGTTGGGGATCCACCCATCAGGTTCAGGGATGGTTTCTTCCCAGCTGTTGTCAGACATCTGAAGGGTTTACTAGCCAGAGTGTGATTAGAGACCTTTGAACTATCTTTAACCAAACTTTATCAGATTTCATCTTTCCCAAATGTTGTAGCCTTTGTCCTTTATCTGTTCACTGTGGATGACTTGATTGTATTCATGTATAGTCTTTTCTTTGACTGGATAGCACGCAAACAAAAGCTCTTCACTGTACCTCGGTACACGTGACAACAATAAACTAAACTAAGCATCTATGGGATGGTGATGGGGAGAGTCAACAAGTTTATGTTCTCGGGTGTACACGATTCTGAAGTCCTGTCCTGGGCCCAGCACATTGATGCAATCACAAATAAAGCCCATCATCGCTGCTACTTCCTTGGAAGATTGAAGGGATGTAATATATTGAAGAAAATTCCATTGAACTTCTACAGGCACACAGTAGAGAACACACTGACTGGCTGCATCATGACCTGGTTTGGCAACTTAAACACCCAGGCCCATTAACACAATAAATCACAAATAAATATATAATAATCAATAATACAATAAATTAATAACAGTAATAGTAGTAGGTAATCGCAATAATGCAAAGTCACATTCCGTATTGCTACCAAAGACACAGACCATAGAATATCACAGTAGTTGTGGTTAGTGTTGTGCACTGTTCAAGAGCCTGATGGTTGCTGGTAAGAAGCTGTTCTTGAACCTGGAGGTCACGGTTTTCAGGCTCCTGGACCTTCTTCCCGATGGTAGCAGTGAGATGAGAGCGTGGCCAGGGTGGTGTGGGTCTCTGATGATGCTGGCTCCTTTTTGAGGCAGTGCCTCCTGTAGATCTTTTTGATGTTGGGCAGGTCGGTACCCGTGATGGACTGGGCAGTGTCCACCACCGTCTCTGTAGTCTTCTTCATTTCCAGGCATTCGAGACTTTGATTCTGTGATTCGGGCAGTATCCTAGCACTAGCTTATGGATGGTCCGTTTAGAAGTGTGACAATAGAGGGGGAGAAGCTGTTCCTGAGCCTGGTGGTGGGTGCTTTCAAACCCCCTGCCCCTCTGTCTCCATGCCTCCATGACTGAGGTACAATGATGAGCTTTGCTTTTCATGTTATCCTGTACAGTACACAACACTGAACAGTACCTTCGGCCCAGCTCGTCCATGCCAACCAAGATGCCCCATCTAAGCTAGTCTTATTTGCCTGCACTTGGTCCATATCCCTCTAAACCGTTCTTATTCATGTACCTATCTAAGCGTCTTTTAAATGTGTTGTATAATAGCGCAACAGTGGAGTTGCTGCCTTACAGCTACAGTGACCTGGGTTCGATCCTGACTACAGGCGCTCTGTATCAAGTTTGAACATTCTCCCTGTGACAGCGTGGGTTTTCTCCGGGTGTTCCTGTTTCCTCCCACATTCCAAAGACGTGCAGGTTTGCTTCTGCAAATTGTCCCTAGTGTGTCGGATAGAATTAGTGTTCGGGTGATCGACTGCCGGCATGGACTCGGTGGGTCGAAGGGTCTATTTCCATGCTGTATCCCTAAACTAAACTAAATGCTGTTATAGTGTCTGTGTCTCTGTGTCTCTGTGTCTCTCTGTGTCCCTGCCTCTCTGACTCTGAGCCAGGTGACCTTTGCTCCTCTAGGGATGTACAGTTGTGCCTTGGTCTTATCATTTAGACATAATAAATGAGAATGTAAATGTATAAATAGTACAATGCAAGGTTTGTGGTCTGAAACTTTGCAAAAAATAAATTGAAGATGAAAACTGCGGGTGTGAATTATTTATTGATTTGTTTATTATATCTGTGTGTTATTGTGTTTACATGCCTGTGGTGCTGTTGCTGCAAATAACAATTTAATTGTTCCGTTGTCAGTACATATGGCAATTAAACTCTCTAAACTCGTTGACTCTCTTTTTAAAATAATCTCATGCCCACTCAGTTTTATTGTCCAAAATTTGCTGCAACATAAATACTTTTATTAAATTTGAAATTTATTGATCACAAAATTATAACTGAAAAGTGTGATACATTGATGGAATTTTTTTAAATTTCTAGTTGATTTGTATATCAGCACCCTTTTGTCTACAGAAATATTAACCGATAAAGTGGATTATTGAAGCACAGATTGAATACATAGGATAGGGTAGACAGTCAGAACCTTTCACCCGGGGCAGAAATGTCGAGAAATAGAGGACATAGCTTTAAGATGAGATGGGCAAACATTAAAAGAGATGTGCTCGGAAAGATTTTTTTAAACAAATACGAAGTTGTTCAAATACCATTAATCTTATTTTTACTGCAAGATAGGCACAATGTATAAATAATAAAACAGCCTTAAAACAAAGGTAGACAAAAAAAGCCTTAAAACAGATATGATTGTAGTCTACTGGATTTGCATATTGCATTGCCTGTCAAAAACAAATGTAATAGATGTCTGGATAATTAAATGAGTGTGTGTGCAAAACATAATGAATACATTTATAGGACTATTTGCATCAATCTTTAATGATTTCCTTTCAGTAAGTTTGTTTATTAAATTGATGATTTTGTAAAATGATTTCCTCTGAGCCATGTTAACAGGTGCCGGGTTGTGAACTTCCATGCTGTGACCTGGAAAAGGGCAATTATATCATAAGCAGTCAAAATTATTTTTGAGGAAGCCTATATAGATTAATAGAGTCATACAGCACATGAACAGGCCCTTTGGCCCAACTTGCCCTTGCTGACCAAGGTGCCCCATCCACGCTAGTCCCACCTGCCTGCATTTGGCCCATATCCCTCTAAACCTTTCCTATCCGTGTACATGTCCAAATATTTTAATTGTTGTTATAGTACCTGCCCCAACCTCCCCCTCTGGCAGCTACTTCAAAAGCCAAGTTTTACTCTGATTATCTGTTGTGTTTAGATATCTTATTTTCTGTTAAAACTTGTGTTAAGATCTATTATTGATCATTTATCTTGGGTAGAATGCTGTAGGATTTGTCACTGGGGATTGTCAATACGATTGATATAGGTAAATAGCATAATAATGGCCAACAATTTAATTTGAGCTGGTGACTGGATCTTTCTATCTCCAGGTAATTAAGGTATTTAATGAAGATGGCAGTAGCCGTGCATTGGAGGTACCAAGTGACATTGTGGCCCGTGATGTGTGTCAGCTCTTCCTAATGAGAAACCATTGTGTTAATGAAGGTGTCTGGACTATTGCTGAGCACTTGTCTAATATTGGTATAGGTAAGCCAGCATCGGCTGCTGAATATTTCTTTAATTAAAGTAAAATGTGTTTTTAATGGGTCAGGGTGGCACTGTGGTGCAGCAGTAGAGTTGCAGCCTCACAGCACCACAGACCCTGGTTTGATCGTGATTACGGTTGCTGTCTGTACAGAGTTTGTACATTCTCCCCGTGACCTGCGGGGGTTTTCTCCCGGTGCTCTGGTTCCCTGCCACGCCCCAAAGATGTACAGATTTGTAGGTTAATTGGCTTCGGTAAAATTGTAAATTGTCCCTAGTGTGTGAAGGATAGTGTTAGTATACGGGGATTGTTGGTCGGCGTGGACTCGTTGGGCCGAAGGGCCTGTTTCCCTGCTGTATCTCTACAACTAGACCAAAGTAATATTTTAGAGGTTCATCATCTCTACAGATGCTGCCTGACCCGCTGAGTTCCTCCAGCACTTTGTATTTGGCTCAAGATTCCAGCATTTGCACTTCCTTGTGTCTACAGGATTTTGGAAAAAGCGTAAAAGCTTCTTTGCGTGCCAGGACTTATTTACCACATTATGCCAAAAATAATTGTTTTAAATGCAAAGACACATAAAATGTGACTTGTTTTTATCCTTTGTGCAGAAAGAATTGTAGAAGATCATGAATCAATAATTCAGGTACAATCAAGCTGGCCAATGGATCAAGACTGTAAATTATACTTCAAAAAAAATTATACTAAATACGAATTCTTTAAAAATCCATCGGTGAGTGAAATCAGCTGTTTGGGGAACTGAACCCATATCTCAGTCGCTGTTTTAGAGTCATAGGGTCACACTGCAAGGAAACAGGCCCTTCAGCCCAATATGTCCATGCCGGCCAAGATACCCCATTTAAGCTAATTCCATTTCCCCACGTTTAGCCCATATCCTGCTAACCCTTTCCTATCCATATACCTGTCCAATAGTCTTCTAACTGTTGTTACAGTACCTGCTTCAACTACCTCCTCTGGCAGCTCTGATGAAGGCCTGACCCAAAACATCACCTATCCATGTTCTCCAGAAATGCAACCGGATCTGCTGAGTTACTCCAGCATTTAGTGTCCTCTGGTGGCTAGTTCCATATACCCAAGGTCCTGTGTTCCATATACCCACCACCCTCTGTGCGAAGACTTGTCCTTCAGGTTCCTATTAAATCTTTCTCCTCTCACCTTGAACCTACGTCCTCTGCTCTTGATTCCACCAGTTTGGATAAACGCGAGTGCATTCATCCTATCTATTCCCCTCATACACCACTATAAGAACACCCCCCATCCTCCTGTGCTCCATGGATAAAGTCCTTGCCTGCCCAATCTCTCCCTACAGCTCAGGCCCCTGAGTCCTGGCACCATTTTTTGTAAATCTGCTCTGCACTCTTTCCAGCTTAATGGCATTTTCCTATAGCAAATACTTCTGGAGTATTATCAACAGTGATATGAGGACTTACCATAAATAGAAAACTAATTACAGTGTTTTGAAGTAGCTGGTATGTCTTATGTGATAATAATGAGTGTTCTATTTTTACAAATGTCCTCCTCTGTTATCTTCTGCAAAAACAAAGTTTTAAAATATATTTAAAGATTTATTTATTCTGATTGGAATAATGCAAAATGATCAAGATTTCCTTGATGGTTTAGTTTAGTTTAGAGACACAGCATGGAAACAAACTCTTTGGCCCACTGAGTCCACACCGACCACACTGTCCTATGTTGTCCCAATTTCACATTCTATACACAAAGGGCAATTTACAGAAGCCAATTAACCTGCAAACCTACTCATCTTTGGAGTCTGGGAGGAAACCGGAACTTCCAGAGAATACCCACGTAGTCACAGAAAGAATGTACAAACTCCATACAGACACCCCCCCCCCCCCCCCCCCCAGTCAGGATTGAACAGGGGTCACTCACACTGTAAGGCAGAAACTGCCGCAGTACCACTATATCACCAATTACAAGTGCCTTCTACAACTCAAGATACTAAAGCAGATGGCCAGAGTGATGGTCAATAGATTACGATCTTGTAGTCTTGATTAGATTTAGAGGGTAGTTGATCATCAGATTATGGTAAAAAAAGCCACTTGACAAGAGAGAGGATCCCTATTCAAGAGGAATACCAGCTCCTTGCTGTCTACAAATAAAGGCACAGGATAAAAGAAGAAGTTGCCTGAAATTATAGTCAGAATGTTTGTGTTTTTTTCCTCCCTTAGTTTTTTCCAGAAAACATGGTGTCTAGCAGCAATGAAACAAATGGATGTTTAAGTCATCAACAGTTGATAGAGGTGAGCCATTATATTGCACAATGTTCGAGCAGTATCTTTATAACCTTTTGTTCTGTAATTCGTTAAGGGGATGATTTTTAAATGGCTTCAACATTTAAAATATACTTAGTTGGGTACATGGATAGGAAAGGTTTAGAGGGATATGGGCCAAAATGTGGGCAGGTGGGATGTGTAGATGGGGCAGCTTAATCAACATGGGTCAGTTGGGCCGAAGGGCCTGTTTCCATGTTGTATGACTCTCTGTGAGCTTGTTTGAATATAAACGGCACTTTTTGTCCACAGAAAAAAAACACAGGTTAAAAGAAGATGATTGCCTGAAATTGCAGTCAAAAATGTTTGTGTCAATAGGTTAAAAAGAAACAGGTGGTTTGAAAATGCAATTTTTAAGTTACTTCGGCAAGTGCAGAGGGATGTAAATTTTAAGGACTTACTAGACTAAATGTATGCATTGGGGAGCAGATTAAGCTGTTTTTGAAATGAGGACCTCCCTCTGACGTCACTGGAAGGTGGTGGAACATTGTGATGTCATTGTGGCACTCGGCAGCGTGAGAGCCCATTGTGATTGGTGCACTGTGAGTGGGATTGTGACATCATCAGTGGAAAGTCATGGAAAAAGGCTGTGTGAGAACCGATTTTTGCCATTTTTTAAAAACTTGAATCATCAATAACTCGTAAAATATAGCATGAAATGTGAAGGAAGCCTGTTTATTGCGGCAACCGGGTTAATGTGTGTAATAATCTGTAAAATTTTCAACTGTAGCGCGTAGCATTTTGACAAATGTAAAAGAACACATACGGAAACAGGCACACACACACACACACACGTGTATATACATACAAAATGAGAATTTTAATAGTATACTAGACTAAGTGGGACCCATTGGGTCCCGTTCCCCCAACACAATTTTCCACCACTTGCCCATAGCCTTCAACTGCGCAGGCGCAACTGATGGGTTCCCGTTGTGATGCCACTGATCCCTCCCCCTCTTCCCCTCACTCCCCCCTTGCCCTTCCTTCCCCCTCCATTACACCCCCCCTCCCCCACTTCATCCCTCCCTCCCCCTCCTTCCCCCCCTCCCTCCCCCCCTCCCTCTTCTCCCCTCCCCCCCCCTCCCCCTCTTCCCAGGATCTTTCCCCTCTCCTCCTCCCCTCCCCCAATCCCTCCCTCACCTCCCCTCTCGCTCCATCTTCTGCCCCTACCGTCAGTCACTCCCTCCCTCCATATAAAGCCGCATTTGCAGTTCCTTCATCCACAGGTCATTCATTGTTAGCTGTGGTTTAGATCCTGTTGACTTGTCGATTGGACCAGTTTGCATTGTGTGTGAGTGCATGTGTGAGTTACTCAAACTCCGTGTGAACTGCTTGGACACCCTGAAACCCAACTCTCCCTCCCCCCCCCTCCCCACTCCACCTCAGCCGCTGCTTGGCCCATCCCCACCCTGCCCAGCCACCTGCTGCTGCCGCTCGGCCGGTCCCTGCCCTGCCCGCCCACTCGCTACTGCTGCTCGGCCCATCCCCGACCTCCCCGCCCGCCAGCCTGCTGTTGCCGCTCATTCAGTCCCCATGTTGCCCACCTGCCTACCTGCCTGCTTGCTGCTGCCGCTGGGCCGGGGGGGAAACGGTTGTGTGGTTGTGGGGGAGGGGGAGTGTGGGGGAGGGGGGTTGTTGGTGGGGAGATGTGTGAGGGGGAGTGGGGGTTTGTGGGGGTAGGAGAGGGGGTGTATGTGGGAGGGGGGTAGGTGTGTGTGTGGTAGAGGGGGTGAGGGGGGTGTGTGGGCTCAGCGGCTCCCGGCTCCAACTGCAATCACCGGCACCAGGTTCCGGCTCCGGACTCACTCAATGGCTCCCGTCCCCGGCTCCTGTTGCACTCAGCAGATCATGGCCCCGGCTGCACTCAGCGGCTCCCTGCTCATCGTGGTTGTCGCCGCCACCGCCCCTGGACACATCCCCGCCCACAGAACAGCTCCCGCTCGCCCGCGAACGCCGCCCCCGCCCGCGAACACACGCCTCACCCGCCCGCGAACACAGGCCCCGCCATCCCGCGAACACATCCCCCTCCCACCAGCTAACACAGCCCCCGCCCGCGAATACACGCCTCGCCCGCCCGCGAACACAGGCCCCGCCTACACTCTGCTCACTCCGCTCCTTCAGCTTTATTCTTGCCGCCGGTGATTGACAGTGGGTGCCGGAAGGGGGCTGTCGCCATCCCAGCGAATGACAGGAGAGAAGACCAATAACTTTCATAATATTTCACCAATCAGAACAAAACTTGATGCACTTGCAGCACAGGAGAATGGCGAGTAAGGTAGCAAAAAATCGTAGCGCTATCTCGTACCGTTTTTGCGCAAATATAAAAACAACGCAAACTAGAAGAGAACAAGATGAGAGTTTTAGATAGATAGATAGATAGATAGATAGATAGATAGATAGATAGATAGATAGATAGATAGATAGATAGATAGATAGATAGATAGATAGATAGAGATGAGAAAATAGGAGTTTTGGTGAAGATTTAACATGGAGATTGAGATCAAGGTGTGAGTGAGGAGTGGTGTAGAAATATTGAGATGACTATGAATATATATACCAATATGCACAATCTAAACGATACCTCATATATATATACACATACACATATATACACACACATATATATATATATACACACACACACATACACACATATATATATATATATCTATCTTAAAACAAAAAGTGAAAAGTTGCGATGAGAATTAATCTTTAGACGTACTTACATTTGGAAATTTGGTTGTTTAGGATTTCCTGAGTTCAAGAACATGTCCTGAAATTCATGGGCATCTCCACATTAGAGAACAGGGGAAGAAGTCTTGGAAGAAATGTTACTTCATCTTGCGAAGGTCAGGCCTATACTTTTCCACCAAAGGAACGTCAAAGGTAAGAGATTAGCACCATTTGAATTATTTTCTGAACTAGATTTCGCCCAAAATTCCTTTCAAGCTTTTTATTATTTTTTCATGGATATTGATCTATGTTCTATTGAACTCTTTGGAATAACAGCATGGAATTTGAGGAAGTATTCACTGGCCGTTATATTGATCTTTTAACCTCCATTGTTGTGAAGGTGAAACAAATGTTATGACAAAAATAAATCAATTATGTCTCTTCGATAATGGTGGAAATATTTGGAGAGAGTTGAGATGCAAGTTCTGATGATGCACCAAAGTGTGGAAGAGCATACAAAGTTTGGAGTGCAAGTCCTTAGAGGGTTGACGAAGTGGGAATAGTTTTTTTTTCAATGTGGTTGTGAAGGCTCAGCAATAATGGATTTTATCAGCTACTAGACTATTTGGGACCCGTTGGGTCCCTGTCACATGGGAGGCCTGATCCCCCAACACAATCTGTTCCCCCAACGCAATGTTCCACCACTCACCCATAGCCCCCAACGGCGCAAGCACGGCTCATATCCCCTCATCCCCCAGCACTCCATCCCCCTCCTCTTCACCCTCCCTCTTCTTTCCCCTCTCTTCCTCCCTCCCTAATCCTTCCTTCACCTCTCCATCCCTCTCCTTTCCCCTACCCTCAGTCACTCCCTCCCTCCCTCCGTCACTCCTCCCCTCCCTACCCCCTCCGATCCCTCTATCCCCCACCTCCCCCTCCTCTCCCACTCTTCCCTATCCCTCCTCACTTCCCCCACTCCCTCCTCTCCCACTATTCACCACTCCCTACCCCATCCTCTCTTCTCCCTCAATTCCCATCCTCCCCCACTCTCCCTCCTCACCTCCTCCATCTTCTTTCCCTTCTCCTCCTACCATCTCCCTATCCCTCCCTCACCTCCCCCTTCCCTTACCCTCAGTCACTCCCTCCCTCCATCTCTCCCCTCCCTACCCCCTCCTCTCCCTCAATCCCCCCCCACTCTCCCTCCTCACCTCCCCAGAATTGAGGTTGCCGGTCCTCTCCCTTCTTGCATGCCCCGGAGGAGCATCAGCCGTCCACGCCCCCAGAGCCAGGCTCAGCGCCCAGGTCTTGGGATCCTAGGCAGGAAGGCCATGCTGGCAGGCAGGCAGGCAGAACAAAGGGGATAAAAACAACATTTAAAAGACACTTGGACAGGTATATGGATAGGAAAGGTTTAGAGGGAAGTTGGCCAAAGGCAGACAGGTGGGACAAGCATAGATGAATAGCATTGGGCCAAAGGACCTGTTTCTGTGCTGGATGACCATTTGACACAAGGAACTGCAGATGCTGGAATCTTGAGTAAAACGCAAGTGCTGGAGGTACTCAGTAGGTCAGGCATCATCTTTACTCTAGACTAAAGAGATACAGCGCAGAAACCTGCGATCATCCCGTACACTAACCTACATGCACTAGGGACAATTTTGCAACTTACTGAAGCCAATTAGCCTACATCCTTGGAGTGTGGGAGGAAACCGGAGCAGCCAGAGAAAACCCATGCGGTCACAGTGAGAAACAGACAGTACCAATAGCCAGGATTGCACCTGTGTCTCTGGTGCTGTGAGACAGCAACTATACCGCTGCACCATCATGCTGCCCCAATCTGTGGAGGGAATGGGCTGATGATGTTTTGGATCAGGACCCTTTGACTTCGTAAAGAGTAGGAAATGATGGGTGTAGGCAGCATGAACGAGTAGGATCTGTTTCATTCCTAGCTGAGTAGGACTTGTTCATTAGTAGGGTTTGTTTATTAGTCAATGGGTTCAAGGAGAATTGAGGGGAAATCTATTCACGCTGAGGGTACTGAAGGTGTTGTATTCAAACAATAATTGTAGAAGCAGAAATTTTCGATATGTTTATATACCCAGACAAACACTTGAAAGGAGGTTGAGAGGAGACCTGATAGAAGCATATCAAACTATAAATGGCGTAGACAGTCTGAACCTTTTTCCCAGGGTGAAAATGTCAAAGACTGGAGGGCACAGCTTTAATGTGAGAGAGGCAAAGTTTAAAGTGATGTGCTGGCAGAAGAGATTAGTTTATCTTGGCATCATGTTCGGCATGGAAATTGTGGGCTGAAGGGCCTGATCCTATGCCATACTGTTCAATGTTCTAACTGTTTTGATATTGGAATAACAGGAACCAAGACATCTACAGTTTATTGCTGAGTTAAATGAAAGCAACGTTTACATACTATTATCAGGGAGGAAGATGTATGGAGCTCCAACAAACTTTGGATTCTGCATCAAGGTACGTCACCTGCAAACTGTATTTCTAAATATGATTAGTTATCCCCTTAATCTGAATGTGCATGTTTTATTATATTTTAATCTTAGAAACAAGGTACTATACGTGTTGGTTTACAAAAAAAGACACACAGTTCTGAAGAAACTCAGTAGATCAGGCAGCATCTCTGGAGAACATGGATAGGATATATTTTGGGCCGAGACCTTTCTTCAGTCTGAAGAAGGGTCCTGACCTGAAACATCACCTATCCATGTTCTCCTGAGATGCTGCCTGATCCACTGAGTTACTCCAGAACTTTGTGCCTTTTAAATATTATTATAGTACTTGCCTCAACTACCTCCTCTGGCAACTCCTTCCATATACCCACTGTCCTCTGTGTTCCCATTACATTTTTCCCCTCTCACCTTAACCTAGGTACTCTAGATCTTGGTTTAAGGAGATATAAACAGTTTTTAACTATTTTTAATTCCTGCAGGTGTTAAATTGTGCTCTAATACTAAATAATGTAACATGACCTTCCAGTGTAACAAATCAGCAGATGCCAGGGACCTGCGGTTGCTCTGTGCAGGTGATGAGCAGTCCAGGATGTGCTGGGTGACCGTGGTACGGCTCTTCAAGGTAATAGCACGAGTATAGTTGCAAGAATTAACCTATGTTGTATTCACCACCGCATCTTTCTTGGATATTTGCTTAGAAATAGCCCATAATCAATTTATTTACCTACTATTAAGAACTTTGAAACCTGAAGGGCACCAGTTGGCACCAGAAATGTGGTGACTCTGATTACTGTCTCGGTGAGGTCTTCTGTTTCACTACAATCTTTGCACTTTTGTACTTACCTATAATTGTGCCTATCTACAGTATGATTTTACTGGATTGTATGCAAAGAATTTTATTGTACAGAGGTACAGATGACAATAATATATAAACATCTGTGGAGTTTCCTCCGGGTTTCCTATCACATCCCAAAGACGTGCAGGTTTGTAGGTCAATTGGCCTCTAAATTGTCCATCGTGTGCAGGGAGTGGTGGATGAGAAAGTGGGATAACATAGAACTAGTGTGAACGGGTGATCAATGGTCGGCGTGGTCTCGGTGGGACGAAGGGCTTGGTTCCATGATGTACCTCTTATCTATCTCCTAAAGAATATATATTATATTGTATCACACACACACACGCACGTGCTCACACACACGCACACACGTGCTCACACACACGCACGCACACACACGCACACACACACGTGCTCACACACACGCACACACACACACGTGCTCACACACACACATGTAGATATATGTGTGTATGTGTGTATGTATCTATATATACGTATATAATATATTTACGTATCAAATTATAGAGCATATCATTGTGAATATTGCTTTGAATGCACCTTACAATTTAGTCTGGTTTCAGTAAATGCCAATTTGATACATAAATCTGAGGTATTTAACTCATTTGTGATGCCCTAACTTTATCAGTGAAATTGTTACTTGTAGTAGCATACCTGCCGCAACTATCTCCTCCGGCAGCTCCTTTCAAAAACCCACCCAAAAAAGCTCGAAAAAATGCTGAAAAGCAGGACGTCCAGGGTTGCTATCTCCGGTTTGCTTCCAGTTCCTCGTGCTGGCGAGAGCAGGAACAGGGAGATATGGGACCTGAATGTGTGGCTGAGGAACTGGCGCAGGGGGCAGGGATTTAGATTCTTAGATCACTGGGATCTGTTTTGGAGTAAGGGGGAACTGTACAAAAGGGACGGATTGCATCTTAACAGGTGGAGGACCAGCATTCTGGCAGGCAGGTTTGCCACTGCTACACGGGTGGTTTTAAACTGAATAAGGGGGGTGGGGTGTCAAATGGGATAGTCGAGGACGGAGTTAAAGGGAAAGAGAGTAAAGGGATAGTTAAAGGGGGGGGTAGCTCTGCTGGTGAAGGATGGAATTCAGTCCCTTGCGAGGGAAAACATAGGGACTGACGAGGTAGAATCACTGTAGATTGAATTGAGGAATTGTAAAGGCAAGAAGACACTAATTGGTGTTATCTACAGACCACCAAATAGTAGCCCGGATGTAGGGTGTAAGTTGCAACAGGAGTTAAAACTGGCATGTAAGAAAGGTAATGCCACTGTGGTTATGGGGGATTTCAATATGCAGGTAGACTAGGAAAATCAGGTTGGTTCAGGACCCCAAGAAAGAGAGTTTGTAGAATGTCTCTGGGATGGATTCTTAGAGCAGCTTGTAATGGAGCCGACCAGAAAAAAGGCAATTCTGGATTTAGTGTTGTCCAATGAACCAGATATGATAAGAAAACTCGAGGTAAAGGAACCGCTTGGAGGCAGTGATCATAATATGATTAGTTTTAATCTGCAATTTGAGAAGGAGAAGGTTAAATCGGAAGTGTCAGTGATGCAGTTGAACAAAGGGAACTATGAAGGCATGAGAAGGGAGCTGGCCAAGGTAGACTGGAAAGGGATCCTAGCAGGAATGAGGTGGAACAGCAATGGCAGGAATTTCTGGACATAATCCGGAAGACGCAGGATCATTTCATTCCAAAAAGGAAGAAAGATTCTAAGGGGAGTAGGAGGCAACCGTGGCTGACAAGAGAAGTTAGGGATAGAATAAAACTAAAAGAAAAGATGTATAACACAGCAAAGAGTAGCCAGAAGCCAGAGTATTGGGAAACTTTCATAGGACAACAGAAGGAAACAAAACGGGCAATACGGGCTGAAAAGATGAAGTATGAAGGGAAGCTGGCCAGCAATATGAAGAAGGACAGTAAAAGCTTCTTTAGATATGTTAAGGGAAAAAGAGTAGCAAAGTCAAATGTGGGTCCCTTGAAGGCAGAAACGGGTGAAATTATTATGGGCAACAAGGAAATGGCAGAAGAGTTGAATAGGTACTTCGGATCTGTCTTCACTACGGAAGACACAAACAATCTTCCAGATGTACTGGAGGACAGAGGATCTAAGGGTGTAGAGGAACTGAAATAAATTTTCATTAGGCAAGAAATAGTATTGGGTAGGCTAATGGGACTGAAGGATGATAAATCCCCTGGACCTGATGGTCTGCATCCCAGGGTCCTCAGGGAGGTGGCTCTAGAAATAGTGGACGCATTGGTGATCATTTTCCAATGTTCAATAGATTCAGGATCAGTTCCTGTGGATTGAAGGATAGCTAATGTTATCCCACTTTTCAAGAAAGTAGCGAGAGAGAAAATGGGGAATTACAGACCAGTTAGCCTGACTTCGATGGTGGGAAAGATGCTGGAGTCAATTATTAAAGAGGTAATAATGGGGCATTTGGATAGTAGTAAAAGGATTAGTCCAAGTCAACATGGATTTATGAAAGAGAAATCATGCTTGACTAATCTTCTGGAAATTTTTGAGGATGTGACAAGTAAAATGGATGAAGGGGTGCCAGTGGATGTAGTGTATCTAGACTTTCAGAAAGCCTTTGATAAGGTCCCGCACGGGAGACTGGTGACTACAATTAGAGCACATGGTATTGGGGGTAGAGTGCTGACATGGATAGAAAATTTGTTGGCAGACAGGAAGCAAAGAGTAGGAGTGAACTGGTCCTTTTCAGAATGGCAGGCAGTGGAGTGCCGCAAGGTTCTCTGTTGGGGCATATATATTTACCAAAAATATTAATGATTTGGAAGAGGGAATTAGGAGCAACACTAGAAAGTTTGGATGACACAAAGCTGGGTGGCAGTGTGAACTGTGAATAGGATGTTAGGAGGTTGCAGGGTGACCTGGACAGGTTGAGTGAGTGGGAAGATGCGTGGCAGATGCAGTATAATATAGATAAATGTGAGGTTATCCACTTTGACGGCAAAAACAAGGGGGCAGATTATTATCTCAATGGGGTTAGGTTAGGTAAGGGGGAGGTGCAGTGAGACCTGGGCGTCCTTGTACACCGGTCACTGAAAGTTGGCTTACAGGTACAGCAGGCAGTGAAGAAAGCTAATGGAATGTTGGCCTTCATAACAAGAGGATTTCAGTATCGGAGTAAAGAGGTTCTTCTGCAGTTGTATAGGGCTCTGGTGAGACCACATCTGGAGTATTGTGTACAATTTTGATCTCCTAATTTGAGGAAGGAGATCCTTGTGATTGAAACAGTGCTGCGTAGGTTCATGAGATTGATTCCTGGGATGGCGGGACTGTCATATGAGGAAAGATAGAAAAGACTAGGCTTGTATTCACTGGAGTTTAGAAGGATGAGGGGATATCTTATAGAAACATATACAATTATAAAAGGACTGGACAAGTTAGATGCAGGAAAAATGTTCCCAATGTTGGGCGAGTCCAGAACCAGGGGGCCCAGTCTTAGAATAAAGGGGAGGTCATTTAAGACTGAGGTGAGAAAAAAATTTTTCACCCAGAGAGTTGTGAATGTATGGAATTCCCTGCCACAGAGGGTGGTGGAGGCCAAGTCAATGGATGGATTTAAGAGAGAGTTAGATAGAGCTCTATGGGCTAGTGGAGTCATTGGATATGGGGAGGCACAGGTTATTGATAGGGGACGATCAGCCATGATCACAATGAATGGCGGTGCAGGCTCGAAGGGCCGAAAGGCCTCCTCCTGCACCTATTTTCTATGTTTCTATGACCCTTTGTGTGAAAATGTTTCCTGTTAAATTTCCCCTCTCAGCTTAAACCTACACATGACCGTTCTTGGTTCCCTCATCCTGGGAAAGAGCCTCTGTGCATTTACCCTATCTATTCCCCTCAAATTTCCCCCAAATATCCAGTGTGTTTAGAATAGTTTTGTTGGTATACACAGTCCTATATTGACGGGCAGCTTTGTCATGTTTAAAGACTTTATAAGCATTAACATCATTTCATTATCAAATTATTCTGCTTTATGCATTTTTCTCTTTTAAAATCCTTGTTATTTTACAGTATGGATTGCAACTCTATCAAAATTATAAGACTCCACCCCAATGGAGCGGCAGCCTTGCATCAGGGAATTCATCGCCAATGGTATGTTGTTCAGTCCTTGCAATTGCAGAACATTAGACTATAGCTTTGTACATAGAACATAGAACGGTACAACACAGGAACAAGATCATTGACCTATAATGTCTGCATCGAACATGAGGCCAAGTCAAACTAATCTCCTCAGCCTGCACGTGATCCATATCGCTTCAGATCCCTGCATATCCATCCAAATTGTTTTTAAAACACCCTACTGTATCTGCCTCCAACACCATTTCTAACATTTAAATATTATATTTTAAGTCAACATTAGATCTACCTTCTAAGAATGTGAAAAGCCTGGATTGAGTGGATGTGGAGAGGATGTTTTCACGTGGGACATAGGACTAAATGACACAGGATAAAAAGATGCACCTTTAGAAAGGAGATGAAGGAGAATTTATTTGGTCAAAGGGTGGTAAATCTGTGGAATTCATTGCTACAGAAGACGGTGGAGGCCAAATCAATAATATTTTATTTTTTATATTTTTATATAAATCTGTGCTTTTAATGCTATTAACTGCCTATGTTCTTACTATTATAAATTGTATTTTTGTTTAGACCTATGTCTGTGGAAAGCACTTTGGGATTCAATTGTATAAAAGGTGTTATACAAATAAATTTATTATTATTATTATTATTATTATTATTAAGGCAGCGATTGACAAATTCTTGATTAGTAAGGATGACAAAGGTTAAGGGGAGAAGAAGGGAGAATGGGTTTGAGAGGGAAAGATAGACTATGCTTGAATGGCGGGGTAGAATTGATGGGCCAAATGGCCTAATTCTGCTCCTAAAACTTATGAATGTCTTGCTTACATTTTCATATTATATCTAAGTGTGCCTTAGATCTATTTTCTAAGATTGTCTTGCTCATATTTTTGTATTATATTTTAAGTCCGCATTAGATCTATTTTCTAAAATAATGTCTTTCGCATTTGCAGAGGAGTATCTCAGAAAACTCGCTGGTAGCAATGGATTTTTCAGGACGCAGAGGGCGAGTGATTGAAAACCCTAGTGAGGCGCTGTCGGCCGCTGCTGAGGAAGGGTTGGCGTGGAGGGTAACGTATGGCTTTGATATGGTCAACAATATCTGCACTCCCTCCCCACTACACTCCTCTCCCTCAGAACTTAAGAGTCAACGGTGTTTAATTGGTGTAAGATGGAACAATGAAATTCTTCCTTGCACCAGCATAACATGTCTGTAAACACAATGGTTCAATGGATATTTATTGTCACACATATGCAAGTAAACATTACACAGTGAAATTCATTTTGCACATAATAATGCCGGCGCAGCCGTGTGTGCGCCATTTTATCGAGCGGTCTAGATTCCCGCGTGTTCATTCCACTGGAGCGGCTCCCAATCTCCCCCGTCACCCATGACCAGCTCAGCCCGTGAAACCATCGTCTCTCACTTCTCCTCACACACAGTGCTCATAGATAACACCATCAACAAATTAAAAATGAGCCAAAGAGACCTTCGGGGCTATCTCTAATTGGACTTTACCTTGCACTAAAATGTTATTCCTTTTATCATGCATCTCAACAGTGTGGGTGGCTGATTGTAATCATGTATTGTCTTTCTCCTGACTGGATAGCATACAGCAAAACATTTTCATTGTACCTCAATAAACGTGACATTAAACTGAACTAAACTAAACTAAAAACAAAAGCCCAAAGTCCCTTGTGCAACAAGACAGTTTGTTGTTCCTAGTTTAGTTGGTGTTTGCAGCGTTGATAGAGCCTGATAGTTACCGGGAAGAAGGTGTTCCTGAGCTTGGAGGTCACAGTTTTCAGGCTCCTGCACCTTTTTTCCTGACGGTTGCAGCGTGGCCAAGGTGGAATTTGTACATTCTTCCTGTGACTGCGTGGACTTTCTCTGGGTGCTCCGGTTTCCTCCCACACTCCAAAGATATGCAGGTTTGTAGGTTAATTAATTGTATATTGTCCCCAGTGTGTAGGATAGTGCAAGTGTACGTGGTGATTGCTGGTTGGTGACGATTCTGTGGGGCAATGTGCCTATTTCCGCGCCGTATCTCTGAGGTCTAAAGTGAAGGGCCTTTGACCCACCGAGTCCACAACGACCATCGATCACCCGTTCACTCTAGTTCTATGTGATCCCACTTTCTCATCCACTCCCTGCACACTAGAAGCAATTTACGGAGGCCAATTGACCTACAAACCCACGCATCTTTAGAATGTGGGAGGAAACCAGAGAACTTGGAGAAAACCCACACGTCACAGGGAGAAGATGCAAACTTCATGCAGACAGCACCTGAGGTCAAGATCAAACTTGGGTTGATCTAGGACCAAACCTGGGTCTCAGGTCTATATAGATATGACTAAGCCAAACTCAAATACAATAGGTAGTGCAAAGGGGAAGATACAGGGTGCAGAATATAGTTCTCAGCATTGTGGCGCATCAGTTCCGTAGGCAAAGTCCAATGCCTGCAATGAGATAGAGGTGAATTGGACAGTACTCTAGCTTATGGAAGGGCCATTCAGAATCCTGACAACAGAGGGGAAGAAGCTGTTCCTGAGTCTGGTGGTGCACACTTTCGAGCTGCTGTATCTTCTGCTGGACAGGAGCGGGGAGAAGGAGGAACGACCGGGGTGGGACAAGCCTTTGATTATGTTGGCTGCTTCCCGAGACAGCGTGAAGTGAAGATGGATTCAGTGGTGGGGAGTCTGGTCTGTGATGGACTGGGCTACATCCACAACTCTCTGTAATACCATGCAAGTTCTGCGCAGCTCAATGTACAGGAATAACACCTGACAATTTATACAGTGCTTCACAAGAAATGTACATCATGTAGAGTAAGATTAAAATTCATGCTGTTTAAATTTACTTTGCATCAAAACAGACAAGAAGTTGGCATCGTATGAACGCACATGGAAGTTCAACTGCATCGCAGACATCTACACCATGTCAAGGTGGTTTTGATGTGTACTTATGCTGATAAATCAGAATGTAAACCAGATAAATTATTAATTAGCCAATTTATTTCAAATCACTATTTGCTGCTGATTATAAACCAATGAACAATAGTTAACAATATCTAAAAGAACACAAAGTGCTGAAGTGACTCAGCGGGTCAAGCAGCATCTCTGGAGAACATGGTTTGGTGATGTTTCAAGTTGGAACACTTCTTCAGACTGATTGCAGGGCGAGGGGGAATTGAAAGCTGGGAGAGGCTGGACAAAGCCTGGCAGCTCATTGGTGGAGGCAGGCACGGGAAGGGGGTGGGTGTTGATTGGCAGATGGTTGGAGCAAAAGCCAGGGATTATAGCAGGGGGTGTGAGAGACAGATTGAAGAGTTGAAAATTGTGTAAGGAATGTAGAAGTGGCAGGAGGAGAGAAATATCCTTGTAAATATCTTAATCTAAAATTTTGCTGTGATTTGAAATTTTGCCAATTTTCAGACTTACTGCACTTTGGCAACATTATTTTGCATTGATTGAGATTTCCTTGTTGGCCTGAGTGGACCACTTTTTGCATTGCATAATAGGGATTCTTAGCCATTGGATTTTTACTGTTTTTCAACGATACAAATGCTACATACAGTGTATTCAGAAAGTATTCAGACCCCTTCACTTTTTCCACATTTGTTACAGCCTTACAGCCTTATTCTAAAATGGATTATATTCCTTTTTTTTAAATCATCAATCTACAGATAATACCCCATAATAAAAAAGCGAAAACAGGTGTTTAGAAATTTTTGCAAAATAATTAAAAAGAAATAACTGAAATATCATATTTACATAAGTATTCAGACCCATTAGTCAGTACATTGTTGAGGCACCTTTGGCAGCGATTACAGCCTCAAGATTTCTTGGCATGACGCTACAAGCTTGACACACCTGTATTTGGGTAATTTCTCCCATTCTTCTCTGCAGATCCTCTCAAGCTCTTGCCAGGTTGGATGGGGAGCATCGATGCACAGCTATTTTCAGGTCCCTCAGGAGATGTTTGATCTGGCTGGGCCACTCAAAGACATTTACAGACTTGTCACGAAGCCACTCCTGCGTTGTCTTGGCTGTGTGCTTAGGGTCGTTGTCCTGTTTGAGCAGGTTTTCATCAAGGATCTATCTGCACTTTGCTCCGTTCATCTTTCCCTCGATCCTGACTAGTCTCCCAGTTCCTGCCGCTGAAAAACATCCCCACAGCATAATGCTGCCACCACCATGCTTCACTGTAGGTATGGTTTGGCTAGGTGAATAGCGGTGCCTGGTCTTCTCCATACGTGACGCTTGGCATTCAGGCTAAAGAGTTCAATCTTCGTTTTATCAGACCAGAGAATCTTGTTTCTCATGCCTTTTGGCAAACTCCAAGCGGGCTGTCATGTGCCTTTCACTGTGGAGTGGCTTCCGTCTGGCCACTCCACCATTAAGGCCTGATTGGTGGAGTGCTGTAGATATAGTTGTTCTTCTGGAAGGTTCTCCCATCTCCACAGAGGAACTCTGGAGCTCTGTCAGAGTGACCATCGGGTTCTTGGTCACCCTGACCAAGGCCCTTCTCCCCCAATTGCTCAGTTTGGCCGGACGGCCAGTTATATGAAGAGTTCTGGTGGTTCAAAAGTTCTTCCATTCAAGAATGACAGAGGCCACTGTGTTCTTCAGGACCTGCAATACTGCAGAAATTGTTTTATACCCTTCCCCAGATCTGTGTCTTAACACAATCCTGTCTTGGAGTCTACAGACAATTCCTTCGTCTTCATGGCTTGGTTTTTGCGCTGACATATATTGTCAACTGTGGGACCTTATATAGACTGGTGTGTGCCTTTCCAAATCATGTCAATCAACTTAATTTACCACTGGTGGACTCCAATCAAGTTGTAGAAACATCTCAAGGATAATCAATGGAAACAGGATGAACCTAAGCTCAATTTTGAGTGTCATAGCAAAGGGTCTGAATACTTATGTAAATGTGATATTTCAGTTATTTCTTTTTAATTACTTTGCAAAAATTTTGAAACACCTCTTTTTGCTTCTTGATACTGGGGTATTGTGTGTAGATTGATGATTAAAAAAATGAATTTAATCCATTTTAAAATAAGTCTGTAATGTGACAAAATGTGGAATAAGTGAAGGGGTCTGAATACTTTCTGAATGCTCGGGACATTCATGTAAAGAGTCTTCAATTCACCTCGCCTTATTTACCACTTGTGCTAACTCTCAGTATCTGTGTATTGCCAGTTTGTATGTTCAAGTTCTCTCTGGTTATTGCTAATCACTTTTCTTCCCATCTTTGAACATAGAACATAGTACATAGATCATAGAATAATAGTACAGCACAAGAACAGGGACTTTGGCCCACAATGTCTTTGCTATACATGATGCCTGGACGAATCACTTATCTGCCTGCACATAATCCATATCCTTCCATTCCCTGTATCCATGTAATAATAATAATAATAATAATAATAATAATAATAATAATAATAATAATAATAAATGTTATTTATGGGCGCCTTTCAAAAGTCTCAAGGACACCTTACAGAATTTGACAAGAGTAAAAAAACATATAATCAGAGTAAAATAAATAATAAAGACATCACCAATACACAAATTAAAGACAGAATTCGATCCAAAGACAAAAAAAATCAAAAACACAATGTGAAGAGAGAGCAGTGGCAGCTAAACCGCGCCAGCGTACACTCTCCCTTCCGACAGCCATCTTGGACACAAACTAAAATGATCAATAGGTACAATGTACCTATCCAAAAGTCTTCCACCGTATCTTCATTTAAGGTATTCTCCTGGCAGTGTGTTCCAGGCACTCATCACCCTAGGCATACAAAAACTAACCACGCACATCTCCTTTAAACTTTGCCTCTCTCAACATAAAACTATGCCCTCTAGTATTTGATTTTTTCATCTTGGGGAAAGGATCCTGTCTATCCCATCTATCTTTTTATCTTTTTATATTTCCTCTAGCCAGGATTTCCTGTCCTGCTGTACTGTTAAGTTTAACACCTCTGATGGGACAAATTACTTTTGAGATGAGAATGACTGATTGACTTAAAGATAGTGTGCGGAACCAGGCCCTTTGGCCCACCAAGGCCACACCAACCATCAATCACCCATTCACACTTTCTATGTTATCCCACTCTCTCATCCATTCCCTACACACCATGGGCAATTTACAGAGGGACAATTTACCTATGAAAGTCACATGTCTTTGGGATGTGGGAGAAAACCAGAACGCCCAGACGAAACCCACATGGTCACAGGGAGAACGTACAAACTCCATACAAACAGCACCCAAAGTCAAGATCGAACACGGGTTTCTGGCGTGTGAGGCAGCAGCTCTACCCGCTGCACCACTGTGCCGCTAATTGCTGCAAACGTCTTGGGAAATGCAGTCAAACAGTTCTTATCAAGAGTGTTTACTACAGCCATGGGGCTATTAAACACTAAAACCTCCAAATAAGCTCTGAACTACATCGACTTGGGGGCATTGGCTTTGTCTTTTTGCATTGTTATCGTTTGTTTGTTTGTTTTATGTGTGTGCATATATGTCTAAATTTGCATGGGGAAATTTGTATTTGTGTATGTTTCTGTGCATATATGTTCTATATATATATAATATATTATTTTGAGATGAGAATGATATATTAAAGATATATATACCAAGGCCACACACATCAATCATAAATATATTCTATATATACTATATATATATACACACCATATATATATATGAAAGTATATGCATAACATATAGGCGAAACCCACATACAGGGAGAACGTATATATATATAAGATATATAGGCAGCAGCTCTACCCGCTGCACCACTATATATATGCATATATGTGTGTGTGCCATGGGGCTATTAAACACTAAAACCTCCAAATAAGCTCTGAACTACATCGACGGGGGCATTGGCTTTGTCTTTTTGCATTGTTATCGTTTGTTTATATATACACATACATACACACACACACACACACACACAAATGCATGCATTTATACACATATGCACACATATATAATATGTGTGTGCGTGTATATATAATACATGTGTGTTTGTGTATATTTGTATGTGTGCATGTGCTCTACCATCTGTGCTGTCCAGTTAATGTGCATGGTTTTCGTGTGGCTTTATGAAATTATGAAATAACAGTTCGAGTTTGGGACTTTGTGTCACTTCCGTCTGGAAGGCGATTCCGGACTGTCAAAGCTTCCACAGCGAGATATAAAAACAAATTTTTTCCACGAGTGGTAGCTCTACTCAATAACCAAAAATCTGTAGCCTCCTTTTGCTCTGGTATTTTATTTAATTCACATGTTTAATCAATAATATTTTATTATTAATGTTTAATGTTTTATGTGTCATTCCTAACTGTCACTGTATGTCATGTTGTCACTTGTGGGTGGAGCACCAAGGCAAATTCCTTGTATATGAATACTTGGCCAATAAACTTATTCATTCATTTTTCATTCAAAATACCAGTTCGAGTTTGCCACCTTTTTACAATTCTACCTTGCTTTGATAATGCAGCTGTTCACAGAATGCAGATGTGGTTTCATCACCGAATCTCCAGAGATGAAGCTCAAAAGGCAATTGAACAACAAGGCCTTGTGGATGGGTAAGCAACTGTGTTAAAGTAATTATTTGTCCAGCTATGTAATTTCCATGATTTAAATGGCAAAGTTATAAAAAAGCAAGTGTTTCAACTACAGATCCACGATTGATTTTCCAGCAACTGGTGGTCCGGCGCATCCTTTAATCCGGATAAAATTATGAGAGCACACTTGAAATCTCCCCCAGAAGTCCTAGAAACATGGTACCGAGGCCGGATGAGGCGGCCGATCTCGACCTCATGGGGACTTCCACGGCCGATCGGCGGGTCGAACTTGCCCCCTGCGACCGGGGCTCTGGAACTCTGTCCGGCTGGAGGTGTCAGATCCGTTCCCATAGCCGACTTCCCAAGCCCATGACCTCTGTTGGTGCGGCAACATGGATAATCTAGAAAGGCGCTGGAATCTGGGTTGCCAGAAAATCTGTGGTGGACCTGTACTTTATAGTGAAATCTCTTCATTTTGAAATCAATTATTTTGTTTTTTCCTTGCTTTTTCTTACATTTATACGATCTTCATGTTAAGTCTTTAAACTTTGAATAATTAAGCCAAATGCTAATATTACTGAGATTTCTCTTTCTGTGTCTTCCTTCTGATGGGCTTTGTGTAATTAGGGCCGTGGGTGGTTTGACCTTTTGCATAATTATCCTCTGTAAAGAAAACACATTTTTTTAAACATTATCATCTAAGGTGCATTAATCAAAGCTATCACCGCAGAAGTTGTACATTTTGTTGTTGCCACCATAAAGTTCTAAAATGTGGTCCATAATAGGCTAAAGAAATGTGCATTTAAATATTTCACAGCTCTGTTGAAGCTGCAGAATAAGATGTTATAATTTTATTTTTAATTATTAATTTTAATTCATTAAATTAAATTAATAAAAATTACATTATTTATTATAAAATTCATTTATTGGAAGTTATAATATTATTTTTTTAAGATATGCTTTAATAGAATTCTGATGTCACACAGCGCAGAAACAGGCCCTTCGGCTCAACTCATTCATGCCCACCAAGATGCCCCAACTAATCTGGTCCCATTTGCCCCTATTTGGCCCACATCCCTCTAAACCATTTCCATACATGTACCTGTCCAAATGGCTTTTGAGTGCTGTTATGGTATCTGCCTCAACCACTTCCTCTGGCAGCTTGTTCCATATACCCACCACTCTGTGTGTGGAAAAAGTTGCCCCTTAGGTTCCTATTAATTCTTTCCCCTCTCAACTCAAACCTATGTCATCTGATTCTTGATTCCAATACCAAAACAATCAAAAATACTCACATAACTGCCTTCAACGTCATACAAATGGCACAAAAACAATCCAAAATGTCAACCAGTGGACATAAATATACAAAATTTAAACTTATTTGGAGAAAGGCATGTTTACACTCCATGCGGTTTTCTCGATTCCAATAATGGACTTTCCAAAACCTTTTTTAAACTGCTCTCCTTCAAAATTTGAATCATTTCTTGTGTATGACTCGATTGTAATCACGTATAGTCTTTCCGCTGACTGGATAGCATGCAACAAAAGCTTTTCTCTCTACCTCGGTAAACATGACAGTGAATAAGCTAAACTAAAAAAAGCCTAAAACAAACCATTTTTAAAACGGAGATTTATAATTTCTTGATTATCTAAGTGACAAAGGTTACAGGGAGAAGGAGGGAAAATTGGATTGAGAGGGAAAATGATATCAACCACAATTAAATGGGGGAGAAAATTTGATGGGCACATTGCCTAATTTTTTTCCTATGTCTGATCTGATGGTCATATGTTCTAAATGTAATGCCAGAGGGAGGAGTATCGGAAGAAGGGGACGGAGGGAGGGGAAAAGAGGTGCAGGATCAATGGGTATGCAAAGAATACAATGCAAACAAGTTGATGTGTATGTACAATATTTCTCCCTGTTTCATCATCTAGGATGTTCTTAGTACGTGACAGTCAAAGCAATGTGAAGAGTTTTGTTTTATCGTTATGTCATTACCAGAAGATAAGACATTTTCAAATTGTTCCGGTAAGTGGTTGGAGCTCAAAGATTTGCTGCAAATGTGTTAATAACATAGCGATTTGCTTAATATTAGTACATTTGAAAATGATAATGAATTAATTTTACTTTTAGCTTTTGTAAGTGAGGTCTTGTGTAAGTGGTGGGTGAATTGAACAAGCTGCCAGACGAGATTGTTGAGGCAGGTACAATAACAACATTTAATAGACACTTGAACTTGGACACGGATAGGAAAGCTTTGGGGCATCTTGGTTGGCATGGGTCAGTTGGGCCGGTGGAGCTGTTTCCATGCTGTCCTGTATTAGACACAAGGAACTGCTGATGCTGGTTTACAAATATAAGCGACTGAGTGCTTGAGTAACTCAGCGGGTGAGACAGCATCTCTGGAGAACATGGACAGGCGACGCTTTGGGTCAGGACCCTTCTTCAAATTGATTATAGTCAGGGGTAAGAAGCTGGAAAAGAGACTGGGATGGTACAAAGCCTGACAAGTGATAGGTGGATACAGGTGAGGGGGGTGATTGGCAGATGGGTAGAGTAAGTGACAAATGCCGGAGGTGAGAAGGAGACAAAATGATGTCAGATAAGGAGAGAAAAGGAGGAGTGAAATGTTAAGCCGGAGGGAGGGATATGGGTGGAAGGGGATTAAGGGGTTATGCAAAGAGGGGTGGGATAATGGGAGAAATGTATATGCGGGAGGCACAGGAAAGAGAGAGGGGGAATAGGGGAATGTCTCTTAAAATTGGAGAATTCAATGTTCATACTGTGTGGGAAAGAACTGCAGATGCTGGTGTGAAGAAGGGTCTCGACCTGTAACGTCACCCATTCCTTCTCTCCAGAGATGCTGCCGGTCCGGCTGAGTTACTCCAGCATTTTGTGTTTACCTTCAGTGTTCATACTGTTGGGTTCTAAGTAAAATAGAAATCGTTCAATGTTCATAAGTCATAGGAGCAGAATTAGGCCATTCGGCCCCTCAAGTCAATTTTGGAGCATGAGAGAGATCCGGAGCACCCGGAGAATCTTCACATGGTCACAAGGAGAACGTGCAAACTCCGTACAGACAGGAACCGTAGTTAGAATCGAACCCTGGAACTGTAAGACAGTAACTCTACTTCTGCATTACTGTGGCATCCCATTCATCAGAGCAGAATCAGGCAGAATCAGCACATCGTGTCTGCTCCGCCATTCAATCATGGCTGATCTATCTTTCCCACTCAACCCCATTATCCTGCCTTTTCCCCATAACCTGTGACACCCATTGCTAATCAAGAAAGAGGTTATCTCGAGTCCTGGCTACATCCTCGTAATGGCTGTGATCTTTCGTGTATATACAGTATTGTAAAAAGTGAGTGAAAAGGGTATTAAATATCAATGTTGATTAATTTTAAAGTTTAATATATTGGAACTATTTTATAATTTCATGTCATCAATACAGCTGGAAGAAGATGGAGAATTGTTTTATTCCCTGGATGAGGGTCACACCAAATTTACTGACCTTATTCAGCTGGTGGAGTTCTACGAACTTAACAAAGGAGCACTGCCCTGCAAGCTGAGGTACCACTGTACACGGAGTTCCCTTTGAAGCCATCGGCTCAGCAGAATGTCTTCAATAATAAATGGAGTGTGGGCTTAGAACAAAAACACCGAAACTGTGAGAAAGTATTTGTGATGAAGTGTGTGATGTCTCCGACATAGGGGAAGACTGCCTGTGTATTTGGATGGTTAGATTGATGCTCATTAATATTCCATCTTTGTGGATTTATTTTTCAATCCACTTGTCCATAAGGAATCAGTGTTTCTTTGGTTGCTGCTTGTAATGGGAGGCCCGTACCAAGGCAATCTGTGCGGCATCAGTAAAATCCACGCTGCTTGTCAGTTGTGTGGAAAGGAACTGCAGATATGCAGTAAAGAACTGCAGATGCCGGTTTAAATCGAAGATAGACACAAAATGCTGGAGTAACTCAGTAGGTCAGGTCGCATCTATGGAGAAAAAGGATGGGTGACTTTTTGGGTCGGGATGCTTCTTCAGACAGAACCCTGACTTTTTCTTACCTACAGTTCTCTCTCCTCAACAGTCAGTCTGAAGGAAGGATCTCAATCTGAAACGTCACCTATTCTATTTCTCCAGAGATGCTGCCTGACCCGCTGATACTTTGTGTCCATCTTCTTGTGAGTTGATGATCTGCGCGCAACAACTTTGATTGTGGAAACACTATTCTCATTTCAAAATGTATGCATGCCTTTCTTATTCAGATCACAATGCCTTGCTAACGGAACAATCCTTTCAATTGTAAAAGGCACCAAAACCTGAGATAAAATATGCCATTTTCTTGATACCCAAGGCAACAAATGAGCAGAGATGGATACAAAGTGTTGGAGTAAACGAGTCAGAGTGCGTTGTTCTTATTTGAAGTGTGTGAGCAGTGAGACAGAGGGGTATAAAATGAGGGTAGAAGCAATAGATAGCAAGGTGAAAAGTAAAAGGGGCAGGCAGACAAATCCAGGGCAAAAATCAAAAAGGGCCACTTTTCAACAAAATTGGATAAGGGGTAAGACCGTTGTAAAAACAAGCCTGAAGGCTTTGTGTCTCAATGCAAGGAGCATTCGTAATAAGGTGGATGAGTTGAATGTGCAGATAGCTATTAATGATTATGATATAGTTGGGATCACGGAGATATGGCTCCAGGGTGACCAAGGCTGGGAGCTGAACATCGAGGGATATTCAATATTCAGGGGGGATAGACAGAAAGGTAAAGGAGGTGGGGTAGCGTTACTGATTAGAGAGGAGATTAACGCAATGGAAAGGAAGGACATTAGCTTGGAGGATGTGCAATCGATATGGGTAGAGCTGCGAAACACTAAGGGGCAGAAAACGCTGGTGGGTGTTGTGTACAGGCCACCTAACAGTAGTAATGAAGTTGGGGATGGCATCAAACAGGAAATTAGAAATGCGTGCAACAAAGGTAAAACAGTTATAATGGGTGACTTCAATCTGCATATAGATTGGGTGAATCAAATTGGCAGGGGTGCTGAGGAAGAGGATTTCTTGGAATGTATGTGGGATAGTTTTCTAAACCAACATGTAGAGGAACCAATGAGAGAGCAGGCTATTCTAGACTGGGTATTGAGTAATGAGGATGGGTTACTTAGCAGTCTTGTTGTGCGTGGCCCCTTGGGCAAGAGTGACCATAATATGGTTGCGTTCTTCATTAGGATGGAGAGTGCCATTGTTAATTCAGAAACAAGGGTCCTGAACTTAAAGAAAGGTAACTTTGAGGGTATGAGACGTGAATTGGCCAAGATTGACTGGCCAATTAGGAAAAGGGGATATGCAACGAGACCAGGGTGTCATGGTACACCAGTCATTGAAAGTAGGCATGCAGGTGCAGCAGGCAGTGAAGAAAGCCAATGGTATGTTAGCATTCATAGCAGAAGGATTTGAGTATAGGAGCAGGGAGGTTCTACTGCAGTTGTACAGGGTCTTGGTGAGACCACACCTGGAGTATTGCGCACAGTTTTGGTCTCCAAATCTGAGGAAAGACATTCTTGCCATAGAGGGAGTACAGAGAAAGTTCACCAGACTGATTCCTGGGATGTCAGGACTTTCATATGAAGAAAGACTGGATAGATTTGGCTTGTACTCGCTAGAATTTAGGAGATTGAGGAGGGATCTTTTAGAAACTTACAAAATTCTTAAGGGGTTGGACAGGCTAGATGCAGGAAGATTGTTCCCGATGTTGGGGAAGTCCAGGACAAGGGGTCACAGTTTGAGGATAGAGCGGAAATCCTTTAGGACCGAGATGAGAAAAACATTTTTCACACAGAGAGTGGTGAATCTCTGGAACTCTCTGCCACAGAAGGTAGTTAAGGCCAGTCCATTGGCTGTATTTAAGAGGGAGTTAGATGTGGCCCTTGTGGCTAAGGGGATCAGGGGGTATGGAGAGAAGGCAGGTACAGGATACTGAGTTGAATGATCAGCCATGATCATATTGAAGGGCGGTGCAGGCTCGAAGGGCCGAATGGCCTACTCCTGCACCTATTTTCTATGTTTCTATGTTTCTATAATCCTATACAGAATTACTAATTCAAATTAAAATGTGAACTGAGCTCAACTTACTCATTTGTTAAAGAAACAAGGAACTGCAAATGTAAGTGTTATAGCAAAGATAGACACCAAGTGCTAGATTAACTCATCGGGTGCGATAGCATCACTGGAGAAAAAGGATGGGTGACGTTTTGGGTCGGGACCGTTCATCAGACTGAAAGTAGGGATTTGTGGGGGGGGGGGGGGGAAGGTTATGATCAGAAGACCAGGATCATTCAGGGCAGCTCCTTCTTACACAACCTACAAGCGTGCAGGTCTTTGGAATGTGGGTGGAAACCGGAGCACTGGACTCAAGGACTCAAGTCCTGACAACATCCTCGTAAATCATCTCTGCACTCTTTCCAACTTAATGGCATAATTCCTGAAGCAGGGCGACCAAAACTGAACACAATGCACATACACAATTACACCAAGTGGTGCAAAGAGAAACATAGCAGAGTGCAGAATATACAGTACAAGCGTTGCACCTTCCAGTTACAGAGAAAAAGTACAAGATCTGCAATGAGGTAGATTGGCAGATCGGGACTATTCCCTAGTTTATGGGAGGACCATTCAGAAATCTGATAACAGCGGGGAAGAAACTGTTCCTTAATCTAATAGTGTGTGTATAGAGGGGAGAAGAGAGAACGGCTGGGATGAAAAAGGTCATTGATTATGTTGGCTGTTTTCCCGAGGCAGCATTAAGTGCAGATGGAGTCGATGGTGGTTCATTAATTTATCTATGACAAATGTCATCAAAATAACAAGTACAAAATCAAAAACACTCTGATCCCTTATCTTTTAATTTGAAAGGTAGCTATAACTTATTTTTGTAACCTCTATCTTTTATTAAGCATTTCAATTATCAATAAATTTAGATTTACAATTCAATAATCCATAAAACACAATATAGTTAATAGGTTGTAATACTCTTGAGAATAATCTAAAAACTGTTTTTTAAATTAGTTTGCTAATAAGATTAATTATATATTTTCATCGTAATTTCTCAGGACAACATGTAGACAAATGTTATTGGTGCATGCTTAAATTAAAGTGATCTGGTGTCAATTTATTTATTTATTTCATAATAGACTTTATTCAAGTAATAAATATGTACAATACATGTACCGTGCAAAAAATTCATCCGACATTTTCGGAGGCTATACAAACATTCAATATAGTTTACACACATTTCTCAAATTTCTCCCCCACCCTTGCCACTCATGTGGCTCACTGGCGTGGAATCCCTTCCCTTATTTTGAGGGGGGTCTCCACCATACCCTGCCCCCATGTCCAGCAGCGGAAGGACCTTACACTGTGATCCTCCCCAACCGAGACTTGGCGTTGGCTGCACCAAGCTTCGATACGTCCCTCAGCACGTACAGTCGGCAACTGCAGCGGGCCAGTCGGCAACAGTCCCCGACAGACATCCTGCTCTGCTGGGAGGTCAACAATGCTCGGGCAGACCAAAGAGTGTCTTTCCAGTTGATGACCTTCCAGCAGCACTTGATATCAGTCTCTGAATGCATCCCTGGGTACAGTCTGTAAATCACAGAGTCCTCTGTGACAGAACTATTCGGAATATATCATGACAGGGACCAATGCAAACCTCTCCAGACTCTCTTTGCGAATCCACCCTCTGCAAAGAGGTGGGCAACCATCTCCTCTCCATAGCAGCTGTCTCGAGGGCAACATGCGCTGGTAGTGAGGTTCTGACGGTGCAGGAAGGATCTGACTGGAAGGGCTCCCCTCACCGCCAGCCAAGCCAGGTCTTGGTGCTTGTTGGTGAGTTCTGGCAATGAGGCATTTTGCCACACAAGCTGTGCAGTCTGCTCTGGGAACCACGCCACTGGATCCAGGGAGTCATTTCCCTACAGTGCCTGCAGGACGTTCCGTGCTGACCACTGCCCGATGGACTTGTGGTCAAAGGTGTTGGTCCGGAAGAACCTTTCCACAAACTACAGATGATGCGGCAATGTCCAGCTGATTGTCACATTGCGTGGCATCTGCGCCAGACCCATCCTTCGCAACACCGAGGACAGGTAGAACCTCAGCAGGTAGTGACACTTGTTGCCCACGTGCCTTGGCTCAACGCTCCGCCTGATGCAGCCACACATGAAGGTGGCCATCAGGGTGAGGGTGAAGTTGAGCACGCATTTACCCCCGTTGTCTGCTGACTTGTGCATTGTGGCCCGTCGCATCCGGTCTATCCTTGACCCTCAGATGAACTGGAAGACGGCCCGGGTGATCCCTGTGGCGTAGGAGGGAGGGACAGGCCATGGAGTGCATATCTGTGATAGTAAATGCAAGTTGTGAATTGCACTTTTGTGAAGGAACCTATTCTTAATCAGTCAACCTTTGGGACAATGGAGGATAATTAATAATTTAAGATTTCAGGAATTAAACAACATTTTTATTGTCATTTGCACCATTTCATTGTTTAAATATGCCCACAATTGGTTGGATGGCTTGACAATATTCCCAGAAGCAGACACTGGGTTTATGTTCATAAACAAGTTCAAATTCCTAGGTGTACGTATCTCCAAAGATCACACATAAATCTAATCCCAAAGAAAGCCTCTACTTCCTTAGAAAACTGAGGAGATTCGGTGTGTCGATCAATGTTCCATCAAACTTCCAAAGGGTTTACAGGGGAGAGCTTACTGACTGGTTGCATCACAGCCTAGTTTGGCGACTCAAACGCAAAGGAACAAAGTTGATCACAGAGGCTGGTGGACACTGTCCAGTCCGTCATGGACACTGACCTCCCCATCATCGAAGTGATCTACGGAGAGTGGTGGACACTGTCCAGTCCGTCATGGCCATTGACCACCCCGCCATCGAAGGGATCTACAGAGAGTGGTGAACAATGCCCAGTCCGTCACAGACACTGACCTCCTCACCATTGAAGAGATCAAAGGACAGCCAATATCCCACACCACATTGGCCGTTCTCATCTCGCTGCTACCATCGGGAAGAAGGTACAGAAGTCTGAAAACCGTGACCTCCAGGTTTAAGAACAGCTTCTTCCTAGCAACCATCAGGCTCTTCAATACTGCACAACACTAACCTCAGCAACTATGATCTTCTGCAGACTGTGTCTTTGGTTGCACTATGGACTTCGGTTTTTGCACTATTATGGCTACATAGTATTATTAATGTTTGTATATTTGATGCATATATTATCAGTGTGTAATTGTATTTATGGGAACATTAAGCTGCAGCAAGTAGAATTTCATTGTTCTATAGTTGGTACTTATGACAATTCAACACTCTTGAGTCTCAAATCCAAACTAAGGGATTTTAATTTAGTTGAGTTTAAAGATACAACATGGAAACAGGATCTTCAGCCCACTGCATCCACACCTACCATTGATAACCTGTTTGCACTAGTTCTATATTATCCCACTTTCTCACCCACTCCCTGTACACTAGGGGGAATTTACAGAAGCTAATTGACCTACAAACGTGAACGTCTTTGGGATGTGGGAAGAAACCAGAGCACCCGGAGGTATCCCACAAGGTCATAGGGAGAAACTATGCACAAACTCTGCACAAACTCTGCACAGGTAGCACCTGAGGTCAGGTTTAAACCCAGGTCTCTGTTGCTGTGCAGCAGCAACACCACCAAACGCATCACAGTATGCCATCCAGGCAATGATTTTAAAAACAATTGTATTATTACTTTAACATTTGAGGTGGCACAGTGGCACGGCAGTGAAGCTGCTGCCTTGCAGTGCCATATACCCAAGTTCAATCCTGACCTCGGGTGGTGTCTGTATGGAGTTTGTACGTTCTTCCTGTGAATGTGTGGCTTTTCTCCCACACTCCAAAGACTTGTAGGTTTGTAGGTTACTTGGCTTCTGTAAATTGCACCAAGTGTGTACGGTAGAAATAATGTACGGGTGATCGCTGGTTGGTGCGGACTCGGTAGACCGAAGGGCCTGTTTCCACGCTGAATCTCAAAACTAATCTGAACAAAATAACTGTCTATTAACTAATTCGTAAATTGACTTATTTCCGTCTGCTCTAAGTATTTCAAGATTTGACTCATTGGCAGCTTGTGATTTAGATATTTGTTACATATTGAAAACCTGTTATTCTGTTCACGATGGAAACTGACAGCTAACCTCAAGTGCTTGAACTGATTAATCAAGTGTAATGCTGGGGCAATTTCACTAAGATATATGTGATGGCAATGGGAAGAACAAATCAAATGATTGTGATGTATATGTTCATTAAAACAATTGCTTATTGGCTGTTCTCCAATGGCTTGAGATCAATGGGATTGTGGTGCCCAAATGTGACTGTTATAATATCTTTTGGAATATCCTGAATGTTGAAGCTAATTACCAAGTACAATCAGAACAGTCTGGTACAGAACCAGGGGACATAGGCTTAAGGTGAGAGGAGAAAGATTTAATAGGAATCTGAGAGGCAACTTTTTCACACAGAGGGAAGTGGGTGTATGCAACGAGCTGCCAGAGGAGATAGTTGAGGCAGGTACTTTAACAACATTTAATATACACTTGGACAGGTACATGGATATGAAAGGTTTAGAGGGGTATGGGTCAAATCCAGGTGGGTGGGACTAGTGTAGAAGGGGCACCTTGGTCGGCATGGGAATGCTGGTCCGAAGGGCCTGACTCTATGACTAATCAGTCAGAGCTGTAACCAAACCATAACAGTGCAAAATGGAAGTCCGTTGTGCATCCACAGATACAGTCCATTGAAGTTCATAGTAGTTGAGGTCAGCGTTGTGCAGTGTTCAAGAGCCTGATAGTTGCTGGGAAGAAGCTGTTCTGGAACCTGGAGGTCACGGTTTTTCAAGCTCTTACACCACCTTCTCAATCGTAGCAGTGAGATGAGGTCGTGGCCAGGGTGGTGTGGGTCTCTGATAATGATGGCTGTCTTTTTGAGGCAGCGCCTTCTGTAGATCCTTTGGATGGTGGGGAGGTCAGAACTCGTGATGGACCGGGCTGTGACTACCACTCTCTAGTTTAGCTTAGTACATTAATTTTATATATTATATACTTCTGTAAAATTTCAGGTCTATTTAGACAACAGACATTCTTAGTTTGCTAAATTCACTTCATTTTTATTATAAAATGAAATTAACTAATTAAGCTGGAAAAGGGGCAGGAAAGATTTGCAAGGATATTGCCAGGACTTAAGGGCCTGAGCTATAGGGAGAGGTTGAGCAAGCTGTGACTTTGTTTTTTGGAGGGCAGGAGGATGAGGGGTGATTTTACAGAGGTTTACAAGATCATGAGAGGAATAGATCTGGTTAATGCAGAAGGTCTTTTGTAGGGGAGTCAAGAACCAGAGAACAAAGGTTTAAGGTGAGTGGGGAAATAGCAACCTAAGTTAGCAACCTAACTTTTTTACACCAGGGTGGGTATATGGAATATGCTGCCAGAGGAGGTAGTTGAGGCAGGTACTGCCACAATGTTTAAGAAACATTTAGACAGGTACATGGATAGGATAGATTTAGAGGGTATGGGCCAAACACAAGCAGGTGGGACTAGTGTAGCTAGGACATGTTGGTTTGTGTGGGCTGGTTGGGCTGAAGGGCCCATTTCCAAGCTGTAACTCTATGATTAATCTTTTAAGAAGATATTTCTAATTGAACCACTTTAGCCAACATAATGCATTGTTGTGTTATTGTTACTTTTAACGCATTTCTAGGTTTAGTGGCATTTTCTGAGCTCTAGGTAGCAGTATTGTTTCACACATGTTACTCAGCACCTTCAGTATAAGACCAACATCACAATTAATATTTCTGCTGTTCTTTTAGCCTTGTTCACAGTAACAAATGCGAAAGGGGTAATGTAAGAAATGTCAGGGCAATCACTGAATATAATGTACTTGGAATCACAAGAGAACTTTTTAGTTAAATATTTTAGACATTTTAATGATCCATCATTTTAGAATTTTAATATAAATTTTAGAATTTTAGAAACTTCAGACTTTAGAGATACAGCGCGGAAACAGGCCTTTGGCCCGCCTGCGATCACCCCATACACTAACACACCGGGTACAATTATCCTACAAACCTGTATGTCTTTGGGACGTGGGAGGAAACCAGACGAAGCGCCCGGAGAAACTTACATGGTCACACGGAGAAGGTACAAATTCCATAGACAGCACCCAAGGTCAGGATCGAACCTGGGAATCTGGTGCTGTGAGGCAGCAAATCTACTGCTGTGCCGCCCATGACATTACAGGGCATAGAAACTGCCCCATCATTCCAACATGCCCCTGTTCATATGAGCTCATCCCATATGCCTGTATATGGCCCTGTCCCTTTAAATCTTCTCTTTCCATGTACCTGTCCAAATATTATAATATAATATTATATATTTCAAACCTTATAATTGTAGCCGCCTCTATAGTTTCCTCTGCAGCTCATTCCATATACCCTCCACTCTCTGTGTGAGTAAGTTGCCCCTCGGCTTCCTATTAAATCTTTCCCCTCTCTCCTTAGGTCTATGTCTTCCATTGGATTTTTGGAGTAGGATTTTTCCTGCCCTGGGAAAAAGATCCTCCTTTTTTACTCGCTCATGATTTCATACACGCCTATAAAACTACTCCTTAACCTCATACACTCCAGGGAAAACAGTTCCAGTCTGTCCAGCCTCTGGTCACAGGTATGTTACAGCAGGATATGGGTTGATTCAAGCATTCAATGGTATATTTATTGTCACTTGTACCGAGGTACAGTGAAAAGCTTTGCTTTGAATGCAACTCGGTAAAATCATGCAGCAGACCTCACCTAGGCAGTACACAAGTGTCGCCATGATTCTGGCATCGACAAAGTTACAAACATTCACCAAAATTCTTATCTACTGCCTGCCGCCACATGTGGCAACCAGGCACCCCCTTCCCTCGCCGTGTCCCCCTTCATTCTCATGCTCACATCCCCTCCCCCTCGCTCCCCCACTCTCCACTGTGTCCCACATCATTCTCGGCAGCCTTCCTCGCTCTCCGATAGTTTTTCCTCGGCTCTTCAACGGCCCCCCGATGTGAACCAAAGTGCCTATTTCCACGCTGTATCTCTAAAATCTCCAAAGACTAAATTGTAAAAACCCACTGAGTTCCTCCAGCACTCTGTGTTTCACTCAGGATTCCAGCGTCTGCAGTTCCCTGTGTCTGCCATCTTTCCCTGGTCTTGTCTATATGTGACTCTGGATCCATTCTATACTGTTGACTGCCAAATGCCCTCTGAAGTTGCCCATCAAGACCAAGGGCAATTGAGGATGGGTGATAAATCCTGGCCTTGACATTGATAACCAGATAGACAGAAAATGCAGGAGTAACTCAGCGGGTCAGGCAGCATCTCCGGAGAAAAGGACAGGTGTTGTTTTGGGTTGAGACCCTTCTTTAGACTGAGTATCAGGGGAATTGGAAACTAGAGTATGAAAAGGTGCAAAGAACAAATGAATGAAAGGTATGAACAGATCCTGACTACATGAATTAATTAATCAAAACGCATCTATTTCTGCTGTAATTTATGCTGAATGGTAAAATCACTGGCGTGGGAACAAAACCATTAGCATTTCAATTATTCAAGGGACGTGTGTGTGTGTATGTGTGTATGTATAATATATATAAAACATAACGATAAAATCTAAAACCTGATGTTTCTGTACAATTGAATAAAGTCATCATCAGAATTCCTTGATTGGTTTCCAAAATATTTCAAAGCTGTACATGCAGTCTGATATATATAAAATTTGCTTCTCAGTATGCTCCTGTCAAGCTAATTTTTTGGTAGAATAAATAATTCATTCTAATTAGGACTTCTAAGAGCAAAGGGACTTTAATATACTCCTTATTTTGTATGAGCTGTCTCTTATCTCAGCCAGAGATGACTGCCTGCGATCTTAAAACCTCCTTAGTGGGAGTTCTGTTAAAAAATAATTAGGAGCACGTTGAGAAATGCAAATGCAATATGTAAATATAAAATTATTTCGATATCCCTGAGTTTGTTAAAGTCTTGGGTCTGAGTCAGTTAAAAAGCTTTTTGAAAAGCTGTTCCGGTGAACATAATACAGAAATGGTGACGGTTAGATTAAGCTCAAATAAAGAGTAGCTGAAGTTAATGAAGTTCCAAGCAAGAAATGCTGGTCGCTTCCAGGTACTGAACATACTATGGACAAGTAACTTAGACCAGCTTCAAAACACAGCTACAACCAGAGGCGGCACAGTGGCGCAGCGGTAGAGTTGCTGCCTTACAGTGCCAGAGACCCGGGTTCGATCCTGACTATGGGTGCTGTCTGTGTGGAGTTTGTACGTTCTCCCCCTGCCCACATGGGTTTTCTCCCGGTGCTCCGGTTTCCTCCCACATCCCAAAAACATACATGTTTGCAGGTTAAGTGGCTTTGGTAAAATCTGTAAATTGTCCCTAGTGTGTAGGACAGTGCTGTACTGGTCATCGCTGGTTGGCGCAGACTAGATGGGCCGAAGAGCCTCTTTTCCTCTCTAAACTCTAAACTGGAGCCCTACAAGATGGCAAGCAAGCCAGGCGACTCTGCGTGCTGGACCCAATGGATCTCTTTAACTTCTACAACAGTGGGCTTTACTGGACTTTATCTTGCACTAAACATTACTCCCTTTATCGTGTATCTGTACACTGTGTTAGACTCGATTCTAACCATGTATAGTCTTACCGCTGGTTAGCAAGCAACTAAAGCTTTTAACTGTTCCTCAGTACTTGTGGCAATAAACTAAACTAAACTAAATGACTCATTTATTTATTTAGATGCCCTCTTCTTTCAGGAAACATTCCACCTTTTGCATTTGTGGGTGGAGAACTCACCTCTGTCTCCCCTGTATCCCATGGTTCTGCTCTTACTCCTTCTTCCCCAGACAGAACAATGGATCCTCACCCTATCACACTGCATACCCAACACATTATCCTCCAACATTTCCGTCGCCTCAAATGTGATCCCACTATCAGTCACATCTTCCCATCCCCACCCCTTTCTGCCTTCCGCAGTGAACGCTCCCTCCATAACTCATCCCTTCCCACCTGAACCACCCCCTCCCCAGGTACCTTCCCCTGCAACCGCAGGAGATGCTACACCTCTCGCTATACCTCCCCCCTCGCCTCCATCCAGGGACCCCAGCAGTCTTTCCAGATGGGATAGAAGTCCAAAGGCACCTCCTCTAACCTCATCTACTGCATCCGGTGTTACCGATGTGGCCTCCTGTACATCAGCAAGACCAAAAGTAGACTCGCCAACTGTTTCACCAAACCCAGTTCGCCAAGTCCTACTGGATCTCCCAGTTTCCAACCATTTTAACTCCCCTTCTCATTCCCATACTGACTTTTCTGTCGTGGGCCTGCTCAATTGCTGGAGTGAGATCACACGCAAACTGAAGGAACTGTAAAGAAGTGTCATCAACACACTGTGTCTTTACTTCACTTTATTCATACTGTAACATGCATTACTGCACTAGCTGTACGTGGTCTGTCACGGGAACTAGAGAGAGATCAGTGGGTGGGGAGGTTGTAATTATACTTGTGATATGGGGAGTGGTTAGTGGTGGTGAGGTCACTATGTTAAAGGTACATGCACATATCATCTACATCCTTCCCCTTAGAAACCAAAGGCAACAAGGTAGTGACAGGCCGACCACGTCACATGCGCTATAAGCAGTTGCGCAAAGTCGCCATAATGGACAGGCGGCTTGACAACGCGTCCCGACCGGGTTCGCATCTCGCCATCTCCCCTCCCTGCAGGAAAAAAAGGAGCAGGTGCAGGTGCAGGTGCAGGTGACCGAACCTGAACGGGGGACCCGGAAGGGGATGGAGAAGACGGAGAACAAGGAGGGGACGCGGGCGCAGCAGCGGGCAGACAGGCAGGCGAGGGAGGGTGAGACACGGGAGAAGTCGGCTGATAGAGCTGAGAAGGCAGGGACTGAGGCATGCGAGGAGCGGCGGGAGGGGTGGAAGACTGCAGCGATGGAGCAAAAGGGTCCGCGGGCGGAGGTGGTGGCTCGTTGACAAGCCACAGGTGCTGTCGTGACTGGCGGTAAACGGTGCTGTCATGGTCGACCAGATAGGACCGAGGCGAACCTGTGGAGCCGACGATGGTGGCGAGCCTGGAGTGACCGGAGGGAGACTGCATTCGGACAACTTGACCGGGGAAGAGACTCGGGAGAGAACGGCAGGACTTATCGTGGGATCGCTTCTGGATTTCGTGCTTAAGGGCAATGCGCTCCTGGACAGCAGTGGGCTTGAGGACGGAGGGCACTAGGGAGCGCTGGGCCACCGGGATCGGGGGCCTCGTGGTGCGAGACATGAGTCGCTGCACAGGGGAGCCCATGGCAGGGTCGCGGGAGATGTTGCGAAGGTTAAGGAGGGCAAGGTAAAAGTCACAGCGAGACAAACGACAATGTTCCAGCAAGTCTTTGGCACTGCGGATTGCACGCTCTGCCAGGCCGTTGCTCTGCGGGTACTCCGGGCTACTGGTGTAGTGGCGGAAATTCCAGCTGGCTGCAAAATCCAGAAACTCGGCGCTTGTGAACTGGCTGCCATTGTCCGACTGCAGACTGGCCGGTGAGCCGAAGGTAGCGAAGTGGCGGCGCAGCTTGCCGATAACGGCCGAAGAGGTGAGGGAGTGCAGCTGGTCAACCTCGAACCAGCTGGAGTAAGAGCCGACAAGGACCAGGAAGTGCTTGCCACGCCACTCGAAAATGTCAGTGGCAACCGCCATCCAGGGCAGTTCGGGAGCAGGCTGCTGCATAAGCGGCTGCCATTGCTGATGGGAGCGAGACTGTTGCAGATGGAGCAGGCAGCGACCCTCTCCCGGATGTACTGAGCCATACCGGGCCAGTAGAACTGGCTCTGAGCGTGAGACAAAGTGGCCTCGGCCCCAGGATGACCGCTGTGGGCGGCCTGAAAATAGTGGTCGTGCAGCGCAGCAGGTACAACCACCTTGTGTCCCTTCACAACCACGCCGTCATGCAGCACAAGCTCATCCCGGACCAGGAAGTAGGGCACGGCACCTGCCGGCAAAGCGGAGCAACGGTCCGGCCAGCCCTGCTGGATGACGGCTGCAAGCTGTTGAAGGGCAGGATCCTTGGCGGTGTGCCGGACCAGGGACTGCATCTGCTGTGAAGGTACAATATTGACTTTGAGCACCATCAAGTCAGACATTTCATATGGGTGGCGATCGGTGGACGTTAGCGGTGCGCGGGACCGTGTGTCGGCCACGAACATGTCCTTGCCTTTGCGATAGACAATCTCAAACGTAAAACGCTGTTCGTGGCCGATATCAGTGCAGGTGCATCCAACAGTGAAAATTTGCTGGGAGGAACCCGAGCCAGACAGAGGGAGTTCATCAGGCTGGTTCTGGGAACCGAGCGCGCTATCAGCTTGCACCAAATTGTTTAACATACGCCGTGGAGCAGCAACAGCTTCCCAGGGGAACGACAGGCAGCGGAGAAATGGTTCAATTTCCTGCAGAAGTTACACATTTTGCCCAAGGCAGGGCACACATTGAATTGATGGGAGGCAAAGTTACAATTGGGGCACCGCTGCGGGTTGCTTCCCCTGGGAGCAGTGGGCCCAAGTTGTCGTGGCGGACCCGTGTACCGCCAACGGGCAACAAAAACTGGCAGAGTTAATATCATGATCAGCCGGTGACACCGCCGAGGTGACAGCTTCGGCCATACGGCAGGCGTGCATGGCCTCGTTAAAAGACAGGTCGGGCTTGCGCAAAAGTTCAGCCCTCAGCTTCTCATCGCGTAGACCATAAACCAGGATGTCCCTGGTCAGTTCATCGGGGGTCAGCGTGTCCAGGTGGCACCGCCTGGCCAGGTGTCGCAGCGCAGCGACATAATTATCAATGGATTCACCTGGGTTCTGACGCCGCCCGAACATTTTAAAACACTCTAAGATGCAGTTAGAGGGGATGTCGCACATCGCGGTAAACCTAGCCATTAAACATACGCAGCGTAGACGAATGTCAGACCGTTCCAGGGCATCAGGACCAGCCAGGTTGAGAAGCAGAGAAGCTTTGACCTCGGGGGTGGCAGCAGGATGAGCGATTGTGACATAGTGGTCAAAGTCACGTCGAAAGACATCCCACCGATGGGCAATGTCAGAATCGAAGACAAGCACGTCGGGCTTGCGGCAGGAAGTGGCCATAACGAGGAAATAGAGAAAGGGGACGGGGATGTTAAAGGTACATGTACATATCATCTACAGAACAACACCTCATATTCTGCTTGGGTAGCTTACAACCCCAGTCGTATGAACATTGAATTCTCCAATTTTAGGTAACTCTCCCTCCTACTCATCTACCCCTCTCCTGCAGAAATTGTGTCTGGGAGCAGCTCCCGAATGAATGTGTTGGGGAACTGGAGCAGCAGCTGGATGACCTTAGGGTCATCTGGGAAAAATAGTTTCCTGGCCATGACCAATAGTGAAGTTGTCACACCAAGGATATCGGAAGGGCGAAGGTGAGTGACTGTGAGAACGAGGAGTAAATGTGGAGCGCAGGAGACCCCGATGGCTATACCTAATGAAAGCAGGTACACCCTCTTGGGAGCTATCGGGGCAGAAGACACTTCCAGTCAGAGTGGTGGACAGGTCGGTGGCTCCAATCCCAGCGATGAGACTCGACCGGCGAGACCGACGTTGGGCAGAGCCATGGTGGTGGGTGACTCCATTGTCCAAGGTGCGGACAGGAGATTCTGTGGCGGCAGGCGAGACTCGAGGATGGCCTGTTTCCTCCCCGGTGCCAGGGTACAAGATGTCTCGGACTGACTTCAGAATATCCTAGAGAGGGAAGGTGAGCAGCCGGAAGTGGTTGCGCACATGGGCACAAACGGCGTCGGGAGGCAGAGGAAGGAGGTTCTGCAACATGTCAATAACATGAGAGTTATTGACATGTCCCACTTAGGCAACTTTTTAGGCGACTGCAGGAGACTATGAGTAGGAGGAGACTATGCATTCGCCACATGGTCGCCACATGTTCGCAGGTGGTTACTGGGGAGTCGCCTTCATGGTCGTGAGGAGTTCTCGCATTCTGGGAACTAGTCGCGGCCTCGTTATGGTTGCCGTGAATTTTTCAACATGTTGATAAATTAGCGGCGACCAGAATGAAGCCGCTATGGAGAGTAGCGAGAATTCTCGTGCCGTAGGTGGGTCGCCAGGAGGTCAAAGATTCTCAGAGGTTCTCGTAGGTTGTAGCCGGTGCTGACCGGTGAATTTCATTGGCTCTTTGGGAAAAAAAAGGTAAGCAGTAGTTTTCAGAACCAAGGATAACCGACCGACAATGTTAAATGTCCGCCGAGCTCCACAGCCGTGTATCTCTGGTTTCTTAAATGTTGTCTCCACTCCTTCTCCCCCCCCCCTTCTCCCCCCTATCCCCCCCCCCCCCCCCTCTCCACCCTCCCCCCTCTCTTTTAAAGGACTTACCGTCTTTTTACAGCGCCAATCTTCCTGTTCATCACGGTGTGTGTCTTTTTCACCTTGGCTTTGCACCGTGTGAATTTTTTAGACAGCGATCCCCTCGCTTGCCCTGTCCCCCGCCTGCATAACGGGCTGGTGAAAGAAGCGGTGTGTGTGTTCCACTCTGACAGTTGCCGTTCCAATTGACGGTTTTTCAGGCAACTGCCAGCAACTTGAACAAAGGTATGTAACAAAGGTAATGCTACTACAGTGGTTATGGGAGATTTCAACATGCAGATAGACTGGGAAAATCAGGTTGGTACTGGACCCCAAGAAAGGGAGTTTGTGGAGTGCTTCCGAGATGGATTCTTAGAGCAAAATACTGGAGCCTACCAGGGAGAGGGCAATTCTTGATTTAGTGTTGTGTAATAAACTGGATTTTATAAGGGAACTCGAGGTAAAGGAACCATTAGGAGGTAGTGGCCATAATATGATGTTTTAATCTGTAATTTGAGAGGGAGAAGGTAACATTGGAAGTGTCAGTATTGCAGTTGAACAAAGGGGACTATGGAGGCATGAGGGAGGAGAAAGGGCAGGTATTTCTGGGAATAATCTAGAAGTTGCAGGATCATTTCATTCCAAAGAAGAATAAAGATTCAAAAGGGAGTAAGAAGCAACTGTGGCTGACAAGGGAAGTCAAGGACAGTATAAAAATAAAATTGAAGACGTATAACCTAGCAAAGATGAGCAGGGAGCCAGAGGATTGGGAAACTTTTAAAGATCAACATAAGGTAACTAAAAAGGCAATATGGGGAGAAAAGATTGTGCGAAGGTAAGCTAGCCAAGAATATATAGGAGGATAGTAAAAGCTTCTTTAGGTATGTGAAGAGGTAAAAAATAGTTAAGACAAATGTGAGTCCTTTGAAGACAGAAACTGGTGAATTATTATGGGGGACAAAGAAATAGCAGACGTGTTGAACAGGTACTTTGGTTCTGTCTTCACTAATGAAGACACAAACAATCTCCCAGATGTACTAGGGGACAGAGGACCTAGGGTGATGTAAATTAACTGAAGGAAATTCACATTAGTCAGGAAATGGTGTTGGGTAGACTGATGGGACTGAAGGCTGATAAATCCCCAAGGCCTAATGGTCTGTTTCCCATGGTACTCAAGGAGGTGGCTCTAGAAATTGTGGATGCATTGGTGATCATTTTCCAATGTTCTATAGATTCTGGATCAGTTCCTGTGGATTGGAGGGTAGCTATTGTTATCCCACTTTTCAAGAAAGGACAGAGAGAAAGCAAGGAATTGTAGACCAGTTAGCTTGACATCGGTGGTGGGGAAGATGCTGGAGTTGATTATTAAAGATGTAATAGCAGCACATTTGGATAGCAGTAACAGGGTCGGTCCAAGTCAGCATGGATTTATGAAGGGGAAATCATGCTTGACTAATCTTCTGGAATTTTATGTAACAAGTAAAATGGAAAAGGGAGAGTCAGTGGATGTAGTGTACCTGGACTTTCAGAAAGCATTTGCTAAGGTCCCACACAGGAAATTAGTGGGCAGAATTAGTGCACATGGTATTGTGGAAAGGGTATTGACATGGATAGAAAATTGGTTGGCAGACAGGAAACAAAGAGTAGGGATTAACAGATCCTTTACAGAATGCCAGTGAGGTGCTGCACGGCTTAGTGCTGAGACCGCAGCTATTTACAATATACATTAATGATTTAGATGAAGGAATTAAAAGTAACATTAGAAAAATTGCAGATGACACAAAGCTGGGTGGCAGTGTGAACTGTGAAGAGGATGCTATGAGGATGCAAGGTGACCTGGACAGTTTGGGTGAGTGGGCAGATGCGTGGCAGATGCAGTATAATGTGAATAAATGTGAGGTTATCCACTTTGGTGGCAAGAATGGGAAGGCAGATTATTATCTGAATGGTGTCAGGTTAGGAAAAGGGGAAATACAATAAGACCTTGTACATCAGTCACTAAAAGTAAGTATGCAGGAACAGCAGGCAGTGAAGAAAGCTAATGGCATCGTAACAATACGAGTTGAGTATAGGGGCAAAGAGGTCCTTCTGCAGTTGTACAGGGCCCTGGTGAGACCACACCTGGAGTGTTGTGTGCAATTTTGGTCTCCTTATTTGAGGAAGGACATTCTTGCTGTTGAGGGAGTGCAGCGTAGGTTCACAAGGTTAATTCACAGGATGACAGGACAGTCATATGATGAAAGAAAGGAACGACTAGGCTTGTGTTCACTGGAATTTAGATGGATGAGAGGGGATCTTATAGAAACATGTAAAATTATTAAGGGATTGTACATGCTAGATGCAGGAAACATATTCCCGATGTTGGGGGAGTCCAGAACCAGGGCGCACAGTTTAAGATAAGGGGTAGGCCATTTAGAACTGAGATGAGGCAAAACTTTACATTTAAAAGAGAGTTAGATAGAGCTCTTCGGGCTAGCGCAATCAAGGGATATGGGGAGAAAGCAGGAACGAGGTACTGATTGTGGATGGTCAGCCATGATCACATTGAATGGTGGTGCTGGCTCGAAGGGCCGAATGGCCTACTCCTGCACCTATTGTCTATGTATCTATGTATCTATATGTATCCTTCCATTCTCGCCTTAATTTGGCATCACGTTCAGCACAGACATTGTGGGCCAAAGGGCCCTTTCCTGTGTTGTATTGTTCTACTTTCTAACGTGCAAAAGTGGATTTAGTAAATTTTGCAATTCATACCACTGCCCTTTATAATCAAAATGAAAGGGCAATTACATGAGAAGGAACTGCTTAATAAGGTTGTATCTATTAGACAAAATGTGTTTTATATATATGTCTGGACACAAGGAACTGCAGATGCTGGTTTACAAAAGAGGACACAAAGTGCTGGAGTAACTCAGCGGATCATCCAGCATCTCTGGACAACATGGTAAGGGTGATGTTTCAAATCAGCACCCTTCCTTAGTTATATATACACACACATAGCTGTAACAAATATATATATACATGTATATATTAGGATAAATGCAACGTAATATCAATTATCGCCAACATTCTTTACCTTATCCTAAGATCCTTCTCTTTTCAATGTGATAATTTAGACATACAGGAAGTCGTCTTGCTAATTTACATTTGAAAGCCACACTTGCTACCATTTGTGTTAATTTGAACACTTGAAACCCTTGGAAAAAATAGATCATTTTTGTGTATGGTAATTCTCAGTGTTTAATAACTCTTCAGAGTGCCACTACAGATCTGTGGAGGACCATTTTCAGCAGCCTCAGTTGGCAACCTTATTGCTAGGCTTTTTGAACGGAATAAAAATGTTTTATGCATGGCTCTCCATACAGACGGTAAAACGATGTTGCTGAGATGAGCAAATATCAGGTCCAAGTAATAGGGAAAAGTTTTGGAAAGGACGGAGTAATATTTTGTCACGTTTCCAAGGTGCAAGCGAGCGGCAATATTTCCTGCAAGGACAACTTGTCAGTTTAAGGTCATGTCTATAAATTCAGAGTGAAATGATCTTCATCTGCTCGCGTTTAACAGTGGAGAACGGCCAGACGCTGTAGGCAGACTACAGATGATCACAGCTGAAATACTGCAAGATGTCTTTTTTGGGGGGTAGAGTGTATATTTTAAGCTCTTCGACTCCGCAAAATCAATGAAAAAGCAGCATCGAAAGGATCTGCAGGAGTGTATGGGAAGGAACTGTAGATGCTGGTTTACACGGAAGATAGATACAAAGTGCTGGAGTAACTGAACGGGTCAGACAGCATCACTGGACAAAAGGAATAGGTAGCGTTTCGGGTTGAGACCCTCCTTCAGACTGAGAGTCAGAGTGGGAGGGAAACTAGAGTTATGAAAAGGTACAGAACAAATCAGAGCCAACAGCAATGACCCAGGAAAGGTGGAGCCCACAATGGTCCATTGTTGACTGTGAAGATGTGATAATGAAGGGATACAAACAGTGAAACTAGCAAGACGACCAGCATGGGGGAGGGATGGAGAGAGACGGTTACTTGACATTAGAGAAATCAATATTCATAGCGCTGGGTTGTGAGCTGCCCAAGTGAAATATGAGGAGCTGTTCCTCCAATTTTCACATGGCCTCACTCTGACAGTGAAGGATGCCCAGGACAGAAAGGTCTTTATGGGAATGTAAGGGGAATGAAAACGTTTGGCAAGCAGGAGATTGTGTAGGCCAAGGTGGACTGAGTCTACTTGCTGCAAAAAGGCAGCCAGCATCATCAGAGACCGACACCATCCTGGCCACACTCAATGGGTCTGGTAGCATCTGTGGAGGGAATGTACAGGCAATGTTTCTTCAGATTAAGAAATCCGGACATTACAGTTTTCAGCTTCCTGTACCGTATTCCAGATGATAGCAGTGAGATGAGAGCATAGCCAGGGTGGTGTGGGTCTCTGATGATGGTGGCTGCCTTTTTGAGGCAGCGACACTTGTAGATCCCTTCGATGGTGGAGAGGTCGGTACCCGTGATGGACTGGGCAGTGTCCACCAATTTTTGGAATCTTCATAATTCCTGGGCGTTCGAGTTGTCGAACCAGGCCGTGATACTACCGTGATGATGGAAGTAAGAATTGTAAGTAATCCTTGCACTCCGTCCCTCCCCCACCCTCGTCATCCTGCGAGTTTCACTGTCCGTATCCCTTCATTATCATCTCCTCCACAGTCAACAATTGTGGGCTTTTTGTGGGCCATTGTGGGCTCCTTGGTCATTGGTGCCAGCTCTGATTTGTTCTGTACCTTCTCATACCTCTAGCTTCTCTCTCTCTCTCCTGACTCTCAGTCTGAAGAAGGGTCTCGGCTCTCCATAGATGCCTGACCTGCTGAGTTACTCCAGCATTTTGTGTCTACCTTACGAATGTCATCGTTCCGATTCGGGACACATGACAATAAAACACTCTTGACTCTTGAGTTTACACTGTAGCAGCTGGGTGGTAATCCTTTCCCATCCATTTCCATTATTTCCCTTTCAACATCTTAACAGGAAATGTGATTGAGTGTAGACAGGAAAAAACACACACTGAACTAATTCTAATAACATTCTTCATCAGCTTGTCACCTGCTATGTGTCATGCAGAACCACACCAATAGTAAACGAGACTTCCACATGCCCAGCATCTAATATTTGCCCTCTGACAGCAAGTTGTAACATTTGCCGACCAGGCTGCAATACAGGTCGGCAGCCTTGGTTCCAGATCCTTTTTGGATTATCCGATTTGCCGGAACTCCATCAGTACTGGAACGTTCCGACTAGGTCAGTGAGGGGCTGAGATCCCGGCCCGCAAAGACGGCCTCGGAAGTCGGCTATGGGAACCGATCTTCCAGTTCCGGCCGGGCCAGAGCCCTGGCCGCAGCGGGACAATGCCACCCACTAATCGGATCCCTATCTAAAATTGAGATCAGAATGGAGATATACAGTAGAAACAATATCTTTTACGGTACTATGCGTGATTTACACTGCTGACTGCCTTTAATATTAGTCATAGAGTCCCAGAGCACAGAAACAGTCCCTTTGGCCCAACTCGGCCATACAGACCAAGATGCCCCATCTAAGCTAATCCCATTTGCCCACATTTAGTCCATATCTCTCTATAGCTTTCCTATCCATGTACCTGTCTAAATATCCTTTAAATGTTTGTATTGTATCTTCTCTGGCAGTTTATTTCATACACCCACCACCCTCTGTGGGGAAAAGGTTGTGCCTCAGGTTCCTATTAAATCTTTCCCCTCTCACCTTAAACCTTTGTCTTCTGGTTCTTGATTCCCCAACTCTAGTAAATAGACTATCTGCTTGTATTTATCTGGTTATGTCTATTTAAAAACTCAATAATGCATTAAAAGCATAAAGCTGGGCTGAAGGGAACGAAATACTGGAGCATTCAGACAGGAGAAATATTCTTGAAGCAATTGGCATGAGATCTAGCAATTGTTGCCCTTGGCTACTTAGAAGTCAAGGCATATCTACAGCATTCCTCAAACTAACCAGTGCAAGGGATGTTAGTAAAAACACTGGCATGTAGACAAAGCCAAAAATAATGGTGAGCCTTTTATCATTACAAGGCGTTTAACATAACACAGGTGTTGGGTCTGTTCAAATGTGATTCTGCGTCAAATTAATTTGCTTTATATTTTGATGATTAATTCAGTAATGTCTCACAATATAACCTGCAACTTCACCAAGCTAGTTAAAAATGGATTGTTCTATCTCCTGGATTAATGCAAAAGAATCAAAATGATTACTTTTGTTGTTGAGAAGAAAGCAGTAGAAATATATTGGGTAGAGAGGGATGTTGGTGTCCAAGTTCATAATGTCCTGAGAGTGGTGACACATGTGGTAAGGAAGGCATATGGTATGCTTGCTTTCATCAGTCCATGTATTGAGTATAAGAGTCAGGAAATCATGATGCAGCTTTATATGATGTTGGCCTGCTCACGTTTGGTGTATTGCGTGTGGTTCTGGCCACCCTATTAGTTTAGTTTAATTTAGTTTAGTTTAGAGATACGGTGCAGAAACAGGCACTTTGGCCCACTGAGTCCACACCACCCAGCGATCCCTGCACACTAACGCTATCCTACAAACTATGGACAATTATACAATTTTTACCGGCCAATTAACCAAAAAACCTGCACATCTTTGGATGTGTGGGAGGAAACTAGAGCGCCTGGACACCATAAATAGAAAGCATTGGGAGGCTTTGGACAGGGTGCAGAAGATGTTTACCAGAATGATGCCTGAATTAAATGGGTATTAGCTACAGGGAGAGGTCCCGTTTTAAACTTTGCCGCGGGAGAGCTCTTCCCCCGCCCGTTGCTGTTGCACTGCGTGAGACGCTATGTCGCGCATGCGTGCTGGCGGGGTCTTCACGTAGTCACTCATGTGACTCCGAAGTAAAATAGCCTGATGGCTGTGGGGAAGTAGCTATTCTATAGTAGTATATAAAGTAGCTATAGGTTCATTTTAAGTTACTGTTATTTGTTTTTAAATCTCTGAATGGGCTCGCCCCGCCTTACCTCTCTGAGCTGCTCCACCCATACACTCCTGCCCGGTCCCTCAGGTCAGCTGGTCAGCTGCTCCTGGAGGTACCGAGGTCTAGTCGGAGGCTCAGAGGGGATAGAGCCTTCTCTGTTGCTGCTCCGGCACTCTGGAACACCCTGCCGCTGCACATCAGACAGGCCCCCTCACTGTCCATCTTCAAATCCAGTGTTAAAACGCATTTGTACTCCCTGGCTTTTGACCATGCCTGAGGCTTTGCTTCTGTTTGTGGTGTTTTTGATGTTTCTTTATTTTACATGTCTTTTCTACTATTTCTTTTGATTGTTATTTTTGGTGTGTATTAACTTTTTTGTCAATGATTAGTGATGTTCAGCACTTTGTTGCAGCTATGTTTGTTTTTAAAGTGCTCTATAAATAAAATTATTATTATTATTATTATTCCTGAACCTGGTTGTTGCAGTATTCAGGCTACTGTACCTTCTACCTGAAGGTAGCAGGGAGATGAGTGTGTGGCCAGGATGGTGTGGGTCTTTGATGATATTGCCAGCCTTTTTGAGGCAGCGACTGCGATAAATCCCCTCGATGGAAGGAAGGTCAGAGCCGATGATGGACTGGGCAGTGTTTACTACTTTTTGTAGTCTTTTCCTCTCCAGGGCGCTCAAGTTGCCGAACCAAGCCACGATGCAACCGGTCAGCATGCTCTCTACTGTGCACCTGTAGAAGTTAGAGAGAGTCCTCCTTGACAAACCGACTCTCCGTAATCTTCTCAGGAAGTAGAGGCGCTGACGAGCTTTCTTGATAATTGCATTAGTGTTCTCGGACCAGGAAAGATCTTCAGAGATGTGCACGCCCAGGAATTTGAAGTTCTTGACCCTTTCAACCATATAAACGAGGGGCTGTGGGTCCTCCTCCTACTCCTTCCAAAGTCCACAATCAGTTCCTTGGTTTTGCTGGTGTTGAGGGCCAGGTTATTGCGCTGGCACCATATGGACAGTTGCTCGATCTCTCTTCTATACTCTGATTCATCCCCATCAGTGATACGTCCCACAACAGTGGTGTCGTCAGCGAACTTGATGATGGAGTTCGCACTGTGACTGGCTGCGCAGTCATGAATATAGAGTGAGTACAGCAGGGGGTTCTGGTCACCCTATTAGTTTAGTTTAGTTTAGTTTAATTTGTTTAGTTTAGAGACTGGCACTTCGGCCCACTGAATCCACGCCAACCAGCGATCCCTGCACACTAACACCATCCTACAAACTATGGACAATTTTACAATTTTTACCGAAGCCAATTAACCAAAAAACCTGCACCTCTTTGGAGTGTGGGAGGAAATAGAAAGCATGTGGAGGCTTTGGACAGGGTGCAGAGGATGTTTACCAGAATGATGCCTGGATTAAAGGGGTATTAGTTACAGGGAGAGGTTGGATAAACTTGGATTGTTTCTCTGGAACGCTGGAGGTTGCGGCGAGACCTAATAGAAGTGTATTAATATATGAGAGGCATAGATGGGGGTAGACAGACAGAAGCTTTTTCCCAGGATGGAAAAAATCAAATACTAGAGGGCATAGCTTTAAGGTGAGTGGGGCAAAGTTTAAAGGAGATGTACAGGCAAGCTGTTTTACACAGAGGGTGGTCAGTGCCTGGAACATGTTGCTGAAACAGATATGATAGTGGCATTCCGAATAATTTGGGTAGGCATATGAATATGCAGGGGATGGAGGGATATGCGTTATGTGCAGGTAGATGAGAATTGGTCTTGGCATTATGTTCTGCAGAGACATTGTGGGCTGAAGGGCCTGCTACTGTGCTGTACTGTTCTATGTTCTGCACTATATGAAATGAGGATCAATCAGCAAATTCTAGCAAATGATTAGTATCCCTCTGATGCAGCATTTCACTGTGGATAGACACAAACTGCTGGAGTAACTCAGCGGGACAGGCAGCATCTCTGGAGAGAAGGAATGGGTGACGTTTCGGGTCAAGAACCTTCTTCAGACTGATGTCAAGGGAGAGGCAAAATAGATAACATTGATAAAGAAGTGCTAGGTGTGAAAACAGGACATAGGGAATGGAGATCAAGGAAAATGTTGAATAGATCATCGTTAGCTAGAAAAAATAACAACAAAGCAAACAGAGATAAAATGTAGTTAGAGACAGTAAGACCGGTCGGAGAACTGGGAAGGGGGAGGGATGGAGAGAGAGGGAAAGCAAGGGTTACTTGAAGTTAGATAGGTCAATGTTCATACCGCTGGGGTGTAAGCTGCCCAAGTGAAATATGAGGTGCTGTTCCTCCAATTTACACTGGGCCTCACTCTGACAATGGAGGAGGCCCAGGACAGAAAGGTCAGTGTGGGAATGGGGATGGGGGTTAAAGTGTTTAGCAACCAGGAGGTCTAAGCAGACTGATTTCACTGTGATATTGGGTTTTTCTCTGGAACTGTTATGCTACAATGCTGAGAAACTATATTTTGCACTCTGGTCATTTTTCTGTGCACTCCCTGTTTTAATTGTGTAGGCCTTGATTGCATTAATGTAAAATGTTATCACTCTCTCTTCTCCCCTCACCTATCGTGCAGAAGGTGCAAAAGCTTTAAAGCGCGTTCCTCCAGATTCAGGAACAGGTTCTTCCCGCTGTTATCTGACGACTGAATGGTCCACCTATAAGCTAGGGTATAGACCCAATCTTCCAACCTACCTCTCTACAGACTTCACAGTTTTCTCTGTAATGTTATAACACTATAGTCTGCACTCTGGTATTTTTTTCTTTGCACCATCTGTTGTACTTGTGTGTGGCATGATTGTACTCATGAATAGTATGATTTGAATGGATAGTACGCAAACAACAGTTGTTCACTGTACACATGGCAAAACCAACCCTAAACCTAACCCTGCAAGTTGCAATATTTTATATAATTCTATTTATGGCAATTAGAAAGAGAGTTTTTATTTTCAGGCAGTTTGCATTTTACGCTGAGGTTACGTGCTTGAAAAGCAGTGCATAAATCAGAAATCACATAAATCAAACATATCCCAAGCACCACACACGACTTAGCTGCCATACAGTGCCAAGCATAAATCTGAGTGCATTATTCTGAAAATAGGTGGGCTTAAACTAAACTTTGGTAGTAATTAGACAAGCACATTATTCTATCCATGCTTAAATCAAGTAAAACGTGAGGTCAAAAGCTCAATACAAACTCCATGCAGGCAACACCCATAGTCAGGATCGAGCCCGGGCCTCTGATGCTGTAAGGAAACAATTCTACTGCTGCACATCTGTGTAGGGAGTGAATGCAAAAATAGACTAACATAGAACTGGTGTGCATGGGTGTTCGATGGTCAGCGTGGACTCGGTGGGTTGAAGGGCCTGTTCCCATTCTGTATCTCTTAAAAAACACAGGCGAGAACTTGCTAGTGATTCTGTTCGTAGAGATTTATGCTCCTGTCCCACTTAGGAAACCTGAACGTAAACCTCTGGAGACTTTGCGCCCCACCCAAAGTTTCCATGCGGTTCCCGGAGGTTGCAGGTGGTTGCCGGAGGTTGCAGGTAGTGGACGCAGGTAGGGAGACTGACAAAACCCTCTGGGAACCTCCGGGAACCGCATGGAAACCTTAGGTGTGGCGCAAAGTCTTCAGAGGTTTCCGTTCAGGTTTCCTAAGTGGGACAGAGGCATTAGAATGATTCTAATGTGCAACATTCACTTTTTCCCCTGTGTATACAATGGCTTATCATTTGCACTGTCAGGGATTTTTTTATTAAGAGGGCAGGCATTTACAGTGAAGCTTGCTACCTTGCACACCAGGAATCTAACTTCCTTTCAAACCAACCATCTGCACTTGAAGGAAAAAAACTGACCCTACCTTTAAGGTGAGAGGGGCAAAGTTTGAAGGAGATGCGCAGGGCAAGTTGTTTTATACAGAAGGTGCCGTGGAAGCATTGCCATGGGTAGTGATGGAAGCAGATATGACCATGATGTTTAAATAATTTTTGACTCGGTACATGTATATGCAGGTAATAGAGGGTTATGGATTATGCGCAGGCAGGTAAGAATTAGTTAAATTTACTTTAGATATACAGCGTGGAAACAGGCCCACCAGCCCACACAAGTCCGTGCTGACCAATGATCACTCATACACTAGTTCTATCCTACACACTGGGGACAATTAACCTGCAAACCTGCAGAAACAAAGATCGACAGATGCTGGTTTATACCAAAGATAGACACAAATTGCTGGAGTAACTCAACGGGTCAGGCAGCATCTCTGGAGAAAAAGGACGGGTGATGTTACTCGATCGGGACCCTTCTTCAGAATCAAAGTTGCATGTTCTTGGAATGTGGGAGGAATCTGGAGCAGCCGGAGAAAACCCACTTGGTCACAGGGAGAACATACAAACCCCGTACAAACAGCACCTGTAGTCAGGATTGAACCCGGTTCTCTGACGCCGTAAGGCAGCAACTCTACCACTGTGCCGCCCTAGTCTTGACATCATGTTCAGAACTGACACCGTGGACTGAAGGGCCTGTCCTTGTCCTACATTCCATGTATCAGTTCTGAAACTAACAAAAATTAGTCTCCCCTCAGCCCTAGTCTAGATGAAAGCAGTCACATTACAAGCAGATTTATACCTAGTCTTCATGCCACTTTCAAATCATGCACAGCACAATGGAGCAGTGGACTAGCCTAGTATGGCAACTTGGCCTGGCATGAACAAGGTAGGCTGAAGGGCCGGTTTCTGTGTCCTGTCTCTAATTATAAGCCTATAATTGGTTGATTTTTGCTGTTTAACATCTCAAGATTTATCGGAGGGTTAAATTGAACATTTTATTTTTCTGTTTTCCATTCCTTTCCATTGACGGAACTAAATAGCTTCTGAATCATTAATTTTTAATTGATCATGTATTTAATTCGTAGCCAAACAAGCTGTTTCAAATACGCTTTCGATAGTACGCTCTGCTGTAATCAATCACTGTTTTTCTGTCCCAATGGTTTTGAGGGAAAGGTTTGGCACCTTTGTGGGTCATGTATCTGATGCCTCACAACAGATGTGCAACAGAGGTGAAGCATTAAATGCACAATTGTGCTTCCATGGTCATTTTGGAGATTGTGGGACCATCAAAATTAGGATGCGTTGTCTGTGAAAAGATACAATTTGAATTCTGAGTTAAATATGATGTCATAGAGAGTCATAGAGTGATACAGCACGGAAACAGGCCCTTCGGCCCACGCCGACCATCTCTACACTTGTCCCACCTGCCTGCATTTGGCCCATATCCCTCTAAACCTACCCTATCCATGTACCTGTCCAAATGTTTTTAACCACTGTTTTAGTACCTGCCTCAACTACCTCCTACAGCTGCTTGTTCTATATACCTACCACCCTTTGTGTAAAAAAGTTGCCCCTCAGATTTCTATTACTCAGCGGGCCAGGCTGAATCTCTGGAGAACATGGATAGGTGATGTTTCGGGTTATTAAGGGTCTCAACCCAAAACATCACCTATCCATGTTCTCCATAGATGCTGCCTGACATTCTGCGTTACTCCAGCTATCGTGTTTGTTTTCTAGGTCTGCACAAAACTTGAAAGTCTTTAGTTTACAACAGAAGTCTTTAATGTTTCACGCAATGCTGGCAGCAATACCAATGACAATGGCTGCCCGCATACTGTCTACTGACAGGATCAACTATATACAAGACATCTCCCTTTGTCCTGTGTAGCGCCACCTGCTGCACGGGAGGAGCAACGGGTCCTCCCACCACACACAGTCTACCAAACATCACACTCCCCCTTTTCAGTTTGAATGTCTCTAATCCTGAATGAGTCGCCTTGGTACCACGGTTGCAACGTGTCGATCGACAAAGGACCACAGGCAGATCGGCGGGGAGTTCATCTGGCGGAACTTCGTCAGACCTGGGGAGGGGCAAGTCAGGGACTCCAGTATCGACAGTGGGGTGTCGGACTGCTTGGTTTTGGTCAGGTTCTGCGCAGTCTTCGCTGGAGGAACGCGGCTTCTTAATTGGTCATCATGCCGTTTGCATTGTCTGTCTTGTCCTTGGGTGGTACATCATTTTGGTTCCAATGTGAGCCATGATCCTGCCATCTTTCCTTGGCCATATAATTGCGGTAATATACGTAGTCGCCAATGTCAAATTTGGACTTGTTCGACTTCGTTGGCTGAGTGCGCGCCCTATAAGAGTTACGGGTTGGGTTCAAAACTGATAGGGGAGAGTGCACTTGACGTCCAAGCATCATCTCCACTGCAGATCGACCGGTACTGCAGTTTGGAACGGTTCGATATTGCTGTATGAAATCGCACAATGCCAATCGTTTCGATTTTTTTTCGAATCCTACAGCACGTTTCATGGCCTGCTTGAAAACGCTGATGAGCCGCTTTGCCTCACCATTTGAGGGCGGATGAAAAGGTGCTGATGTCAGATGTATGATTGAGTGTTGTTTGCACCAGTCACCAAACATTTGTGAAGCAAATTGGGGTCCATGTTCGCTTACGATTGTTAAGGGCAATCCCCAAATGGCGAACAAATAGTCCAGCGCAGGAGTGGTCGTTTCGGTAGTTGGATACTTATTCATTTGGACAACATGTGGCCATTTTGAATGGGCGTCCATGACGACCACCACAACTCCTCCAGGAACGGTCCGGCAAAATCTATGTGGATTCGCTCCCATGGTTGGTCGTGGACGGGCCATGCGGAGGTCTCTTCCGGCGGATTCGGCGCTGTTTCGGCGCATGGTGTGCAGTCCTTGCAGCATTCCGCTATATCGGTCTCGATATTCGGCCACCACACACACATGCGTGCAAGCGCCTTCATTCGCACAATTCCAATGTGTGTCTTGTGTAACATTTTCAGCATTAGCGATCGCAGTTCCGTCGGAATGATCACTCGACCATTGCGGAGCAGAATGCCATCTTTGAGATTTCCATTTGCGCATTCTGGAATGAGCGGAATTCCTTGTCCAGCTTAGGACTGTTCGCCCACCCCTGAGTGACAAAATGTCGTACCTTCGACAAAATGGGGTTTGTGCTCATGTAGTTGGCGACCGTCCTTGCTGAGGCAGGGAAATTGGCGATGCCCCACATGTTCAGCACGTTCACGTCCATCTCAATTTCCATAATTTCTTCCTCTTTATCGAATGTCAGGTCAGGTCCAATCGGTAGACGAGACAGTGCATCGCCATTGGCAAGCTCGGCAGACTGTCGGTAAATGATGTGGTAATCATATCCCATCATGATCAGGGCCCAACGTTGTAGACGCTGCAACGTCATGACAGGCAAACATTTCTCCGGACTGAAAATAGTCAGCAGCGGCTTGTGGTCGGTGATGAGCAGGAAATGTCACCCACTCAAATATTGGTGGAACTTCTGGACACCAGACACGATCGCCAGTGCTTCTTTCTCCACTTGGCTGTAGCTTTTCTCGGCGGTCGTCAGCGTTTTGGATGCGAACGCGATTGGTTCTTCGTTGCCTTTCGGTGTCTGATTCCTTGAGAATCGCCTGCTGGATGAATGCGTGCCTGCAGTCCATGACCAGCCTATCCCACAACGTATGTCTTGGCACTTTTTGCAGCATTGAGTTTTAAAATCACATGCCTTTGCCTTGGTGTGAATTTCGGCAAGAAATTCGGTGATCGATTGCCCTTCCTTTTGCACCGTCCGGTAGGAATCAAAGCGAGCTGTGTGGAAATTTCGACTTTCTTCGAAATGCAGCTGCAAAGCCATTTTGATTTCAGCATATGAGGCTTCAGTTACTTCTTCTGTAAGTAAATTTTGAAGCAGGGCAAAGGTTTCTGGAGACATTGATGAACACAAGAGAGCCTTCTTCCTCTGGTCCGTAATTGCCATACTTTCAAAATAAAACTCAGTGTGCATTAAAAACTACCACCACCTTTCTCACTCGGGGTCAAAACGATCGAATTGCCGAGACATGTTAGTTTGAGTTCTTTTTTTTTAAATCAAAAGATTGGCTCTTATTGGTCTTTGGACGCCAACCGAAGTATCACACTCCTGACACCACATTCCTGTTCGTTTTCTACGTCTGCACAAAACTTGAAAATCTTTAGTTTACAACAGAAGTCTTTAATGTTTCATTCACTGCTGGCAGCAAGACTAGTCACAATGGCTGCCCGCATACTGTCTACTGACAGGGTCAACTATATACAAGACATCTCCCTTTGTCCTGTGCAGTACCACCTGCTGCACGGGAGGAGCAACAGGTCCTCCCACTTCACATTCCACCAAACATCACACCAGCATTTAGTAACTCCTCCAATATGTTTCCTGAGGCCGATAACCAACTCTGTTTTCCTTGCTGACTACTGCAAGATGATTCGAACTATTTGCCCCCAAATGTGAAATACTTGTTTTTATTTGAAAGCATCAATGTGATGAGGCTACAATTAGAGTATTGTATTCAATTTTGGTCACCCTATAATGAGAAAGATGCTGTTAAGCTGGGAAGGGTGCAGAGAACATTTTTGAGGATGTTGCCAGGACCCAAGGGCCTGAGCTTTAGGGAGAGGTTGAATAGGCTAGGACTTTATTCCTTGGAGCATGGGAGGCTGAAGAAAGATCTTATGGAGGTGCACAAAATCATGAGTGGAATAGGTAGGATGAATGCACTGGTCTTTTACCCAGAGTAGAGGAATCAATAACCAAAACAAAGTAAACCAACGCCTCTACTCCCTCAGGAGACCAAGGAAGTTTGGCATACAGTGATGCAGTGTGAAAACAGGCCCTTTGGCCCAGCTTGCCCACACTGTCAACCTGTCCCAGTTACACTAGTCCCACCTGCCTGCATTTGGTCCATTTTCCTCCAAACCTGTCCTATCCATGTACGTATCTAACAGTTTCTTAAATGTTGGGATAGTCCCAGCCTCAACTACCTCTGGAATTTTCAAATTTTCGCTGGAACTTTAAAGGGCCTGTCCCACTGACGCGACCTTTCAGCGACTGTCTTCGACCTTCAAACTCAAAGGTACTCGCCTGGAAAACCCCGAGCTGGATCGACCGTCAGCGATGAAACCGCAAGCTGGATTGACCAACCGCACACACAAACACATCGCAAAGGCGGGGGCCAGGGAAAGCGGGGGAGCGTTGGCTGGAAATTAACACCCGTGATGAACAGGATGGTAAAAGACGGCTGCACAGAGTACAGAGTAGAGAGTAAGTTCTTTAGAGGGGGGGGGGGGGGGGGGGGGGGGGGGGGGGGGGGGGGGGGGGGGGGGGGGGGGGGGGGGGGGGAGAGAGAGAGGGGGAGAGAGAGGGGAGAGGGGAGAGATAGGGGAGAGAAGGGGGGGGAGAAGGAGTGGAGACACTTTTAAGAAGTCAAACAACGTTTAATAAAGTTTAGTGGGCATTTTACATTACCGGTCGGTTTTCCTTGGACCTGAAAACTCCAATGAGCCAATTAAAATTCCCGGTCAGATTGCTTACGGCTGCCCTCGACTGCCTGTAAGTACATAGTGACCCCACTCCACTGCACAACGAGTTCAAAAGAACCATGCCGACCAATTTTTACTCGCGGAAAATATTTCAACATGCTGAAAAATTTCCTCGACCAAACTGAGGCCGCGAGCATGCGGGAACTTCCCTCGAGCATGAAGGAGAGTTCCAGTGACCTCATAGGACCTCCTAGGACCACGTGTCGACCATACTGCGAGTTTCAGTCGACGGCAAACTCTTCTAAACTCGCAGATTAGGTCGCCGCAGTGGGACAGCCCCTTTACACTACAATGGTGTAACATTCTATTCTACACTCTAGTAGTTTTCTCTTTGCACAACCTGTTGTACTTGTGTGTGTATTGAATGTACTCATGTAGAATATGTTTGACTGGATAGCATGCAAGCAAAACCTTTTCACTGTATCTCAACAATAAACAAACCAACACCAATATCAGTGGAATTGCCAGCCATTAATAGGTCAGTTCCTGCTATTTAATGCATTTAGATTTATAGGATTAAAACAAACATCCGATTTTTCTGTTTTCCATTTCTTCACATTGATATTATTGAAGGAATTAAACAACTTCTGAACTGTTAATATTTAATTGATCATGTATTTAATTGGTAGCTAAACAAGCGGTTTCAAGTAAGCTTTCAATAGCATTTTCTGCAGTAGGCAATCACTATTTTATTGTCCCAAAGGTTTTGAGGGTAAGGCTTGTGGGTCATGTATCTGACGCCTTGCAACAGATGTGCAACAGAGGTGAAGCATTAAATGCATAACTGTGTTTCCATGGTCACCTTGGAGATGGTGGGCCCAGCAAAATTAGAACAAGTTCTCTGCCAGACTATAGCTCCCAAAACATCGGCAACACGATTTGATAGAATGGAAAGAAGGCACACTTGGTATACTTACCTTCAATGGCTGAGGCATTTAGTATAAGAGCCAGGAAGTCTTTAGACTCTAGATTTTAGAGATACAGCGTGGCAACAGGCCCTTTGGCCTACTGAGTCCGCTCCGACCAGTGATCACCCTATACATAACCTATACACGCAGTAGGGACAATTTTACAACTTTCCAAAGGCAATTAACCTACAAACCTGCATGTCTATGGAAACCGGAGCACCCGGAGAAAACCACACGGTCACAGGGAGAATGTAAAACTCCGTACAGACTGCACCCGAGGTTAGGATCGAACCTGCATGTCTGGAGCTGTAAGGCAGCAACCCTACTGCTGTGCCATTGTGCCGCCCATCAGATGAGCATGTTGGATGAGGCATGTTGGTCGGTATTCATGTCAGGCCGAAGGGTTGCTCTTGACTCTTGACGTCATTGATCAAAACACACTTTATCTCCACTGCCATATAATTGGGGAAGAAACCCACAACACTCAGTATTTATTCCAAACCAAAAAACTCGTAGCGCATTGTGTGGCGTTGAGAGTATGTTAGGGTTTGCAAAGTCACACCGATGTGTTGCAAACAGCATCTTCCAGCCTTAGTCTCCGATGGTCAGTACTGTGCAGGATAAATCAATGGTACACCCTTCACTGATCACAGCCTATTTTTTTTTAAATCAATTCCGAGCTGCGGGCTGCGATTTCTCGCCTCTTGATCAGTTTGTGCCTTTCACCGGCACTGAGAGCATATGGCTAGGGAGTTGATCGGGTCAGATCTTTGCAATGCAGAATCTTCCGACTTACTGCAGGTTTGTCGGACTTTGGGCAGGCCGCATTTGGAGTACTGCGTGCAGTTCTGGTCACCCCATTACAGGAAGGATGTGGAGATTTGGAAAGGGTGCAGAGGAGGTTTATCATAATCATGCCTGGATTGGTGGTGGGGGGGGGGGGGGGGGGGGGAGGGAAGGGGGAGAGGGGGTGTTTAGCTACAGGGAGAGGTTGGACAGATTTGGATTGTTTTATTTGGAATGGAGGACAGTGAGGAGACTTGTTAGTTTAATTTATTATTGGCACTTGTATCGAGGTGCAATGAAAAAACTAGCTGCTTAGTGGATGGTTCAGTTTCCTGATAACAGCTGGGAGTAAACTGTCCTTGAATCTGGAGGAATGCATTTTCAAACTTGGTAGAAGTACATAAAATTATGAGAGGCATAGACAAGGTAAACAGTCAGAACCTTTTCCCCAGGTTAGAAAATGACGAAGATTCGAGGGGCAAAATTTTAAAGAGATGTGCGGGGCAAGTTTTTTTTATACAGAGAGTGGTGGTTGCTTGGGACATGCTGCCAGGTGTGGTGGTGGAGGCAGATACAATAGTGACATTTAAGAGGCTTTTAGATAGACATGTGTATATGCAGGGAATAGAAGGATATAGGTCAGGTGCAGGCAGAGGGCATTAGTTTAACTTGGAATCATGTTTGGCAAGGACATTGTTGCCTCTAATTTGCATTTGGCCTCACCGTGGTGTTGGAGGAGATGGTAGATTGACAGGTTGGTGGGGGAACGGAAAGAAGAATTAAAATGGTTTGTAACTGGGAGCTCTAAATGGCCATGGAGAGCAGAGCACATATGCCCAACAAAACTGTTGCCTTGTAAATGAGACCGTGTGGAAATGATCAACGGCAAGAGACCAGAGTGGAGGAGGTGCATGTGGATATATGTCTTCCTTGGAAGGACTGGTGAGGACTTCATAGGACCTGTTTTTGAGCAAGGACCTGGATGTCAACCACCACAACAGCAGTCTTAATTTTGGTTTAGTTTAGTGAGTTTAGTTTAGTTTATTATTGTAGATTAATCGGCCCCCACTAAGTTGCTCCTAGAGTGTAGGGAGTGGATGAGAAAGTGGAATAACATGGAAGTAGTGTGAATGGGGGATCGATGGTCTGTGTGGACTCGGTGGGCTGAAGGGCCCGTTTCCATTTTGTATCTTTCAATTCAGTTCAATTCACACTGTTGTTTAAGATGTGGAAAATCATTTGTAATCTTCTAAATTGAAATTGGAAGATTAAGGTACAGGATCAGGATGGTTCTGTTATTATATCCAAAATATAAAGGCAGAAACCAAGTTTCAGTGTAGTTTAGTTTATTATTGTCACATGTACTAAGGTACAGTGCAAAGTTTTTTTGTTGCGTGTTAATCAGCCAGCGCAAAGACAATACATGATTACAATCGAGCCATTCACAATGTACATGATAAAGGGAATAACGTTTAGTGCAAGATAAAGTCCAGTAAAATCCGAGGGTGTCCAATGAGGTAGATAGTGGCTGAGGACCGCTCTCTAGTTGGTGATAGAATGGTTCAGTTGGTTGATCTTCATGGATTTATACCTAATTTTGTAATTCCTCAGGAGATCTAAGTGTACATTAGCTCTGATTGCAATACATTAGTCAAGAGTGTTTAATTGCTAGATGTACCGGCAATGGAACAATGAACCTCTTACTTGCAGCAGCTGAACAGGCCTGTAAACACAACAACGCACAGATAATATAGAATATTGTTGTTGCCTCTCAGCGCCAGAGACCTGGTTCGATCCTGACCTCGGTGCTGTCTGTGTGAAGTCTGCACGTTTTCCCTGTGACCGCATAGGTTTCCTCCAGGTGCTCCAGTTTCTTCCCACAATCCCAAAGATGTGGGGGTTTATAGGTTAATTGGCCCTCTGTAAATTGCCCCTTGTGTGTAGGGAATGGTTGAGAAAGTGGGATAGCATAGAACTAGTGTGAATGGGTGATGGTCGGAGTGGACTCGGTGGGCCGAATGGTCTGTTTCTGTGGTGTACCTTTCTAACCATGAAAAGAGTAGGAAATCCAATCTCAAGGTAACACTGTACCAGTTTGTACATACAAACTGGGCACTTTTGCAAAGAATGTGATTCTCTAACAAGTCGAATCTCAAAGACAAGCTAAAGGTAAACAAAATGAATTCCCATCTCTGCTTTCCTTTCCTGATTTGAATTCATAGCCGCCCTTTCTTTGTGCAATGCAAGATTTCTTTCATCTTTTAGCTGCGATGGCTCGAAATGAAAAGAGATTGGCCGGTTACCTCCATGTTATTTTTCTCCACCAAGTGATGCATCTTCAGCACCCTGGATAGAGCTTAATAGTTACTCTGTGGGACACTTAATTGAGTTTTGTGTGAATTAATGAAACGTTTTCTTTATATTACTGGGCACAGTTAATCTTGTGGGTTTTTTTTGCATTCTTTTGTGTATCCAATATCTGTTAATGTCTTGACCTTTCCGTAACTCTCTGAGAGTCGCAGTCTTACTTTTGACTTTAAACTTTTCACTGCGCAGAAACAGGCCCTTTGGCCCATCTATTCTGCGGTGACCATTGATCACCCTCCCTCTCCTCCTCCCCTCCACCCCCCTCTCCCTCTGTCTCTTGCCCTTCTGTCTCTGCCCCTTTCTCTCTGTCTCTCCCCATTCTGTCTCTGCCCTCACTCTCTACCCTCCCCCCCCCCCCTCTCTAGACGTGCCTGCGAGGTGGGGGCTATGCAACAGTGGATAGGGCGGTAATGGGGTAAAAGGAGCAAATTAATAATATTAATATATCAAGGGGGGTAGTTAGCGTGTGTGCGGTGGGAGGGGTAGTTAGTGTGTGTGACGCCGCATGCGTCCCCCCCAGCCCCCCCTCCCCCGCAACCATACGGTGGGGGAACAGACCCAACGGGTCTGCACTTGGTCTAGTACTTATTAAAACTCTGATCTTCTTCGTGTGTATACGTGTGTGTATATGTGGTTGTCTTTACATCTTTGCAAAAACACTATTCAGTAACGATTACATTTTTCCATATTCCGTTTGACATTTTTCCCGTCGAGGCCGGGATCACCTTATCTGAACATTTCATACTTTATTTCTCGACCTATTCTCGACTCATTACTGCTTAAGTCAAAAGACTTTGAAATTAAAACCACCAGCTTCAAATGATGACGTCACAATGGCTCAGCTATCAGAGACAAGCCTAAATGAAGATTTCATCCTATATTTGACACGTTATTTGTGATTAAAGCTTTAAAAATGCCAACTTTTACAAGATTTTTACATATTCTGATTCACATTTTTAACCTCGAGGCAGAGATCACTTTTACTGATCATTTTATGCTTTATTGCTCAACTTATTACTGATTAATTACCTTGACCAGCTTCAAATAATGATGTCACAATGGCTCGACCAGGAGGGGGAGGGCGAATTGCTATTGCACACGCAGAGCAAGTGCAATTGGAATTTTTTGATGTCACAATGGCTCGACTAACAGGGGGAGGATGAATTGGTATTGCAACATGCAGGGCAAGTGCAATTGAGGAAGGCAAGGGGAGTGCTGGGGGCTCCGGGTAGGGAACGGGTGTGATGGGGAAGCAGACTCAACGGGCCTGCACTTGGTCTAGCATACTATTAAAAGTCTCATCTTGTATGCATGTATACGTGCGTGTGTGTGTGTATCTGTATGTGTTTTTCAAACTTCGTCATTTAAATATATACATATCCTGACACACATTTTTCCCCTCCACGCAGTAATCAGGTTCACAAGATTTCATCTTATATTTCACAAGTTATTGACGATTCAAGTTTAAAAAAAGGCCAAAAATCGGTTCTCACGCGCAGCCTTTTTCCAGGTCTTTCCACTGATGATGTCACATGCCACATCACTGCGCACCAATCACAATGGGCTCTCAAGATGCCGAGTGCCCCCCCCCCCCCCCCCTCCCCCCCACCCGGGTTATTCACAACCCCCCCCCCCCCCCCCCCGGTTATTCACACCCCCCCCCCCTCCCCCCCCCAGGGTATTCACACCCCCTGCCCCCCCCCCCCGCCCCCTCCCCCTCTGGGTATTCCCACCCCCCACCCCCCCCCCCCCCCCCCCCCCCCACCCGGGTTATTCATGATTAAAGTTTCAGCTTCCAGTGACGTCACAATGCGCTCCCCACCCCCTCAACGGTCCAGTGAAACTGAATATTCCACCACCTTCCTGTGATGTCTGGGAAGGGACTAATTTCAAAAACAGCGTCATCAGCTCCCAAATGCACACCGTTGGGGAGCAGACCTAACGGGTCTGCACTTAGTCTAATATACCTCTAAACCTTTCCTATCCATGTACCTGTCCAAGTGTCTCTTAAATGTTGTTATTGCATTTGCCTCAACTACCTTCTCTGTCAACTTGTTCCATATACCCACCACCGTCTGAGTGAAAAGGTTGCCACTCAGGTTCTTATTAAATCTTTCCCCGGAGGGTATAAGCTATAGGGAGAGGTTGGGCAGGCTCGGTCTTTATTCATACAGTCATAGTCATAGAGTAATACAGGGTGGAAACAGGCCGTTCTGCCTAACTTTCCAACACTGGCCAACATGTCCCAGCTACACTAGTCCCACCTGCCTGTGATTGGCCCATATCCCTCCAAACATGTCCGATCCATGTACTTGTCTAAATGTTTCTTAAATGTTGGGATAGTCCCTGCCTCAACTATCTCCTCTGGCAGCTTGTTCCATCCTATTTTTTGCAAAGAAAGGTGATCAAGTACTACCGGGCATCGGTTTAGGATGAGAGGGGAAAGATTTAATAGGAACCTAAGGGTCTACTTTTTCACACTGTGGGTGGTGGGTATATAGAATAAGCTGCCAGAGGAGGTCGTTGAGGCAGGTATTATATCAGCATTTAAAAGATAGTTGGACAAGTGTATAGATAGGAAACGTTTAGAGGGATATGAGCCAAAAGTGGGATAGCTTTAGGGCTAGATTTTAGGGATACAACACAGAAATAGGCCCTCAGCCCACTGCATCTGCACCGACCAGCATTCACCTGCCCAATAACACTATCCTACACACTAGGGACAATTTTACCACTTACCATAGCCAATTAACCTACAAACCTGTGCATCTTAGGAGTGAGGGTGGAAATCGGAGAAAGCTCAGGGAAAACCCATGTGGTCACAGGGAGAATGTACAAACTCCGTTCAGACAACACCTGTAGTCAGGATCTAACCCGGGCCTCTGGCATTGGAAGGCAACTCTACCGTTGCGCCACAGTGCTGCCCCAGCTTAGATGGGACACCTTGGCTGACATGGAAGAGTTGAACTGATGCACCTGTTTCTGTCTGTATGACTCTATTTGCATCCTTTTATCTTCTCCACTTATCTCCTCCAGCCCTTGTCACTTTCGCCACCACTTCTTTCCTCCATCTGACTCATCTGCAATTCAACCCCTTCCCACCTGGATCCACCTACCATTTGCCAGTCCTTCCCCCTCACCGCTTTGCACATGTTTCTCCTCACCAGGCTCCCAGTCCAGAACGACGAGTACCTGTCTATTCCCTCCACAGATGCTGCCTGACCCACTGCGTTGCTCCTGCACTTTGTGATTTGCTCAAATTTATGGTCATCGTATTACATTTTTCCTGTGACCCTGTGGGTCTCCTCTGGATGCTTTGATTTCCTGCCATATCCCAAAGACGTGCAGGTCTGCAGGTTAATTGGCCCTCTGTAGATTGTCTCTAGTGTGTAGGAAGTGGATGAGACAGTGGGAAAACAGAACTAGTGTGTACGGGTGATTGATGGTCGGCGTGGGCTCGGTGGGCCGAATGGCCTGTTTCCATGCAGTATCTCCAGGTCTAGAATACGGTGTATAAAATCACAAGGGGAATAGGTAAGGTGAATGCACAGAGGTTTTTCCCCAGGGCAGGGGAATCAAGAACAGGAGTGCAGAAGTTTAAGGTGAGAGGGGGAAGATTTAATAAGAACCTTTGCACAGATGTTGGTGGGTGTATGGAAAGAGCTACAACAGGTGTTATATGTATCTCACTCTCAATGTCCTGGGGAACTGGAGAGAGAAAATAAATACATACTATTCTGCCAGCATCCCAGTTTAAGACGAGCCACAGCCAGACACTAATAAATACATACTATTCTGCCAGCTACCCAGTGTAAGACGAGCCACAGCCAGGCACTAATAAGCCGACTGACATCCCTTGTGACACTAACAATCTCAGCAGGAAATACAAAGTCACGGAGAGGAAGGCTTAAAAAAAAGTGGCAATGATTCGAAACTTAAAAGACACTTAAAATAGGATCTCGGCTAGCTACTGAACAAGTGTTTTCTGTAGGTGAACACCAATTTCACGCACAATGCATCTTTAATCGTGGACCCGTACGTGGAGAACAATGCTCTATCTTTGAGATAGCTGGCTAATTAGGCTTCTGATCATATTGTGACAGTCTTGCGCACTCAGACGATATGTCGACTGGAATGAGAGTTATTTAAACCTGTGCAGATTTGTCACACTATGATAACCAGGGTATGATGTCAGCCTCATCCCAGGTAATATGAAGCTCTAGCATTTGACTTACATAAATGCAACTGGTATTAAGACTTTATCTTACTGCCTCACTCTGTTTATTTTTATGTCCCTTTAGAATTGCAAAATGAGCAATCTTTCCAGGCAGGCAACATATTATTTCAGACAAGAGGCCGATACAATAGTGCCATTCAAGATGCTTCAGCATAGCCACATGGGTATGGAGCCGGACACGAGGAATTGCGCATGCTGGAATCTTGTGCTAAAAAAATACAAGGTGCTGGAGTAACGCAGTATCACCAGCAAACATGGGTAGGTGATGTTTCTGATCGGGACCCTTCCTCAAACTGATTGTTCCCCTCATCCCTCCCTCACTACAATCAGCCTAAAAACATTGATATATGCTGTTTTCAATGCACATCCCCATAAGCTAGGGTACAGTCCAATTCACCTCTACTCCATTGTGGACATTGGACATGGTCTCTGGAACTGGTGCACTACAATGCTGAGAACTATATTCTGTATCTTTCCCTTTGCTTTAGCTATCGTAGGAAAGCCACAGCATGCTGGAGTAGCTCAATGGGTCAGTCAGCATCTCTGGACAACATGGATAGGTGAAGTTTCAGGTCGGGACCCTCTTTAGACTCTCACAGGTGACGTTTCGGATTGAGACACTTCTTCAGACCTAAAACATTGCCTATCCATATTCTTCATAGATGCTGCCTGATCCGCTGAGTTACTCAGGCATTCTGTGTCCTTTGTTAGTACTGTGTAAGTCAGCATCTGCAGTTGTTGGTTTCAATATATTATTTTAATCACCTACTTTGGGCATGATCGCAGCGAAATAAATTAACTTTAGTGTGGCTGAAAAAACATATAGAAGATTGAATCTCTGTGTCAATATTCTTATGGGTTGGGGAAATTGTTTATACAGGTATTACCCTGAGGGGTAACATTATTACACAAAATGTGCTGGGTGTATGGAACGAGCTGCTGGAAGACGTATTTTAGGCAGGTACTGTCATAATATTTGAGATATTTGGACAGGTAGATTGGTATAAAAGATTTGGAGTGATATGGGCCATTGCAGGCAGGTGGTCCAATTCACCTGTACCCCATTGTGGACATTGGACTTTTTGTCTCTGGAACTGATGCGCTACAATGCTGAGAACTATATTCTGCACTCTGTATCGTCCCCTTTGCTCTGCCCAATCGAGGGAAAGACACAAAGTGCTGGAGTATCTCAGCGGGTCAGGCAGCATCTCTGGAGAGAGTGGATAGGCGACATTTCAGGTTCGGACCATCTTCAGACTCTTATAGGTGGCATTTCGAGTCAAGACTCTTCTTAAGACCGGAATCATCACCTATCCATGTTCTCCAGGGATGCTGCCTGACCCGCTGAATTACTGCAGCATTTTTTGTCTTTCCTTGGTAAACCAGCATCTGCATTTCCTTGTTTCCGCATTTTGTCTGTCTTTTGTACTTGAGTTTAACTTGATTGTATGTATGTATAGTATATCTGATCTGTTTGGATAGCATGAAAAACAATGCTTAGTACACGTGGTATTAATAAACCTAAACCTAGCAATTGTGAAATCCAGGAAGTAGGAATATTACATTGATTATTTTTTTAATAGAAATGCTGGATATTTATGCTCCTTGCTAATAAACTCTTAACACATGTTTGGTATTCTGGTCTATCTTTCATCCGGCGATGCACCTATTAAAAGACAATACATGTTCCTCTGAAAATTATAACAAGGTTGTTAATTTCTAAAGTGTAATAGCATATAAATTGCTTGATCAGCCATATGGAACTAAACATAATTAAGACCAGTAAGGTTAATTTGTTTCATAATTGCATAATATAAGTAAATGAAAATTGCTTCTTTACCAAATTGCTTTCCATTAAAAACCACAGAGATAAAAGTAATATACAGTGAAAACACATGAAGCATATAGACATTAAAGACCAACAGTAATATAATTTGCTTTATCTGCCTTAACCAATTTTTAATAGATTGTCACTTAGTAATATACAATAGTTCACATCCTTAATGATTTGTCAACAGTACTTTAATGTCCAAATGCAATTTGGTTTGAATATTTTCATAAATTCACTGAATTTATGCCTTATTTAGATGACTTTTAATCAGGATCTTTGTATTTTTTTTTGTGGTGAACAACAAAGCAAATGGAATTAGATCAGGTGGCGTTCTGTAGCATAAGCTAATTACCTACCCAGGGGAAGGAGGTCTCTCTTCGACCATTTAGGGATGGGGATACATTCGAGATCTTGGAGTGGGACAATTTCACAAAACCCCGGGGACCTTCCCCACATCACGCCAAGCAGAGCCACCGCAAATTAGGACAGCGGCGGTATCTTTGTCAGTCACGCACATATTCCTGGTGCTTCTTTTTTAAACTGTTGCAGGCGTCTATTATGCGTGTTTTTTAGAATGCTGGTCATGTCGTGACTAACCATGAAATGGACAACAAGGCAACAGTCAAACTGGTCTATGACAAGTAATTATATAGACTCCACTGTAAAACCTTTTACAAAGGTCACCTGGTACAAATAATTAAAATGCATTATAAATCCTCTTTACTGATGCAATTAAATTATAAAGCTAAAAAAGTAATTATCTATTTAACTAATAGCTTTGTTGGTCAGCAGTATTTAACTAAGGAAGAGCAATGAACCTTTTACATATTTGAGTTCAGAGATGCATCTGACGTGTGGATGAAATACAAAAGTTCTCCACTATTTATTCATGCAGAAAATAAATGATAAAAGATAAAATTTATGTCACAATACGGGACTTTCACAAGTAATAATTAAATGGGCAGTATACCATTGCATTCTTTGTAATTTCTTTGTAGTATGCTCTTGAAATTAAAGTAAAATTAAATCCTATTGTCCTGGTCTGTTGTGAGGATTCTTTTGCAGGTTTAAAGAATTATTTTACACTGACCCAAAATATAATTAATCTTGCGTTGCAGAGTTAAACATTAAGTAATTATTTATTTTGTCTAATCATGATATAAATGAATATTTTATGAAAGATGATCTTTGTTTATTCTTCATTTATCATTTATTCTTCAATATTCATTTGTTTCCTATTGTTTCTATGTGTTACCCACTAAATAATTGTTTTTTCAATCAGTCTGTAGAAGGAACCTGACCTGAAACACCGCCTATCCATTCTCTCCACAGATGTTGTCTGGGCCGCTGAGTTACTCCAGCACTTTGTGTTTTGCTCCTAGATTCCAGCGTCTGCAGTTCCTTGTGTCTACTTGTAATTACTCGCTGCAAGAAACAGTTTTCAACAGCCTTCACGCTTTACTTTCGACTTTAGAGATACAGCACGGAAACAGGCCCTTCAGCCCACCGAGTCCGCAGCAACCAGCGATCACCCAGTCCAATCGACTCTTATGAGGAAGATGGGAGATCAGGACAGCTCTCTAGCTGTTGTTAGGATAGTTCATTTGGCTGATAAGAGCTGGTATGAAACTGTCCCTGAATCTGGAGGTGTACGTTTTCACACTTCTGCACAGCTTGCCTGATGGGAGAGGGGAGAAGAGGGAGTGACCGGGGAGAAGATGGAGAATGGGAATAGTCATTCTGTTTTGAAACAAGTGGGTATTCCAGAGAGAGTAGAAATATTTGAAGTGTGGCATGTCTAAGATCTTATTCTTGAAATATGGTGTAAAGTACATTTTAGAGTACAAATAAATGGTGGAGATATTTTGAAAAGTTAAATTCCGATAAATGCAACATGTACATTTGGAATTTCGTTAATATCCTTTTGTCATTTGTTCTCTATATCTAGTGGACACTAGGGGGCAGTTTACACACAGAAACATCCTTGTATTCCTCAGTAAAGAATGTCTGCAGTGTTAGAGTCATAGAGCCCTACAGCACGGAAACAGGCCCTTCGGCCCAACTTGTCCATGCTGACCAAAATGTCCCATCGAAGCTAGCTCCAATTTCCCTGATTGTCCCATATTCCTCTAAATTTTTCCCATCCATGTACCTGTCCAAGTATCTTTTAAATGCTGTTAAACTGCCTGCTTTAACTACCTCCTCTGGCAGCTTGTTCCATTTACCCACCACCCTCTGAGTGAAAAAGTTGCCGTTCAGGTTTCTATTAAATATTTCCCCTCTCAACTTAAACCTGTTCCATTTCTTTTCTTGATTCCCTCACCCTGGGGTAAAAGACTGTGCATTCACTTTATCTATTCCCCTCATTATTTTTTACATCTATTCCTGTAAGTTTTAAAATATTTCAGAAATATTATTTGGCCATTATTGTGCCGTAAACAACTCAAACTGAATCTAATTAATTCTGCTAAGGTAATAATCGGATCATCGAAATTTAATTTTCCTATAGCGAATTGAATTCTCATCTAGGGTGTATTCTAAAGATGTGATCTTAATTTAATTTAGTTTTGTTTCAGAGATACAGCATGGAAACCAAATCCGTGCAGACCATCGATCACCCGTTCACATCCGTTCTATCCTGCACACTAGCGCACAGTTAACGGAAGCTAATTAACCTGCAAGCCTTTGGGATGTGTGAGGAAACTGGAGCATCCGGAGGAAACCCACATGGTGACAGGGAGAACATGCAAACACCACACAGAGAGTAGCCGAGGTCAGGATCGAACCCGGGTCTCTGGTGCTGTGAGACAGCAGCTTTACCTCTATTACGGTTTTGTGTTTAAAATGTGAATATGTTTGCTGGCTGGGTGTATTTCAGGTCTCTCTGACTGCATGGAACTGTATGGTCCGGGGAAATGCAACGTGTACAAACTCCTCATCGAAAAATGGGAAATAATCCATTGAGTCCCTCAGGTTGTTCTAAGGTGCGTAGTCAAAGACCATGAAGCAAATCAATTCTCTCCTCTTAAAGTCATAGAGTCATACAGCATCGACACAGGCCCTTTGGCCCATCTTGCCCATGCAGACCAACATGCCCCATCCACACTCAGCCCACCTGCCTGTCCATGTACCTCATGTACAGAGAAAGGTGGTTGATGGAACAAACAGGTAGAGGGAATAATCAGAAAAATACATCTGTGTTTAACCATTACATAGAATATAGAGCATAGATTAGTATAGCACGTGTCTTCAATTTTAGGTAACCTCTAACAAACCCCCTCCCTCTACCCTTTCTCTACCCCCCACCCCCCCTCCCACAATCTGTCTGAAGAAGGGTTTTGACCCGAAACGTCCATGTTCCATGTTCTCCAGACCTGCTTAGTTACTCTCGCACTTTGTGCCATTTTTTGTATTAACCAGCATCTGCAGTTCCTTGTTTCTACACGGTGGTGTGTGACGAGTTGCTTGGTCACTTTTCAGAGGACATGTTTATAGAGAGAGAAAATACTTTGTTATGCCATATTGTAACCACATACAATCTACTTTATTTATGGCAATGTACTTATAGTGCAATAAAATCATATGCTTCAGAACCATAACGGAAACTCAAATACTGAGGAAAATACATAAAACCTATTATGATTTTTCATTAGACCTTGTCTGCAGATATATTGGGGTAGTGTCTCCTTCTTTGTATTCATAAACCATATTGTTGCTTAGAAAAAGGATAGGATTATTTATCATTTTCTGGTTACTTGGCTTGGACCAATGTTTGTTTGTTTTTTCCGTTCATTTACGTTGGAGGTGGATATTTGCTCTGAAGTTTGCTCAAAGATTGAAACAAATGAGAAAATGGAGTAGAAAGTCAAGAGTGTTTAATTGCCTTTTGTGCCAGCAACAGACAATTGAAATACTTATTTGCAGCTGCATAACAGGTCCGTAAACATAGTAGTTGTAGATAATATATAATAAACACCAAAGTTAACAAATTAATAACTGCAGTACAAGTGTGAAAAAAAACCTTAGACATGACATAGTCCTCAGACTTAGTCCTTTACATAGAACAAAGACAGGTATTATTTTGTTAACAACAAATATCTTTTGTAGATTGTGAACCAGAGAAACATAGGTTTATAGTAAGGGGGGAAAGATTTAATAGGAATCTGAGGGGTAACATTTTCACACAAAGGATGGTGGGTGTATGGAACGAGCTGCAGGAGGAGGTAATTGAGGCTGGGACGATCACAACATTTAAGAAACATTTAAACAGGTACATGAAAAGGACAGGTTTAGAGGGATATGGGTCAAACACAGGTAGATGGGACTAGTGTAGATGGGCCATGCTGGTCGGCATGGGTAAGTTGAGCTGAAGGGCCCATTTTCACGCTGTAGGATTCGACGAGGTTCTGGAAGGGATTACATTTAGTTTAGTTTAGTTTAGTTTATTATTTTCTTGTGTACCAAGGTAAAGTGAAAAGCTTTTGTTTGTGTGCTATCCAGTCAAAGAAAAGACATGGTTACAATCAAACCTTCAATAGTGTACAGTTAAAGGATAAAGGGTACAACATTTAGTGCAAAATATAACATTGAAATTGGAAAAAGTCTGACAGTATTTAAATGATAACTGTGTTTCTTAGGAATAACTCAGGAAACATAGAAAGACAATAACATTGCACGCTGCCCTGAATCAAAATCACAACTGTTTATTGCTAGTGCAATACGCGATTGATGTCCACCGAGGTTAATTAACTTTCTTCTGTTTAATATAAATTGAAGCCGGTCACCAAAATCATCAGCAAATTGCTTGCAGAATTTTACAACCTTGTATTTAATGTCATTAACATTCTTTACTTTTAAAATCAATTCAGATCTCGTCGTCTGCAGTAAATAAAAATGGTGAAGATTTTGTTGAGTGTGGCACTGCAGACTAATTCTGGTCAAACATGTATTTTCAAGGTTACTGTGTATTTTCGTTTGGTTTTGTTCTTGTTTAAATCTGCTTTCTGTCAGGCTGGACCAGACTATATCTTGCTGAGCCGCCATTCTCTGGGAGTTGCAAGTTGTACAAGAAAAATCTACGGCACTGCACAGATATTATTTATCAATGCCACTCACATAATGGCAGCATTTTGTTTCTCTTTAAGCGAAAAATGATGGCTAAGGATGTTTTATGTGAAACAACTCTTATGTTTTAACGCATCTAAATGTACCTGAAATTCCTGTATCTGAATAAGCAATTACTCTTTATTTGTTTTCACAGCTTAACAGACATGATGCATTTAGCATTTCTTGTTGAGGTGACATTTTCTTCTGTAGAATCCGCTACTTCACATCGAACATAGAACAGTACAGTACAGGAACAGGCCCTTTGGCACTCAATGATTGTGCTGAACATTTTAGTTTGGGTTTAGATTTAATTTTATTATTGTCACATGTACTGAGGTACAGTGAAAAGCTTTGTTATAGAGTCATGGAGTGATACAGTGTGGAAACAGGCCCTTCGGCCCAACTTGCCCACACCGGCCAACATATCCCAGATACACTAGTCCCACCAGCCTGCGTTTTGTCCATATCCCTCCAAATCTGTACCTGTCTAACTGTTTCTTAAATGTTGGGATAGTCCCAGCCTCAACTACCTCCTTTCGCAGCTTGTTCCATACACCCACCACCATTTGCATGAAAAAGTTACCCTTCTTATTAAATCTTTTCCCCTGTGCATCTGTCCGATCTATTACTCTCATGATTTTTGTTTTGCACGCTATCCAATCAGATCTGATAATATTATACATAAATACAATCAAGACAAACTCAAGTACACTAGGTAAAGCACAGTGGGCGATCTGGAATGTAGAATATAGTTTTAGTTAGGTTTAGAGATGCAGCGTGGAAACAGGTCTTTCGGCACACCGAGTCCAAACAGACCTTTGATCATTCACATTAGTTCTATGTTATTCCACTTTCTCATCCACTTCCTACTCACGAGGGGAAATTTATCTTCTAGTCTTTGTCTTTGGGATGTGGCAGGAAACTGGGGCAGCTGGAGGAAACTCACACAGTCACGGGGGGAACGTGCAAACTCCAGACAGACAGCACCCGAGGTCAGGATTGAACCCGTGTCTCAACGCTCTGATGCACTAACGCTACTGCTGCGCCAATATGCCGTCCAGTACTCTGCATTTATTTTAGGTTTAGGTTTATTATTATCACAAGGTGCAATAAAAGCTTTGTTTTACACGTTGTCCAACAGACCAGATGACACCATACATAAATACAATCAAGTCAAACTCAAGTACAATAGATAGAGCAATGGGGAAGATACAGATTGTATAGTATAGTTCTCAGCGTTGTAGTGCATAGTTACAGAGACAAGGTCCAATGTCTGCAAAATGGTAGAGGTGAATCGGACAGCTTCCTGGCTTATGGAAGGACCATTCAAAAGCCTGACAACAGAGGGGAATGAACTATTCCTGAGTGCTGGTGCACACTTTCAAACTTCTGTACCTTTTACCAGACGGGAGTGGGGAGAATAAGGAATGCCCAGGTGGGACAAGTCTTTGATTTTGCTGGCTGCTTTCCTGAGGCAGCGTGAAGTGTAGATGGAGTCAATATATAAATATCTCATGTTAATGCAATCAGAAACAGTCAGCAAAATCAAAGACGTGTTACCCCAGTCATTGTTGGGGAGTCTGGTCTGTGTGATGGACTGGGCTACATCCACAACTTTCTGCAGTTTCTTGCAGTCATGGGCAAAGCTGTTCCCAAACCAAGCTGTGATGCATCCCGACAGTACGCTTTCTATGGTGCATCTGTAGAAGTTGGTCAAAGTCATTGGAGACATGCCGAAAATCATTGGAAACATACACAACATGATGCCAGGTTATTTCATCTCCTCTACCTGCATGTGATCCATATTCTTCCATTCACTGCATGTTCTACTTCTTCTTCTTCTTGCGTATGGCGAGCACAGCCTAAAGTTGCAGGTCAACTTGTTCTATTTGATCTTATTTGATTGTGCACATCGGGTTGATTGCATTAGTCGAAACAGGGCGGACCACGTGAAGGTTGCAATCTCCCACCCCTGCATGTTCTACTAAGTTGTGTAGATAGACTGGTGACCTTTATACATTTCTCTCAAAGGACTTTGAGTGTTTATCAAGTTACTTGCAAATAAAAAAGACTGACTTGTATTCTTGTTTTTTGTACCGCCTTTCATAGATGACATTGAAGATTGTAATGAACGTTGTGTACAAAAAATTGAATTCATAAACTTCCATTTCATTATGTGGATTTTTCTTAATTATGTCACCAAGCAAGTAATAAAGAGGCAAAAATCATAGAACATTTAGCCCATTCAAAAATCATCTTTCATTTACTGGAAGCCTTCGAAAGTAAGGGTCCTAACACGAAACGTCACCAATCCATGTTCTCCAGAGATGCTGCCTAACCTGCTGAGTTACTCCAGCACCTTGTGCCTTCCTTAGAATGTAAGAGTCATTTCACAGACAAAAAGGTCTCGCCCAGCATCCATCCATTGGTATTTTGAGAAAGATTGGGCGAGTTGGGCTGAAGGGCCAGTTTCTTTGCTGTGTGACTTCACATTTTATTGTCGCATTTCAAGGGTTAGAATTGTATTCTAAAGTTTAAATCCACTTTTTGTTGATGCATTTCCTCGTGATATTGATCTCAAAGTGACATTATTAATTATTTCTCCATATATATAATATTCCTTCTGTACCCCTTTCAGAACGATGGTCACTGCATTTAAATGTTCAAATTTCTTTAAATCCCTCTTCATTACTCGTTTTAAATGGTCTTTAATCTGTTCTAAATCACAGATGACTGCAATTTTATGTCATTCATGATTTTCAGCCAACATTCTATATTTTGAATTTGAAGAAGGTTCTCGAACAGAAATATCGTCTGTCCATGTCCTCCACAGATGCTCAAGCGTCCAGCAGCTTCAGTCCCATTCAATATTTTATATTTGTCAGGATAGATTTAATCAGTGAACTCTATGATCACTGGCATAAATAATTGCAATCTGTTTCCAAAGGTTTGAATGAGTCAGAGAGTCATACAGTGTGGAAACAGGCCCGTCATCCCAAACTTGCCCTTGCTGGCCAAGATGGTCCATCTACTCTAGTCCTACTGTCTGTGTTTGGCCCATCTCCCTCTGCATATTTCCTGCCCACATACCTGTCCAAGTGTCTTTTTAAAAAGAGACACAAGGTCCAGCAGTACCTCGGTGGATCAGGTAGTATTCCTGGAGATCGTGGATAGGTGACGTTTCGGATCGGGACCCTTGTTCTGACTCAAAGTCTCAGTCTGAAGAACAGTTCGGACCCAAAACATCACCTATCCATGTTCTCCAGAGATGCTGCCTGACATGCTGAGTTAGTCTAGTTAATCCATGCAAAAATGTACACATCCCTTTTCTCAATCACATCGAGCTAAAATCCCATTAAACAAATGCATTTTGATTAGATTTTAGTTTAATATATTGCATTTGAATTTATGCACCTACTCTATTTAGCTTCTGCAATAAATGGCTTAAATTATATGTAAAAATATAACTAATTAAAAGGAAAATGAACACATAAGTCTCTCCAGAACTTGCATTTCCTTATTTTTACACTTAAAATTATGAATATTAGTTAATTTCCACAACTCTGAAAGGAATGCTCCCACATTACAGTGCCAATGTTTAAAGAAGAGTATTTTATTAATAATTAATTGACAATTTTCATTTTTATCTAATTTCCCTCCAGAAAATTCAGCATCAAATATATGGCAAATTCTTTTACAGACGCTACACAAAAGACTGGTCTATTCTGAGAACATAATGGAAGCTTAAAGTGTCTTTTAGGACCCAGAGGAGTTGAATGAATCGCTAAGAAAGCTTCTTCAAACTATTGAAAATCCAAACAGTGTAGGTTTTATCTTTGCTAGCGTTTACTCTCAATTATAGTTGGACAATCATTTTTTCTCAGGTTACATCTTTTCATGTTTACACTGGAAATCACAGCAATTTCCACTGACATCCAAATGTTTTATTCAGCAAATTAAAAGCATTCAGCTAAATGTAAAACTAAAATATTTTAAACATGATATTTTATTCATTCGTCAAATCTATGTTTGTGCATTGGCTCTAAAATGACTTTGAATCCTGCTCTGTTCAGTCCCGTTGGACAGCATTTGGTTTGCAGTGAATAGAATGTGGATGTAGCCCATCATCTACACTTCACGCTGCTTCGAAAAAGCAACCGACATAATCAAAGACTTGTCCCACTCCGGTCATATCTTCTTCACGCTCCCACCGGTGGAAGATACAGAAGCTTGAAAGTACACGCCACCAGACTCAAGAATAGCTTCTTCACCTCTGTTATCAGGCTGCGGAGTGGTTCTTCCATAAGCTAGGGTACTGTCCGATTCACCTCTACCCCATTACGGGACATTGGGTCTATGGAACTGATACGCCACAATGCTGAGAACTATATTCTGCACTCTGGGTCTTCCCCTTTGCTCTACCTAATGTACTTGAGTTTGACTTGAATGTATTATGTATAGTGTCATCTGATTTGTTTGGATCGCATGCAAACCAAACCCTTACAACTGTACCTCAGTATAGAATCATGCAGCATCATGTTTGGGTGGATATACAGAATCATTTACCTAGCAGAAGGGAATCAAGAACTAGAAGGCATAGGATTGACCGATGAGGTAGTTGAGATAGGTCATAGATTCATAGAGTTACACAGTGTGGAAACAGGCCCTTCGACTCAACTTGCCCCACACCGACCAGCATGCCCCATCTACACTAGTCCCACTTGCCTGTGTTTGGCCCATATATCTCTAAACCTGTCCTCTTCATGTACCTGTCTCATTGGTGCTTAAACGTTGCAATAGTATCTGCCGCAACTATCTCCTCTGGCAGCTTGTTTCATATACCCAACACCATTTGTGTGAAAAGGTTACCCCTCAGATTCCAATAAAATCTTTCCCCCTTCACCTTAAACCTGTACCCTCTGGCTCTCGATCCACCTACTCTTGGCAAGAGACTCTGTGTGTGTGTGCCTGATCTATTCCTCACATGTTTTTAATCACCTCTGTAAGATCACCCCTCATCCTCCTTCACTCCAGGGAATAGACCCAGTCTGCTCAACTCCCCTGATAGGTTAGACCCCCGAGTCCTGGTAACATCCTTGTAAATCTTCTCTGCACCCTTTCCGAGCTTAACATCTTTCCTATAGCATGGTACCCAGAACTGAACACTATACTCTAAATACAGCCTCATCAACACCTTATATAACAAAAACAATTATTATAATATTTAAAGGAAATTTGGACAAGTACATGGATGGGAAAGGTTAAGAGGGATATGGGCCGAACGTGGGCAGGTGGGGTGAGCATAGATGGTCAACAAGGACAAGTTGGGCCGAAGGGCCTGTTTCTGTGTTGTATAACTTTGTGACTATAAACTGGTGTACAAAGGATTTTAACTGCCAGTCAGACTGAGTGTACTGAGCGTGAGAAATGTTGTTATTGTACACCAAATATTTGACCAGGTAACAGCTTATCTAATCTGCTTGCCTGGATCTATTGGCTCTACGCCTGTTGTCAACATTATACTAAAGTGTGGCCAGCACTGGCTGCACCATGTGGCTGGGTTTCAGAGGGATCATCTTTCTATCCTTCTCTCTCCTTCAAAACTCTCAGTGACATCTGAGCTCCTTAGAATAAAAACATCATGTTTCCTCCTGGGAAGTGTGCATTGACCTGAATTATTTTCTTCGAGCATTGCATCTGATTTGCACACTGATGTCATAATAGTCCGACCTATTTATAGAACATAGAAAAGTACAGGACAGGGACAGGTACTTCAGCCCACCATACCCGTACCGAACATGTTGATGCCAAGATCATCTCTTATCTAGTAAACTAAGATGGTACTGGAGTGTCGTGACACAGTGGCACAGCGCTAGAGTTGCTGCCTCACAATGCCAGAGACCCGGGTTCGATCCTGACTCCGGGTGCTGTCTGAATGGTGCCTGTATGTTCTCCCTGTGACCATATGGGTTTTCTCCCAGTGGTCTGGTTTCTTCCCACACGTTAAAGATGTGCGGGTTTGTCGGTTAATTGGCTTTGGTAAAATTATAAATTGCCTCTAGTGTGTAGGATAGTGCTAGTGCAGGTGGTGATCGCTGGTCATCGCGGACTTGGTGGGCCTAAGGGCCTGTTTCCGCACTATCTCTAAAGTCTAAAGTCTGTAGACCATTAAGGTGTTTTTCGTAGACAAGGATCTACTATCATCCGATAAAATGGCTCTACTCTTCTCAATCTCTGTTCTATCTGTAACTATAGGTTCCCCTTTGCTCTATCTATTGTACTTGAGTTTGACTTGATTGTATCTTCATATAGCATTATGTGGATCTGTTTGGAATGCATGCAAAGTTTTTCACTGTACCTCAGTACACTTGACAATAATGAACCCAGACCTAAACCTATGCCCAAATCTACCTGCATATCCATGTGCCTATCCAAAAGTCTCTTAAATGCCACTATCGTATCTGTCCCCACCACCACCACCATGGGCGGCACGTTACAGTCCCCCACAACTCTCTGTGTAAAGAACGTGCCCCGCACATCTCCTTTAAAATTTGCCCTTCTGACTTTAAACTATAGTATTCTAGTATTGAATATTTCCATTCTGAGAAAAAAGTTTAGATACTTCTATCGGGTCCCCCCTCAAACTCCGATGCTCCAGGGAAAACAATTCAAGTCTATCCAACTCCTCCCGAATCCAGGCAGGTTACATGCAGTTTTCAGTACATGTGCAGAATATTGCTGTTTTACCTGGCGGAATTATCTTCTATTAAATATCTTCTATTACGGTTGAGGTAAGTGAGGCATGACATTATTGTAAGCATTGCAAATTGAGCCTGCTTTTCACTGGGAGGGAAGTCAAGATAGGAACAAAGAGCTGCAGATGCTGGTTGACAAAAAAAGACACAGAGTGCTGGAGTAACTTAGCGGGTTAGGCAGCATCTCAGGGGAACATGGATAGGTGATGTTTCGGGTCAGGACCCTTTTTCATCCGAAACATTGCCTATCCATTTTTTCCTGAGGTTTTTCCTCTTGAAGCTTAATCAAAAGTGTTTGCATTACATATGTAGGTTTGCCAGGACTTGAGGGCCTCTGCTACAGGGCCAGGTTGGAGTGCAGGAGGATGAGGGGTGATCTTATAGAGGTGTATAAAATCATGAGGGGAATAGATAGAGTGAATGCACAAAGCACAGCAATTTGAAAACTGTGACCTCCATATTCAAGAACAATTTCTCCCAACAACCATTAGGCTCTTGAACTCCAGACACCAACTAAATTATGAACTATGCGATGTCTTGATTACACTTTGGGCCTTTCTTTGCACTAATATTGGGTTTTTAATTTGTGGAAAGTATATTTGTTGATTATCTTTTCTATGAGTGCTGCATTTGCAGACCTGTTATACAGCTGCATTGTTCCATCTTGGTTACATATCACAATTAAACACCCTGGACATCAAGACCATTGAGAGACCTTTATCCAGGGTAGTAGAATGAAGAAGCAGAGGACATAGGTTTAAGATGAGAGGGGAAATATTTAATAGGATACTGAGGAGCAACGTTTTCACTCGGAAGGTGGTGGGTGTTTGGAATGAACTGTCAGAGGAGGTACAATAAGACATTTGGACATGTACATGGATAGGAAATGTTTAGAGGGATATGGGACAAACACAAGCAGGTGGGACTAGTGTAGATGGGGCATCTTGGTTGGCATGGGCAAGTTGGGCTGAAGAGCCTGTTTTCATGTTGTATGACAATGACTCTCCCATATAAATTTGATATACTTACACTGAAACAGAGTTGGGTAGCAATGCCTGGCTCAATTCTGTTGATATTTTCAGAGTAACAAAGGATTTTTCTTCTCACGTTCTTGCTAATATCTCCAGCCTAACTAGTGATGCCTAGTTAAAGAGCTAACAAGTGGTGTTTCCTCACTGTCAAAAGCAGATTTTAATGAGTGGGCTAAACAAATAATAAATTATAACATGTAGTCATAACATGTTTAGCACATTCACTTTGAACAGGACACAGCATACGAAACATTCCGGGTCTCATTAGAAAAATCACAGCTGTTCTGTCATGGTCAGTGCGATTAGCATTTTAAACAAAATTGACAACTTTTTGTTTTGTTTCATTGTGCATGTGGCACTCAAATACTAATTGCATGTTAAAAATGTTTTAAAGCGAAAGTAATACTATATGTTTGTATACTGAATTTAATTAGCAAGTCAACAATTAGTCCCTCTGAACGTGATCGCAATTGGACACCTCCCTCTCGTATCTGCAGAGCACAAAATCTAACTGTTCACACATACCTTTCCTTTCATACTCTTTAGTTCATTAATTTTGCTAAATTGTATTCTGTGTCTGTGTGTTTGTGTGTCTGTGTGCGATGGTCTGTGTGTGTATGCATATGCATGCATGTGTATGTATGTATGTGTATGTATATGTATATATCTGTATGTGTGTGCATGTGTATGTATATGAGTGCGTGAATGTATATATGTGATTTATGTAATTATATATATATAATTTATATATCATCATCCTTATATGACTATAAAACTCTGATGTATGTGGATGTGTGTGTGTGTGTGTGTATTTATTTGTTCGTGTGTGATCACATCTTCTCGAAAAAACGACAAATTTTTACATATTCCGGTAGAGATTTATCCCGTGAAATAAAAAATCGCCTATCTGAAAAATGTATGCATTATTTCTCGAGTTATTAATCAAAATGTTCACACATCCGATAACATTTTGAAATCAAAAAGCCTGTTTTTGGCTAATGATATCACAATGGATCTGCCTGCCTGCCGTCTGCTCGCGCTTGTATGTGTGTATAGATGTGTGTGTATATATTTGTGTATATGTGGTTGTCTTCATTTTATGCTTCAGAGACCACCTTCACTCCATTTTATGCTTCATTTCTCGACTTATTTTTGACTTATTACTGATTTAAGTTTAAAAAAATCAAAAGACTTTGAATTTGAAACGACCAGCTTCATCTGATGATGTCACAATTGCTCAGCTAGCAGTGATCAGCTAAACTGAAGATTTCATCCTATATTTCACGTCATTCGCGATTAAGGTTTTAAAAATGCCAACTTTAGCAAGATTTTTACTGTTAAAATCCTTCCTCCCAGCTTCAAACGCACCGATACAAAGTTGCAAGACAGAAACACTGAATTTTTCACCTCAAAGGCATATTTCAACAGGAGGGGAAGGGCCAATTGATATTGCAGTTGGAACTGCTGCGGCAGGCAGGGTAAGTGCTGGAATCTTATGTTCGGGAATGGCTTTAGTAGGAGGACCACGCATCCTGCAGGGCCTATGGGTAGGGAATGGGTGCATTGGGGGAGCAGACCCAAAGGGTCAGCACTTGGTCTGGTTATATATAAATATATATATTTCTTGATTAGTAAGGGTGTCAGTGGTTATAGTAATAGTAATAGGTTCTTTATTGTCATTATAACATGTAAACATGTACAATGAAATTAAAAATGCCAACCAGTCAGTGCACCATTCACACATTATCTAAAAGCTAACGATACGTAAAAGAGAAATATCTGAAATAAACAACTAAAATAAATAACATGAAAAAAACCCAAGCATAAACACACAACCATACATTCTTCTGTCGATTGCACAATCCCTTTGGTATGTAGCGCACCTGCACTCATTTGGTGGCTATATTAAGTGTAGTTATTGCTGTGGGATAAAAACTGTTTTTGAGTCTGTTTGTCCTTGTCCTCGTTGATCTGTACTGTCTGCCTGACGGCAACAGTTCAAACAGGGAGTGTCCGGGGTGGGAAATGTCCTTTATGATGTTCTGGGATTTCTTGAGACAGTGTGAACTGTGTAGGTCCTCCAAGGTGAGGAGAGGGCAGCCGACAATCTTCTGGGTGTTGTCAATAGCTCTCTGGAGCGCTTTCCTCTTAGCCGCTGTGCAGCTGGTGTACCACACGCATACACAGTATGTTAGGATGCTCTCTATGCTCTTTACTTGACAACTTCTCTCTCACTCAGCACGTCACCTTTCCCCACCCATGACAAAGGTCATATCCTTGACCTGGTCTGCTCCACAAATCAACCGGTACTCGACCTCCATCCATGCCTCTTCCCCCTCTCTGATCATAAGCTTATACGATTCACCATCCCTTTCTCCGACACCTCGCCCCCGTTTCCTCCGAGAAACCACCTTCCGTAATCTAAAATCCTCATAGTAAGATTAAACGAGAACTTACCAGTTTGAAGTTTGATCTGTATTTTACGAGTAGTTACGATGAGGGATTACGTGAAGAGCCCGCTCAGCACGCATGCACGGCATACTTCAAAGCAGCGGTGTGGAATCACAGATAGACACAGTTATTGAAGTAAACATAGTAAAGACAAGGAGACATCAGTTTATCAGTTTGATCCATATTATTGAGGGTAGGAGCGGAGGGCACATAATCCCTCATCGTAAATCCTCATAAAATACAGATCAAACTTCAAACTGGTAAGTTCTCGTTTAATCTTACTATGTTACTTCGGAATCACGTGAGTGATTCCGTGAAGACTTCAAAACTCTGTGATTTCAAACCGTGTAACAGGTATTATTTCACGCACTGCCGAAGTCCTTGAGGGAGGAAGTGTGTTATCTTAATCAACCAATGAATCTGTTTGTAGAAAAACACAATGGTATTTTTTAACAATAACAACAAAGAAATTAAATTGCTCCCCTGGGCTTAAATTAAATATTTGCAGTTTGTAAAATCTTTCCTGCAAATAAAACAGGTTTTGCCAACGGCTTATTATAAAATTTCTGAACGGTCTTTCCCCCGACCATCCTGCTGTAGCCAGGATGTAGTCTATAGGCACGTCCATTCTTTTAGCCGTCGACGTGGATGCTGCCCTGGTGGAATAAAATTTGTACATGTTAGTGTTTATCCCAGCAGTTTTTAGCACCTGCTTGAGCCATCTCGCAATGGTTTGGCTCGTCACCCGACCATAAGGTTTTTTATGACTGACCCACTAGGCTTTTCATCTCCCTCGAATATTTTGGTTGTGTCTATGTAGGATAGCAGTTGGGTCATGGCACATAACCGTGGTTCTGGCGGGTAAGCCCGGAATTCCACGACTGGATTAGGTGTTCCTGGTCTGCTCTGTTTGATCATTCCCTGGATAATGACAGAAATCTGGTCTGGAGCTGTGAGCATGCTGTCCAGTCGCAATAGGTGTAGTGACTGGACCCTCTGTGCAGATACAAGTGCCACCAACATGAATGTTTTGAGCATAGATTGTTCCAGGTTGAGGGATCTGGCTGGTGGCCATCCCCTGAGGTATGTCAGGACCACACTGACATCCCATGTATAGGTGTACTTTGGTCTAGGGGGTTAGAGTTGTAAATACCCTTGATTAGTTTGACCACCAGCGGGTGGGACCCCATGGCCTGTTGTCCTGGAGCTGGTTTTAAATAGACAGGCAGGGCACTTCTAGCTGTGTTGATGGCTCTGTAGCTGAGTCCTTCATCGTGGTGAAGGTTCACCAGGAATTCCAGTACATTGGTAACTGTAGCGGTTGAGTAGGTGGTCCCTGTATCCAAGCAGTACTTCTCCCATTTTTTGATGTTGGACAAGTGCTGTTTTTTAGTGGATGTTCGGAGGGATGCTGACACGGTGTCGATGGTTTGTTATGATAATCCCAGTCCCAGAAGTAGTTTGTGCAGAATCTGCAACCCAGGAGTTTGATTTTTTCATGGCACGGGTGGCTTGTGCCCGACACTGGGTGTTAATAACTCTGGGTCACTGGGGAATACCATCGGAGCTTCAACAACCATGTCATGGAGTATTGGGAACCATGGCTGTGTAGGCCAGTCGGGTACTATCAAAATACCTGAAGCAGAGTCCATTTGTATTGTGCGTAGACCCCGACTGATGAGGCAGAAGGGAGGAAATGCATAGAAGAAGAATTTCCCCAATCCAGCGCGAACGCATCTACCGCTGCTGCCTCAGGGTCTGGTTCCCAAGCGACAGACATAGGTACCTGGTGATTTAGCCTTGATGCAAATAAATCGATATCTGGCGTGCCATATTGCTTGATATCTTCTGCGAAAAACATGACCTGGTGTCTGCCACTGTGTTTAGCTTACCTGGCAGGTAAGTTACTGATAGCCAAATATGTCTTTGGACACACCATTGCCAAATTATGTTGACCAACTTGTCGCATGATACCGATTTTATGCCGCCCATATGGTTAATAAAGGCCACCACCGTAGTATTATATATTTGTAACCGTACATGTGATGCATATTTATGCATATGCTGTTAAACCATAAAAGTCACCCAACATCTCTAGATAATTAATGCCCAGTGTAAGTGGTAACGATGACTCTGGGTTAGTCCATCTACTACTTGTGCTGGATATAGAGTTAGTTGCTCCCCAGCCTTGAGCACTGGCGTCTGTTTGGATAACTGACATAGGGTTAGTGATGATAATAGGCTGAAACTATGCCAAACGTTTTTTGCCCACCACTGTAGTTCTGATATTGCTTCAGTGGGTAACTTCATGACATGATCATAATGACCTGTATGTCGTTTTTGGTGCAAAGGTCCGAATTATGTAGCCGGAAATGCTGCTACCATTTTCCCAATTACTCTGTTACTTGTCGAGTAGTTGGTAGTTTGTTGATCATTAAATTGTTGCATGATTGTGCCAATTCAACTATTTTGTCTCTTGGCAATGTTACAGTCACGTAGACTGAATTAATTGTGAAGCCCAAGTAGTCCATGATTGTGGATGGCTTCAACTTAGATTTATCTGGATGTAAGACAATCCCAGGGTTTCGAATAACTGTTTGGTAGCTGATACAGCTAACATAGTCAATTTCATGGTCTAGCCTACCATTTAAGATATCATCAAGATATGCCATGACAATATGTTTTTGTCTTCTGAATATTGCCAGAGCTGGTTTTAGTGTCTTGGTGAACAATCTTGGGCTGATGTGAACCCATTGGGTAACGCTTTAAACTGCTATAGCTGCCCCATCCAGGTAAATTTCAGGTATCTGCGATGATCCTTGTGAATGGTACTAAATAGTAAACATCTTTAAGATCAATGCTTGCCATGAAGGATCCTTTGGAATTTAGTTGTTTGGCAGTAACAACCGTTTCCATTTTGAAAAGTATATGCTTAACAAACATATTTAGTGAAGTTAAGTTAATGATGATGCGACATCCATCATCTTTTTTGGGTTTAGTGAATATATTTGATACGAATTGCAAGGGTTCAGGTTTTCCCATGATACCCTTTGTAATTAATCTCACCAGTTCAGCTTGTCCCTCTCGTTTCATTAACGGAGAGGGGAAAATACCCTCTGGGGTGAATGCTGACCTGGTGGCAATTTTTCTAGTATGAATTGTATTTGTATCCACTAATGCCATTGAGTATATACTGATCACTCGTGATAGACTCCCATGTGTTAGTATTACTCTATGTGCTGGTAGGAACCAGACCCACCTACCTCCATGGTTATGGGTATTCTTCTGTTTCCTGCCGGTCCAACAAGTGTTGCACGTCGTCTGACGTGGCGGTGACGTTGGGGGGTGGTACATTTTTCATGGGGTCCGCTCTGGGCCCTGGTCTAAAGAAAGACTTTCGGTGATAGAATGCGGACCCCGAGTTTTCATCAGTCCCATATGGTAGACGTCGACTGATGGATGTGATGGGGTGCTGCTGCGTAGGAATTATTGTTTTTGGTTTGCTCGTCCCGGTCCTGGCCTCATGAGACCAAAAGTTTTTTTTAAACCTTTTTCACGTCCTTCATATGCTTTGTGAGGTTTTTGCCAAAGAGCAGTGGGTCTGGCTCAGTGGCTGCGGTATGCACAACCCCGCAAATGTAGGATTTTTATGGCAGGTCTTATGATTTGTTTACGAAGGTTGTGGTCATCTCCGTATTTGTCCACGGAACGAGGAAAACGATGTGATGGTTGACGTCAGGCTTTTAACGGCCTCCTGCACGTGGGGTTTCCACGTAGCGGTCCACCACACCTAGCAGCTCTTCCTGTTCCTGCACCCCTTGCATACTCCCGAGATCTTCAGCCATTGTCCCCTGTTCTTGACCAGCCCAGTCCTGGTCACCAAAGCTACCCTTGGGTAAGAAGGAAGCAATGGACAGTGCACAAGGCACTGTGGAGGGAGTGCCTGAACTCCCCCTGCGAGAGCGCCCCTCACGAAGCGCGTCTCGCTGGAGCTCCTGTTCCAAGAGCCGCTCCATGCAGCTCAGGCGGCTGACTCCCCTCCCCGTGCGGGTGGAGCGACGTCCCCGTCCGACAAGTCGGAGCCACCGGCCGGACGCCTCTTCCGTGGCTTTACTTCCAGCCCACTGATCAGGTGCTAGCGGGCTGGACTCGGCACGGTGTCGGGGAATAGCGGAGCACCCGGTAAGCGGTCCTACCGCCTTGTTGCTGCCCCCGCCAGATGGAACGCTCCTCCGTGGAGTCGAGCGGGGGGCAGGTCTGTTCAGGCGGCTGTCCTTCCCCCCGTGCCGGTGGAGAGACGTCCCATCCGACAAGTCGGAGCCACCGGCCAGACGCCTCTTCCGTGGCTTTACTTCCAGCCCACTGCTCAGGCACTAGCGGGGCTGGGCTCGGTACGGTGTGGGGGGAAGGATGGTGTTAATAGCACAGCTGTAGTCCACAAAGAGCATCCGCACGTAGCTCCCCCGCTGCTCCAGGTGGGACAGTGCAGCATGGAGGGCTGTGGCTACACATCCTCTGTGGATCTGTTCACTCTATACGCAAACTGGTGGGGGTCAAAGCTTCGGGGCAGGAGTGATGTGATGTGACCCCGGACCAGTTTTTCAAAGCACTTCATCACTGGTGTGAGTGCGACTGGCCGGTAGTCGTTGAGGCTGGAGATGTGGGTTTTTTTGGGCAAGGGGACTATGGTGGAGGACTTCAGACAGGGTGGGACAGTGGACTGGGCCAGAGACTGATTGAAAATCCTCGTAAAGACTCCAGCCAGCTGTCCTTCAGCACGCGTCCAGAGACGTCGTCGGGTCCAGCAGCCTTCCTTGGATTGATGGCCCGCAGCGTGCGCCTCACCTCATGTTCCTCTATTTTGAGGGATAAGCTGCTGTGGACCATGTGGTGTGATGTGGCTGTCTCTGGTGGCTCCACTTCAAAGCGGAAGTTATGAGGAGGAGGCAGGAGAATGGGGTTGAGAGGGAAAGATAGATCAGCCATGATTGAATGGTGGGGTAGGCCTAATTCTGCTCCGGGTACTTATGAACTCATGAACATTTAAATAACAAGAATATATCACAAATATTTGAGGAATTTGAATCTCAAGGAAGAAATTGTAATTACAATTATTGACCCTTTGATTGTAAATGTCTATCTACCATTAGGCCTGGAACAGCACATTAACCACAACATAGTTCAGCAACAATCATCTACTGTTTTGGTTGCACCACAGACTCGTTTTGCACTGTCATGGTCTGGTTACTAAATGTTACTGATGATTAATTTATTGTCTTGTTAATTAAGTTGCAGCAAGTAAGACGTTTGTTGTTCTGTTGCCGGTACATATGACAATTAAACTCTCTTGTTTCTTCTTGGTCCTAAAACACACATTCGGTAAGTGAGTAAGGATAACAGAATAACGACAGTCTTACTCATTTAGGCAGGTATATGGATAGGGTAGGTTTAGAGGGATATGGGCCAAACGCAGGCAGGTGGGACTGGCGTAGATGGGGCATGTTGGTTGGCATGGGCAAGTTGGGCCGAAGGGCCTGTTTCCGTGCTGTATGACTCTATGACTTTATCATTCTGCGTGTTCACTCGAAGGAAATAGACGGCATTGTTCCAGCCAAATTGGAAATTTTGCAAACAAAATATATTTTCCTGATTTAGAAATTGGCTGCTCTTATAACGATTTCATTCCAAGAAAAGACAGCGGGGTGCAATACCTAGAGGTGTGCATGCATTATACATAGCAAGACTACAGCGGAGACCATGTGTGGTAACAACAAACTATGGTCGAAAAAGTTTGTGGTCAAATGTGTGAAATGTGACGAGTACACATGTGAAGGTCAATAGTGATTTAAAAACTGAAATTATTTCAGGAGTATGGAATGGAATAGAATACTTTATTGTCACATGTGACTAGGCACAGTGAGATTCTTTGCTCCATAACCAATGTATACAAATAGCAGCCTCCCACGGCGCTGACAATGTTACAAAGCACGGCAACTCCTCCTTTTGTTCATCCCCCCGCTTCCACAACGGTCCCACCACGCCGGGTCCCCATTGTCCTTTATCCCCTCCCCCCATATTGTCCATTGTTCTCCACACCTCCCCCCACCTCCCCCATTGTTCTCACCCCCCCCCCCTCACGGCTGTCCTCCACGCTCTCATCAACCATTGACCCGCAAGGCATTGCCGCAATCGCAAGGCTTCACCATGCCCAGGCCCCATCACCGCAAGGCTTCACTGTTGCCAATGCTCCACTTCACGCCTCCATGGTGCCGACCCGGGCCCCAGCCGCGGGCTCTGTCGGCCGCTCCACCGTCCCGGACTCCGACCAGCGCGGCCTGGCTCCTCCAACTGACCCGCACAGGCCCGCTGGGCACATATCCAATGTGCCTGAAAACGAGGCATTAGTCAGATCTTATTACATGTAAACAAATACTGTGTGAAAAAGGCAGAAGAAGCAATCTTAAAACCCCTCTCCCCCACTGAGTATGACTCTCCTGCGGTTATTTCCTGAAGGCAATACTTGAACAGGTAGCGTGGGACTAATAAATATATCTGAAATGGAAATTGAAAGAGACATACAGATAAGGAGAGACAGAGAGAGGGATGGGGGGATGAGGGCAGAGAGAAAAAAAGCAGACAGAGAGAAACAAACACGGAAACTGAGGGAAAGAGAGATAGGATAAAAGAGAGATAAAGAGAGAGGGGCTCAAAAAGCTGGAGTAACACAGAAGGACAGGCAGCATCTCTGGAGAAAAGGAATAGGTGATGTTTTCGGGACAAGACCCTGGATCTCAACCCAAAATGTCATCTATTCCTTTTCTCCAGAGATGCTGCCTGACCTGTTATTTACTCCATGTTTTTGTGTGTATCTTTGGTTTAAACCAGCACCTGCAGTTCCTTCTGATACATAAAGAGAGAGGGGACAGACAGACGGACAGGCAGAGAAAGAAGGTGAGAATAGAAAGAAACAAAGACGGAGACAGCGAGAAAGAGAGACAGAAATATATATTTATGTATGTGTGTGTAGGAAGGAACTGCAGATGCTGGTTTACACGGAAGATAGATGGGGGGGTGGTGGTTGTGGGGGCGGGGATGGGTGGCGGGGTGTGTGGGGGGGGGGGGTCTGTGTGTGGGGGTTTGTGTGGGCGGGGGGTTGGGTTTGTGTGGGTGGGGGTGTGTGTGTGGCACGGGAGCTTGTGGGAGGGAGGGGTGTGCAGGCGGGGGATGGGTGGCTGGGTGTGTGGGGGGGTCTGTGTGTGGGGGGTTTGTGTGGGCGGGGTGTGTGTGTGTGTGGGCAGGGGAGCTTGTGGGAGGAGGGGTGTGTGGGGTGTGTGGGGGAGAGGGGTGTGTGTGTGTGGGGGAGAGGGGTGTGTGGGCAGTTGGGGGGGGAGTGGTGTTCGGGCGGGGGGGAGAAATGACGGGGGAAGATGGAGGAGAGGGGGGCATCATGGGTGAGGGGAGGAGGAGCCAGCGAGGGGGACCAGAGGGGTAGTGACTGGAATTGGCGGTGCGATGGGGACTCACAGCGGGCGCTGGTTGCTGGCTGTTCTTCTCCGCCGGGATCAGTCTCAGTTTTCTGTTTGGCGACATCGGCGACATCTTCGACTCCAGGCTGGGCTGGGTCTCCGACTCTGGACTAGGTTTCTGACTGGGCTGGGACTCCCGAGCTGGGCTGGGCTGGGTCTCCAATGCTGGGGTGCTGCTTTGGGCTGGGCTGCTGCTTGGGGCTAGGCTGCTGCTTGAGGCTGGGCTGGGCTGCTTGGGGATGGGCTGCTTGGGGCTGGTCTGGGCTGCTTCGGAAGTCTGGTTGGAAAGCTCCGCTGGTCATCCTCAACTCCCATAAAGGCACGATGGCGTAGGAAGGGTGGACCGTCCCGGTGAGTGACCGGGGAAGAGACTAATCCACGCGGCGCTGAATGGCAGGAGAAGAGATCGATCTGTGCACGTGTGGTTTTTAAGATTTTTAAACCTCGCTAACGTTTATGACATTCAACCGGTCGGAACTAAATTTGGTACACTCGCAGCATTGGACAACGGTGAGTGAACTGGCAAAAAAATCGTAGCGATATCACAAACCGTTTTTGCGCAAATAGAAAGACCGGAAGATAACAAGATCAGAGTTTTAGTTATGTACTAGGCTAAGTGGGACCCATTGGGTCCCATGTTCACACGGGAGGGCTGGTCCCCCAACGCAATATTCCACCTCTCCACCAATTGGAGGCCAGTGGGGGGGGGCTTTCTGGAGCACTAGTATGGGTGTTGTGGGCTGAAGGGACTGGTTTCCAGAGGGCTAGTATGGACATTATGGGCCAAACGGATTCTTGCGGTGGCAACTCAGTCACTCAAGCCTGATGTGCTGGCAGCTCACTCATGGCTGGTGGGCTGGCAGTTGACTCACGGCTATTCTTTGAAATTCCATTTCAAGCAGGGTGCAAGGTCACCAAATTCAAGTGCAGTTTCATACCACTTCAAGCAGGGCGCAAGGCCACCAAATTCAAGTGCAGTTTCATGCCATTTCAAGCAGGGTGCAAGGCCACCAAATTCAAGTGCACTTTCATACCACTTCAAGCAGGGTGCAAGCAAGCCCACTTAATTCATATGCAGTTTCATACTATTTCAAGCAGGGTGCAAGGCCACCAAATTCAAGTGCAGTTTCATACCATTTCATGCAGGGTGCAAGGCCACCAAATTCAAGTGCAGTTTCATACCATTTCAAGCAGGGTGAAACCAGCCATAAAACCACCATAAAACCACACAAAACACCACAAAACACCACACTTCAGTTCAGTAGACATTCAGTGTGTTCAGTTGATTTACAGCTCAGACAGTCATGCCCTCTCCCTCCCCCATCTTGCAGAGACTGAGCCACACCCACACTTCCGGGTTTTATAATCTCCCCCCTCCCACCGGAAGGGGCGTGGCCTACATGGCATGATTGACATGAGAGAGATCCTCAATACTGATAACACTTTTCTTTTTATTAATGGGAAGAATCCTCTGCACCTGATGAGCGGAGGGGGACTGAGTAAGATGGCCAAAAATCGCAGCCGAAAGTGGTAGCGTTTTATTTTAAATCAATTTACAGTGCAAACAGGAAGTTGTCAAGTTTAGACTTCTAATGCAGTGCTTTATTTCAACCCAACCACCACCAACAACCATTTGCTTGGTTTATTTCAAACCAACCATCACCAACAACCATTTGCTGTGCTTTATTTCAAACCAACCATCACCAACAACCATTTGCTGTGGTTTATTTCAAACCAACCATCACCAACAACCATTTGCTGTGCTTTATTTCAAACCAACCACATTTTCATTTTCAAACCACATTAAAGGCACTCAAGGTCAGTAAAACCACACTCACAGTTTAGTAAACTTGTGTTCAGTGTTATTCACAGCTCAGACAGAGAGACGTGACCATCTCACTCCCCCATTTTGCAGCGACTGACTGAGGACAGAACAACAGGAAGTGGTCAAGATCAGACTTTTAGTAATATAGTTACACACACACACACACACACACACACACACACACACACACACACACACACACACACACACACACACACACACACACACACACACACACACACACACACACACACACACACACACACACACACACACACACACACACACACACACACACACACACACACACACACACATACTAGACCAAATGCAGACCCATCGGGTCTGTTTCCCCAATGCACGTTTGCGGTGTGTGGGGGGGGAGGGAGGATGGGGGGGCGGGGCGACATGTGGCATCACACACACACTATCCACCCACACACACCAGGCCCGTACGAAGCTTTTCAAAAAGGGGGGTGGCATGACAGGATTACAAAAAACTTAATGTGAAGGGCCTGTTTCCACACTGCATCAATCTATGACTAAAAAGTGAAGAAGAAAAATGCATGTAGATAAGTAGAGCAGATTTGAAAGAGAAGTGAAATGTAAAGGCAGAGTGAGGTTTATGGGTGGAAAGGAACATAGGGAAGGAGGGGGGAGAGTGGGCTTGGGCAGATGGGTGAAGGGAAAATATTCACAAAGTGCTGGAGTAACTCAGCGAGTATGGCAGCATCTGTGGAGAACATGGATAGGTGACATGCCACAGAGTGCTGGAGTAACTCAGTGGGTCAGGCAGAAATCTCTGGAGAAAAGGTATAGATTATATTTTGGGTCAAGACCATTCTTCAGTAATATTCATGATGTGCCAAGGAGTAGACATTCCTGAATGTTACCAAAACCATCGTGAGCTACTTTGTGCCGGTGCTTGCCCTCTCCCATAACAAATCTGCTGCCTTGGCTGATGCAGGACAGGACACAAGCTTTGGAACATGGTGTGAAGCTATTGCAGTCTGTCCAAGCCTGGTAAAAACCTGGATGGAGTGGATTTGGAGAGGATGTTTCCACTAGTGGGATAGTCTAGGACCAGTGGCCACAGCCTCAGATTTAAAAGACATTCCTTTAAGAAGGAGATGAGCAGGAATTTCTTAAGTCAGAGGGCGGTGAACTGTGGAATTCATTGCCACAGACAGCTGTGGAGGTCAAGTCAATGGACATTTTTCAGGAGGAGATTGATAGATTCTTGATTGATACGGGTGTCAGAGGTAATAGGGAGAAGGCAGGGGGATGGGTTTGAGAGGGAAAGATAGAGTCATAGAGTGATACAGTGTGGAAACAGACCCTTTGGCCCAGCATGTCCCATCTGCACTAGTCCCACCTGCCCACGTTTGACCCATATCCCTCCGAACAACCTGTCCTATCCATGTACCTGTCTAACTGTTTCTTAAATGTTGCGATAGTCCCGGCCTCAACTACCTCCTCTGGCAGCTTGTTCCATACACCTACCACCCTTTGTGTGAAAAACATACCCCACAGATTCCTATTAAATCTTTTGCCCTTCTCCTTAAACATATGTCCTCTGCTCCTCGATTCACCTACTCTGGGCAAAAGACTCAACCATATCTATTCAAATCATGATTTTATACACCTCTATTAGATCATCCCTCGTCCTCCTGTGCTCCAGTCCCAGCCTATTCAACCTCTCCCTATAGCTCTGGCCCTCTAGTCCTGGCAACATCCTCATAAATCTTCACTGTACCCTTTCCAGTTTGATCACATATTTCCTATAACATGGTGCCCAAAACTGAACACAATACTCTGAATGCGGCCTCACCAACTTCTTATGCAACTGCAACATGACCTACCAACTTCTATACTCAGCCTGACCCGCTGAGTTACTCCAGCACTCTGTGAAACGTCACAGAACAGGGCAAGATTAGCAGGTTTGCTGATGATACAGAAATGAGTGGTTTTGCAGACAGTGAAGATGGTTGTGAAAGATTGCAGCAGGATCTGGATCAATTAGCCAGGTGGGCAGAGGAATGGTTGATGGTTGCATGGTTCCTTGAAGGTCGTGTCGCAGGTATATCAGGTGGTCAAAATGTATTTTGGCACTTTGGCCTTCATCAGTGAGAGTATTGAGTATAGAAGTTGGGAGGTCATGTTGCAGTTGTATAAGATGTTGATGAGACCATCTTTAGAATATTGTGTTCAGTTCTGGGCATCATTTTATAGGAAAGATGTCAAACTGAAAAGAGTACAGAGATCCCCATCCTGGATCAGTCCAATCAGGGTTGTGTCATCCGCAAACTTGAGAAGCTTGACAGAGGTGTCTGTGGAGGTGCAGTCATTGGTGTGGCGAGAGTAGAGGAGAGGGGAGAGTATGCATCTTGCGGTGCTCCTATGCTGAGCGTTTGCGGGTCCGAGATATGCTTTCCCGCCTCACATGCTGCTTCCTGTCTGTCAGAAAGCTGGTGATCCACCAACAGAGGGGCTCAGGCACAGTCAACTCAGAAAGTTTGGAGCGCACTAGCTCTGGCACAATGGTGTTGAATGTAGAGCTAAAATCAATAAAAATCAGCAGGGGTGGCGTGGTCCCAGCGGGGGTGGCGTGGACCAAGTAGGGGTGGCATGGTCCCAGCGGGGGCGGCGTGGTCCCAGTGGAGGTGGCGTGGGCCAGCGGGGGTGGCATGGGCCAGTGTGGGGGGAAGATGGCTTCTGCCCCGGCGGCGGGGGGAGGCGAGGGGAGGCGAGGGGAGCGGGCTCCGCCGCAGCGGCGTCTGGTGTTGGGGTTACAGCCGTTGGGTTCAGATTCAGCCACTCCCGCCCGGCGACGGGAGAACAGAGAACTGGCCGTTCTCTGTTTGCACTGGTAGCACCCAACGCACCCCCCCTTCGGACGGCCATGCACACACACTAACTACCCCCCTTGATATTATATTAATATTATTAATTTGCTCCTTTTACCCCATAACCGCCCTATCCACTGACGCATAGCCCCCAACTCGCCGGGGCGTATAGTGAGTGAGGAAGGGTAGAGAGTGATGGCAGAGAGAGAATGGGGAGAGACAAAGAGAAAGGGGCAGAGACAGAAGGGCAAGAGACAGAGGGGTGGAGGGGGGGGGATGGAAGGGAGAAGGAGAGGGAGGGTGGGTGAGGGAGGAGGGTGGGGGAGGAGGGAAGCGTGTGATGGGAGGAGAGAGAGGGGGAGGAGAGAAGGGGGGGAAGAGGGGCTGAGATGGGGGGGAGGGAAGGGGGGAGAGGGGGGTGGGAAGCGAGGGGAAGAGGTGGGGGGGGAGGGAGGGGGGGGATGGGGAGGTGGAGGGGGGTTAGGGGAGGGGGTGGAGGGAAGCGGGGGAGGGGAGGGTGTGGAATGAAGCGGGGGGTTAGACAAGGGATGGTGGGAGAGGGCAGGGGGTTGGGAGGGAGGGGGGGGGAGAGAGAGAGGGGAGAGAGAGAGGGAGAGAGAGAGAGAGAGAGAGAGAGAGAGAGAGAGAGAGAGAGAGAGAGAGAGAGAGAGAGAGGGAGGGAGTAGAGAGAGAGAGGGAGAGAGAGAGAGAGAGAGAGAGAGAGAGAGGGGGGGGGGGGAGAGAGGGTGGTAGTGTCGTTTGTATCTGCAGGGAATGGAGGGATATGGACAATGTGCGGGCCGAGATTAGCTTAATTTAGCATCATGTTTGGCACGGACATTGCAGGCTGAAGGGCCTGTTCCTGTGCTGTACTGTTTCCCCAGCATCTCAAAACTAGAAACTCAGACACCTTGCAACACATTGAAGTTGGAGATTTGCATCACACTTTTTTTTTGACAATTATTTTAATCTGCAAACAACTTCTAGGTTTTTATCAGCAGCCTGAATTTGGGAATACAAACATTCACAAAAGAGAGCAGGAGGGCAATGCATTAAGGCAGTTATGGTGTAGACTATTAACTAGGTAGACGACTCACCTCGGGCTCATCTTGCACGTGGTGTGGTGGTTTATAGATAGAAAATTGGATGTAATTCACCAACCCACTCTTTGCGATCGGATTATTTTAACACAGGACATAAAAGAATAATGGAAAAATAGCTAATGTTACTCACAACAATTTAAAAAAGTCCTGCAAAAGTCTGAGAACTGTTGTAGGGAAGGTTATGGCAATTAAAGTAATTATTTCTGCATGCAGAATGTGTGTTGACTTGTGGACAATGCGACAAGCCTTTTTTTTTTAGAAACCGTGTTTGGATTGATTGCTGGAATTGAGAATATTTTATGAAAGCTTTCCATGATAATAAAAAAAAGCAAGCATTCAAAGAAATGTGTGCTGTCTCTTTCTCTGTCTCCTGCTCTCTCTTTCTCTCTCGCACATTAGACTCATCAGCCTGAAGAAGTAACGGACTACGGGTGCTGTCTGTGCTGAGGTTGTACGTTCTCCCCGTGACCGTGTGGGTTTTCTCCAAGATCTCCGGTTTCCTTCCACACTCGAAAGATGTACAGGTTTGTAGGTTAAAGTGTAAATCTCCATAGTGTATGTAGGATAGTGTTAATGTGCGGGGATCACTGGTTGGTGTGGACTTGGTGGGCTAAAGGGCCTGTTTCCATGCTGTATCTCTAAGTTTATCATGGTTGAAAACATTAGCAGTGCAGTGGTCCTGGTTCCGACGGGAACGGTGACGGACGCACCATATATCTCTGTCCTCCAGTTCCTGCGGACTTCCGCTGCTGGAAGTATAGGATTTTGGTGTGTGTACTTTATCATCATTCCTTACAATGCTATGTACGACAGTGATCGAAACTTCTACTGAAGTGAGGATGGCCGATGGCTCACTAGAAGCTCATCCGCCCTTTGACAGGTCTTGTTTTTGATCCTGCTCCCCCCTCACTTGGGGGAGACGGTTTAGTCACCGACTATCCGTCCATGGAGCAGGTAGCACGGGATTACATGGTACCCATGGCGGGGGGAACTCCCCCCCGACCTGATCTGACCCGACCTATCTTTAAAACTAAAACTAAATATGTAGCCCAACCGGCTGCGTTCCTCCAGCACTTTGTGTTTTGCTCTAAATTCCAGCGTCTGCAGTTCCTTATATCTCCTGCGTTTCCAATTTGCTTCAGGTATAACATTTTGGATTAGGATCCTACGCTGCCCTAATTGGTATCGATTTATTAGATTCAGATTCAGATTCAGATTCAATTTTAATTGTCATTGTCAGTGTACAGTACAGAGACAACGAAATGCATTATTATTATCATGTGCACCAAAATACAATAAAAAACTTAATTTTGATTGCTATCAGACCATATGTGAGTCTGAAGGAGGATCTCGACCCAAAACATTACCTATTCCTTTTCTCCAGAGATGCTGCCTGCCGCTGAATCACTCCGGCATTTTGTGTCTATCTTCATACGTGAGTGCATCAGGTGGTGAAGAACAGAAAATAGACAAGGTTCCGAATATAGTCTTTCTCTACAGGAAAGGTGCAGATAAAAAATAAGTGCAAGATATGAGCAGAACTTTCACCAGTCTGATAACAGCAGGGAAGAAGCTGTTCCTGAGTCTGGTGGTGCGTGCTTTCAAGCTTCTGTATCTTCTGCCTGACGGGAGAGGGGAGAAGAAAGAATGACCGCAGTCCTTGATTATGTTGGCTGCTTTACCGAAGCAGCGTGAAGTGTAGATGGTCGATGGTGGGGAGTCAGGTCTGTGCGATAGACTGGGCTACATCCACAACTCCCTGCAATTCCTTACAGTCTTGGGTTGAGCTGTTCCCACAAGCTGTGATGCATCCTGGCAGGATACTTTCAATGGTGCATTTGTAGAAATTGTAGAGTAATTGGAGAAATTCCAAATATCTTTCGCCTTCTGGAGGAAGTTGAGATGTTGGTGAGCCCTTTTGCCCATTGCACCAATGTGGTACGTTTTGCATAAATTTACGGTGATATTTACACCTAGAAACTGAGAGCTCTCAGCCATCTCCACTTCAGCATATTAGATACAGTCCTCCAAACTGCTTCCTGAAGTCAAAGCAAAGCCCCTTCATTTGCTGACTTTGAGGGAGATTAATAAGTATAAAAAGCTCAAGTGTATAAGATCAAGAGGGGAATAGATAGCGTGAACGCACAGAGTCTTTCATCCAGAGTAGGGGAACCAAGAACCAGAGGGCCTAGGTTTAAGGTGAGAGGAGAAAGATTTAATAGGAACCTGAGGGGCAACATTTTCACATCGTGGGTGGTGGGCATATGAAGCAAGCTGTTAGAGGAGGTATTTGAGGCAGGTACTATAACAGCATTTAAAGAATATTTGGACAGAGTGGTGAATCTCTGGAACTCTCTGCCACAGAGGGTAGTTGAGGCCAGTTCATTGGCTATATTTAGGAGGGAGTTAGATGTGGCCCTTGTGGCTAAGGGGATCAGGGGGTATGGAGAGAAGGCAGGTACGGGATACTGAGTTGGATGATCAGCCATGATCATATTGAATGGCGGTGCAGGCTCGAAGGGCCGAATGGCCTACTTCTGCACCTAATTTCTATGTTTCTATGTTTCTATGTACATGAATAGATTATTTGAGTAGGCACCCAGAGATCTGGATTCGATCTTGACTACTGGTGTTGCCTGTGTGGAGTTTGTACTTTCACCCTGTGACCACGTGAATTTTCTTCAGGTTCTCTGGTATCCTCTCACATTCAGTATTTACTTTAATGTCATTTTAACTGAGTACTTACATACACAGATGAAACAAAAAAAATATTTCTCGATCAGTTACCATCAGTGCGGTTAATAAAAACAGAATAAATACATATAGCTTTAAAATAAATTTAAATGACCATATCTAAAAATAGGCCTAAAAATTGAAATAAAAACAGACATTGAGACCGAACAGTGGCTTTACTTTGACAGGTGTCTAGCTGTCAAAGTATGGGCGAGGTTAGATATGTTGGTGTATGATATATGGGGAGGGGACACAGTCCGTTCACCAGTCTTATTGCCTGTGGGAAGAAGCTGTGGAGCATCCTGTTGGTTTTGCAGCTGATGCTCCTGTACCTCTTCCCAGATGGCAGAATTGCGAAGATGTGGTGTGGTGGATGATGGGGGTCCTTGATAATGGAGATGGCTCTGCTGATGCTCCGCTTCTGATAGATCTCCAACAGGAAAGGGAGTGGGGCACCAATGATCCTGCTGGCGGTCTTCATTATCCTGTTGAGTTGGTTTTGCTCATAAGCCTTGCAGCTCCCGAACCAGGAAGTGATGCCGTAGGTCAATATACTCTCGATGGTGCCCCTGTAGAAGGTCCTTAGATGAACAGTAGGGAGACCTGCTTTCCTTAGTCTCCGGAGAGGGTGGAATCGCTACTGACCCTCTCCACAGCAGCTCCATCAATATGCAGCGGAGTGTGATGTTGTTTACCAGCCCTCCTGAAATCGATCACCATTTCCTTAGTCTTTTCCACATCCCAAAAACGTACAGGTTTGTAGGTTAATTGGCTTCAGTAAAGATTGTAAATTGTACCTAGTGTGTAGGATAGTGTTCTTGTACGGTTGATCGCTGGTCAGCATGGACTTGGTGGGCTGAAGATCCTGTTTCCGCCCTGTATCTCTAAAGTCTTAAATCTAATCCTAGCATCTGTACATTCCCTCCACAGATGCTGCCGGACCCACTGAGTTGCTCCAGCACTTTGCGTTTTGCACAAGATTCCTCATGTCTGAATTAATAAAATTGGAGAACGTAACATTTGTACCGTTGGGTTGTAAGCTGCTCAATTGGACTATGAGATGCTGGACACAACGGTGACTTTAATAACCAGAGTCCACGTGTTACTACTTGAAACAAATTTATTTGTGCTAAGTACAGGATGGTATTTATAATGTTTAAATGAAAGTATAGCCAATACAAAATATGTAAATTATAGTAATTATATATCACAATAAATTTCTGCCATACAGCTGAAAATGGCTGGTATTCAAAGTGGGTAATACTTGGAGTGCACTAACAATTTCATCGCGATGGAGCACTGCACACTCTTGTGGGGTTAAGTACTCCCGTGTGATTATTCAGAATTTTGTTCCTACCTCTGACTACCCAGTTATGGAAATAAGTGTGTCCTCATCTCAGGTCTGAAGTATCACAGGCAGATTTATTTTCTAAAAAAGGACAGATGATAATTTTTTTACATTAACTATTTTTCTAAAAAAGACTCTGAAACTCATAATTACTTTGTGTAATTTAGATTATTTCTTCTCTAAACAACTTCCCATAAGTCACAACTTGAGACATGTCCATTTGTTTTAGATAGCATTGTGTTCAGGAAAAGGAAATAAAACAGGTCTAGGTTTAGGTATATTATTGTCACAGTGAAATACAGTGAAAAGCTCTGTTTTCCATGCTATCTAAAGATCATCAGATAATACTATACATCAATTAAAGTAATTGATGTGTCAAATCATGAGAAGAATAGATCAGGTAGATGCACAGAGTCTCTTGCCCAGAGTAGGTGAATCGAAGTCCAGAGGACATAGGTTTAAGGTGAAGGGGAAAATATTTAATAGGCATCTGAGGGGTAACGTTTTCACCCAAAAGGTGATGGGTGTCGTCCCTTGTCTGGACCTTGAGTCAGAAATAAAGTTTATTATTATTATATTATTATTATTATTATTATTATTATTATTATTATGATGAATGTATGGAACAAGTTGCCAGAGGAGGTAGTTGAGGCTGGGACTATCCCAACGTTTAAGAAACTGTTAGACAAGTACATGGTTTGGACAGGTTTTGAGGGATATGGACCAAAAACAGGCAGATGGGACTAGTGTAGATGGGACTTGTTGGCCGGTGTGGGCAAGTTGGGTCGAAGGGTCTGTTTCCACACTGTATCACTCTATGACCCTGTCACCGTATCAATGTAGTCAAGTCAAACTCAAGTACAATAGTTAGAGCAAAGGGGAAGGTACAGAGTGCAGAATATAGTTCTCAGCATTGTAGCGCACCAGTTCCAGAGACAAAGTTCAATGTCCGTAATAGGGTAGAGGTGAATCGGACAGTACCCTGGGTTATGGAAGGATCGTTCAGAAGTTTGGTAACAGAGGGGAAGAAGCTGTTCCTGAGTCTGATATTGTGCGCTTTCAAGCTTCTGTATCTTTTACCCGATGGGAGCAGGGAGAAGGAGGAATGAAAAGGGGTCGTGGCGCAGCGATAGAGTTGTTGCCTTACAGTGCCAGAGACCCAGGTTTGATCCTGACTATCAGTGCTGTCTGTGTGGAATTTGCATGTTTTCCCTGACGATGTGAGTTTCTTCTGGATGCTCCAGTTTCCTTGCGCATCCCAAAGACTTGCGGGTTAATTGGCCCTCTGTAAATTGCCCCTTGTGTGTATGGAGTGGATGCAAAAGTGGGATAACATAGAACTAGTGTGAACAGGTGATCGATGGTCAGTGTGGTCTCAGTGGGCCGAAGGGCCAGTTTCCATGTTGTATCTCTAAACTAAACTAAGACAAGGCAGATAGACATGTGAGTAACAGTAAAAGTAGAGTCAATACTTGTTCGTGATGCCGAGCTCAGAACATCATACAGTGTTAACCATTCCATCCATCCATTCCCTTCACAGACACTGCCTGGCCCTTTGAGCTCTTCCAGCACTTTGTGTTTTGCACAAGATCCCAGCACCTGCTGTATCCTGCTGTCTTGGTGCAGATATCCTTGTCTTTGAGTCATAGAGTCATACAACGTGACCCCTTGACCCAACTTGCCCACACCGCCCAACATGTCACATCTACACTACCTGCCTGTGTTTGGCCCATATCCCTCTAAGCCCATCTATCCATGTAATTGTCTAACTGTTTCTTAAATGTTGCGATAGTACCTGCCTCGACTACCTCCTCCAGCAGCTCGTTCCATATACCCAGCACCTTTTGAAAAAAAGGGTTAAAAAAGTTACCCCTCGGGTTCCTATCAAACCTTTCCCCGCCTCACATTAAACCTGTCCTCTGGTTCTCAATTCCCCTAATCTGGACTCTGTGCATCCACCCGATCTATTCCTCTCATGATTTTGTTCACCTCCATAAGATCACCTCTAATCCTTCTATGCCTGCCCAACATCTCCCTATAGCTCAGGCCCCTGTGCCCTGGCAATATGATCGTAAAGCTTCTCTTTACCCTTTCCAGCTTGACATCTTTCCTATAACATGGTACCCAAAACTGAATACAATACTCTAAATGTGGCCTCACCAACATCTTATATAACAGTCGCATGCCCTCCCAACTTCTATAATCTTCTCGGGTGATTCCTTGTGATTAAGGACAACCAGTTTCCGTTACGATTCGGTGGGTTCTGAATTAACTGAGAAAGTGACCTGCAGATGTGGCAAGTGATAGGTGGATACAGGTGAGGGGGTGATTGGTAGATGGGTGGAGTAAGTGACAAAAACTGTAGGTGAAAAGGAGACAAAAGGGTGTCAGGAGGAGTGAAATGTAAAGCAGGAGGGAGGGGTATGGGTGGAAGGTGGACAGAGGGAGGGGGAAAGAAGATGTTGTGGGGATGGGGTGGGTTATTACTTGAAATTGGAGAGTTCAATGTTCATACCATAGAAACAAAGAACTGCAGATGCTGGCTAATGCACAAAAAGACACAAAGTGCTGGAGTAACTCAGTGGGTCAGTCAGCATCTCTGGAGAACATGGATGATTGATGTTTCAGGTCGAGATATTTATTCAGTCTGGTGATGAAGGGTCTCTGACAAAGTGTCTTGACCTGAAACATTACCTATCCATGTTCTCCAGGGATGCTGCTTGACCCGCTGAGTTACTCCAGCACTTTGTGTCCTTCAATGTATGTACTGTTGGTTTGTAAGCTATCCAAGCAGAATATGAGGTGCTGTTCCTGCCGTTTGCGTGTGGCCCCAGTTTGTCAACGGAGAAGATCCAGGACTGAAATGTTAGCGCGGGGATTGGAAGGAGATTTCTTGTCTCTCCAAATGATTTCACTAATTATTTATGAGCATTTTAAGGGCTTTCAACCTTGCTTTTCTATAAAAGTTTGCAATTTAACAGAAAAAATTGACTGTTTTTAGGTAACTTTCATATTATGGTAGAAATTCAGGGTAGAAATGTCAAAGACTAGAGGGTGCATCTTTAAGGTGAGGGGGCAAAGTTTAAAGGAGATGAGCGGGACAAGTTTTTTTAGAGGGCAGTGGGTGCCTGGAACGCGCTGCCAGGATTGGTGGTGGAGGCAGATACAATAATGGCATTTAAGAGGCTTTTAGATAGGCACATGGATATGCATCATGTTTAGCACGGACATTGTGGGCCGATGGGCCTGTTCCTGCTTGCTCTATGTTCTTCAGTATCTAGATGTCTCACAAAACCACTACAAAAGTTTTATTTTGACCAGGCCACATTCGGCAGTGCAATGTTGAATAATGAATGTATTTTGAACAGTAGTGAGCGCTTCTCTACAATTCAGCACCAGGAGAAATTCATTATTCTTTCAGATTTATATGTCTTTAATTCTAACAGTTTGAAAATGTGCGTTATAACTCAAAGTAATGTCTTTGCAGATGCATTTGTGGCATTATGTTTGCCATATGTACTTATTGGTGTTCTGGAAGAATTTGATTGTTTGATTTAAACCACAGAAAGCATACTGTTGGGTAGCATCACAGCTTGGTTTGTGAACAGCTCTGCCCAAGAGTTGTGGATGTAGCTCAGTCCATCACACAGACCAGACTCCCCACCATTGACTCCATCTACACTTCATGCTGCCTCGGGAAAGCAGCCGATATAATCAAAGACTTGTCCCAGCCTGGTTATTCCTTCTTCTCCCCACTCCCGTCCGGCAGAAAATGTAGAAGCTTGAAAGTAATGCCCCTCTGTTTTAATTTCATTTCCCTTTTCATTTTTTTTTCTAAAAATGTCTAATCAAACCATTGAAGGAATTCAAGTGTACGTTTCCCTGCATTATTGAAATCGGCTTGCATGGCCAGTAATTCTTTTGAGAATGGATATGCACCATAATTCTACCTCAACAATTACTGTGCACTCAAATACATCAATTATATGTTTTTTTTTAACTGAACTGGTTTTGCATGCATAAAAAACACAGCATTTCGTAATAAATCTATTTTCTGCATGCATAATAGAATGCACAATTTGATTACATCCCTTGGTACATCTAATTGAATGTTAGGGGCACAGTATAAAATATTGGTGCAAGATTTTACTCTTTTTTTGTTTTAAGTGTAAGATTTATGTTCAATTCGAAACACAGATAATGTGTAGGAAGGAACTGCAGATGCTAGTTTATACCAAAGATAGGGACAAAGTGCTGGAGTAATTCAACGGATCAGGCAGCGTCTCTGGAGAAAAAGAATTGGTGACGTTTTGAGTCCGAAATCTTCTCTGAAGAACTGTACGGGGTGATCGATGGTCGGCTGGGACTCTGTGGACCGAAGGGCCTGTTTTCACTCTGTATCTCTAAACTAAACTAAACTAAACAAAACGTTCATATCAGAAATGGGCAGAACACTTCCAAACCTCGACAAAACGGACTCCAATGAGCCAATTAACACCCAAACAAACCTATATGTCATTGATGTCTGAAGAAGGGTCTCGACCCGAAACATCACCTATTCCTTCGGTCCATAGATGCTGCCTCACCCGCGGAGTTTCTCCAGCATTTTTATCTACCTTATATATCACTGATGATTGCTTTCCACAATGCATTTGGAGGATTTGTTCATGCTGTTGAGATCTGATCTCTTTTTGTTTACTTAACAAAGTTTTTTTATTGCATAATCACATACAAAGCACCGCATAGATCAAAACTGCAGTTGATCACCGCGTGTTCCCTCTCCAGGGATACGCGGAGCTTGGGCGTAAGTATAGAAACATAGAAACATAGAGACATAGAAATTAGTTGCAGGGGTAGGCCATTCGGCCCTTCGGGCCTGCACCGCCATTCAATATGATCATGGCTGATCATCCAACTCAGTATCCCGTACCTGCCTTCTCTCCATACCCTCTGATCCCCTTAGCCACAAGGGCCACATCTAACTCCCTCTTAAATATAGCCAATGAACTGGCCTCAACTACCCTCTGTGGCAGAGAGTTCCAGAGATTCACCACTCTCTGTGTGAAAAAAGTTTTTCTCATCTCGGTTTTAAAGGATTTCCCCCTTATCCTTAAGCTGTGACCCCTTGTCCTGGATTTCCCCAACATCGGGAACAATCTTCCTGCATCTAGCCTGTCCAACCACTTAAGAATTTTGTAAGTTTCTATAAGATCCCCTCTCAATCTCCTAAATTCTAGAGAGTATAAACCAAGTCTATCCAGTCTTTCTTCATATGGAAGAGCAGCGGACAGTCGACTTGGATCGAATACTCGATTGCCCACTGCTTGGACCTTTGAATAGCCTTTTTGGTCAGACCCGATCTAGATCTAATCTCCTACATACAGTATTATTAACATTGTATGGTAAGTCAACATACATCAAGCCATCTTATATGGAGGCTGATAATCAAACATCACATGAGGATTTGTACTCATGTTTGTTTAGTTAAGTTTAGTTTATAGATACATCATGGAAACAGGCCCTTCGGCCCACCGAGTCACTGACCAGCAATCCCCATACACGAACACTATCCTACACACTAGGGACATGTGTGTATACATTTATACCAAGCCAATAAACCTACAAACCTGTACGTCTTTGGGATGTGGGAGAAAACCGAAGCACCTGGAGAAAACGCACGCAGGTCATTGGGCGTAGGTACAATCTGTGTACAGACAGCACCGGAGTCAGGATCGAACCTGGGTCTCCGATGCTGTAAGGCAGCAACTCTACCGCAGTGCCAACGTGCCGCCCTTGTTGTGTGGTGTTGTGCTTTGTGTGTGTGGGTAGAGCACATGTAAAACAATGCAGCTGAATATTACATGAAATGAAAACCGTATTATAAGGTGCCAATTGCATTTTGTTATTGATTTTATGCTGCAACAGAAATCCCAGAGCACTTAGGAAGGATGTGCGATGTGATTGAATTTCTAGATCTTTCTAGTAATTCTACTAATTATGCACAAGTGGCATAAACAGAACACTTGATAGAGATCTGTGGATTACCAAATGAATTGTATTCATGATTAATAATTCATCACTAAATCTGTCACTGATTAGCAATTACATTTCCTTATACATATGCATATTTCTAAGATGCAGCACCTCAATAGTTTAAATTGCATGTAGTTGTGGCATTTTAGTCACGTATATCAGAATCATAGCAATGCGTGTTCCCTATTTGCCAATTGCATTTAGGGTATATGAAAATATTTCACCAGGTTACATTTTTATTAACATAATCTCAATGAAAAAGTCCACATACACACACACACACACACACACACACACACACACACACACACACACACACACACACACACACACACACACACACACACACACACACACACACACACACACACACACACACACACACACACACACACACACACACACACACACACACAGATCACACACAGATCTTTGTGATTGTATGTGTGCAGGTAGAATCTTGAAATTCCACAGAAGGGGCCTGTTTACATGCGGTTTGACTCTGTGACTGTCAACCAAAATGATGCTGAGAAGATTTACGAGGATGCTGCCAGGTCCTGAAGGCCTGAACTGCAGGGAGAGGTTGGGCAGACTAGAGCTTTATTCTTCAAGATTCAAGATTCACGTTTATTGCCATGTGTCCCTGATAGGAGAATAAATTCTTGCTTTGCTTCAGCACAATAGAACATAATAGGCATGACTACAGATCAGTGTGTCCATATACCATTATATAGATATATACACACATGAATAAATAAACTGATAAAGTGCAAATAAACAGATAATGGGCTATTAATGTTCAGAGTTTTGTCCGAGCCACGTTTAATAGGCTGATGGCTGTGGGGAAGTAGTTATTCCTGAACCTGGTCATTGCAGTATTCAGGCTACTGTACCTTCTACCTGAAGGTAGCATGGAGATGAGTGTGTGGCCAGGATGGTGTGGGTCCTTGATGATACTGCCAGCATTTTTGAAGCAACGACTGCGATAGATCCCCTCGATGGAAGGGAGGTCAGAGCCGATGATGGACTGGGCAGTGTTTACTACTTTTTGTAGTCGTTTCCGCTCCAGGGCGCTCAAGTTGCCGAACCAAGCCACGATGCAACCGGTCAGCATGCTCTCTACTGTGAATCTGTAGAAGTTAGAGAGAGTCCTCCTTGACAAACTGACTCTCCGTAATCTTCTCAGGAAGTAGAGGAGCTGATGTGCTTTCTTGATAATTGCATTAGTGTTCTTGGACCAGGAAAGATCTTCAGAGATGTGCACGCCCAGGAATTTGAAGTTCTTGACTCTTTCAACCATCGACCCGTTGATATAAATAGGATTGTGGGTCACCATCCTACTCCTTCCAAAGTCCACAATCAGTTCCTTGGTTTTGCTGGTGTTGAGGGCCAGGTTATTACGCTGGCACCATATGGACAGCTGCTCAATCTCTCTTCTATACTCTGATTCATCCCCATCAGTGATACGTCCCACAACAGAGGTGTCGTCAGCAAACTTGATGATGGAGTTTGTACTATGATCGGCTATGATGTCATGAGTATAGAGTGAGTACAGCAGGGGGCTGAGCATGCAGCCTTGAAGTGCTCCCGTGCTGATTGTTATCGAGGCTGACACATTTCCTCCAATACGAACAGACTGTGGTCTGTGAATGAGGAAGTCGAGGATCCAATTGCAGAGGGATGCGCAGAGACCCAGTTCTGCAAGTTTGGTAACCAGCTTGGAGGGGATGATTGTATTAAGTGCCGAGCTGTAATCAATGAATAACACCCTGACATATGAGTTTTTGTTGTCCAAGTGGTCCAGAGCGGAGTGGAGAGCCAGCAAGATCGCATCCACCGTTGATCTGTTGTGGCGGTAAGCGAACTGCAGAGGGTCCAGGTTTTTGTCGAGGTAGGAGTTGATTTGCGCCATGATCAACCTCTCAAAGCAATTCATCACCATTGGCGTTAGTGCCACTGGTCGATAGTCATTGAGGCACGTCACCTTACTCTTCTTGGGCACCGGTATAATTGATGCCCTTTTAAAGCAGGTGGGAATGTCAGACCTCAGAAGTGAGAGGTTGAAAATGTCCGTAAAAACTCCAGCCAGTTGGTCCGCACAAGTTTTTAGAACACGACCGGGTATACCATCAGGTCCAGGCGCTTTTCGAGGTTTCATCCCTCTGAAGGATTTCCTGACGTTGACCTCTGTGACTGTGACTGAAATACCATCACAGCGAATGGGGGCTCGGGAAGGCACATCAGTATTCTCCATATCAAAGCGTGCGTAAAACGCATTGCGCTCGTCAGGGAGTGATGTTTCGCCGACATTCAAGTTGCCTCCTTATTTTGGGTTGATCTTAAGGAAGAGTATAAAATCACGAAGGGAACAGATAGGGTGAATGCACGGAGTGTTTTACCCAGAAACGAGGAATCAAGAACTAGAGGGTATAAGTTTGAGGGAAAAGATTTAATAGGAATCTGAGGGGCAGCTTTTTCACACACAGTGGTGGGTATATGAATTGAATGGCCATACTTGAGGCAGGTACTAAAATAACATTTAATAGACATTTGGACAGGTACATGGTAGGAAAGGTTTAAATGAATATGAGACAAATGCAGGTAAATGGGAAATGGGGTATTTTGGTCGGCATGGTCAAGTTGGGCCGAAGGGCCTGTTTCCATGAATCCAGGACTATATGTGACATAAGCCAGCAGCATACAAGGGAAGGGACACCACTAGTTCATACATTGAAAAATACACAACTAATCTCCCTACAAAATATTCAAGTATTGTGAATAAAACATTGCATTCAAATACTTTAGGACACATTTTCTGCAAGTATGTCAGTTAAACAGATACATAGATTGGTCACCTGTTATACCAGCTGCCTTATTGTAATATCATTAGACAGGAGCAGAATTAGACCATTCAGCCCATCAAATCTACTCCCCCGTTCATGGCTGAACTATCTTTCCCTCTCAACCACATTTGCATGCCTTCTTTATGTAATCATTGACACCCTTCCTAATCAAGAACCCTTCAATCTCTTAAAATTTTAAACTTCTTTGCGGTTTATTGAAAGAAAAATAGGTCAATTTGTCAAATCTTCCCAAAACTGCCCACCTATTTTATGGAGACACATTGTACTGCAGATGCTGGAATCTTGAGCAAAACACAAAGTGCTGGAGGAACTCAGTGGGTCAGGCAGCATCTGTGGAGGGAAATGGACAGACGCCGCTTTTGGTTGGGACCTAAAAGAAGGGTCCCAATCTGACATGTCACTTGATCAATCCCTCCACAGATGCTACCTGACTCACTGAGTTCCTCCAACACTCTGTGTTTTATGCTCGTTATGCTAGGACTGCAATTAACAAAATATCCTGTGCATGAAGATTGTGATAGAAAATCAAAACAATGCACCAAAAACAATTAAAAATCTGTCAATGACTGAAAAAATAATTCAAGGATATTGCTGATTCAGATAGAATTAAAAAGCAGAGGCCAAATAGGTGACATTTCAATCAGTACTTGCAGTTTCATGGGAACTCATCAAGGAAACAAACACTACTAAGGCTAAAATTCTAGTTTAGTTTAGTTTAGTTTTTTGTTTATTATTGTCACATGTAGCGAGGTATAGTGGAAAGCTTTTGTTGTGTGCTAACCAGTCAAAGAAAAGACTACCCTTGATTACAATCAAGCCGTCCACAGTGCACAAATACAGAATAAAGGGAATAACGTTTAGTGCAAGGTATAACACTGAAGTCCGATAAAATTCAATTAAGGATAGTTCAAATGTTTCCAATGAGGTAGATAGAAGGTTAGGTCCGCTCTCAACTTGGTGAGAAGACGGTTCAGTCGCCTGATAAAGGCTGGGAAAAAAATGTTGGAAACAACTGGGAAGAAAAAGATCAAGATCTGTGATGAGGTAGGTTGGAAGATTACACCCTGGCTTACAGGAGCATCGTTCAGTAGTTGGATAACAGCAGGGAAGAAGCTGTTCCTGAATTTGGTGATACGTGCTGATGGGAGGGAGGGGAGGGAGATGGAATGACTGGTGTGAGTGGTCCTGCTGTCAGGACCACTCTCTAGCTGGTGAAAGGACAGTTTGGTTGCCTGATAACAGCTGGGAAGAAACTGTCTCTGAATCTGCAGCATTTTCAAACTTCTGTACTTCCTGCCTGATAGTAGAGGGGAGAAGAGGGAGTGGCTGGGATGAGACTGGTCCTTGATTATGCTGGTGGCCTTGCTGAGGCAGCGTGAAGTGTAGATGGAGTCAATGGAAGGGAGTCTATCTTTGCTAATCTAAGACTAACTACTGTGCACTGAATTTCAGATAGCTAGCTCAGATTGGTGTGTTGTTGGGTGTATCGACATTGCACTGTCCACAACTAGGTCCTGGGAGCAGGGAGGACAAAGTGACGAAGGGTATTGTCCTCATATTTACTGTGTAATGGGTTTAGTTTTATTATTGTCACATGTGCTGTTTGCTATCCTAACATATCAGATATACCATAGATAAATGCAATCAGTTAAAACTCAAGTACAATAGGTAGAGCAAAGGGGAAGGTGCAGAGAGCAGAATATAGTTCTCAGCATTGTAGCGCATCAGTTCCATATTATTATCACGTGCAACGAGGTACAGTGATAAGCTTTACTTTGCATGAGCTCCAATCAGATAATACTACACATAAAACCGATCAAGTAAAACTCCAGGTAAAACAAAGGGGAAGATGCAGAGTGCAGAATTCTCAGCATTGTAGTGCACCAGTTCCAGAGACAAGGTCCAATATCTGCAATGGGATAGAGGTGGATCAGACTGTACCGTAGCTTATGGGAGGACTGTTCAGAGGCCTGATAACAGAGGGGAAGAAGCAGTTCCTGAATCTGGTGGCGCACACTTTCAAGCTTCTGTATCTTCTTTATGATGGGAGTGGGGAGAAGAAGGAAGGACCGGGGTGGGACAAGTCTTTGATTAGGTTTGCTTTGCCTGCCAGAACTCATCATGGACCTTCCCCAGTTACTGTCATTCAGACCATCTGGGCAGTTTACAGAGGATGTGTCTGAAATTTAACTGAGGATAATTCCTTGCCAGCAATGCCGCCTGCTCAGAGTGAAACAATACCTGGGGAAGACAAACAGTTCACTGGGCTAAAAATTATCTTAAGCGACTGGAGGGGAATAAAGTTCCAACTGTTCACTGCCGATTTTTGATGCACCAATCTGCAGATGCTGGAATCTTGATCAAATCACTAAGTGTCATAGAGTCGTAAAGTCATTGTTGCATTTTATTTGTCATTTGTTCTTGGCTGTTATGTTTCCTCACATACTTTACAGCTAATTTATTTTTTAAGAACTGGGGCAGCACAGTAGTTAGCAGTAGAGTTGCTGTCTCACTGTGCCAGAGAACCCGGTTCAATCCTGACCTTGTGTGCAGTCTGTGTGTGCAGTTTGCACCTTCTCTCTGTGATCTCGTGGGTTTCCACCGGGTGCTCTGGTTTCCTCCCACACTCCAAAGACGTGCGGGTTTGTAGGTTAATTGGCCTCTTCAAATTTTCCCCTAGTGTGTAGGGAGTGGATGTGAAAGTGGGATAACATAGAACTAGTGTGAACGGGTGATTCAGTGGGCTGAAGGGTCTGTTTCCATGCTGTATCTATAGAACTAATCGAAACTAAACTTCTAGTTTGTAAAAAGATTATTGCTAAGCTTACGAAGCCTCATTTAGTATGTTACCTTAAAATCCCTTCCCTGTCAGCGGTAATTGCCTCACAGAGTAAAGACAATAGATATTATAAGGATTAACCTTGGAATTTTCTTTAATTTTTGTGCTTTTTATCTATTAAGATTCATTTGATCCCAATACCTACAAATGCTATCATAAAATGCAGAGGAAACCCCTTTTTCTTGTTCTTCAGTGAGGAAATTCAGTTAACCTCATCAAGAGTGTAGTCTCTGCAATCTATTACGTGAGTACTGTTCATGTGTAAATGTAGGGATTTCTAAATGCTTTTATGTTTTAATATGAGACACACTCACATATAACCCACACTTAACCACAAATTAGCCCTTCTCTTTATAAGGCTCTGCAATATTTAAAGAGATTTTCAGGATATAACACTTGGTATGAACAGTATCCTTTCACCACAGTCTATCCATAATCTATGCACACAATATACCTCTAGTTTCCCTTTCCCCTGACTCTCAGTCTGAAGAAGGGTCTCGACCCGAAACGTTACCTATCTCTTTTCTCCAGAGATGCTGCCTGACCCGCCGAGTTACTCCAGCACTTTGTGTCTATCTTCAGTGTAAACCAGCATCTGCAGTTCCTTCCAACACATACTGATAAGTAAAAGTTTTCCTCTTTACCACCTATTTCCTTTAGCTTAGTTTTGATACAGTGCAGATACAGGCCCTTCTGCCCATCGAAGATAGACACAAAATGCTGGAGTAACTCAGCGGGTCAGACAACTTCTCTGGAGAAAAGGAATAGGTGATGTTTCGGGTCAAGACACTTCTGATCCCGTCATGGTAATGGTTTTTGCTCTTTCAACAGTCAAGAGTCAAGAATGTTTAATTGTCATATGAGGGAGTGAATGAGAAAATGGGATAACATGGATCTAGTGTGATTGATGGTTGGCGTAGACTCGATGTGCCGAAGGAACGTGTAGGAAAGAGACACAAAAGGCTGGAGTAACTCTGAGTAACTCTGGAGTAGCTCGTCTGTAGATGGGTCCCGACCCGAAACGTCACCTATTCCTTTTCTCCAGGGATGCTGTCTGACCAGCTGAGTTACTCCAGCTTTTGGAGTCTATCTTCTCCTTGCCGTCAATATCCTTTAGTTTAGTTTAAAGATACAGTGCAGAAACAGGCCTTTCTGCCCATCGAAGATAGACACAAAATTTTGGTTAAGAGAAATATGGGTTGAGGGGTGAGCCTGGTTTTCTGTGTAGCAGAGTGGAGCGTTGTTAATTCTGCAGCACATTTGACAGAACACCAAACTTTTATTTTTGATTGAATTCACTGCAACTCCTTCAGTTGGTGTCTCTTTTGTCCAGAGTCAAAATGAGAGAGATTATCCCCCTGGCAGAAGCGCTTACAGCTTGATAATGGAATGATTTGCCAAAAGGTTTATCTGTCCCCTGTGGAAAGATCATGCAGCACAGAGGCATAATGGCTCTGTGACCTCCAGTCATGGAAAGAGACACTTTGGTCCTTAAAGTTGTCTGGAGGTCAGTTTGCAGCAGATGGCAAGGTTCGATCCCTGTTTCTGCAGAGAAGTGGAGAGATGATGTTGGTGTCGCCTGTCCTGGTCTGTAAACATGAGCCCTTGCATATTGATTTTAGTTTAGTTTAGAGATACAGCGTGGAAACAGGCCCTTCGGCCCACCGAGTCCGCACTGATCAGCTATCCCCGTACACCAGCACTACCCTACAAACTAATGCCCCTGTCCCACTTAGGAAACCTGAATGAAAACCTCTGGAGACTTTGCGCCCCACCCAAGGTTTCTGTGCGGTTCCCGGAGGTTGCAGGTGGTTGCCGGAGGTTGCAGGTAGTGGAAGCAGGTAGGGAGACTGACAAAAACCTCCGGGAACCGCACGGAAAGCTTGGGTGGGGCGCAAAGTCTCCAGAGGTTTCCGTTCAGGTTTCCTAAGTGGGACAGGGGCATAAGGACAATAAACAATCTTTACCCAAGCCAATTAACCTACAAACCTGCATGTCTTGGGAGGAAACCGGAGCACCTGGAGAAAACTCACGCATTCTTGGAGAGAACGTACAAATTCCGTACAGACAGCACCCGTAGTCAGGATTGAACCCGGGTCCCTGGCGTTGTAAGGCAGCAGCTCTGCCCCTGCGCCACCATGCCGATGTTCAGAAAAAGAACTGCCTAAGATCTCCATGGAAGCAGAGATTTTGGCCTCTAGCTAATCCATGACGAGATCTTGACAGAAAACCCGTCCTCCCACAATTGTTGCCTAAATTTCAAATGCAAAAGGCAATTGAGACAGTTTTGCAGAATTAAATGGGAGGACCTCGTTGAATCTTACCAAATGGTGAAAGGCCTGGATAGTGGATGTGAAGAGGGTGTCGAAGAAAACAGCACAGGCTCAACATAAAAGGACGTATCTTTAGAAAGGAGAAGAGGAGGAATTTCATTAGTCAGAGGGTGGTGAATCTGTGGAATTCATTGCCTTTGAGTATTATTAAGGTGGACATTGATAGGCAAGGGTGTCAACGTTATGGGGAAAAGGCAGGAAAATTGGGTTGAGAGGGAAAGATAGATCAGCCATGATTGAATGGCAGAGTGGACTCGATGGGCTAATTGCCTACATCTGCTCCCATGGCTTATGAACAACTAAATGAAAGATCTAGAATTAAAAAAAATATGTTCTGAGTATGTTTTACTTGAATAAGACAGATGCCCTTTGGCCCACAATGTATGTGTCACTAATGATGCCAAGATACACCAATCTCCTCTGCCTGCACATGATCCATATAGATATCCCTCTATTCCCTGCATATCCATGTGCCTATCTACAAACCACTATTGTATCTGCCTCCTCCACCCCCACCCCTGGCAGCACATTCCAGCCCCCCACTACCTTCTGTGTAAAACTACTTTCCAAAGCTGTGCTGGTTTGTCGGTTAATTGGGTTCTGTAAATTGTCCCTGGTGTGTAGGATAGAACTGGTGTATTAATGATTGCTGGTCGGCGTGGACTCAGTGGGCCGAAGGGCCTGTTCCACTCTGCACTAAATTAAAAAAAAACTATACTAAACTAAAAAAAAAAATAATCACAAGAATGCATAAAATTGGTTGAGAAAAAGGAGGGATCATTTTCCCTGTTCTAACCAGCAGTCAAAGGGTTAAGTACAGTGAGGATGGGAAAATGAATCTTAAAGCATATTGTGACACAGTGAAAAATCACGATGACAGCAAATAACAAATTATTGTAAAAACTGTGATGACAGCAAATAACAGATATTATTGTACAATCTGCTTTTCAGTGTTGTAGACTGTGGAAATAATTTGTTATCTACTCTTTAAGATATTGATTCCTTTGTCTGTCTGATCTATATAAACAAATGTTTACATTCATAACATGCACGGATATTGTGTTAGCTGTCATATTTTGTTAGCGAATGTGGAACTATACTATTGAACTATAAAGGTTAGTTAGATTATATCTTGTAGCATTACAGATTTCACCAAAAGGTCATCATACAGATGGTCCCTATGTCCTTGGAAGATAGAATTTAAATATTTATAGTTTAATAGATTAGTGTTGAAGTGACTTTATTCGCCCTCTCCTGGTTGAATTCTGAAAAATGACTGTTCCCAAACTTGTGCAGAGCCTATTGTATTGTGGTCTGATGATTTTAGATTTTAGGTGAGGGGGGAAAGATTTAATGGGGTATTGTTTTCACACAAAGGGTGGTGGGTGTATGGAATGAGCTGCTGGAGGAGGTAGTTGATGCAGGTATTATCACAGCGTTTAAGAAACATTTGGACAGGTACATGGATAGGATAGGTTTGGAGTGATATGGCCCAAATGCAGGCAGGTGGAACTGTGTAGATGGGTTGGCGTGGGCGAGGTGGGCCGAAGGGCCTGTTTCCACGCTGCAATGACTCAATGACTCTACAATTAGTTATATTTATTCTCTTCAATTAAAAATATATATAATTGCAGTCAGTTTAGTTGATTGTCACGTGTACCGAGGTACAGTAAAAAGTTTTTGTTGCGTGCTATAACCAGTCAGCAGAAAGACTTAACATGATTACAATCAATCCATTTACATTGTACGAATACATGATAAGGGAATAACGCTTAGTGCAGTCATAAATAGAGCAGAAATTAATACTGCAATTATTACTACATGAGAAAGTGGGATAACATAGAACTAGCGTGAATGGGTGATCGATGGTCGGCATGGACTTGGTGTACATGTTTCCATGCTACATCTCTAAAGAAAAGAGTTTGTTCTAACTGCATTGTTTGCTTTTTATGTATATCCTTATGTCTTACCGTCTAGTTTTATGTATAGTGTATCTGAATGCACATCTTAGTTTAGTTCAGATTTTGATAAGGTAATTGTTTCATGACCTTGCGTTGTCCTTTTCAGAGTTGCCTGGTAACTGGATTAGATCAACGCTGTACTCAATGCATTCATGTATTTATGTTCAAGGTTCACTTTTTAACTGTATCTTATCACCCGGTTTTCAGCTAAGGTATTTCTTTGACACAAATGCTCAAAAAATATTTCTTAAAGCAACACAGGCTTTTGAAAAGGACAATGGCCTCACAGTAAGAGAGGATGTCTCACTGGAAAATGGATACAATAGCATGTAGCAAGAAGCCTCTCACCTTACCTCAGCACACGTGACAATACATTAAAATAAAACTAAAATCATTTAATAGCAAGCCGTATATTCAGAACTAAGGGAGTGGGAAATGACTTAAACGTCATTGTTAACTGCATGTTAATGCGGATGTATATGGAGAGATTTATATATACATTAACATGTGTGTTGACCAATTCATTGAAATTGCTGCATTTTCGCAAACACAAACGCCTAATAAACGTTTGAATTTGATTACCCAAGTGAAATGAAAATTTAATTTATTGGAAGGTTTTCATGGTGAGTTGGAGGTTAAACTGTTCTGGGAAGGGGGAGGTGGAAAATGGGGAGAATTGCTAATGACCGAAGGACATCAGAGCAGCTTTAGGCCATTCGGCCCATCGAGGCTACACCGCCATTCAATCATGGCTGATCTATTTTTCCCTCTCAACCCCAATCTCCTGCCTTCTCCCCATAACCGATGGAAATGTTTTAAATTACTTTTTGGACTTCAGAGATACAGCGGGAAAACCAGGCCCTTCGGCCCACTGAGTTTGTACCGACCAACGATCACCCAATTCACGAGCACTATCCCACGCACTAGGGACAAATTATAATTTTACTGATCCAATTAACCTACAAACCCGTGCGTATTTGGAGTGGGAGAAACCCGGAGCACCCGGAGGAAACCCACACGGTCACAGGGAGAACGTACAAACTCGTACAGACAGCACTTCTAGTCAGGATCGAACCCGGGTCTCTGGCGCTGTAAGGCAGCAACTCTACTGCTGCGCCACTGTGTTGCCCCTGTGACTATTGAAAGGATATAGAGAGCAGTTTCTGACAGGTACATGCAAAGGCGGTGGGTGTTTTAGTACAACTTATGTCAGGTGGATAATAGTAATTTCCTAAGGAAGCCAGTCACTTGTGCGAATAAAGAAATAAACTATTTTGAGAAACCAGAAACCGCAGATGCTGGTTTACAACAAAAAAGCACCAAGTGCTGGAGAAACTCAACAGGCCAGGCAGTATTTGTGAAGGGAATGGACACGTTTCATGCTGGGTATGGATTTTTCTTCACACTGATTGTAGTGGGGAAAAAGAGGTGAAAGCTGGAAGAGAGGTGGGGGCAGGACAAAGGCTGGCAAGTGATTGGTTGATGCAGGTGAGGAGGTTTAATTGGCAGATGGTTGGACAAAGGCCAGAGATGAGAAACAGACAAAAAGATGTCAGATAAAGAGAGAAGAGTGAAACGTGTAGAGGGAGCAACATAGGTGGATGGAGATTGGGAGTGGAGGGATAGTCAGACAAATGCGTCTGCACACAGGTTCGACACAGGGAAGAGAGGGGGGGGGGGGGGGGGGGAGAGGGATAAACAAAGTGCTGAAGTAACTCAGTGGGTCAGGAAGCATCTCTGGAGAAAAAGGATGGGTGACGTTTCGGTTCGGGACCCTTCTGCAGACTGGAGGGGGGTTGTTACCTCGAACTGGAGAATTCAATGTTCATACCGTTGGGTAGTAAGCTACCTAAGCGGAACATGATGTGTCGTTCCTCAAGGTTGCGCGTGGCTTCACTCTGGCAATAAATAATTTTGTTCTCTGCATATACTACAGCGACAGAAATAGACTTGTGTCCATGACGTTACTCAGGATAATAAGAGGACAAGAGACAGAGAGAGAGAGAGAGAGAGAGATAGAGTTCAGGAACATATGGTTGCATAATTCTCCTGTTCAGAAAGGTGATCACGAGCTTGGAACAAAATAATATTATTCAATTTCGATTTAGGTTTACAAAGGATGCAAGAATCCCTCAGTGTTCAGGCAACTGAAGACTGGAAATAAAAAAAAAACCTCAGAGAGGACGGAGTTTAATTGGAAGTATGTCTTTGAAATAATAACTAAACATTATTTCTTCCATCTGCAATAACAGGAGAATAAATAAATCACTCATATAATTTTTCGGGATACAATGACAGGTGAAACTTCAATGGTCATGTAATGCTTATCCACCCGTCAATAGCTAAGTTTTACCCCGACCCCACCTCTCTCTTCCAGCTTTCTCACCTCTACTCCACAGGCTGAAGATGGGCGGCACAGTGATGCAGCAGGTAGAGCTACTACCTCACAGCGCCAGAGACCCGGGTTCAATCCTGACCTTGGATGCTGCCTGTGTGGAGTTTATTGAGATTGATTATGTGTGCATGTGTCTACACACACTGAACTTTTTTTCTTCTCCCGTTATGTACTATGTTTACATATTCTGTTGTGCTGCAGCAAGCAAGAATTTCATTGTCGATTCTGGGACATATGACAATAAAACACTCTTGAGTCTCTTGACTCTTCTCCCGTGGGTTTCTTCCGGGTGCTCTAGTTTCCTCCCACATCCCAAAGAGGTACGGGTTTGTGGGTTAATTGGTCCTCTGTAAAGTACCCCTCATGTGTAGGAGTGGAATAACATAGAGCTCATGTGAACCTGTGGTCGATGGTCAGCATGGACTCAGTGAATCAACAACTCGAGAAAAATCCTTCTGATGAGGCATTTATTACAGCCATTTCTAATGAGTGGCATTAATAGCACATAGAACATACGACAAAGAGCAGAGAACAGTAAAGCACAGGAACAGGCCATTTATCCCGCAATGTCCATGCCAAACATACTGCCAAGACCAAATCTTACCTGCCTCTACATCATCCATATTTCTCCATACACTGCATATCCACGTGCCTGTCCAAAAGTCCCTTAAATGCCACTATTGTATCTGTTTCCACCATCGCCCCTGGCAGCGTACTCCAGGTACCCACCACCCTCTGTATAAAAAACTTGTCCGCACATCTCCTTTAAACTTTGCCCCAATCACAAAAGCTACATCCTCTATTATTTGAAAATAATGTCTCTCTATTATTCTGGGACAAATGTCCCGACTGTATAACCTATCTATGCCATTCGTAATTTTATATACAGTATAGTATATGTTTAGAACCTATATTACTAGCAAATCTCGGGAGGGAAATGGCAATCTTTTTCAGTGAACTGATCAATACTTTCTTTCATTTATCTTTTGTTATTGATTTTAAAAAGTTCCCAAAGATTTCTGTCTTCTGTTGACTGTCACTGGTTGCTGTTGAAATTTAGACTTCAGCGACATAATGCTGGAGCAGTACTGTGTCAGGCTTTATTGTACTCCTATAACAACTGGATAGCAGGCAAATATGAAGGTATGCTTGTCTGGGCATTGTATATCAGAGTCAGGAAGTCAAGCTTTGGTTCAGCTGCATTACAGGAGGGATGTGGAGGCTTTGGAGAAGGTGCAGAAGAGGTTTACCAGAATGATGCCTGGATTCAAGGGTATTAGCTACAAAGAGATGGACTGATTTGGATTGTTTTCTCTGACACTTTCATTTTTTTTTATGGTTCAAGGGTACAATGTTTGAATCTGAAAACAAAACAATTTGCAGAGTGGTGCAGTCAAAGTAAATTGCAAGGGCGGACATGAAAAACATCTTTAAATTCTAATCTCCATTTGTGCCAGAATATACCTTAATTGGTTCAAATTGAGCAAACCAAAAAGTGCTGGAGGAACTCAGCTGGGTCAAGCAGCATCTGTGGAGGAAATCCACAGATGGGATTTCGGGTTGGGAACTTTCGTCAGACTGATGGAGTAGGGAGGAGAAAGCTGGAAAAGAAAGATCAGGCAGGAAAAAGCCTGGCGAGTGATAGGTGGATACAGGTTGGGGGAGTGGATTGGCAGGAGGGTGGAGTAAGTGACAAAGGCTGGAGGTTAAAAGGAGACAAAAGAGTGTCAGATAAGGAGAGAAGAGGAGGAGTGAAATGTAAAGCCGGAGGGAGGGATATGGGTGGAAGGGCAGATGAGGCAACAGGACAGTTCATTGTATTTACTGTAGTAATTAGATATGAAAGAATAACAATTAGTAATACGGTCAGCAAGTCTTTGAAAGTTGAAGGTGGACTTTAGAGACTTTAGAGATACAGCGTGGAAACAGGCCCTTTAGCTCACTAAGTCCACGCCGATCAGTGATTACCCTATACACTAGGTAAACAAAAATGCTGGAGAAACTCAGTGGGTGCAGCAGCATCTATGGAGCGAAGGAAATAGGCAACATTTCAGGCCGAAACCCTTCTTCAGTCTGAAGGCTCCATAGATGCTGCTGCACCCGCTGAGTTTCTCCAGCATTTTTGTGTACCTTCGATTTTCCAGCATCTGCAGTTCCTTCTTAAACCCTATACACTAGCACTGACTGACACACAAGGGAACATTTACAGATGCTAATTAGCCTACAAACCTGTCTTGGGAGTGTGGGAGGAAACCCACACGGTAACAAGGAGAACATGCAAACTCCGTACAGACTGCACGCGTAGTCAGGATTGAACCCGGGTCTCTGGCGCTGTAAGGAGGCAGCTCTACCGCTGCGCCACCGTGCCATCCCTGATGTAAGTATTGTTAAAACTAAATACTTTGATGGCTAATAAAGAATGCACCATTTACCAGAACACTTTGTAAGCTCACGGGTTCAGGAATCCTGCTCTAAATTACCCAGCTGCCTGGAAATATCAGATTGATCTTTCAATATTGTGAGTAAATATTAGCCGTTTGAGCTCAATGCACAGAGGATGGATGTTGGTCTGTAGCAAATAAACCACCACACGGGAACAAGTGTGCCTTGACAACCTCCACCGAATTCAAGTGAGTTATGTTCACGCTGATATGATTGGTGTATAGGTTCAGCATCTGAATACTGAAATAAGAAAAGATGAAACCTGCTGGATCTCCCGGTTGCCAACCATTTTAACTCCCCTTCCCATTCCCACACCGACCTTTCTGTCCTGGGCTGCCTGCCTTTGCCAGAGTGAGGCCACAGGCAAACTGGAGGAACAACACCTCATATTCCACTTGGGTAGCTTACAACCCAGTGGTATGAACATTGAATTCTCCAATTTCAGGTAATTTCGACAAATACCTCCCTCCCCTTTTGGTCTTGTAGTCCTGGGCAGAGCTGTTGCCAGACCAAGTTGTCATACATCCAAACAGTTTGCTTTCTATGGTGCATCTGCTTCTGCATGGTGATGCAATGGCAGAGTTGCTCCCTTACAGTGCGTTAGACGGAGTTTGATCCTGACTATGCGTGCAGTCTGTACAGAGGTTTTACATTCTCTCTGTGACCACGTGGTTTTTCTCCAGGCGCTCTGGTTTCCTCCCACACTGCAGACGTTCAAGTTTATAGGCTAATTGGCTTCAGTAAAATTGTAAATTGCCCTAGTGTGTTGGATAGAGTTAATCTGTGGGGATCGCTGGTCGATGTGGACCTGGTGGGTTAAAGGGCCTGTTTCCACACTGTATCTCTGATAACTAAACTAAAGTTGGTAAGAGTCATTGGAGAAATGTCGAAATTCCTCATCTCATGAGAAGCCTGATAAGTGGTAGGTGCAAACGATGGGGATTTTGATTGACCACCTGGCCAGGCTTTGTTTCCCCCACCCACCTCTCTTTTCCGGTTTCTCCCCCCTACTCCATCAGTCTGAAGATGGGTCCTGACCCAAAACGCCACTTGTCAATTCCCTCCACAGATGCTGCTTGACCGCTGAGTTCTTCCAGCACTTTGTGTTCAATGTTGAATATATATATATGTGTGTGTGTGTGTGTGTTATATGCACACACACACACACACACACATATATATATATGCACACACACACACACACACATATATATATAGATATACACACACACACACACACACACACACACACACACACACACACACACACACACACACACACACACACACACAAATGGATTGAGAGTTAAAATTATTTCAGGAAGGATAAAACGAGGGAAATAGAAGGAGATTAATATTGCATTTAAAATTACAACAGGAATTATGCTAATGGAATCATGAAAATTTGCAAAGAATTGATTCAACATTGGTGCTAAAATATATGTTCTACAGATATTAAAAATTAATGCATTTGATAAGACACTGCATAAACTCACCTATGTAAATAGGACCAAGCACAATCAAGTATTCAGCTGGAAAGCATTGCTAAATGATCAGATGCAGCAAGGTAGCCTGTCACAGATATTAAAATGAATTATATCTCATCTGAATTTTAGTCACGCTACATTAACTAATAGAAAGTTATTAACATTTCAAAAGAAAAAAAAGGCTTTTGCCTGCAAAATTAACAGTGGCAGAGACGTGACCTGTAAACCATGCAGACTGATCACTGTAATGGCAGTGTAATGGCATATTTACATTAAAATCTCTGCAGCTAATATGTGATTCAGAATTGGACACTAAGTCTGAGGATTATTTCCTCTAGCCTCTTGGCCTCTCTGAATAGTTTTGGTTTTATACAAATCAGAAACTTTTCTATTCAAGATTGCTTACGGACAAGTGGAGAATGACAGGTCCTTGATTAGTAAGGGTGTCAAAGGTTATGGGGGGAAGGCAGGAGAATGGGGTTGACGGGGAAAGAAGGATCAGCCATGGACTTGATGGACTGAATGGCCTAAATCTGCTCCCATGACTTATGAACAACATTATATATTTCCTCAATTTCTCATTCCTTTTACGTGTGTTCCTTATTCCATAATTAAAGTCATAGACATACAACACGGAGCAAATCATCCATGCTGACTAAGATGCCCCATCTAAGCTAATCCCATTTGTCCGCATTTGGCCCATATGTCTCTTTCCAATCCATGTACCTGTCCATATGCCTTTTAAATGCTGTTATTGTACCTGCCTCAACTACCTCCTCTGGCACCTCATTCTATATATCCACTACCCTCTGTGTGAAAAATGTTCCTTTCAGGTTCCTATAAATGTTTTCCCCTCTCACCTTAAACCCCATGCCCTGCAGCTCTTGACTCCTCTACTCTGGGTAAGAGACACTGTGCATTCCTATTATTCACCAGACCTTTCTCATATTCTATTGATGTCTGACAATTAAGCTTCTCTGGTTTGACTATTTATTTTATTACACCATGTTTCCTCACTCAGAATTTTACTCAGTTTAGTCTATGAACATGCGGGTGGGTGGATGGCAGCATGTCCCACACCACCCTGGACACACTCTCATCTTGCTACTACCATCAGGAAGAAGGTACAGCTCAACTGACTGGATGCATAACAGCCTGGCCCGGTAACTCAAAAGCCCAGGAACGAAGGAGATCACTGAGAGTGGTGTGGACACTGCCTGGTCCAGCACAGGTACTGGCCTCCCCTCCATTGAAGGGATCTACAGAGAGGGATGGGCACTGTCCAGTCCATCATGGGTACTGCCCTCTTCACCATTGAAAGAATCTACAGAAGGCGCTGACTCTCATCTTGCTCTCATCTTGCTACCATTGGGAATAAGGTAAATAAGCCTGAAAATTGGACCTCCAGGTTCAAGAACAGCTTCTTCCCAGCAACCATCAGGCTCTTGAACACTGCACAACACTAACCTCAGCAACTGTGATCTTCTATGGACTGTGTTTTTGGTTGCACTACAGAATTTTGCTCTTGGACTATTAATTTATTATAGTAAAAGGACACAGAGTGCTGCAGTAACTCGGTGGGTCAGGCTGCATCTCTGGAGAACATGGATAGCTGGTGTTTCAGATCGAGACACTTTCTGAAATTATGATATAATATCTGTGTTTTATTGCGTTAATGGGCTTTTAAGCTGCAGCAAGCAAGAATGTCATTGTTCTGTAACTGGTACATCTGACAATTAAACACTCTTGACACTTGACTCATGAAAGCTAGTGTGCATGCAATTGTAAAGGACAAATTATTGCGGACAATCATCTTGACTCATGAAATGCTTTAGACTTTTAGACTTTAGAGACACAGCGTGGAAACAGGCCAAAACAGTGCAAAGTCGGCAAAGGTAGGAAGCATTTTATCGGGATGCACCGCAGCGTGGTTTGGGAACAGCTCCATCCAAGACCGCAAGAAATTGCAGAGAATTTTGGATGTAGCCCAGAGACATCACACAAAAACCTTCTTTCCATTGACTTCTACATTTCATGCTGCCCCGGCAAGGCCACCAGCATATTCAAGGAACACTCACCCCTGTCACTCCCTCGTCTCCTCTCCCCCATCAGGCATAAGGTACAATAGTTTGAAAACGCACATCTGTAGATTTGTGGATAGTTTCTTCCCAGCTGTTATCAGGCAACTGAAACATCCCATTAATAACTAGAGAGTAGTTCTGAGCTACTATCTACCTCATTGGAGACCCTGGGACTCTCTTTAATCAGACTTTACTGGACTTTATCTTGCGCTAAACATTATTTCCTTTATTATGTATCTGTACACTGTGGACGCTCGATTGTAATCATGTATAGTCTTTCCGCTGACTAGTTAGCGTGCAATAAAAGCTTTTCACTGCACCTTGGTGACAATAAAGTAAAGTGGAAGTAAAGGAAAGTAAAGGAAATTAAACTAAAGAGCTTTGGTGCTGAGGTTGGGTTGAGGTTTGTGAGGTGCAGGCTGGTTCAGGAACCTGATAATTCCTGGGAGGAATGAATGGGCAAGAGTTATTATAATGGCGCTGTCAGGAAATATCGAAAACAGTTTATAATGGGGCTATGCCGCATCTCCTGATACATCTCTGGTTCCCAAAATATATGTTCATTGGTTTGAACTCAAAAACGGCCCGTATACAGGCTGAGCATCAGGCAAGGCTACATTACCCCTTGCCACCTGGATCTTTCGGTTGCTAACTATCTCAACTCCCCTTCCCATTCCCACACTGTCCTGGGCCTCCTCCATTGCCAGAGTGAGACTACATGGAAGTTGGAAGAACAGCACCTCATATTCTGCATGGGTAAGCTCACAATGTAACCCAACCCAACCCAACCCGGCGGGATGAACATTGTATTTTCCAATTTTAGGCAACTAACTACAAACAATGTTTTTTGTTCTTCTTCCTCCCCCCCCCCCCCCCCCCCCCCCCCCCCCCATCTTCCCTGTGCCCTACCTGAACTGACATCCATTTTACCCCTTTCCGACTCTATTCCTTCCTCTGGCTTCACCATTCGCACTTCTTCAATCCTTCTCTCAATTTTTTTGTCTTTTCATCTCTGGCCTTTGTCCAACAGTTTAAAGATACCATGTGGAGACAGGTCCTTCGGCCCACGGAGTCTGCGCAATCACCCATCCACTTGTTCTATCCTACACACTAGAGGCAATTTGCAGAGGGTCAATTAACCTACAAACCTACAAACCCCACGTCTTTGGAATGTGGGAGGACTGGAGGAAACATACATCGTCACAGGGAGAGCGTGCAAACTCCGTACAGAAAGCGCCCATACTCAGGTTTCTGGTGCGGTGAGGCAGCAACTCTACCGCAGCGCCAATGTGCCGATCATGAACTCCCATCACCCATATCCACCTATCACTTGCAAGGCTTTGTCCTGCCTCTCCTTTCTTGCAGCTTTCTCAGCCCCCCCCCCCCCCCCCCCCCCCCACACACACACACACACACACACACACACACACACACACACACACACACACACACACACACACACACACACACACACACACACACACACACACACACACACACACACACACACACACACACACACACACACACACACACATCACAATCAACCTGACCCCTCTAAAGCTTGGAAACAAGGAAGTGCAGATGCTGGTTTACACAAAATGACACAATGTGCTAGACTAACGGAGACAGCATCTCTGGAGAACATGGATAAGGTGAAGGTTTTGGTCGTAACCTATCTTCAGACTGGACAAGAGCCCTGACCCGAAGCGTCACCTATCCATGCTCACCAGTGATGCTGCCTGACCCGCTGAGTTACTCCAACACTTTGTATCTTATTTTGGTAAAGCAGCATCTGCAGTTCCTCCTGTCTCAGTTACTCCGTTCCATGCCCTAGTTCCCCCACACCTGCACCCATCGATTGGTCTCAAGAGCAGCATCATTTAATGTCACCTTGGAATAACTCCAGGGATTAAGCTGCAAGCACCAGGGTTCCTCCACGTGAAGTATGAAAATTGTACACAACTCATAGACATGTGAGTGTGGGGGGGACAGATGTAAATAAAAATATAATTTATTGAGAGCAACCAAGACTAAAAAGACTTCTTCCCTTGGAAATAAACGTAAATCGATCAGGCAAATGAGCCCAGGGCAGTACTTAAACCAGCTGATCTGAAATATCATAAACTGCTGTTTATTGTCACTTTAGAATAGCAAAACCCATAACAATAATCATAATCCTTGCATTTTATAGCCCCCAATCACATTAAGATGCTTCTGTACCACAAGCAATTAATTACCTTAGGAGCGTTGCCTAATGCACTACGTTTAAACCTTATAATAAAATTTAACTACTTGCCAACTTAAATTCCAGGAACATGGATATGCAGGGAATGGAGGGATATGGATTATGTGCAGGTAAATAAGATGGCATCATGGTCGGCACAGATGTCGTGGGCCAAATGGCCTGTTTCTGTGCTGCACTGCTCTATGTTCTATGTTCCAAATACAGCAACATACCATTATGAGGATGTTGCCAGGATTCGAGAGCCTGAGCTATAAGGATGTTGGACAGGAGGCTGAGGGGTGATCTTATAAAGGTGCATAAAATCATGACGGGAATAGATCGGGTCTTTTACCCAGGGTGGGGGAATCAAGAACTAAAGGGTACAAGTTTAAAGTGGGCGGGGAAACATTAAATAGAAACATAATGCTACTATTGTATCTGTCCCCACCACCACCCCTGGCAGTGCGTTCCAAGCACTTACCACCCTCTGTTTAAAAATAAAGCACTACAAACATCTTAAAAATGTTGCCGTTATCACGATAAAGCTATGGCCGCTAGACTTTGACAATTCTACCCCGGGAGAAAGGTTCTGACTGTCTATCCTATCCATGCTTCTCATCATTTTATATACTTATAATTGTCCCCCTCAATCTTTGGCATTCCAGAGAAATAGAGAAAATAATCCAACTCCAACCAACCTCTCCATTCATTTGCATAAAGCAAATGTTATCATCTCTGCTAACATCATGGGAATCTTTTTCCCAGGCTGGGAAAATCAAATACTAGAGGGATAGCTTTAAAATTGGAAGGAAAGCGTGAGACAAGTTTTTTACACAGTGGGCGGTGGGGGCCTGAAACACACTGTTGGAGGTGGTGGTGGAGGCAGATATGATAGTGGTGTTTAAGAGGCTTTTGGAGAGGCACATGGACATGCAGGGAATGGAGGGATATGGATTATGTGCAGGCAGATAATAGTTGGTCTTGGAATCATGTTTGGACAGACATTGTTCTTTGCTGCACTAATTTGCGTTCTTTTACCTGATCTGATTTGACAGCATATAAAACAAAGCTTTCCACTGGAACTCTGTACACATGACAATAATAAATATAAACTCAAACCAAAACCCTCTTGCAAGGCCAAGCAGAATCCAACAACTCCCGTTTAGAGTGGGCATCCCATCAGTTACATCCGAGCAGAACAGGGGTGCAGCAGTAGAGTTGCTGCCTAGCAGCACCAGAGTCCCAGGTTCGATCCTGCCTACGGGTGCTGTCTGAACGGAGTTTTCACGTTCTACCTGTGACTGCGGGGGTTTTCTCTGGGTGCTCCAGTTTCCTCCCATACTCCAAAGACATACAGGCTTGTAGGTGAAATGTCTCTAGTGTGTAGGATAGTACTAGTGTACGGGATAATTGATGGTCGGCGCAGTCTCTATGGGGTCGAAGGGCCTGTTTCCGTGCTGTATATATAAAATCTAAGGTGAAGTACACTGATGTTGGCTGTCGTCCTACACTGCTTGTACTGCAGTGTATTCTGAGACATCACCCATTAGACAATGCACAATGGGTCCATCAGTGCTGAGATTGCAGCCAGCATCCACAAGGGATGCTCACCTGTGTCAGGTTTAATTATTTTGTTTTCTATTTGCTCTTTTTGCAGATCATCTACTGGGTTAATTGGCTTCTGCAAAATTGTCCCTAGTGTGCAGGATAGAACTACGGTGAATGGATGATCACTGGTCGGCACGGACTGGGTGGGCCGAAGGGCCTGCTTCCGCTCCGCACCTCTAAATGAATAACTTTGGCTTTGTCACGCAAACAAGTGGAACACCAGTGATGGACACAAACTGCAGGAGTAACTCAGCGGGTGACACAAAACGCTGGAGCAGCTTAAAAAGTAAAATGCTTTTTCATTACGTTTGGAACACCCCGTGGGCCTGTTAGCCGATGAAATTGAAATCTGTCCCTCAGGTGCACTACTGAGGGAGACACACAAAAAAACAACAACAACGAAAACCAAAGCATCTTTATCTTGTCCACTGCATCCTGGGTTAAATCCAAATTCCTTGTGAAGCGTCGGCATTAACCAGTCTGACAAAATCCCTTTCTCCTTTACAGTGCAACAAAGAATGGTCATTAAATGTAATGTGAATTTTAAATGTGTGCCTGCTTTTGGAGGGCGCGTGAGGTGAACTTACCAATTAGGAAACCATGCATGAAAAGTCAGGAGGTGAATTTATTATTTCTTGCTGTTTTCTCCCTGACATTAGCGCCTCGCCCTGAGTGTTTCCACTCAATTCCGAGTTGTATCATCCTGTTCTCTCATTCTACTTAAAAGTTTGGAATTATTTGCAGCAACGGGGAAAAACAAAGCAAATCTCGGGGCCCCCGTATAATTGTTGGTTTTACATTACAGTTTACAGTTTTCCAATCCGACTGTCAACTATTGTGAAAACTTCAATTGGTTACTAATGCTACAAATCAGAGAGATACGATCAGAGTTTGGGGCAGGCGGCTGAGAGTCTTATGCAGGGATCTCGTCCAGCTTGAAGCCCAACCCCAACAACCATTCCTGACTGGATTGTATTGGATTTTGTGTTAGAATTTGGATAACGGTGGGAGAATATACATTGTAGCCCCATCTGCCACCTGCCACGCATGAAATTGGTGTTCCCGCAACTCATTATCCTGTTTCAGCACATACCCAACACCGACTGCACTGATAATATTCATTACACTTCAGCGACTCTGTGACAGAGCTGGACCTATCGAACATTAATGGCCAGGTTTTGATATACAGCTGGAGTTCTTTCTTAATCTAAAGTCTCAGGGAAGATCCCCCACCCCAAACCTTAACAATTCTCCATTCCATTGACCAATATGTCAAAAAATCGATTACAGACGAAGTCCTTGTGGAATGTTTGAGTTTTTGCTTCCGATTACCGTCCTGTTATAAACCATTCTTCTTTCAACATGAAACACCCAAGATGGGGCACAAACCAGGCGACTCGGTGGCGGAGCGGTACACTTGTTGCCTTCCAGCGCCAGTGACCCAGGTTCGATCTTTGTACAGAGTTTGTACATTCTCCCTGTGACCACGTGGGTTTTCTCCGGGTTCTGTGGTTTCCTCCCACACTCCAAAGACGTGCAGGTGTGTAGATTAATTAGCTTTGGTATAATTGTAAATTGTCCCTAGTGTGTTTAGGGTGGTATTGGCGTGCGGGGATCGCTGATTGGCACGGACAGTGGGCCGAAGGGCCTGTTTCCGCACTATATTCTGTGGATATTTTTAAGGCAGAGATATATAGATTCTTGAGGTGTCAGAGGTTGTGGGGAGAATGGGGTTAGGAGGGAGTGATAGATCAGCCATGATTGAAGAAAGGTCTTGACCTGAAGTGTCTCTTATCCATGTTCTCCAGAGATGCTGCCTGACACGCTGAGTTACTCCAACACTTTGTATCCTATTGTGTATTAACCAGCATCTGCAGTTCTTTGTTTCTAAATAGGAATAGGTGATGTTTCGGGATGTAGCCCTTCTTCAGACTGGTTCATATTCAGCGGGTCTGAAGAAGGGTTCCGCCCAAAATGTTACCTATTCCTTTTATCCAGAGATGCTGCCTGACCCGCTGAGTTACTCCAGTATTTCGTGTTTAAACCAGCATCTGCAGTTCCTTTCTACACTCGATGCCAAGTTAAACTGATCTGCCTGAACACCCTGCATGTGATCCATATCCCTCCATTCCCTGCACTTCCATATGCCTATCCAAAAGTCTTGATGTCAAGATTAACTCTTATCCATATCCATAATAATCCATAATCAATATCCCTCCATTCCATGCATATCCATGCACGTTCCAGGCACGCTGTGTAAAAATCTGCTTCCACCACCACCCCTGGCAGCACTTTCCAGGCACTCTGTGTAAAAAAACTTGCCACACATCCCCTTTAAACTTTGCCCCTCTTACCTTATAGCTAAACCCTCTAGCACTCAATGTTTTCCATATCAGTTGTACTGCAGGTATTAGAAGGTGTTGCAGTTCAGACCATTAGTGATGCATTCAATGTGTGAGTGTAGTCAATGGCAACCTCCACCACTGTCTCTTGTGCTGTCTGTACAAAGCTATATGTCGCTACCTGCCCTGGAGAAAGATAATGAATTCCACTCTCCCACAGGTGTGTGTGTTGCAAGCTGAGAGATTCTGCAGCCTTCTCCTGCTCTCATTTTGAGAAAAGCTAAGGGTGTATAAAATAATGATCAGGGTGACCTTACGGGCCTTTGGTTGGATTACGTGGCCGGCATAGTGGGTAAAGTACGGGATTGGTATAGACGAGGTTTTGACCAACATGATTGTAGCAGAATAAACTTTGTGGTGGCAAATTGGAGCAACGTTGAGAGACATTGTCCATGGGGGGGTCCTCAACATTCACGGTCTACTCCATCAACTTACACCAGACCAATGCTTCCACACCTCAAACAAAAAATTCCTTAAATAGAATCCCAAATTTCCTGGAATTTGATGGTATTTCCTGAAATTTAAAAAAAATGCTTCCTGCGTGCTATTTGTTGTTTTTTTGTTTTGCGGGCACACGTTAACAACACAAAGAAGAACAAGGCAAAACAGTGATGTAACTACACCGTATCTGCCTTCCTCCATCACTCCCTCTCTCCCTTCCACCCTCCCCTTTCCCTCCCTCCCTCACTCACTCTCTCTTCGTCCCCCTCTCTCCATCTCCCTCCCTCGCTCTCTCTCCCTCTCTCTTCTCTCCTCTCTCTCTCTCTCCTCTCTCTCTCTCTCTCTCTCTCTCTCTCTCTCTCTCTCTCTCTCTCTCTCTCTCTCCTCTCTCCCTCCCTCTCTCTCTCTCCCTCCTCTCTCTCTCTCTCTCCCTCTCTCTCCCTCTCTCCCTCTCTCTCTCTCCCTCTCCCTCCCTCCTCTCTCTCTCTCTCTCCCTCCCATGCTCCCTCCCTCCCTCTCGCTCTCTCTCCCCCCCCCCTCTCCCTCCCTCCCTCCCTCCCCCCTCCCTCCTCTCTCTCTCTCCCTCCCTCTCCCCTCCCTCCTTCCCTCTCCCCCTCTCCTACTCCTTTCCTCGTGTATCTCTCCTCCCCCCTCCCTCCCTTTCTCTTTCTCTCTCTCTCCCTCTCCATCTCCCTCTCCCCCTCTCCCTCCCCTCTCCCTCTCCCCCCCACCCGTCTCTCTCTCCCTCTCGGCCCCTTGAGCCCACCCACAGTTCTGTACGATCAAGGCCAAACCCAATGTAACTGGAATCCCACCGCCCACTGGTATCTTTTCACCACTAGGCTTATCCAGAATTCTACCACTGCTGGAAAAATAATCAAAGGCTCAACTTCCACTGTGAAAGAATTCCAAACTCATTGTTAAACGAGAATTTCCCTGAACAGTCTGTGACCCATAGCGCTGCGGCCATAGCGCTATATTCCAGAAATTTCCCGAAATTATTCCACTTCCATAAAATTACCCGAAGACAACCAGAATTTCCAGAATTTCGGGTAATTTCCTTCAAAGTGGAAACATTGCCTCAGACACAGGCAAGGACATCTGCTGATCATTATCTATCAGCTGCTGAAATTACTGTTACCCAGAGTGGAGGAATCAAGACCCAGAGTACAGAGGATACTCAATACCCTGGCCTTCGTTAGAGGTTTGAGTGCAGCTGCTCCTCGACCTACGATGGGGTTACATTCCAATAAACCCATCGTAAACCAAAAATATCGCTAGTCGAAAGTGCATTTAATACATTGCGATCACGTGACTGGAAGTGACGTGCAGCTCGCTGCCGTTGCCGAGCTTTTGTCGATCGTAAAGTCGAAATATCGCAAGTCAAAGCTTCGTAAATCGGGGAGCACCTGTATAGAAGTTGGGAGGTCATGGTGATGGCATTGGTGATGGCAAATTTATAGTGTGTTCAGTTTTGGGCACAATGTTATAGGGAAGATGTTGTCAAGCAGTAAAAGGTGCAGAGAGTATTTACGAGGATGTTGCCAGGACTCAACGGTCTGAGCTATAGGAAGAGTTTGAGCAGGCTACTAATGTATTCCTTGGACTGCACGATGATGAGATGTAATCTTATAGAGGTGTACATTGGGTAAATATACAGTCTCTTGCCCAGAGTAGGGGGAATCGTGAATCAGAGGAAAAGGTTTAAGGTGAGGGGGGAAAGATTTAATGGGAACATGGGAGTTGAGGTAGTTGAGGCTGGGACTATCGCAACATTTAGCGGACGGGTTTAGTGGGATATAGGCCAAATGCAGGCAGGTGTGACTAGTGTAGATGGGGCATGTTGGTGGGCATGGGCAAGTTGGGCCGAAGGGCCAGTTTCCACACTGTACGACTCTATAACTCTACGACTCTGGTAAAGAGACACCCAAATTATGGTCATTAGGCCTTGATTTCACAGGGTTCAAGCATGAGTGAGCCTTGCATCTGGGGCAGATGGCACGTTGTTGGACAATATTGTACCTCACAGAAGATCTAATGGCCTCGGATTTCTTTCCTCCGGAAAAACAACAATGATTACATGCATACAATAGCTCGGGAGCTGCTTCTCCTTTTCTCTAGAGTGGCTGCACCTTGTCATTTTACAAATGGAATCACCTTGAAGACTCAGAGAATTAATATCATAATGAAGAAGTGAGTGCCCATTAGCTGACTCTAATATTGCTCCAGAGAGTAGTGATGGATGTCCGGATGTTTCCAGCCCTTATCTTCGGAGTCACCTCTACAGTTGCCATTATGAGCAAGACATCTAAGGCAGGAGATCAGACACGGCTGCCGTGAGATGTGATTCACTTTGACTGGTTTCCAGGGAGTTTGAGAAACAACCCCAACCATTTCTGTCACAACAGGCTTGCAGTACCTTGCTAAACGTCTCCTGCTGCAGGCATTATTTTCATCCATCCCCGAGCAACCTATTGCTTGGGACATAATACAAGGCAAATAATTACAGAAAGGGGAGTGGGGATATAAAGATGCACCGGTGAAGAGGGTGCAGAATGAAACGCTGCATTTTACAGGGACTTCAGTGCTGGGTAAGTGAGCAGTCAGTTCAGCTGAGTCCAGTCCAGCTTACAGCAAGCGGGAAGGAGCAGCGTTTTAATGTGATTGGACTATAACAGTGAATCTATTTACAGCATGCTCTAGGGAGACTATAAACAAATGTTGAGTAATCTCAGCCAGCAGTAATTACCCTTGCAGCTGACAAGGATAGCGTGATACTTTATCCTTCACCCTCGGCCTCCATCCTGATGGCACCGTATGGAATTACAGGTCCTTTAATTATTTTTGCATTTCTGCGGCCGAAGACTACAAGTATATGTCAATTTAAATGTCCTTCAATCAAGACTCCTTAAAGCATATTGATTGGAATAATTCCATTTTAAAGGCTGCTGCGCATATTCCAAGGCAAAAATAAAGATAAGCGTTTACTTCTGCACAAAGGCAACGTTACCAAACCAGACTTGGAAAATCAAGCGAAAGACCAAATTTCTGGAATTTTATTTTGTGCAGTGTCGCAGCGGTTAGAGTCCCTGCCTCGCAGCGCTGGAGACCCGGGTTCGATCGCGACCTCGGGTGCTGCCTGTGTGGAGTTTGCACGTTCACACTGTGACCATGAGGGTTTCCTCCGGGTGCTCCAGTTTCCCCCCACATCCCAAAGATGTACAGATTTATAGGCTAATTGGCCCTCTGTAAATTGCCCCTAGTGTGCAGGGAGCGGATGCGAAAGTGGCATAACATAGAACTATTGTGAATGGGTGATCGTTAGTTTACATGGACTCGGTGGGCCGAAGGGCCTGTTTCCATTGTATATCTCTAAAATAAACTGTGCAGGAAGCTCGGCATGTGTCAATTGTAAAATAAATTTACAAAATGCAGAAACTTGGCAAAAGAGATCTTTAATTCTAAGGTGGTGCTTGTTGTTAACAGTTCATATTCTGCTTGTGCAGCATCCAACCAGTGGTATAAGCAGCAAATATTCCTATTTCAGGTAATTCAGCACACCCATGGTGGTGTGCCACACACATTGGGGTGGCACGGTGGCACAGCGGAAGAGTTGCTGCCTTACAGAGACCAGGGTTCGACCCTCTGTGAGTACTCTCTGTACAGAATTTGTATGTCCTCCCTGTAACCACGTGTGTTTTCTCCGGGTGCTCTGGTTTCCTCCCACACTCCAAAGACATACAGGTTTGAAGGTGAATTGGCTTCTGTAAATTGTCCCTAGTGCGTAGGATAGAACTAGTGCAACAGTGATAGTTGGTCGGCATGGACTCGGTGGGCTTAAGGACCTGTTTCCACACTGTATCTCTAAAGTAAACTCAACTAAAACATAGTTTTTTCTCTTTTTCTCCCTGTACCCACCTTCTACCTGGTTCCATTGCATGGAATTATAAAATCATACAGCATGGAAACAGGCCTTTCAGCCCAATCGTCCATGGCTGACCAAAATGCCCAATTTACACTGATCCCAATCGCTTGCATTTGAGACTACATCTCTCTAAGCCTTTCCAATCCATGTAGTTGTCCACGGTTCCCCATCTACACCAATTCCACTTGTTCACATTTGTCCCTTTCACTCTACGCCACTCCTGTCCATGTTCCTGTCTGAATGTCTTTTAAATGCTGTTTATAGTTTTTGCCTCAACTACCTCCTCTGACAGCCTCCATATACCCACCACCCTCTGCGTGAAAATGTTGCCCCTCAGGTTCCCATTAAATCCCATCTATCCCCCCTCACCTCAAACATATGCCTGCGTTTGGGTCATTTTCCCCCAAACCTTTCCTTCCCTGTCATTACCCCGCACATTTAGGTGGAACAGCACCTACCCACCTCATTGCCAACCTCGCACCGCCCATCCCCCATGAAATGTTGGTTCTCGATTTCCGTATCTGAGCATCTACACTAATGATTCCACTACCCTATCTATAACAATATAAATGGAATCAAAAATGAAACTGAGATTTTTCATTCAATTCATATTGCTCAATAAACAGAAAAAAGCACTGATATGTTTTGAATACTTCAATAGCAATCAAAATGAAAACATTCAAATCCAACTTTTGTATTTGGGAGTTCCCCCGCTACGGGTACCGTGTAATCCTGTGTTACTTGCTCCATGGTCGGATAGTCGGTGACTAAACCGTCTCTTCCATCTAGTTTGCCAGGTGAGGAGGGGGCTCTGGACCCCCAGCAGGACCAAAAAGAAGACCTGTCAAAGGGCGGATGAGCTTCTAGCGAGCCACCGGCCATCCACACTTCAGTAGAAGTTGTGATCACTGTCGTACATAGCATTGTAAGGAATGATGATAAAGCACACACACCAAAATCCTATACTTCCAGCAACGGAGGTCCGCAGGAACTGGAGGACAGAGATGTGTGGTGTGTCTGTCACCATTCCCATCGGAAACCAGCACCACTGTGTCACTAATGTTTTCAACAATGATGAATGAATGAATGAATGAATGAACAATGATGAATGAATCAAAGCACAAGTGCTGGAGGTACTCAGCGGATCAGGCAGAATTTGTGGAGGGAATGGACATGCGATGTTTCGGGTCAGGACCCTTCTTGAAACACATTCCCTCCACAGATGCTGCACGACACATTGTACTTTGCACAATATTCCAACATCTGCAGTTACTAGTGTCTCCAAGAATCAACATTTGTATGTCATAGAGTGACACAATGTGGAAACAGGCCCTTCGGCCCAACTTGTTTTCACCAGCGAACATGTCCCAGCTACACTAGACCCACCTGCCAGCTTTTGGTCCATATCCTCCCAAACCTGTCCTATCCATGTACCTGTCTAACTGCTTCTTAATCATTTGAATAGTTCCTGCCTCAACTACCTCCTCTGGCAGCTTGTTCCATACATCCACCACCCTTTGTGTGGAAAAGTTACCCCTCAGATTTCTATTAAATCTTTTCCCCTTCACCTTAAACCTTTGTCCCCTGGTCCTCGATTTACCTACTCTGGACAAGAGGCTCTCTGCATCTACCCAATCTTTTCCTCTCACCTCTATAAGATCACTCCTTATCCTTATGCACTCCATGGAATAGAGTCCCAGCCTACTCAACCTCTCCCTATAGCCCAGACCCTCTAGTCCTGGCAACATCCTCGTACATATTCTCTGCACCCTCTCCAGCTTTCCTATAACGTGCTGCCCAGGTTGTCATACCGCTTAAGATTAACATGAGAAAGAATCCAATTTGGCAATATTAACTTGCAGTATCTTCTCACAGCGAGCTTTGGGGGTGGGTAGAATTAGATGTGGGATATCAATTGAGCATACCAAATTGTATTAGCTATCAGGAGAGGTTGGACAAACGTGGATTGTTTTCTCCGAAGAACATAGATTTAAGGTGAGAGTATATTTCCACACATACTCCTTTGGTGGGTGTATGGAACGAGCTGCCAAAGGAGGTAGTTGAGGCAGGTAAACTATAATTGCATTTTAAAGACAGTTGGACAGGTAAGTAGATAGCAAAGGTTTAGAGGAATATGGGCAAAACATGGGCAGGTGGGACTAGTGTAGATGGACATAATGGTCAGCATGGAGAAATTTGGCTGAATGGCCTGTTTTTGTTCCATATGACTAGATCCCTCTGCCCCAGTAAACCAGTTCAGCACAAGGGAGGCTTGGAGCCAGGTTCAAAAACAAATTTAAAGTGCCTATTAACAACTGCTGGGGACATTAATTGAGCCATTATCTACTCAGCTGCAGCCAATTTGGAAGTTCCCATCTTCATCAAGCTGTTTCTCACTGCCAAAAAACAGCTCCCCGCACCCCCACCCCCAACACAGGAGCGCAAGAAATCAAGTACACAAGGAAACAGGAACAGGAGAAAGGTGTCAAATTTCTCCAGCCGGTCCCAACATTCTAAGAACATAGAACATTACAGCACAGGACCAATCGGCCCACAATGTGTGTGTCAAACATGATACCAAGATAATCTAATCTCCTCTGCCTGCACGTGATCCATATCCCTCTATTACAAAGGTTCAAAGGTTATTGTATTAGTCACATACACCTAGGTGTAGTGAAATTCTTCTTGCCATGCAGCACATAAAGAATGAATACAGACATAACAATAATAAAGAAATTTAAACATAAAAACATCCCCCCACAATGGTTCCCATTATGAGGGAAGGCACAGTGTCCAGTCCCCATCCCATGTCCACCCATAGTTGGGCCTATTTAGGCCTCCACAGTTACCTTTAGGGAAGCCTGATGTTCCAGGCCCTTCTCGCCGGGTGATGGTGCTCCGGCGTCGGGAGAATCCTCTCAGCGGCATGGGAACCCTGGAACGGCCGCTTCCTTACTCGAAACCGTGGCTTCCAAAGCCGACAAGGCCGCGCTGGATGGAGCTCCACCACTGGCGATCTCGGCAAGAGATCCCAGGCTCCCGATGAAAGGTCAGCGCCGCCGCCCGCGGCTGTCCGCTCCACAGACCGCCGCTCCGCGATGTTCAATCGGCGGTCTTCAGCTCACCGGAGCTCCAGCGCGGCGACCCGGGCAAGGCATCGCCCGCTCCAGCGCTGTGCCGCCCCCGGCATTTGTGCCCGTCTAAAAGCCTCTTAAACGCCAATACCGTATTTGCCTCCACCACCATCCCTGGCAGCGTGTTCCAGGCACCCACCTGTGTAAAAAAACTAGCCCCACACATCTCCTTTAAACTTTGTCCCTCCCACCTTAAAGCTATGCCCTTTGGTCTATGACATTTCCACCCTCGGAAATAGGATTATTCTATCTATGCCTCTGATAAATTTATATATTTTTTATCAGGTTTCCCCATAACTTTCACGGTTTAACAGAAAACGACCCAAGTTTATAAAAGCTCTCACGATAGTCAAAACCCTCTAATCCAAGCATCTTTCTGGTAAAGCTTTTCTGCGCTCTCTCCAAAGCCTCCACCTTCATCCTTTTACAGGGAACTTCAATGGCTGGTCCATGCTATCATAATATGTAAAAGATACTTGGACATGATAGGCCAGGTTTAGAGGGGGATATGGTACCAGTGTAGATGGGGCATGTTGGTCGGCGTGGATGACTCTATGACTCTTTCTCTAGAACAATCTTATCATTTTATTCCCTAATCTAAAAATACTTTAATAAGGCCTCACTAGGAGAATTTGCGATTTTTAAACCACAGATGAAGTTACCAAGTATTCATTTCTTGTCTGAGTAGCTCTCAAAACTACAAGCCCGAGGCTTGCCACTTATCTCTTACTATGGGGAAGCCTTTCATTCTAGGCTCTGCCTTATGTTGTGATTTTCCATAACAACAGTTTCTCATTTATCTTGTTAAGTCCAACCACATTTCCAAAAGTTGAAAATATACCCTTTTATGCTGCTGATCAATATCAGATCCTTCCTTATGTTCACTTCTCACCACTTAATGGCTAGATAGAATTACACGGAAATTATAGCACACAAACAGGGCTTTTGCCCAAATTACCTTCATCAGCTCAGCTCCCCCATTATGGTCAAAATTCCACTTTGTCCCAGAAGTCTGTAAATTGATACGATGGATTGATCAGGGAACATGTTAAATTTGCAGTATAGATAATGAGAAGGTTAAGGAACCCTTTTGGCCACTGACCTTATTTATTCAAAAATCAGCAGCACGGTGGCGTAGTGGTAGAGTTGCTGTCTTACAGCGCTTACAGCGCCAGAGACCCGGGTTCAATCCCGACTGCGGGTGCTGTCTGTACGGAGTTTGTACAGGTTTGTAGGTTAATCGGCTTGGTACAAATGTAAATTGTCCCTCGAGTGGGTAGAATAGTGTTAATGTGTGAGGAATGCTGGCTGATGCAGACTCGGTGGGCCGAAGGACCCGTTTCCGTGCTGTATGTCTAAACTAAACTAAACTTTAAACACAGGTATTTGTTGAGGCAGTGGATAATAGAAAATTCATCACACAGGAAGAGGGCATATGGTCCACAACAACCTTACTGGTTAATAAAAGGATTAAAACGATGCCTATTCTTTACATACTATCCAACATGGCACAGTGGCGCAGCTGGTAGTGCTACTGCCTTACAGCGCCAGGGACCCGGGTTCAATCCTGACAATGGGTGCTGTACTGTAGCAGTTTTGTTTCCCTTTTACTCCACTTCGGGCCCAACTGCCCGAGTTATTCTCTCCCTTGTCCGAGGGTCAAACGGCCACCACTCCACTCGAGCGGTTTCCAAGAGAGAGAATACAACAAAAGGGATTCCCCTAGGTTCTAGACCTCGGAATTATGGTGGGATATGATAAAAGGTTGAATTGACCAGAGTGTGCTGATGAGAGAAAACAGAAACCAAGATGGACTCAAAGCAAGTCTAAAATTTACAGGCTTTATTAAACAATGAGAAATCGAATCTCACCAACACTACATAATACGTGGCTAAACTTATGCTTTAAACTAAGACTATGGAAGGAAAACTATCGGGCACGTCGTAAAACTTACTTTACACAATTTTACCCCCCTTTTCCCTTTCGTCTCTCAACTATCCTATTTCGGGAAATTCACCAGGTCACCGGGATACATACAGTTGGGCTCACGAGCCGTCCAGCAGAGCAGAAAGAGAGAGAGTTCTGGCTTGACTCCTGTTTTTATACCTGAGCTTCCTTTGAAACCCCCAGGTGGTACTCTGGATAAAAGGGTTCTTTTGATGATTTCCAGTTTCGATCTGGCATGAACAATAGGCTTCCGATGATAAGGGGTTTGCTGATGTCATGATCCCTCAGCCTGATCGTTATCCCATCGCCTGGACGGGCTCCTATTGTCTCGATGGATGGGTCATCCAAGATGGTGATTGTGCTTGTGCTGGCCTGTTTACCACCGTCTGCTGAGGCTTGGTTCCTTCCTTTGTGTATCCAAGATAATCTCGTTATCTCCGTCTCAGCCTTTCCTGTCCACATCATTCGCAGAGTTGTGTGATGCCCAAGTCCACAGGCCAGACAGGTTTGAAACTTGAAACTGCTTCTTTCTGTGGATTGGGGTTTTTTCTGTTGCAGCCAGCAAATCTGTCTTTTTAAAATATCCATGTCCTTATCCGAGTTCTTCCATAATTTTGGAGGATTTGCCCCAATAACTTACAGTACGGAGTTTGCACGTTCTCCCTGTGACTGCGTGGGGTTTCTCCAGGTGCTCCGGTTTCCTCCCACATTCCAAAGACGTACAGGTTTGTAGGTTAATTGGCTTCGGTAAATAGTAAATTGACCCTGGAGTGTATGATAGTGCTAGTGTGTAGGGTGATCACTGGCCAGCCCGGACTCGGTGGGCCGAAGGGCCTGTTTCCACGCTGTGCCTACAAAAAAAGATCCACCTTATTTCTTTTGTCAAATTTTAATTTGCCTTCTTTTAAATTCTGAACAATCCCTAATTCATTCTTTCATCAATTTTCACAGGGGCTTTCTACACATTTAGGTTATCTTCTTGCCAATTCCACTGAGTTTCATTTTTCTGTTGAATAATTTATTAATGTAGCTCCGTCCCTGGCTTCCAAAATTTAGATCTTCATCTCGATATAAAGGAAAATATTCCTTCTCCCACCATTGATGCTGGATTACTGATACATTATTTAAGGGATTCTGTGAAATCCAATATAGCCAAAAGGTGTACCTGAGATGTACTTGAAGACTGTCTATCAGTTGCCAGCACAAATGCATTTTGCACCCGGGGAACATGAAACTCGTAACCACGTTTTAGGGGAATGTTTAAAGGTGCAAATTATGTCCCGGAATGAACCAGTTTCGACTTTAGGCATAGAGCGTAGAAACAGGCCCTTCGGCCCACCGAGTCTGCGCCGACCAGCGATCACCCCGTGCACTAGCAGTATCCTACGCACTACGGACAAGTTACAGTTTTTACCAAAGCCAATTAACCGACAAACCTGTACGTCTTTGGAGTACGGGAGGAAAACGGATCACCTGGAAAAAGAGCAGGTGGTCACAGGGAGAACATGCAAACTCCGCACAGACAGCACCCGCATAGTCAGATGCGACCCCGGTTCTCATAAGTAATAGGAGCAGAAGTAGGCCATTCGGCCCATCGAGTTTGATCTGCTATTCAATCATGGCTGACCTATCGTTCCCTTTCAACTGCAACCATCCACTCCCTTCCACCACCCCCCCCCCCCCCCCATCTCCCAATGCCCCACTCAGATGTGTCATTTCCCCCTCCCCCCTTCATTCCACCTATATTCCTTCCTCAGGCTTCACATTTCATGCCTCCTATTCTTATCACATTACTCACACTTTTTGTCTTTGCATCTCTGTCCAACCATTTGCCAATAATCTAACTCCCTTCACCTTTATCCACCTATCACTCACCAGCCTTTGTCCTGCCCCCATCTTTCTACCAGCTTCCCCACCCACCACCACCCACAATCTGTCTGAAGAAGGGTCCCGATCCAAAACGTCACCTATCCATGTTCTTCAGAGGTGCTGCCTGACCTGTTGAGTTACTCCAGTACTTTGTGTCTTTTTTTATCTTTATACAGAAATGTTTCATCTCTCACTGTGTATTTATTTGTAACATTTATGGATAATATTTTATTGATTATGAAAATAATGTTTAGTGGGTAAATTAGTTTTGGAAACTAATACGTAAAATTGGACTCTTTGTTCTGTCACTCGCATTTTTTGGGGTTGGCACAGTGCGTGGTTGGTAGAGCTGCCTCCTCACAGCGCCAAAGACCCGGGTTCAATCCTGACTACGGGTGCTGTCTGCGTGAAGGATACACATTCTCCACCTGACAACATGGGTTTTCTCCGGGTGCTCCGGTTTCTTCCCGACATCCCAAAGACGTGCAGGTTTGTAGGTTATTTGGCCCTCTATAAATTGCCCCCAGTGTGTAGGGAGTGGATGCGAAAGTGAAATAACATAGAACTAGTGTGATCGATGGTCGGCGTGGACTCGATGGACCGAAGGGCCTTCTCCATGCTGCATCTCTAAACTAAACTAAACTAAAATTTTATCAATAGTACCTGCATTTTCCATGCTAAAAATCCGACGTGTTTATATATGGAGATGGTACGATATCACAGCAGCCCGTCTCCATAGAGTATGGGAAATGCCTGTGGCTTTTCTGTGCTATGTAAGCATGACTCTGTCAGATCGCGTGGTTTAGGCTAAAGCAATGATTAGATTTATTACCAGAAAGAAAATCACACAGGAGCAAATGTGCAAATGACACCCTACATAATCTTTAATCTAAGTCAATCTGTAATAATTTATGTAGCTATAAGCAACCCCATGCCAAAAATCATGGAGCACCAGCAATGTTTATTAAAGAATAATAATAAAAATAATAGTTGAAATAAATATAATGGTCTTGTTTCCCAGTTATAGCCTTCAGATTCTTTAAAATGGAAACCTTTTCTCTTAATAAAATGATTCCAACTCATTTAGAAATAAGTTTTGATGTTTATCATTATTTTTACAAGAAAGCAAATAGGGTCGCATATTAATGAATTGAAGAAAAATATTACTAGGCTATTTTAAATTTTTCAATCTGGTATGATGCATATTCAATTATTGGTTAATCAATGACAATAATAAGGTCCACTGCCCTTCACAGTGCCAAACTGCCATATTAATTATTCATTTATCTAAGGCACAGATAGGATATCTTTGACCTGATTAGGTTTGATTTATTGGCAATAATATTAATGGATCCAGAGCACAAGTTGAAACCAATTTCAAAGTTCCTTGCAGATGGCTTACATCTAACAAGGGGGCACCATTCAACAGCAATTGTCTGCTTTTGCATAAGTTCACACGTTTTAGGAGCAGAATTAAGCCATTCAGTCCACCGAGTCTACTCCGCCATTCAATCTATCTTTCCCTCTCAACTACATTCTCCTGCCTTTTCCGCATAACACTTGACACTACTAATCAAGAATCTATCAATCTCTGCCTTAAAAATACCCGATGATGGCCTCCACAACCATCTTTGGCAATGAATTCCACAGATTCACCACCCTCTGACTGAAGAAATTCCTCCTATCTCCTTTCTGTAGGAATGTCCATTTATTCTGAGGTTATGGCCTCCAGTCCTGAACTCTCCCACTAGTGGCAACATCCTCTCCACACCCACTCTATCCAGATCTTTCACTATTCAGGAAGTTTCAATGAGGCCTCTCAGCCTTGTAAAGCCTCCTTTGCACATTGTTTGACTGGCATCGAAAACTAGATTCTTGTTTTGCTCACAACCCAACGGGTAAGAACATTAGTTACTACTTCTACTGGTTACAACCATCCTAGTTCCACCCATTCACATCCTTGTACCCTGTCGTTAGTACACCTTCCCCAACCAAGAATGGGCCATTATTGGACTCCATCTTTCCTGAGGTCATCTGTTACTAATCCTGAATTTTTCTGGCCTTTTCTCACCTACAGTTTTCCTGCAGTGTCCCCCTTGTCCTCACCTTCCACCCCATCAGCCGTCGCATGCAGCACATAATCCTCTGACATTTTCACCACCTCTAATGGGATCCCACTATTTGCCACATCTTCCCATCTCCACCCCTTTCTGCTTTCAGCAGAGACCGTTCCTCCACATCCCCCTGGTCAACTCGTCCCTTCCCACCCAAAACACCCACTCCCCAGGTACTTTCCCCTGCAACCGCAGGAGATGCAACACCTGTCCCTTTACCTCCCTCCTCGACTCCGTCCAAAGACCCGAACAGTATTTCCAGGTGAGGCAGAGGTTCACGCACCTCCCCCAACCTCATCTACTTTGCCAGGTGTTGACTGCTGGATATAGGCAAGACAAAGCGCAGGCTCGAAGATCATTTTATTGAACACCTCCGCTCAGTCCACCAAAACCTACCTGATCTCCCGGTTGCCCAGCACTTTAACTCCCCCTCCCATTCTCAATCTGATCTTTCTGTCCTGGGCCTCCTCCATTGTCAGAGTGAGGCCCAATGCAAATAGGAGGAACAGCACCTCGTATTTCGCTTGGGTAACTTACACCCCAGCGCTATGAACATTGACTTCTCTAACTTCAAGTAGCCCTTGCTTTCCCTCTCTCCATCCCTCCCCCTTCCCAGTTCTCCCACTAGTCTTACTGTCTCCGCCTACATTCTATCTTTGTCCCGCCCCCTCCCCTGACATCAGTCTGAAGAAATGTCTCGACCTGAAACGTCCTATTCCTTTTCTCCAAAGATGCTGCCTCACTCGCTGAGTTGCTCTAGCATTTTGTGTCAACCATGTACTTGTCCAAGTGTTTTTTAAACGTTGTTATAGTTTCTGCCTCAACTACCTCCTCCAGCAGCTCGTTCCATATACCCATATACCCACTGTGTGAAAATGGTACTCCTCAGGTTCCCATTAAATCTTTCCCCTCTCACCTTAAACCTATGCTTCTTGATTCCAACCTTGCCAATCAAAACACCCTCACCTGGATCCACCTATCACTTGCCAGACTTTGTCCTGCCCCCACCTCTTTAGTGCAGCTCCCCCCTCCCCCACCCTACTACTATGGTCCCGACATAAAATGTTCCCTGTCTATTCCCTCCACAGATGCTGCCTGACCCGCTGAGTTCTTTCCAGCACTTTGTGTTTGTTGCTCAATATTACTGCATGTGCAGAATTTTGTGTTGAGTCAGGAGAAGGGTCCTGACCCGAAATGTCATCAGTTCATTCCCTTCACAGATGCTGCCTGACCCGCTGAGTTCTTCCAGCACTTTGTGTTTCTTGCTTTTGTTAAAACGCGACTGCATAACAAATCAAGTACACAGTATCACAGGGGAGACCTCCCAGGGTAAAGTATTTTAAACATTAACCAGAATTAAATCATAAATTGACATTCATTCCCACCCCGGGCTGTATGTGACTGATTGAAAATCGCAATGACAATTCAAATAACTAAGATTAAAAACTCAGCAGAGAATAATTATTCGCACTTTACTCCATGGACATCACTAAGCGGAAACAATATGTGCACATAACAATTACCTCCACCAAACAAGATATACACTCAAAAAAATTGTCCTTTCATAAATGAGCAACAAATTACCTTAGATTAAATATATATGATACCCATGCAGAAGTTTTAACATTGATTTTTCTTTCAAAACACTGTTTTGTATAAAAGGGGATTTGTGCTTTTGCAATTCTTGGTAAACGGAACACTCATACAAATCGTGCACTCTATACACAAAAAAAATCATCTGTTTTCCACGAATGTTTGATCGCGAGTGGGAATACTGTGTGCAGCCTGATTCTTCTCAAGTGTCATAGGGTCATTCACTCAGACCTGACTTGCTGGTAGAAATCAAGTCAGCTCTCTACCTCTCCACCGACTGAAGATATTTTTTGCTCTGCTGCACGTTCACACTGGATAATAGGATTTCCATCTTCTCCCGGTAACATTCTGGCTGGATATATAAACATTAAAGTGTGTTTCACAGTAACAATAACATCTATCGGCTATAAAACAACACTTAGTTCCTTAGCATAATCTTCAAGTTTTTATATTTAAAAAAAGCAATTTTTTTCTCATCTAGCTTCCAATCTACTTGCTATATCATGCACATTAAAATTTATATTCAATTTACTCAGCGTAAAATTATGTCCTACCAGCAGAATTAAAGGTAGAGATTTAACTTGGGCCACTTGTGCTGTATGGGGGCTAAAACATTAGGCACCCATTGTTGTTTAATGTAGTTCCACCTGCCCGCGTTTGGCACATATTCCTTTAAACCTTTCCTATTTATCTACCTGTCCAAATGTCTTTTAGGCATTCGGATGGAGTTTACACATTTTCCCTATGACCTCGCGGGTTTTCTCTGACGTGTTCTGGTTTCCTCCCACATCCCAAAGACGTGTGGGTTTGTCAGTTAATTGGCCCTCTGTAAATTGTCCCCTTGTGTGTGGGGAGTGGATGGGAAAGTGGGTTAACATAGAGCTAGTGTAAATGGGTGACCAATGGTCGGCATGGATTCGGTGGGCTGAAGGGCATGTTTCCATGCCATACCTTCAAACTAAACTATATGTTCTTATTGTACCTGCCTCAACTAGTTTAGTTTAGTTTATTGTCACGTGTTCTGAGGTATAGTGGAAACTGTTTGTTGCATGCTATCCAGTCAGTGAAAAGAGTACACATGATTACAATTAAGTCGTCTACAGTGTACAGATACTACCTCTTCTGACAGCTCCTTCCACACACCCACCACCCTCTGTGTGAGAAAATGTCGCCCCTCAGGTTCCGATTAAATCCTTCCCATCTCACCTTAAACCTATGTCCTCTGGTTTTCAATTCACCTACCCTGGGAAAAAAAGCCTGTCAAATTATATAGATTAGATGGTTCAGCATTTCTCTCGAAAAACAAATTGATTTACTTTTAAGTAGTAAGCAGTATGATTTGCAGGATGTGCCCCCTGCAAACGTAGATGCACATCTAACCAGTGACGTGGAAGACAATCGCTGTAAAATACAGGATAATTCTGGCTCTGTCCCAGTATAGTTTATTTTCAGAATATCGTGTGTTACTTATAAGAATATCTGACAAGGATTTACCAAATAGATAATAAATACAAAATATATATTTTTTGTGTATGAAATCATAAGGAGGACTGATAGGGTGAATACACTGTCTTTCATCCAGAGTAGGGGAATCAAGAACCAAATGACATAGGTTTAAGATTAAATATTTAATAGGAACCTGAGGAGCAACTTGTTCACATAGAGGGTGGGTACTGTATATGGAACAAGCTACCAGAGGAGGTAGTTGAGGCAGGTACTATAACAACAATTAAAATACATTTGGACAGGTACATTGATAGGAAAGATTTTGAATGATATGTGCCAAATGCAGGCAGGTGGAACTAGCATCTTGGTTAGCATGGGCGTGTTGGGCCGAAGGGCCTGTTTCTGTGTTGTCGTTCAGTTTAGTTTATTATCACATGTACCAAGGTACAGTGAAAAGCTTTGCCTCTCAATTGATGACTCTATCAATTGATGTAAAGGTGATCGATACATTCTGACACTAATTGCATGGTGTAATTCCATGATCAAATAGCCGCATTAAGATGCCAGCCATGACTGACTACAAAGTGACGAAGAACTCGTTTATCCTTGCTCCGAAAAGACAGACGTCACTTTGTTTAGTCCAGGAACCAGAGTGACAGAGATTCCGCACCTGATGAAATGGGAATGCAGAAACGCCAAGAGTTCCCCTGAGAATTCACTGATCAGTTTTGGACAACATAAGACCACGAAAAGGGTCTCCATTCGTCGTTTTTTTGGAATCAATCATATGGTGCAACACAATTGTTTCAGGACTGGACGAATTGGTCAGAAACGATCTCCTTTTCTTTTCAGTATTTTCCCTCTGAGAATTCACTGATCAGTTTTTTCTTCACAACATAAGACCAAGAAAAAAAAAAAAAAGAAGTTGTACATAAAATGTATTATGAAAATATATATTAGGCACTTTGGTGCCATATGAATATGCTTACTTCTAATAAAATAAAATAAAAAAAAAAAAAAAAAAAAAAAAAAAAAAAAAAGACCACGAAAAGATGCTGAAATACCCCACCATAATTGATGAGTAAGGGTGTCAGGGGCTACAGGGAGAAGGCAGGAAAATGGGGTTGAGAGGGAATGATAGATCAGCCATGATTGAATGGCAGAGGAGCCTTGATGGGCCAAATGGCCTAAATCTGCTCCTGGAATATGAACCAATGAGTCATAAACTCCAAGTACACTGCACTGCAATATGCAGTATAGGATAGCGCACATCAAAACCCTTGTCACTATACCTCGGAACACGTAACAATCATAAGCTAAACTGGGCGGCACAATGGTGCAGCGGTAGAGTTACTGCCTTACAGCGCCAGAGACCCGGGTTCAATCCTGACTACAGGTGCTGTCGGTGCAGAGTTTGTACATCCTACCCGTGACTGCATGGGTTTTCTCCGGGTGCTCTGGTTTCCTCCCATACTCTAAAGGTGTACAGGTTTGCAGGTTAGTTGACTTTAGTAAAAAAAAATTATAAATTATCCCCGGTGTGTATGATAGTGCTCGAGTACGGGGTGAATGGTAATCAGTGAGCTGAACGGTCTGTTTCCGCGCTGTAGCTCTGAAGTCTAAAGTCTAATATATCTTAAGTTTTGCAAGCTCGGACTCATACAATAACACATTCAGTTTTTAAAATGTTCCCGAGAATCTATTTTAAGCATTCATTCTCTTTACTTTATTAAACACTTTGGTATTCTGCCTTTTTAGCAGTTTGGATTTTGAAAGAATAGAAGGCCTTTGATTTATCTGTAAGTGATTAAGATAAGAGGGAAGTATGCTTAGGATAGGATCACTGACATCGAGGTGCAAAAGCTACTGGCTTGCAATTAATTGTGAGTGAGGGGGATTTGATTCTGTAGCCTTGTAAAACTACTCCCACGTGGCCGAACCTGTGGTCATAAGACGTTAGGCAACATTAACTGTCTGCACATTTCAGCGGGGCTCTTGAGAAGCAGTGTTGGCATAGGGGCTCCGTTCTCAGGCACTGGGGGATGCGAGGCATCACTCCGTCCCCTTTCATCTTTGCTGAGATTTGGAAAGGGTTCAGACCACAGAGGCTCCTTAATTCTCACTAATTCATTTGCGCTCCTGATTCATTTGGCATGGAGGAACCCGAGAATGATAATGAAGCTGTAGAAGTAGTATTTGCTCCCTTGCCTTTGGATGTGTTCGGAATGCATGCAGTGTGCTCTGTAAATTCCACTCGCTGAGGGCGTCTTGTTAGCACAAGGCGTCAGAAGCAGCCTTCTTGCAGTAAGGTTTTTGATGTCGAATGTCATTTAGGAGATTAAAGGTAATGATGTAAGTCTGCAAAAAATAAAACTGATTTATTAAATGACAGCAGTATTAAACATTACAGGAGTGTAGTTTGGATTCTAAAAAGGATTCTAGATAACAGCAGGTGAGATCATTGATCTCCTTTTGGTAAGCAAATTAGGAGATCACATTCTCACATACCTGTGGATGGTGTGTGTGTTGTGTGTGTGTGTGTGTGTGTGTGTGTGTGTGTGTGTGTGTGTGTGTGTGTGTGTGTGTGTGTGTGTGTGTGTGTGTGTGTGTGTGTGTGTGTGTGTGTGTGTGTGTGTGTGTGTAAGATGTTTTAAGAAATAATCTATATTAAAATACAAAATTTGTTGCCCTGATATAAAATACATAAGTAAATATATATGTGTGTGTGTAAATATATAGACAGATAAATATATAATATATAGATATATAGGTAAATATATAGATATATATAGCTAGATATATGTATACTGTTTATAACTGTGTATATATATATATATTTATAACTGAAATTGATTATTACTATATATATATGACTATAAATTAGATATATAAAATATGTGACAAATACATATATAAATACACACACACACACACACACACACATATATATATTTGGTAGGATCAATTACAGAACAATATATGTGTGTGTGTGTGTGTGTGTGTGTGTGTGTGTGTGTGTGTATATATATATATGTAATATATATATATGATATACATTATAGAAAGGTGGACTATATAAATATATATATATATATATATGAATATATTTATTAACAAGTGAATTTTTTGCTAGAAATTGCAACAAAAGATGAATAAATGTAATGATATCCATTGATATTTATCTAGCTCAAGTGTTTCAGTGTTGATATCTGAAACATCAGACAGTTCTGAAGGATCCTACAATTTTCTGATTCTGCATTGAATCCAAACAGTCATGTCTATATCAGAGGAACAGATTTTGTGTTTTAATGCATATTATTATTTCTTAAAACACCATCCCAATTTGCATACCCAGGAAACACTGTGAGAACTATATATTTAATAAAGGTATCATAAATGTTGTTTGTTGTTTCACTCTAGAATGTGGCAGGGAACAGATAAAACGTAATTAGCACCAAGATGCCTGAACCAACTCTATACATTTTGAGGCATTTATTCTGAGGCATTCATGAGTACACCCATGGATATGTTTTATGCTCGCTAGTTCACATGCATTTTGCTTTTTAAAAAAATATTTAAATATTCAAAGCACTTCTTAAAGGACGGGTTGAATTGCACTACAATGTTGCTGTATTTTAATGTGATATTTTGTTATATCTGTTGTTACTTTGTGGTTTATTTTCATCTTTATGGCGTTTAAAAAAAATTAAACTAAACACTGCACAGTAAGATACAGAAGTAAATTTGTCCAAATGTTCACTTTCATATATTCAATTTATTAAATCTGCTCGGCTGATTTTTGCAAAATTTTACATTTCAAGCTCATGATGTATAATTTTGATTAACAACACATTCCGCTAGTTTACCTGACAATCACTGGAATTAAATATGTGCACTTGTATTTAGAGATTTTTAATCAAACACAGCAACGTTTTAATGCTTTGGATTTTATTTTTCTCATAATCCATATGATAACCATGAATGAGCCTTAATACATCGGTAAGTTTTACAAATGAATACATCCTATTGTACTCAAGGATTAAGTAGACATTGTCCATCATCCTGGTTTAAAAAAAAATCAAATGCCCTAATAATGCAGTTCCACATTATTATTCCTTAGTGAAAAATTTTAATAGATATGTGCCTGCAAGAATTGGTTTCTTTCCCCGCATTTTTCACTAGAAGTCGTTCAATATTTTTTTAATACGTGGATGAAGATCTCTCCTTCATATTCATGAAACATCATATAACACAGTCCTCTGACTTTTTAGATATGAATATACATTGACAAATGATGGTTTTTTTATCTTATTTCTATGTTTGTGAAATATTAAATGTAAAATAAAAAATATTCCAATGTTTCCACATTTCTGGAATTTATTATCAGATATGCGGAACAAATATTAAAGAGACGATTTCTGTCCTTTGCTAAACTGACTCAGGTAAAGAGATAATATATTCAGGATGCATTCATGTAGCTCTGGCATAAAAGCACACTGATATCTCCCATCAAATGCTTACAACACCAGCACAAGAGATGATCATGTAGAAACAAGGAACTACAGATGCTGGTTTATACCAAAGATAGGCACAAAGTGCTGGAGTAACTCAGTGGGTCAAGCAGCATCTCTCATGGAGAAAAGGGATAGTTTAGCTTAGAGGCACAGTGTGGAAACAGGCCACTCAGCCCACTGTCTCTGCGCCAACCAGCGATCCCTGCACACTAACACTATCCTACACACTGGGGACTATTTATAATCTTTACCAAAGAAAATTAATCTACAAACCTGCATGTCTTTGGAGTGTGGGAGGAAACTGAAGCACTCAGAGAAAACGCATTGGTCACAGGGACTCCGTACAGACAGCACCTGTAGTCAGGATCGAATCTGGGTCTCTGCTGCTGTATGGCAGCAACTCTACTGCTGTGCCACTGTGCTGCCCTGTGCCGCTCTGATGTGACCCGTTAAGTTACTCCAGCATTTTGTGTCTGTCAAGAGATGATTACGCTCTCTTAGAGATATCAAACAATTTGCCAACAAGCAACATCATTATATTTTTGGCTACCAGTATACATTCACAGAAAGGCAACAGATAAATGGTATGCATACCTTGACATACTTTGCACTGAATAATTTTGTGCATTTGAGGTCTGCAGATGATGGGGATCACTTGCACCAAAGGGGGTTTTACAGGCTGCTCCCTATTTATTTGCTTTGGAGCATAGTAGGCTGAGGGGTGACCTTATTGAGGTGTACAAGATCCTGAGGGGCATGGGTAAAGTGAATACTCACCATCTTTTCCACAGGGTCGAGGATTCTAAAACTATAGAGCACATGCTTAATGTGAGAGGGGACAGGTTTAAGTGGGACCTCGAGGGCAACCTTTTCACCCAGAGAGTTGTCCTTGTCTGGAATGAGCTGCCAGAGGAAGCTATAGAAGCGGGTACAATTACGACTTTTAAAAGACATTTGGGCAGATACATGGATAGGAAGGGTTTGGAGGGATATGGGCCTAATGCAAGTACATGGGATCACTCCAGTACACCAACTTGGTCAGCAAGGACAATGGCCTGGATCATTGCTGTACAGCTCTATGCCTCTATATAGACTACATTTGGAGTATTTTGAGCAGTTTTGGACCTCACATCTGAGAAGGGATGTTCTGACATTGAATAGGGTCCAGAGGGGATTTATGAGAATGATCCCCAGAATGATTAGGTTAACATATAATTAACATTTGACTGGTCTGAAACTGTACTCACTAGAGTTTAGAAAATTTACCGAATAATGGAAGGCCCAGATAGAGTGGATGTGTAGTAATGGGAGAGTCTAGGACCAGAGGGCATAGTCTCAGAACAAAATGACATACCTTTAGAAAGGAGATGAGGAGATGAGGGGTAATTTCATTAGTCAGGGGGTTGTGAATTTGTGGAATTCATTGCCTCAAAGCATTGTGGAGGCCGTCATTGGGTATTTTAAAAGCAGCAATTGACAGGTTCTTGATTAGTGAGGGGGGTCAAAGGTTATGGGGAGAAGGCAGGAGAATGAGGTTAGGAGAGAAAGATAGATCAACCATGATTGAATGGTGGAGTGGACTTGATGGGCCGAATGCCCTAATTCTGCTCCTATGACATGAATTAATGTAGAGTTGTGGTCTGTTTCAGCATTAGTTACAGGGGGAAACACATTTCTATCTAAGACCTCCATTGTCTATGCGGATAGAAGTTACCTTGCCGCACATCCGCACAGCCGCCAGTGTCTCGAGGACCACCTTCTTGTAGGTCCACCCTCACACCCTCACCTGATCCCAGCTGCATCAGGCACGGCAGGGACCACACCGGTTCTGACCCGAAACATCACCTATTCTTTTCCCCCAGAGATGCTGCCTAATCCGCTGAGTTACTCCAGCACTTAGTGCCCATCTTCAGTGACATTCACGTCGTTCAGGCCAGCGGCCCCAGGTTCAATGTGGGGAAGCAGTGACTCCTGCCGAGCTGTAAGCGGAGAGAGAGTTAGGGAGTTGGTGGTTCCTCCTTCCAGCCTCATCCCTTATCCACCAGGCATCATTAGTAAACTGTTCCAACTCAGCCACCATCTGCAGAACACTAAGATGCACCTTCCCCAGTGCCCCAACATATGTTGGATGATTTACGATGTCCTTATTTTAAATACGGGACTCCAGATATATCTGCCTCTGACGCAGGTTTGGCCAGGCCAGATGTCACCCGACCTTCTGCTCAGCTGTCACCTCCTCCTCATCCTCCACCCAGCTGCTCCAGCTTATTGTCAGTTCTGGTCCAGCCCCGACCACATGAAGGATAGCTTTGCCTTGGGACAGATCACTGGAACAACGCCGGCAATGAAAGGGTTAAATTGTAAAGGCCACGTAATAAGTCAAGTTGCACTATTGTGAGTTCAAAGCGTTCAAGTTTAGTTTAGTTTAGTTCATTATCACGTGTACAGTGAAAAGCTCCTGGTCAGGCAGCGGAAAGACTATACATGATTACAATCGAGCCGTCCATAATGTACAGATACAGGATGGAGGGAATAACATTTCATGCAAGATAAAGTCCAGTAAAGTCTGATTAAAGACAGTCCGAAAGTCTCCAATGAGGTAGATAGTAACTCTCTATTTGTTGATAGGTCGGTTCAGTTGCCTAATATAGCTGGGAAAAAACTGTTCCTGAATGTGTGTGCTTTCACACATCTGTACCTCTTGCCTGATGGGAGAGGGGAGAAGAGGGAATGGCTGGTGTGTGACTCGTTCTTGATTATGTTGGTGGCCTTGCCGAGGCAGAGTGAAGTGTAGATGGAGTCAATGGAAGGGAGGTTGGTTTGTGTGATGGCCTGGGCTGCATCAACAATTCCCTGCAATATCTTGCGGTCTTAGATGGAGCTGTTCCCAAACCATGCTTTGACGCATCCTGATAAATTCTCAAAACATCTTATTAGATTACAGCACAGTCTATATCTGGTCAATGGCCTAATTCTGATGTGACATATCCTATGGTCACCATTGTGAAACGTACCACATTAGTCTGTTATTTATTTTCTTAACTTTTGAAATTCTCTTAGAAAACCGTTCTTCTTTGTTGGAATTGCCATATCCGCATGACCTGGTACAGCAATCCCACCGCACAGGAACGCAAGAGGCTGCAGAGTGGTGGACTCAGCCCGGTCCATCACAGCCACAGCCCTCCCCTTATCGAAAGCATCTACACCAGGAGCTCGAGAAGACGGCATCTATCATCAAGGACCCCATCCATCTGGGCCGTGCCCTCTTCTCACAGCCACCATCAGGCAGGAGGTACAGAAGCCTAAAGTCCCACACCACCAGGTTCAGGATCATCTACTTTCCTGCAACCATCTGGTTCCCGAACTGACCCACACAAACCTAATCCTACCTCAGCAATGGAACACTATGGACCACCTCTTGCACTACCATGGACTTCAGACTTTACAGATACAGCGTGGAAACTAGCACTGAGCCCACACCAACCAGCAATCATCCATACACTAGCACTATCCTACACACTAAGGTCAATTTACAATTTACAGAAGACCATTCACTACAAACCTGTAAGTCTTTGGAGGAAGACAGAGGAGGAAACCGAAACCCCACAAGGTCATCCCATATACCCACCACCCTCTGACTGAAAAAAGATACAGCATGGAAACAGGCCGTTCGGTCCACCAAGTCCATGCTGACCATTTGTTTACCCTAGTTCTATGTTATCCCATTTTCTCATCCACTCCCTACACACTCAGGACAATGAACTCTACCTGAGCCAATCAACCTACAAACCTGCACATCTTTGAAGTGTGGGAGGAAACCTGAGCACCCGGAGAAAACCCACATGGTCACAGGGAGAATGTGCAAACTCCATACAGACAGTACGGGTGTCTGGCGCTGTATGGCAGCAACTCTACCGCTGCGCCACCATCCTGGTTAAATACTATTCTGGTTCATATTTTAAGAAGCAGCAACTAGTTAACCTTGGACTAACATCTCTAGGTGTTGCAAAATAGTCGAGAGACTATTATACACAGCAACCGAGCAGGAGCAAACATCTTGGACAGATATGCCGGCAGAATCAATGCAAGGAGGAATTGTTTCACGGGCTGGGTGGATGTGGAAGAGCAGTATAGAACTCAGGGAGCCAATAACAGTGGTAACTGCAAGCTTCAGCATCTCAGGACCTGTGCCTGAGATCTGAAAAAGGTCCAATTACCTCACAAAGGTAAGTCAAGACACCTGTGCCACCACTAATTGAGTCTTTGCTCCCCTCCTGACCTCTTACTCTTTCTCTCTCCACCACCATGTGTCAGGGGAACTTACTAATGCAAAGGGCATCTTCTCCAAACAGTCAACCACCATCAAAACTCATGAGCAACTTTCAAAACTCATATTACTTGTCACAAAGGCAATTGTTTATTCCAAGGGCATTTCATTTAAAGAGACAATGCATCTTTGGAGTTACACTCTCGCAGAACGTAGAACATGTTCAGGGCGGCATGGTGGCACAGCGGTAGAGTTGCTGCCTTACAATGATTTCAGCTCCAGAGACCTGAGTTCGATCCCGACTATGGGTGCTGTCTGTACGGTGTTTGTACATTCTCCCCGTGACCGCGTGGCTTTTCTGCGAGATCTTTGGTTTCCTCCCACACTCCAAGTACAACACAGAGGTTTGTAGGTTAATTGGCTTTGTATAAAAATGTAAATTGGCTCCAGAGTGTGTAGGATAGTGTTAATATGTTGGGATCGCTGACTCGGTGGGCCGAAGGGCCTGTTTCCGCACTGTATCTCTAAACTAAACTAAACTAAACTAAAGAACACAGAACAGTACAGCACAGGAACAGGCTTTTCAGCCCGCAATGTCTGTGCCAAACATAATGCCAGGTTAAATTAATCTCACCTGCCAGCACGTGATCCATATCCCTCCACCACCACGTGGCTATCTACAAGTCTCTTGAACACCACTGTCATTTGCTTCAGAGTTGGCCTCTGCAATATTTGATTTCTTATTTGAAATAATCTTATTTGAAATTTCTTATTTCTTATTTCTTATTTGAAATAATAATTTGACAATGTTCACTCATCGGTGATGTTTGGGAGTAACCCTTGAACTATCTCACAAACTCTGCATCACAAAGTAGTTTTGCATTGGCGAGGAGCTAGCAACTTCAAGTGCGACATTTGCAATTTACATTAAACTAACCCCAAGAAGGGGCCCAACCCAAAATGTTGCCTATGCATGTTCTCCAGAAACGCTGCCTGACCCATAGACTTACCCCAACACTTTGTGCCTTTTTTTGTAAATCAGCATCTGCAGTCTATTGTATCTACATCTTAAATTGATCTACTCTGCCTGCTCATGATCCATAGCCTTCCATTCCCTCCATACCCTTGTGCCATCGTATCTGCCTCCACCACCACCCCTGACAGTGCGTTCCAGGCATTCACCACACTCTGTGTAGAAAATGTACACATCTGTACATCTCTAAAGTTGTCCCTCCAGACAGCCACCTGGGTAAATACATGGGGAAAGATGTCTGCAGTTTACAGATCTTTCAGGGCGGCACGGTGGTGTAACGGTGGAGTTGTTGCCTTACAGCGCTCGAGGCCCTGGTTCGATCCTGATTACGGTTGCTCTCCATGTGGAGTTTGTACGTTCTCCCTGTGACTGCTTGGTTTTCCCCGGTTGCTCCGATTTCTTCCCACATCCGAAACGTGCAGGTCTATAGGTTAATTGGCTTTGGTAAAATTGTCCCTAGTGTGTAGGATAGAACTAGTATACCGGAGATTGGTGGTTGGAGGGGACTCGGTGGATCTAAGGCCTGCTTTCACATTGTATCTCTAAATCGGTACTGAATAAATTCTACCTTAAAGTACCATGAAACAATGCATGGTTAGAAATATGCAGACAGTGCGGTACCTGCTCAGACACACAGGCATACACGGTGCACATGCATCTGTACATACACACATGCACACACACATATGCGTGCACACATGCACACACACATGCGCACACACTGCCCCAGTGGTACTGGAAAAGCAACATGTTTCTTAATGGGACTGCAAGCAGTTCCAAAAATAACTAACCTTCATTTGGAGTGGTGAGACCACACTCAAAAATACTCCAAATCTTTATCCCCGGGGGAGAGGATTAAAAAAAAGGCACAGGCTTAAGGTGAGAGTGGAAATATTTAAGAGGGATCTCAAAAGCAACTTTTTCATCCTTATCTGGAATGAGCTGCAATAAAAGTGGATCCAATTACGACTTTTAAAGGACATTTGGTCGTCATGGACATGATGGGCTGAAGGGCCTGTTTCTGATTCAATGATCAGCCAGTGTTATGACTTGTACATGGCTACCAACAGGAAGTATGAACAACTAATAGCCACACTGACACCACCACCTCATTCCACCTAATTCCCTGTTAACCACCATGCCGTCTGCTCTCCGCTTTGCTGCTATGCATCTACTTCTGCTCTGCCATAAGACAGCTGAATTTCTTTGTGTGTAAAATTACCCAAATGGTCCCAATGAGACATTATTGAAGATAGACACAAAATGCTGGAGTAACTTAGCAGGTCAGGCAGCATCTCTGGAGAAAAAGAATCAGTGATGTTTCAGGTCGGGACCTTTCTTCGGACATTATTAGGGTCTCTCTGGTGACATCTAGTGGGCAACGGATTTGATGAAAGGTTTCAAATGAAAACAGACGTACTGGAGTAACGACACAAGGACACAAAGTGCAGGTGGTGCAGCGGTAGAGTTGCAGCCTTACAGCTCCAGTCCTGGATTCAATCATGACTATGGATGCTGTCTGTATGGAGTTTGTACGTTCTCCCAGTGACTGTGTGGGTTTTCTCTGGGTGCTCCGGTTTCCTCCCACATCCCAAAGACGTGTATGTTGGTAGGTTGATAGGCTTGGTAAAATTGTAAATTGTCCCTAGTGTGTAGGATAGTGTTAGTGTGTGAGGATCGCTGGTCGGGGTGGACTCAGTGGGTCGAAGGGCCTGTTTCCGGGAGGTATCAATAAACTAAACTAAACTAAACTAAACTCAACGGGTCAGGCAGCATGTCTAGAGAACATGGATAGGTGACATTTTGGGGTGGGGCCCTTCTTTTGACTGCTATCAATCATATCTGATGGACACCCATGTCCTTTTACCCTCTGAGAGAAAGGTTAGCCCATCTGTAGTTCCAGGGAGGTGTGGCTGTACAAATATTATGGAATGTAGGAAGCTGGAGGGTGACCTAGTAGGTTATATACAGTTAAGAGATGTATCAATGATGTAGATTAAGATTAGAAATTAAGGCAAACTAAAAGATAGGTTAGAACCTAAACCACACCACCTTGGCCACTCTCTCATCTCGCTGCTCCATTGGGAAGATGGTACAGGAGCCTGAAAACTATGACCTCCAGGTTCAAGAACAACTTCTTCCCAACAACATTCATGCTCTTGAACACTACAGAACACAAACCTCAAAATGCAGAGGATTTAAGGAGAAACCCGCGGAGCTCGGGATCTTGATAGGTGAAGATAAAGCTGCCAGTTATGCAGCAATTAAGTTCAGGGTGATTCATAGACTAGAATCGGAGGAGTGCTGATATCTTTGTGTGTTGAAAGGAGTGAAAATGATTACAGCACTGGTGGGAGTGGGACAAGGTGATGTGCTAATGAGGGACTTGGGTAATGGAAGGAGCATTGGAAATTATGATAAAGAGTTGTCAGGACGGTACTTCTGTTCAAGAGGAGTGACAAATGAAGTCAGTATCAGATAAGTGAGAGTTTAATTTCTGGAACAGGCAGTCAGAGCAGAGGGAAAAAATAATGCTTGTTTAAAAAAGACATGGATTAATGAAGGAGAGACAGAGAGGAATGATAAAAGGGAAATTGAGCCTGAAAATATTAAATCTCCTTGCGGAAATAATGGAGATTAAGGGAATTCAGCAGGTGCTATGCGTCTGGATTTGAATACGTTAGTGTAAGAGGTTCAGTATGTCTGTCAATGCAGTTACAGACAAAACTATGTGTGGGATGCAAATGCAGATGCTGTTTTACATTGAAGATAGGCACAGAACGCTGGAGTAACTCTTCTCCAGACAGTCTTCTGCGAGACCAGTCTGGAAAAGGATCCTGACCCGAAACGTCACCTATTCATTTTCTCCAGAGATGCTACCTGACCCATTGAGTTACTCCAGCATTTATGCATTTGAAAACTGTAACTGGTAATGGAGATGCTAGAACAAAACATCTATCTATCTATCTATCTATCTATCTATCTATCTATCTATCTATCTATCTATCTATCTATCTATCTATCTATCTATCTATCTATCTATCTATCTATCTATCTATCTATCAATAAAACTTCATCTTGTTTGTTTCTATGTGTGTCTGTCTGATTCGGTGATGTCCTCAAATGACGCCAAAACGGTACCCGATAGACAATAGACAATAGGTGCAGGAATAGGCCATTTGGCCCTTCGAACCAGCACCACCATTCAATGTGATCATGGCTGATCATCCCCAATCAGTACCCCGTTCCTGCCTTCTCCCCTGACTCCGCTATTTTTAAGAGCCATATCTAGCTCTCTCTTGAAAGCATCCAGAGAACCTGCCTCCACTGCCCTCTGAGGCAGAGAATTCCACACTCACCAATCTCTGTGAGAAAAAGTGTTTCCTCGTCTCCATTCTAAATGGCTTACTCCTTATTCTTAAACTGTGGCCCCTGGTTCTGGACTCCCCCAACATCGGGAACATGTTTCCTGCCTCTAGTGTGTCCAAGCCCTTAACAATCTGATATGTTTCAATGAGATCCCCTCTCAACCTCCAGAGTGTACAAGCTCAGCTGCTCCATTCTCTCAGCATATGACAGTCCTGCCATCCCGTTGTAACCTTGTAAACCTACGCTGCACTCCCTCAATAGCAAGAATGTCCTTCCTCAAATTAGGGGACCAAAACTGCACACAATAGTCCAGGTGTGGTCTCACTAGGGCTCTATACAACTGCAGAAGGACCTCTTTGTTCCTATATTCGATTCCTCTTGTTATAAAGGCCAACATGCAATTCGCTTTCTTCACTGCCTGCTGTACAATAGCACTACAATTTTGTACCACCTTACTCACAATTGTCATGTGGTGGCTTGTATCAAGGTTTGTTCAGATTTATGTTATATTTTATAAGTTATTCACATTTTTAACCTTACAAAATCCAGTTTAAGAAAAATCACTTCAATTGGAGTTAGCAGCTATGACATCACAATCAGATCTCATTTACATAAACTGCCGACTTAACTTGCTAGCCCTGCCCATTACAATATTGCAAATCACAGGACACTGAGTCCTGACAGTGTGCAATTAGATTTTTTAAAGTGAAAAGTCAATTTTTTTAAGTTTAAAAAAAGGGAGGGTGAAGAAAAGGGGGAAGGAGTGCTGGGGGAAATGAGCTGCCCCAGCACAGTTGGGGGCTCTGGGAGAGTGGTGGAATAATGCATTGGGAGAATGGGTTGCGTTGGGGGAACTGGCGTGTGGTGGAATATTGCATTGGGGAATGGGTTGCGTTGGGGACCTGACCTCGCGTGGGGGCTATATGTGAGTGGTGGAATATTGCATTGGGGGAATGGTTACATTTCCCAATTACATTACATTTCCCAATTGTTCAGATTCAGATTCAGATTCAATTTTAATTGTCATTGTCAGTGTACAGTGACAATTAAAATTGAATCTGAATCTGAATCTGAACAATTGGGAAATGTAATGTAATTGGGAAATGTAACCGTTCCCCCAATGCAATGGGTTGCATTGGAGGATCAAGCCTCCCGTGTGACAGGTACCCAAGGGCCCCACTTGGTCGAGTATATATTACTAAAACTCTCATTTTGTTTGTTATTATGTCTGTCTGTCTATCTGTGTGTCTGTGATGTCCTGAATTACGCCAAAACAGTACACAAAAGCACTACAATTTTTGGCCTGCCTTATTCACCATTGTCCTGTTTAAGAAAGAACTGCAGATGCTGGGAAAATCACTGAAAAAATTCTGTCCAGTCACTCTACACCTCCATCCCCCACCAGGTGGGTCTTAAAGCCCTACGTTTCTTCCTCGACCACAGAACCAACCAATCCCCGACTACTGATACTCTCCTCCGCCTAACGGAGCTGATCCTTACCCTCAACAACTTTTCTTTTGACTCCTCCCATTTCCGCCAAATCCAAGGCGTAGCTATGGGCACATGCAGGGGCCCCAACTGTGCCTCTCTCTTTGTAGGGTGCATCGAACAATCCTTGTTCGAGGTATACCGTGGTCCTATGAACATTGACCTCTAATTTAAGGTAGTCCTTGCTCCCTCCTTCCCCTCCCCTTCCCAGCTCTCCCACATCCCACTGTCTCCGTCTCTTCCATTCATCATCCGCCCCCTCCCCCCACCGTCACATCAGTCTGAAGAAGGGTCTCGACCCGAAACGTCCTCTATTCCTTCGCTCTATAGATGCTGCCTCACCCGCTGAGTTTCCCCACCATTTTTATCCACCATTGTCCTGTGTTGTGTTGTATCAAGTTTCGTTCAGATTGATGGTATGTATATTGTACAAGTTATTCACATTTTAAACCTTACAAAACCCCACTTTGAAAAAGTCTCTTCCATCTGCACTGGCAGTTAGCAGTGTAAGACATCATAATGGGATATGACGTCACAATGGAATCTCATTTACATTAAAAAAATTGTGTTTTAAAAAACACAACAGTGTTCCATTCAGATTAATGTTATATTTTACAATTTATTCACATTTTACACTTTAAAAAATTAACTTTTCTTTTAAAAAAATCAAACTTTTCACTTTAAAACTTGCCCTGCCTGTTAAAATGTTACCAATTTACAGAACACCCAATGCAATGAGATTTGTTTCATTGTTCTAAGGGGAAAGAGGGGGTGGGGGAGGGGAGACAGGATTCCCAGTGAAATGAGAGATTTGTTACATTGTTGTAAGGAGAGGGAGGGAGTGTGGGAGGGGAGGAGGAGATATGTTATTTAAACATTGTGTTTAGTGCAGGAGTGGGATGGGGAGAGGTGAGGAGTGGGAAAGCATAGAGATAGAGGGAGAAGAGGGGGGTAGGGAGTTATGGAAGGAGGGAGGGAGTGACTGAGGGTAGGGGAAAGGGAATCTGCGTTCCATTCAGATCGGTGTTATATTTTACAAGTTATTCACATTTTTAATTTTACAAAACCCCACTTTGACAAAATATCTCTTCCATCTGCACTGGCAGTTAGCAGCGTATAATGTCACAATGAGATCTCATTTACATAAACTGCTTGTCAGCAGTGTTCCACCCCACAATTACATCATCATTTACATTTAAAAAAAATCTGTTTTCAAAAACACAGTAGCTTCCACCTCACAATGACGTCAAGGGGGTAGGGAGGGGAGAGGGGTTATGGAGGGAGTGAATGAGGGTAGGGGAAATGAGAGGGAGGGAGAGGTGAGGGAGGGAGTGGGGAGGGGAGGAGTAGAGGGGAAAGAAGAGGGAGGATGAAGAGGAGGGGGTGGAAATGCTGGAGTTGAGGGGGAATGGAGGAGGATAGGGGTAGGAAGAGAGATGGCGAGGTGCACTTGGGGAGGGTTGCTGTGACTCGAGCCATGACGGGGATCTCTGCCATCACAACGGGAACCCGTCAGCCGCGCCTGCGCAGTTTGGGGCTATGGGTGAGTGGTGGAATGTTGCGTTTGGGGACCAGCCCTCCCATGTGACACGGACCCAACTGGTCTAGTTGGCTATAAAGGCATGCAAAGGAATGAGTGAGTTTCATTGACAAGGGCAATGGTGACCCGGGATCAGAGTAATGATCATTACAATGAAGAAGTGGCCTAAATGATCAGGTGTGCTACAACACAAAGCGTAGCTGGTAGAGGCGTTGCCTCAGAGCGCCAGAGACCCGACCGATCCTGACTTTGGGTACCGTCTGTGTATGGTGTTTGCACCTTCTCCCTGTGACTGCGCGGGTTTCCTCCAGTTTCATTCCACATCCCAAAGACAGCAGGTTTGTAGATTGCGCGGGTTTCCTCCAGTTTCATTCCACATCCCAAAGACAGCAGGTTTGTAGATTAATTGGGCCTCTGAAAATTGATCCTCATGTGTAGGGTGTGGATGAGAAAGTTGGATAACGTAGAACTAGTGAGAACATGTAATTGATGGTCAGCATTAACTCGGTGGGCCAAAGGGCCTTTTTCCATGCTGTGTCTTTGAATGAATTCGAAACAAAAGGCTAAGTTAAATATTAAAAATAACTAAAATGAGTTCCTGTTGTTCTTTGGGACCAGGGAAACAGAATATTTAGAAAATACTCAGCACGTGAGGCAGCATCTGTGGAGAGGGAAACAAAGCTAACCTTTCCGGTTCATGAAGGACATTAACTTTGTTCCTCTTCCTACAGCTGTTGAATGTTTCCAGCATTTTCTACTCTTATTTCAGACATTAGACTATAGACTTTAGAAATACAGCATGGAAACAGACCCTTCGGCCAATCAAATTCTCACCGATCAGCAATCACAAAGTGCTGGAGGAAGTCAGTGAATCAGGCAGCATCTGTGGAGTGGATGGACAGATGACATTTCGGGCCGAGGCGCTTCTTCAGTCTGACTCAGATACTACCTGAGCTGTTAGGTTGCTCCAGCACTGTTTGGTGCACAGAAATGAAATTTAAACATAATAAAAAGCAAGTAAATGGCAGGGAAAGAGATTGCCTGTGGTGTTCCATTGTTGTGGTAAGGCTAGGATTGTGTAGGTTGGTTCTGGAAGCTGATGGTTGTAGGGAAGTAGCTGTTCCCGAACCTGGAGTAATTTATTTTGCCAGAGAGTGGTGAATCTGTGGAATTAATTCCCACAGACGACGGTGGAAATTAGTCATTGGGTATTTTTAAGGTGGAGATTGACAGATTCGTGATTAGTTAGGGCGTCAAAAGTTATGGTGAGAAGGCAGGAGAATGGGGTTGAGAGAAAAAAATAGATCAGCCATGATTGAATAGCAGACTAGACTCAATGGGCCGAATGGCCTAATTCTGTTCCTGCATCTTATGGTGGTGTGAGCGGCAGGCTTCTGTACCTTCTGCACAATAGAAGCAGTGGGAACTGCACAGTTGCTGTCTTACTTCGATCCTGTCTACGAGTGCTGCCTGTATGGACTTTGAACGTTCTCCCAGGTGCTCCGGTTTCCTCCCACATCCCAAAGACGTGCGGGTTTGTACATTAATTGGCCCTCTGTAAAATTGTCCCTAGTGTGGAAGATAGAACTAGTGTAAGGGGTGATCACTGGTTGGCATGGACTCAGTGGGCCAAAGAGCCTTTTTTTACACTGCATAACTAAACTAAACTAAACTAAACTAAACTAAACTAAACTAAACTAAACTAAACTAAATTAAACTAAACTAAACTAAGATTCTAATGTAGAAACAAAGAGCTGTGGATGCTGGTTTATACCAAAGATAGATGCAAAGTGCTGGAGTAACTCAGCGGGTCAGGCAGCATCTCTGGAGAAAAAGAATGGGTGATGTTTCGGGTTGGATCAGTTTGAAGAAGGATCCTGATCTGAAATGTAACACATACTTTTTCTCCAGAGATGCTGCCTGACCCGCTGAGTTACTCCAGCACAATGTGGTCAGATTCATAGATAGGCAAAATAGAAACCAGATGATGTTTATTCGGAGGTGGTACACTCGATATAAAAATAAGAATTTACTATATGAATCATCATTTCACAGAACTCTTTAAATTCAAATATCGTACCTTTGAACTAGAAAACTGTATTAGTGTAGAAGGAAGGGAGAAAGATATTCAGTAACTACAAAGCCATTGGTATAACAAGCATTGCGGGGAAGGTGCAGGAATTCATCATCAGAGACAGGGCTAAGCACTTGGACAAGTATGAGCTGATCAAAGGATGTTAGCATGGATTTAGAAAGGTTGGCCTTCGTCTTACTAATCTGTTGAATCTTTTGATGATATCACCAGTGCCATGGATAGAAGAATGTCTATGAATGTGGTCTACATGGAATTTCAAAGGGCTTTTGTTAATGTTCTACACCATGAATAGTTAGTAGGAATGACAGCACAGAGAGCTGGATATAAATGTGATATGGATTGGGAATTATTGGAATGATGGAAAATATAATACAGCGAGAAGTGGGGAGTAAGCTAAAAGAGAGTATCAGGAGGGCAAAAAGGGGACAGGAGATAGCTCTGGCAGATAACATTAAGAATAATGCCAAGGATCAGCTTGTTCCATATCCTGTACCTTCCACACATTGTGTAAAAACGTTGCCCCTCAGGTTCCTATGAAATCTTCCCCCCTCACCTTCAATCTATGTTCTCTGGTTCTTTATTTGCCTACTCTAGGTAAAGGACTGTGTGTTTAAACTATCTTTTCCCCTCATGACTTTGCACACCTCTATGCAATCACCTTTCAGCCTCCTGCACTCCAAGGAATAAAGTCCTGACTTTCCCAGCCTCTCCCAATAGCTCAGGCCCTCGAGTCCTGGCAACATCCTCTCTGTACTCTTTCCAGCTTGGCAGCATCCATCGTATAGCAAGGTGACCAAAACTGAGTGCAATACTCTAAATTTGGCCTCACTAATATCTTGCAGAACTGTAATGTGACCTCCCAACCTCTATACTCATAGGTGGGCATGGAGTTTACATTGTTTAAAGCCATTGTGCAATGTTCAGTAAATCAGTGTTGTGAGGTGGAGTGGAATATAATCCAACCCACTGAGCTTGTACATCAAGCCAACATGGTTATGTTGAACCCTAACTCAGAACAAAACCTCACGGCTTAAACAACATTGAGAATGAAAAACCAAAATGGCTTGTTATTAATCAAAGTTAATAATCCAAGGATATTTAACAGAGAGCCAGTAAAGAGGATTAATTAGGAGTCTTGGTCCATTAGGTGTTTATAATCAACGTTTCAGTACTGGACATCAGGAGTGTAAACACATTAGGAAAAAATTGTGAAACTGTAATAATAACAGTGGGTGATTTTAATCATCCACAAATGGGCTGTGCTTCAGTTTTTTAAATTTTATTTTAGCGATACACTGTAGAAACAGGCCCTTCGGCCCACCAAGTCCACACTGACCAGCGATCGCCCGTTCACACTAGTTCTATGTAATCCCACTTTCGCATCCACACCCTACTTCAGTAGGGGGAATTTACAGTGGGTCAATTAACCTACAAACCCGCACGACTTTAGGATAGGGGAGGAAAGCAAAACACCAGGAGAAAACCCACGCAGAGTGTGATGCATACTGCCAGGAAAGGAAGAGACTTCCGCGATCCTTGTAGATTCTTTTTGGAGTAATAGATTTTCCAGAACATGGAAGAAGCCTTTCCTGTATTTCCTTCCACGTAATGGATGAAATATGGTGTGAAATAGATACCAGGTTTACTCAGGACCCAAGGGCCTGAGCTACAGGGAGAGGTTGGGCAGGGTAGGACTCTATTCCCTGGAGTGCAGGAGCCTGAGGGATGATGTTATAGAGGTGTCAAAATCATGAGGGGAATAGATAGGATAAAAGCAGAGACTCGCGCCCAGAGTAGGGAATTGAGAACCAGAGGACATAGGTTTAAGGTGAGGGAAGAAAACAATTAATAGGAACCTGAGGGGTAATGTGCAATTGTCTGCTTTTACAGGTTCATAATTTCTAGGAGCAGAATTAGGCCATTCTATCCGTCAAGCCTACTCTGCCATTTAATCATGGCTGATCTATCCTTCCCTCACAACCCCATTCTCATGCCTTCTCCTCATAAACCCTAGCACCAATACTAACCAAGAATCTGTCAATCTCCACCTTATAAATATCCATTGACTTAGCCTCCACAGGTGTCCATGGAATTGAATTCCACAGATTCACCACCCTCTGACTAAAGAAATTCCTCCTCATCTCCTTTCTCAAGATACATCCTTTTATTCTGAGGCATCTGCTCCTAGACCCTCCCACTAATGGAAACATCCTCTCCACATCCACTCCATCCAGGTCTGTTATTCGGTAAGTTTCAATGAGGTCCCATCCTCATCCTTCTAAACTCACGAGTACAGGCCCAGTGCCGTCAAATGCTCATCGTATGTTACCCCACTCATTCCTGGGATCATTCTCGTAACCCTCCTCTGGACCCTCTCCAACGCCAGCACATCCTTCCTAAGATAAGGGGCCCATATCTCTCACAATACTCCAAATGCGGTCTGACCAGTACATTATAAAGTACCATTGACTATTCTTGGCCGGACTGCTGATTTCTGTCTGCGCTTGAAAATCGCTTCATAGGAATGCAACAGGGTACAGGTTGTTAGTTATACCTGCAGGCTGCAACTCCGCAGCTCCTCTGCTGAGGTTTATTGCAGTGTCTTAGAATTTGTGATGCAGCAAACTAGAAAGGTATATTGTTATCATGGTATTCAGGTCTTGTCCCAACTTCATGCTGGCCATTGTAAATGAAGTAGATCTAAACCATTTCCTTTCTGCACTGCTATAGACACATGAAGAAGCTCAGCCCAATATATCATTTTTATAGTGCTTCTCTCACTTAATGTTACAATAGTTAACATGATAGATGCAACATTTAATGATCAACTGATTTTTGAATTCAAGTCTGGTTAGATGCACCATCAATAATAAGGTGATCATTTAAAAAAAAAATCTCTGCATGCAGGTGAAATATTTAAAGTTTAATTTCAACTGAGCACAATTATTAATTTGCTAGTTAACATGTTAATGTTAAGTTCTTCTCCGCAACATTTAATCAGAGCCCTTAACCTGTTGAAGATGAATGGATCAATTTAGATATTAAATAGTGTAGATTAGAACGTAAATGTGACACATTGTGAAAGTGCCCAGCAGATATTAATAATAGGACACAAATTGTTGGAGTAACTCAGTGGAACGGGCAGCATCTCTGGAGAACATGGTTATGTGACTTTTCGGGGAGGGACCATTCTTCAGACTGATTATCGGGTGGAGAGGTTGGGAGAGAAAAAAGGTGGGACAGCTTTCTTTCCCTACCTTGCCCCTATAATCAGTCAACGTGTAGAAATAAGGAACTGCAAATGCTTGTTTACATGAAAGAACACAAAGAGTTGGAGTAACTCAGCGGATCAGGCAGCATTTCTGGAGAACGTGGTTAGGTGACATTTCAGGTTGGGTCTCTTCATCAATATCACTATCATCACTAGATAATTCTAATTCTAAAAACCTTTCTATATTTTTAATCAAATCTAAAACTGCCTGATTCAACTAAGTAACAGAACCTAAGAATAGATAGTCATCGAGTCTTACAGCATGGAAACAGGCCCTTCGGCCCAACTTGGCCAAACCGGCCAATTTGCCCCATCTACACTAGACCCTCCTGCTTGCACTTGGTCCATATCCCTCCAAACCTTCCCTCTACCCCTCTGTCCCTCTTCCACCACTCCCCCTACCCCTCCCTCCCCACTCTTCCACTTCTCTCCCCTTACCCCTTACTTGCGATAGTACCTGCCTCAATGACTCCTCCGGCAGCTCGTTCCATACACCCACCACCCTTTGTGTGAAAAAGTTACCCCTCAAGTTCCTATAAAATCTTTCCCCCCTTTACCTTAAACCTATGTCCTCTGGTTCTTGATTCCTCTACTCTGGGCAAGAGACTGTGCATTTACCCGGTCTATTCGCCTCATGAGGGGAGAATAAGTGTTCGGCACGGACTAGAAGGGACTAGATGGCCTGTTTCCGTGCTGTAAATTGTTATATGGTTATATGATTTTGTGCACCTCTATAAGATCACCCCCTCATCCTCCTGCATTCCAAGAATACAGTCCTAGCCTGCTCAACCTCGCCCAGGCCCTCGAGTCCTTGCAACATCCTTGTAAATCTTCTCTGCACCCTTTCCGGATTGGCAAAATCTTTCCCATAACATGCTGGCCAGAACTGACCACAATAGCGATATAACAGTGGAATGCGGAGACCAAATTGCAAGGTTGCTAGGTCTGAACTCTAAACAGCATAATTGGACACCGTTAGAAAGACTCTGTGAGGGAAGAGAGAGAACAATGCATGATTGCTCTGTCACTGCAGTTCCTGAAAGCCTGCCAGAACGACTGTGCGTGACAGAACAATTTAATATTTTGACAAGAAAAAAAGCATAAAGCAGCGTTTTACTCTGTGGAGAATTTGTTTGACACAAACGTGGAACTGACTGCGATCAATAAACTTAGTGGCAGAGGGTGATGCTATTTACAACTGTGGATTATGTAGAGAGAGAGAGGTTTGATATTGCCATTGGGTTTCTTGTGGTAATGGGTCGTACACAGTCCTTTCATGCCAGAGTTAGATAGTCACGGTTTCAGTAGCAGTATTCTGTGTTATCGGATCAGCCTCAAAGACACCAGAACTAGACAGATGATTAGTTACCTAAAACGGCCTTCATAAGGCAGAAATTGATGATTTAATATACTGCATGACAGATGATTACATTAATGCTAGATAAAGTGTCTGTGGTTTGTATCAATCATAATAGTTATTACTGGGCATATAAGAAAGCAGGTTTAATATCATTAATTCCAGCTATGTTGAGCTTCACATCTGGTTTTCATATACGCAGTGAAAGCACTCGAGGCTACCTATTCAGCTTGCTTACTGACGACGCCAATGTTTTTGTAATTTCAAAATGTCTTCGGCACCTGAAGCTAAGTGCAATAACGGTTTACAGATTGCCTTTGTCAACCCGTTTTGACAAACATCTCCATCTGCTTTCACCTCCGTCCACATCCATCTGCCTTTTTCTTTAAAGCCTTAGCTTCATGCTCAGCATACTCTTGCCATCAACTGGAATGTGGAAGCACGGCTAGTGGTGTCTGAGACAACCAGCCATGAGAATTACATTACTATCATCAGAGCAAACTTTCCACACAATGGTCGATAAATAATTACCTGCGGTGCTTTCTTTTTTGCAGACAAATAGGTGCAGATATGCACAATTAATAAACACGTGGTCGGAGATTAAAAATAACGATGATGCCGTTCAGAGGTGCCGTTACAACACACCATCGCACAAAATGCACTCATTATCTCTGTCCATCTCACTAGGAATTCTTCCCATTCAGAGTCAGAGTCAGAGTCAATTTACAGCATGGAAACAGGCCCTTCGGCCCAACTTCGGCCCAACTCATCCATGTTGACCAAGATGTCCCATCTAAGTTAGCCTCATTTGCTCATATTTGCTCTACATCCCTTTAAACATTTCTCATCCATATAGGATTGAGGTTTAGGTCTAGGCTTAAGTTTATCATTGTTACGTGTACCAAAGTACAGTGAAGAGCTTTGTTCTGCATCCTATGCAAACAGATCAGATTATACCATACATAGATACAATCAAGTCAAACTCAAGTACAATAGGCCGAGCAAAGGGGAAGATACAGAGTGCAGAATATAGTTCTCAGCATGGTAGCGCATCAGTTCCAGAGACAAAGTCCAATGTCTGCAATGGGGTAGAGCTGAAACGGACTGTACCCCTGTTCATGAAAGGCCTGATCTGTAGTCTGGTGACAGAGGGAAAGAAGCTGTTCCTGAGTCTGATGGTGAGCACTTTCAAACTTCTGCTGGACGGTTGAGGGGAGAAGAAAGAATGACCGGTGTGGGATAAGTCTTTGATTATTTGGGCTGCTTTCCTGAGGCAGCGTGGAAGTGTAGATGGATTCATTGGTGGGAAGCCTGGTCTGTGTGATGGACTGGGCTACACCTACAACTCTCTGCGTTATCCCCAATTCTTAAAAAAAACAAACACTATAAATATATTGCATGTAGTGTTATTAATTACATTGATTTTAAGCCAATAGCTGTAGCACCAGCTGCCCTTACTATTTTTTGATGGAAACATGTTCTTGGATTAATTCTCCTGCACACTTTCCTTTTTTCAATGAAAAGTATTGAAAAATGGGGAGCACCATTGTGCAGCGGTAGAGCTGCTGCCTTACAGTGCTAGAGAACCGGGGTCTATTCTGACTAAGGGTGATGTCTGTGTGGAGTTTGCATGTTCTCCCTGTGACCACGTGGGTTTTCTCTGGGTGCTCCGGATTACTCCCACACTCCAAAGACATGCATGTTTGTAGGTTAATTGGCTTCGGTAAAATAAACTGTCCCTAGTGTGCAGGATAACGCTAGTGTACGGGGATCGCTAGTTTGCGCTGTCCCGGTGGGATGAAAGGCCTGCTTCCGCACTATTTCTAAAGTCTAAAGTCTAGTGTTTAAAATCCAAACCCAATATCAATTGAATTTCAAAGGCCCATTTTAATATTTAATTGCGACTTTGCACATGACCCTCCAAACGTATGCGACAACCAGTGATGGTAATCATATGGCAAAATACAGATTTAAAAATATATTTTTTAATGTTTTAAGCATCTTAGTCACAATTTTTCATGCTTGGTAACATTTAAACACCGAGTGAATATGATCTTGATATTTCACCGGTTAGAACCTTGCTTCTTACAAACCATGTGCAAATATAGAACATAGAACAGTACAGCACAGGAACAGGCCCTTCGGCACACAATGTCTGTGCCAAGATGAACTAATCCCACATACCAGAACTTGATCCATATCTCTACATATCCATGTGACTATCTAAAAGCTTTTTTTAATGCCACTATCATTTGCTTAAGTTAAGTTCATAAGGTATAAGAGCAAAATTAGACCATAGTCTGCTCCGCCATTCAATCATGGCTGATCTATCTTTCCCTCTCAACCGCATTCTCCTGCCTTCTCCCCATAACCCCTGACACCCTTATGCTGAGTATGCCCTCTGGTGCTAAACTCTCCACATCCACTCTATCCAGGCCTTTCACTATTCAGTAAGTTTCAGTCTAAAGAAGGGACTCGACCCGAAACGTCACCCATTCCTTTTCTTTAGAGATGTTGCCTGTCCCGCTGAGTTACACCAGCATTTTTTGTCTTTCTTAAGACATACATTGTAAATGGAGAATGTTGTAGAACAGAGGAGAATGTTGTAGAACAGAGGAGAATAGGAGGCTGAGGAGTGACCTTATTGAAGTTTATAAAATCATGAGGGGCATGGTGAATGCTTTCCCCTAAGATAGAGGATTCTAAAACTAGAGGTCCTAGCCTTAAGCTGAGAGGGGAGTAAATTAAGAGGGACCACAGGGGCAACCTTTTCACAGAGGGTAGTCCGTATCTGGACTGAGCTGCCAGAGGAAGATATAGAAATGGATACAATTCTGACTATCAAAAAAATATTTGCACTCGTATGAAAGGGAAGGGTTTAGAGGGCAATGGGCCAAATGCAGGCAAATGGGACTAGTCCTGTATTGATCAGCATGGATATGTTGGGCCAAAAGGATCTGTTTCAATGCTGTACACATCAATTACTCTAATTAGACTTTTTTAAACATTCTTAAAGAATTAAAAATCACAAATAAATGTAAACAGCTTTAAAAAAACCTTATTCTCACTGTTATTCCTTGCTTCCAAGACGGCGTCCAACACAGGCAACTATTTGTGTGCTAGCCACAGAAGCAGATATGCAATCACATATTACAATCACTCCAGACGTTTCAATCTCTACTCCTACATCACCATTTCTTACTTTAGCAGACTTTACTAGCAGACATTACTAGCTTTACCTTGCACTAAACGTTATTCCCTGTATCTGTACACTGCAAATGGCTCAATTGTAATCATGTATAGTCTTTCCGCTGTCTGGTTAGCATGCAACAAAAGCTTTTCACTGTACCTCGGTACACAGGACAATAAACTAAACTAAATTAAACTAAACTAAACTAAACTAAACTGCAGCTATCAAATTCTCCATTCAATTAAATTACCGGGATAGCTCTTGTATCTCATGCCAAGATCCACATACAGATTTCTGGGCTTAACACAGAGAACTCCAGCAAATTCGGCCAAAACGGGAATCAATTGTAAATTCAAGAGGCACGAGTCTTTAAATATCATGTACTGAAACAAACAATGAAATTCTTTCTTGCAGCAGCACAGCAGGTCCGTAAACACAGCTCAATAGATAACATAATATCCAAACCAAAAAATATATAAATATAAATTTAAAAAACAATATTTGTGCAAAAGCCCAAAGTCCCTAGTGTAACCATGAAAGTTTAGTTGGTGCTTGCAGCGTTTAATAGCTTGATGGATGTTGGAAAGAACGTAATAAGTAGTTATTTGCAATATTAATTGAAGATTTTTTTTGAATGTCCACAATTTGTCCTCTCAGTTTCTTCCCAGGCATTCATCAATTGAGAATTAATAAGTAAAATCATTAAAATGAGTTATTGCCATTGGAGTTTGAGTTTAGATTATTGTTGCGTGTACTGACGTACAGTGAAAAGCTTTTGTTGCGTGCTAACCAGTCAGCGGACAGACAATACAGGATTGCAATTGAGCCGTCCCCAGTGTACAGATAAATGATAAAGGGAATAATGTGAATAACGTTCAGTGTAAGATAAAGTCCAGTAAAGTCTGACCACAGATAGTCCGAGAGTTGCCAATGAGATAATGAGTAGTTCACCACTATGAGCAGGTGTAAGATAGTAAAGCCCAGCAATAATGGACCTCTAAATGGTGCATTGTGGTTATAGCAGACTGAGGCTCCCGTAGCACCAACCCCCACTGTCACCAGTTACCCAAAGAGCTGGCACTGGGTGGTGGGAGCTTCCTGCTGTGTGAGCGGAGAGAGCGAGCAGCACAAAGATGGTGTGAGTACCGGGCCTGTCCTTGGCGCATCGCGTGCAGGACTGGGAGCCTGTGAATTCCCACTGGTTTAAACGCCCCCAACAATGCAATTCTTCCCTCTCAGCCTTGAGTTAAACGTTACCCCCTCACTTGGTTATAGCCGACAATCGGCAATAACGGACACCATCCCCATCCTCCCCCACCTCATCCCGTTGGGCTTTTACGAGGGTTTACCATAAATGGCATTTCATGTGTAATGACCCAACACCTAGACTGAGCAAGAACCATACTGACCGAGGTGTCTATTTTCAGCTGGTTCATTAAAGCAAAGCCTTACCTGTGCTACAAAGCTCTAAGGTCTCAATACAGTAATACAGGCGGTGTTGGCTATAGGTCAGGCCTGGAAGTGGCTGGGGAGGTGGTGCGGACAGGAATTGGCGTCGGCAGCTCAGCCTGGTGGTGAGGATCGGCAGATATGTCTGCTATAACTGAAATCTGAAAGAGGTCCGTAAAAACGAGGGGAGACTACACTGACAATAGAACATCCTGTCCCAGGTAAATACATCCGATCCCAATCAATACATTCTGACATCAATAGACTATCTGCAGACATTGATGGAATTCATGTGAAAGTACCCCGAGAGTTTAGTTCAGTTTGTTTAGTTTAATTGTCACATGTACCGAGGTACAGTGAAAAGCTTTTGTTCCGTGCTATCCAGTCAGTGGATATACTATACATGATTACAATCGAGCCATCTGCAGTGTTAAGATACTTGATGAAGGAAATAACGTTTCGTGCAAGATAAAGTCCAGTAAAAGTCCAATTACCAATAGTCCGAAGGGTCTCCAATGACGCAGATAGTAGCTCAGGAGCACTCTCTAGTTGGTGAGAGGACGCTTCAGTTGCCTGATAACAGCCGGGAGGAAACTGGCCCTGAATCTGGAGGTGTGCGTTTTCACACCTCTGTACCCCTTGCCTGATGGGAGAGGGAGTTAATTTTTAATTTAACACCCATTCTCCTAATTTCAAGACAACATAATTTTTATTATAAAGTGTTGAGAACATTAAGTCATTATTTCCTGGTTAATTAAAAGAATCAGATTGGCTTAAGGACTGAAACGTCAAAGAGGAGATGTGGCTTTGGTTTTAGTGAAAACAGATGGAACTATTAATCACATGCATGCCACAGCGACTCTCGCCATATCCAAAACATTCTCATTTGGGTATAAATGAACATCTGGACCTTGGATTTAAAAAAAAAAGTGAAATAAATTGGTTGGGACATTAAAAAAAAGCCATTCTCGTTTCCAGAAGTTTTTTGCTTGTATGTTAGAAAACAATGGAAAATATTAAAAATCTAAGATTTTTTAATTCTACACGAAATAAATCGTTGTCAAGAGTATTACATTGGGCAAACGGTTTCAATACTCATTTTGTTCAGTCAACCACTGAGTCTATACATCTAAGTCTATACATGGGCTTAAGATTTGGTAACTGTTGGAAACACACACAAATTGGAAAAGATACTGAAGTATGATGAGCTGCCCAAGATCACAACTTTACAAGCCTGAAGAGCGAATATGCTTTTTCACTGAAATGTTTCTAGTGTGAGTTGGGTAATAGCAATAGGTGCCTAAAGGACTGTGAGTTGCTGAGAAAGATTAATAATTTACACATGTTTTGTTTCCTTGCAAGCAGGATACAGCTGGTAAGCATTAACCCTCCTATGGGGCATGTAAAACAACAATCAATGAGAAGAGGTAATATGACAAGTATTCGAAAGCACAGAAATACATGAGGATGCAAGGTATAAAAAAAACAAATGTTTGAAAATGCAATTTAGACCTTTTATATTAAACGCCGCATTGGAACATTGTCAGATTTTTATTACTTGGGTTCAACCCTGAACAAAGTAAGCATTTAAGAGATTTTTGGATTGGCATATGGATATGCAGGGAATGGAAGGATATGGATCACGTGCAAGCAGGCAGATGAGTTGGTCTCGGCATCATTTTCGGCACATACATTGTGGGCCGAAGGATCTGTTCCTGTGTTGTACTGTTCTATGAATACCAAATTAATTTTTAACCTTTTTTAAGCATGAAAATCAACCATACAAATAACTTGCTTTACAATCACAGACTGCATCTATTATCCTTTTGCAACATGGGTTTAGAGAATGTAAGGTCAAGAAAAGATAGCAATACTTCACAAACATTCAACAGTTATTCTAAGTCTTAGTTTAGTTTAGCTTAGATCCAGCATGGTAACAGGCCCTTCGACCCACAGAGTTCATGCTGACTATCGATCACCCATTCACACTAGATCTATGTTATCCCATTTTCTCATCCACTCCCTACACACCAGGGGAAATTTACAGAGGGTCAATTAACCCACGAACCCGCATATCTTTGGGATGTGGAAGGAAACTAGAGCACCCGGAGGAAGCCCACGCAGTAACAGGGAGAACGTTTAAACTCCACACAGACAGCATCTGAGGTCAGGATTAAACCCAGGTGCCTGGCACTATGAGGCGACAGCTCTACCCAGCAGCCAGCTCTACAAACTGTGCCACTGTGCCACTCATGTTCTTAAATATTCTTAGGAAATTTTAATTTAATTTTTTTATTTGCAAACAGGAACATTTGTGGAAGATTGCTATCTTTACTAGGCCTTAGATTTTTCACCTATAGTTTTGTCATAGAACAGTACAACACAGGAACAGGCCCTTCAGCCCACAATGTCTGTGCTGAGCATGATGCAAAGCCAAACACTTCTCTGCCTGCACATCATCCATATCCCACCATTCCCTGCATTTCCATGCGCCAATCTAAAAGCCTCTTAAACACCACTATTGTATCTACCTCCACCCCCAACCCTATGTGGTTCAAAAACTTGCCTCGGATAACACTGAGGCAGGGGCACAGAGGTAGAGTTGCTGCCTTACAGCGCCAGACACCTGGGCTTGATCCTGACTAAGGGTGCTGTCTATACGGAGTTTGCATGCTCTCACCACGTGGGTTTTATCCGGCTGCTCCAGTTACCTCCCACATTCCAAGGACGTGCAGGTTTGTAAGTTAATTGGCTTCTATGAATCGTCCGAGTGTGTAGGGAGTGGATGAGAAAGTGGGATAACAGAACTAGAATGTTACAATGATACGATACTATTTATTTGTTGTCATTTGAACCTCAGTGAGGTTCAAACGAAATTTGGTTTCTGCAGTCATACAAACAAGTAGAAGAACCAAGACACAACACAATTTACACCAACATCCATCACAGCGAATCTCCTCCTCACTGTGATGGAAGGCAAAGTCTTATCTCTCCCCTGCACTCCCCATTCTCCTCCCAATGAACAGGTGATCGATGGCCGGCGTGGACCCTGTGGGCCGAAGGGCCTGTTCCCGTGCAGTGTCTCGAAACTAAACTATATATCTCTTTTGAACCTTGTTTCTCTCACCTTAGTTATGCATCCTAGTGTGTGGTATTTCCACGCTGGGAAAAATATTTTATTATTGGTATGATTAACAATAAACATTGAAATTATGAGAGGGAAAGAAGAGATTTATCAGAATGCTGCCCGGATTAGAGGTTGTTAGCTACAAGTAGAGTTGGACACAATCGTATCTGCCTCCACCACCACCACCCTCTGTGGTAAAAAACTTGCCCCGCACATCTCTTTTAAACTTTGCTCCTCTCACTTGAAAGCTATGCCGTCAAGTATTTGATATTTAAATCTTGTGTAAAAGGTTGTGTTAAGCTTCAATGTTATACTGTTCACGATCTTTATTGCCGCTACTTTCTCACAGGCATATTGCAGGGTCGTTTGGCATCTCATTTAATTAGATGGACATCATCCTTCTTTTGCATTTTAGTTATAAACCAGTAACTTTCTTGATTACCTCAGCAACCCTCTACAGCCCAATTCACAAGGGAACTTTTACCTCTCTAAACATGAAGGAATAACGCGCTCCCAATTATCTCCTTTTGAACTTCCTTTTTCATTCTCAACTCTGGCAAGATACTTCTGTGCTGCTCAGCCAGTGAAGAAATGGTTCAGGCTGAGAAATTAATTTGTAAGATTCGATGGCAAGATATTTTAATTTGCCAAACTGAAACAATCTTGCTGCACTTTTGAAATCTGTTATTCCCATTCTGATTGTCCCATTATTGTACAGATTTTGCAATTTCTGAGTGCAAAAATCAAGAAACTATATTTTAACAGTTGTAATTTTGTTTTGCTCAAGGTAGCTTAAGGCAGCACAGTGGCACAGCGGGTAGGACTGCTACCTTACAGCGCCAGAGTCCCGGGTTCATTTCTGACCTTGGGTGCTGCCTGTGTGTGGAGATTACACATTCTCCCTGTGACCGTGTGGGTTTTGTCCGGATGCTCCGGCTTCCTCCCCCATCCCAAAGACAAGCGAGTTTGTCGGTTATATGCCCCTCTGTAAATTGTCTCTAATGTGTAGGAAGTGGATGCGAAAGTAAGATAACACAGAACTAGTGAACAGGGAGAACATGCAAACTCCAAACAGACTGCATCCAAAGTCAGGATCAAATCTGATTACAGAACCCAATTAACCTACAAACCTGTACATCTCTGAAGTGTGGGAGGAAACCGGAGCACAGTCCTGGTGTAAACCCACGCAGTCACAGGGAGAACGTAAAACTCTATATAAACAGCACCCATAGTCAGGATTGAACTATCTCTGGGGCTGTAAGGCACCAAGTCTATCGCTGCGCCACTGTGCCGCACATAATTATTGCCCAAAATTCTTCAAATGTTTAAATTCTACAATTGACATATACCTGCAGACAATGGTAGAGTTAGGGAGCCATGATACAGCTTAATAGGATGTTGGCCAGGTTGCATTTGCAGTAAATTGTGCAGTTCTGGTCGCCCCATTACAGGAAGGATGTGGGGGCTTTGAAATGGATGCAGATGAGGTTTACTTGAACGCTGCCTGGATTAGAGCATATTAGCTACAGAGAGAGGTTGGACAGACTTGGATTGTATTCATTGAAATACCAATGGTTGAGAAGAAGTATATAAAATTGATACGAGAGGCATGGATAGGATAGATAGCACCCATGGTGGGAATATTAAATACTAGAGGGCAAAACATTAACGTGGAAGGGGCAAAGTATAATGGAGATGTGCAGGACAGGACATAACCAAAACAAAAGTCCCAACTCCCTAGTGCAACCAAAACAGTTCGTAGTGTAGTTGGAGTTTGTAGTATTCTAGCACCTGAGCATTGCTGGTATGGCATAGAGTCATATAGCAAGGAAATATGCCCTTCAATCCAACATGCCCATGCCGACCAACATACCCATCGACACTAGTCCCACCTGCCTGCATTAGGCCCATATCCCCCTAAACCTTTCCAATCCGTGTACCTGTTAAATGTTGTGATAGTAATTGCATCAATTACCTCCTCCGGCAACTCGCTCCCTATACACACCACCTTCTGTGTGGAAACAGTTGGCCCTCGGGTTTCAATTAAACAAACCTATGTCCTCTGGTTCTTGATTCCCCCACTCTGAGTAAAAGGTAGGCATTCCAGAAACTCTAACACTCTGAACTCTGCACTGAACACACAGCCCCCATTGCCAATATTTTGTACGGCCACGACACTATACTGTGAAATGTTGCACATTATGACGGCGATGTTTTCTTGCCGTTTTTGTTATTTGTTATTATTTATCTGATACGTTGGAGCTCCGCTCGGGTAGTGCACCGGAAATTTTGTTGTATGTATTTACAATGACAATAAAGTATTATTATGATTATTATTATGATTATTATTATTATTATTACTACTATTAAAAGCCTTTACATCCACATCCACATCCACAGGGTAGCACGGTGGCGCAGTGGTAGAGTAAAGGCCTTACAGAGGTTACGGTGCCAGAGGACTGGGTTCGATCCCGGCTGCGGGTGTGGGTGCCTATCTGTACGGAGTTTGTATGTTCTCCCTGTGACCTGCGTGGGTTTTCTCCGAGAAATTTCAGTTTCCTACCCCAGTCCAAAGACATACAGGTTTGTAGGTCAATTGGCTTGGTATAAAAATGTAAAAATAGTCCCAGGTGTAGTGTAGTGTTAGTGTGAGGGATCGTTGATCAGTGTGGATTCGATGGGCCGAAGGGCCTGTTTCTGTGCTGTATCTCTAAACTAAACTAAACTAAACACTCCGTGCTCAAAGCTAATATTCTTGCTGCAGTAAAGTCATAGATTGCGCCGATATTTTGAGGTATCTCTCTGTGCGGTCAGCACATTACCTAACTATTCTCTTAAGGAGAGAAAGATTGGTTAAGCCACTGCTTTGACTCCACCTGTGTTGATCTGTCAGTGTCTACAAACTCCCTCCAGGGGGTGTCTGAAAGTGCCCTCGGGGAATCTGTGACCTGATAGACTTTTTCTCTTCTCAAATCTTTCCCTGACAGCTTGCCTGTGGCCAGGGATTCAAAACAAGAGAGAAGGCCTCTGAACCAACATGTACAAGGTAACCTCACTGATACTGCTGGAGACCAGCCCCCATCCTCACTCTTTAAAGGTTGATGGTACTTTCATACATAAGCAAAAAGCCAATAAACTCGACTGACATTGTGTAAAAGGAGGTTTTGCAGCTTCCAGCAGTCACACGTTCTAGAACTGATCAGTGTGGTAACCCAAAGACAGACATAAAGTGCTGGGGTAACTCACCGGGTCAGGCAGCATCCCTGGAGAAAAGGAATAGTGCCCTTTTAGGTCGAGACCCTTCTGCAGACTGAGAGGAAGGGGAAAGGGGAACAAGAGGTATAGACAGTGCGTAGGAGAAATAAACGGAAGATATGCTAAACGCATCGACAATCAAGGACATGTGGGGCACAGAATAAGTAAAAAACCAGTACACAACTAGAGTGGGGGAGAGACGGAGAGAGAGAGGGGATGCAAGGGTTACTTGAAGCTAGAGAAATCAAAATTCATACCGAAAATAGACACAAAATGCTGGGGTAACTCAGCGAGACAGACAGCATCTCTGGAGAGAAGGAATAAGTGACGTTTCGGGTTGAGATCCTTCTTCAGACTGACCCTCCTCAAAATTCATACCGCTGGGTTCTAAGCTGCCCAAGTGAAATATGAGATTCTGTTCCCGCAGCTCATGTTCCTTAGCTACATTTTGTAGAATGCAAAACCTTACATAATCTCTTTGAAACTGCTTTACCCCTTTTAACTGAAGGAGCACACTTCACCCAATCCCATTCCCCTCTTTTAAAAAAACTAGGTGTCACGGGTTACGTGGAGAAGGTAGGAGGATGGGGTTGAGAGGGAAAGATAGATCAGCCATGATCGAATGGCAGAGTGTTCGATGGGCCGAATGGCCTAATTCTGCTCCTATGACTTATGAACATGTTACAAGGATGTTGCCAAGACTCGAGGGCCTGTGCTATAGGGAGAGGTTGAGCAGGCGAGGACTTTATCCCTTGGAGCTCAAGAAGCTGAGGGGTGACATAATAGTGGTGGACAAGATTATGAGAGGAATAGATAGAGTAAATGCACAAGGCTTTTACCGGGAGTAAGGGAAACAAGAACCAGAGGACATAGGTTTAAGGTGAGGTGGGAAAGATTTAACAGGAAACATTAGTCTTTAGAGATATAGTGTGGAAACAGGCCCTTCGGCCCAACGGGTCCACACCGACCATTGAATACCCCGTACACTAGCACTATCCTACACACTAGGGTAAATTTACAATTTTACCAAAGCCAATTAACTTAGGATCCTGTACGTCTTTGGAATGTGGGGGGAAACCGGAGAACCCGGAGATAACCCACGTGGTCAGATGGCGAACGTTTAAACTCCGCACAGACAGCACCCGTCGTTAGAATCGAACCTGGGTCTCTGGCGCTTTAAGGCAGCAACTCCACCGCTGTGCCACTCTGCCGCCCTAACCTGGAGGGGCAACTATTTTTTTAATTCACGAAGCTGTATGGAACAAGCTGCTAGAGGAGGTAGTTGAGGCTGGCACAATCACTACATTTAGGAAATATTTAGACAGTTACGTGGATAGGATAGGTTTGGAGGGAAGGTAGAAACAAAATGCTGGAGTAACTCAGCGGGACAGGCAGCATCTCTGGAGAGAAGGAATGGGGGATATTTCGAGTCGAGACCCTTCTTCAGACTTGACCCAAAATGTGACACATTCCGTCTCTCCGGAGATGCTACCTGTTCCGTTGAGTTACTCCAGCATTTTGTGTCTACCTTCGATTTAAACCAGCATCTGCAGTTCTTTCCTACCTATAGGCTTAGAGGGATATGGACAAACACCAGGCAGGTGGGACTAGTGTAGATGAGGCATGTTGATCAGTGTGGGCAAGTTGGGACAAAGGGCCTGTTTGACGATATGACTCTCTTATTATTGTACTTTGCCCTTTGCAACATTTCATTTCAAACCTCAGTGGTAGTAATACACTCTAACATACACTCTTTCTTTCTCTCCATTGCCTTGCCTTCTGGTTTCACTTTCAATTTCTTTCTTCCCATTTTTCCCTTCACTGGACTCCAACTATAGCTGTGCGCTTTCATCTCTAAACAGACCCTGAAAACTTCTTTTCAGAACATCCCATTAGAGTCATCGAGCTATAGAGCAAGAAAACAGGTGCTTTGGCCCACCTTGTCCATGCTGACCAAGTTGGCATACTGGGCAAGATCCATTTGTCTGTATTTGGCCCATATCGCCCCAAACGCTCCCATTCATATATTTGTCCAAATGTCTTTTAATTGTATCTGCTTCTACAGCCTCCTTTACTAGCTCATTCGAGATACGGACTACCCTCTCATGAAAAATGTTGCCCTTGAGGTCCCTCTTAAATCTCTCCCCTCTCACCTGGAGCCAATGGTTTAGTGGAAAGGAAATGTTGAGAGGGATATGAGGGATAGTGTAGATGAGGCATGTTGATCAGTGTGAGCTAGTTGGGACAAAGGGCCAGGTGGGACTAGCTTAGATGGGGCATCTTGGTCACCATGGGCAAGTTGGGCTGAAGGGCCTGTTTCTATGCTGTATGACTCTAGCCTGGAAAAGAGACTGTGAGCATTCACTTTATCCACCTCAATTACACTTATTACGCCTCAATAAGGTCACCCCACAGCCTCCTAAGCGCCAAAGAAAAAAAGTACCAGCCTATCCATTAGGCTGGTACTTTTCCATTAACTCAAGTCCAGGTAACATCCTGATGAATCTCTTCTGCTCAAACAAGGAACTGCAGATGCTGGTGTACACTAAATGACACAAAGTGCTGGAGCTGAGTTGAGTTTGAGTTGAGTTGAAGAAGGGCCTTGACCCAAAACGTCACCTATTCCTTTTCCCCAGAGATGCTACCTGTTCCGTTGTTACTCCAGCATTTTGTGTCTATCTTTGGTCTATAAACCAGCATTTGTAGTTCCTTCCTACACATACCTTGATTCCATCCTATCCCCCCCTTGTCCAGTCCATTCCCACCTGCATCAGACACACCTCACCCGCCCAAAACCCCAGTTCAAACCTTTCCATCCACACGCTCTCCTTTGCTCACTACTAATGTCATTGTTTCAGTGAAGTCTACACGGGGTCTTGAAGGCTTCTCCCATTATTAAAACCCAGAGGAGCACATAAGTCTTCCTCACAGCTAATTAACGCTAACCGATTTGAAGTGCTAAATATTTGATCTACATCTGCGAAGACTTTACTCACATTAACACGGTAATTTAAGCAGCACTATAGTTACGGCGTGAGAAGGCTGGGAAGATCTTTTTATATCTTAAGCGGTCTTCGAATAAAATTATACTCCAAAATATTTTTGTCCATAAATGTCCTTTAATAATTAATGCCTTTTACTGAATAGAAAATGTTTTATAACATGATATCGTCATCCACGCCAGGCCACCACCATTACTCAATAAAAAATGTTTTAGAACATGAGAGGAATAGATTGGGTAGTGGCACAGTCTCTGGCCCAGAGTAGGCAAATCAAGAACCAGAGGACAAAGGTTTAAGGTGAGAGGGGTTAAGATTTAACAAGCACTGGAGAGGAAACCTTTTTACACAAAGAGTGGTGGATTTATGGAATGACTTGCTGGAGGAGGTAGCTGAGGCAGGTAGTATTTCAACGTTTAAGAAACATTTTGACAGGTACATGGTCATGATTGGTTTAGAGGGATATGGGCCAAATGCAGGCAGGTGGGATTAGTGTAGATGGGACATGTTAGCTGCTGTGGACATGTTGGGCTGAAGGGACTGTTTTCACACTGTAAGACTCTGTGACTCAATGATTCAAGTCCCTGAGAAGATCGCGATGATCTTCTTTAAGAGCACGTGAGACTAGCTTAGATGGCGCATTTTGGTCAGCATGGATGAGTTGGGCCAAAGGGCCTGTTTCCATGTTTTGTGACTTGGTTCAGCTAAATTTAAATACTATGTTATGATGTTATATCAGTATTTGTAAAATGGTAGGTCAGATAATTTGTCATAAATTTAAAAAATAATTGTTACCGCAATATAAAACTGTCATAGGTTTAACATATAAAATACTTTGGTTAGATTTATTCCACTATAGGAGGATAAATCTCAATTGGAACTATAATTGTAATTGTAATTGTAATTAATTTATTAGCCAAGTATGTAAACATACAAGGAATTTGATTTTCCAACAGTTATACAAAAAAGCACCAAGATACATAATCACATAAAAATTAAACATCAGTAGCCACCACAGCAGCGTGTGGGAATCCCCAGGGCACACAGCATAAGCGGAGACCCACAGCCATCAGTTCAATGTCCAGGCCACACACACGCTCCTTCACCGTGATGTGACCAGAGTTGTACCGACCGCTGTCACTCTCTCTGCAATCCCTGCCCGCCCGAACAGCCAGAAAGCCGTCCACACTCGCACTAGACTCTAGGATGTCCTCATGGAGCCATGTCCCCGCAAAACACCGCGATCACTGCACTCACGGCACTCCCTCCGAGTCCTCACCAGTGCAGGCAACATGTCCATCTTGTTTTTCTCGGTGACCTCACATCCCCCACTGTGATGGAAGGCAAATAACTTATACCTTATTTCCTCCTTTTCTCCCACGGTCGGGGCAATCGAAATTTCCGCAGTCGGGGAGATTGAAGCTCCCGCGATCGGGATGGTCGAAGCTCCCGCGGTTGGAGCTCCCGCAGTCGACCCCTAACAAAGGGACCACCAGCTCCACGATGTTAAAGTCACAGTGCAGACGGAGATACGATGAAAAAGTCGCATCTCCGTCGAGGAAAGAGATAAAAAAGGTTTCCCCCAATCTTGCCCCCCCCCCCCCCCCCCCCATAATACAAAAAACTTAAAACATACAAGTAAACACAGACCAAAACAGCAAAAGAAGGAAAAGACGTGATGAGACGGGCTGTTGGCGCAGCTGCCATGCATGGCGCCCCGTATGTATCATGTATATCGTACCCTAACTATTTCAGGACAGATCATTCCAGGCAATTTACATGCACAAAAAATATATTAAATGCTATTTGCCATAAATTTAACACATTAAATATTCTTCATAATATCTTGTAGATGCATGCTTTTAACTTGTTGATACTAGCTTCTAAAACATGATGCATTAGCTTTAATATGCCTCGCAGACCCAGAGACCTGGGTTCGATCCTGACATCAGATGCTGTCTCTGCGGAATTTGCATGTTCTCTCTGTGATCGCGTGGGTTTCCTCCGGGTGCTTTGGTTTCTTCCCACATCCCAAAGTCGTATGGGTTTGTACATTAATTAGCCTCAGTGAAATGCCCCCTCATGTGTAGGGAGTGGATGCGAAAGTGGAATAATGTGTATAAAATCATGATCGGGTAGACACACAGTAGGGGAATCGAGAACCAGAGGACTTAGGTTTAAGCTGAAGGGGGAAAGATTTAATAGGAATCTGAGTGGTAACTTCTTCACACAAGGGATGGTGAGTGTATGGAACAAGCTGCCAGAGGAGGTAGCTGAGGCAGGTACTATACCAACGTTTAAGAAACATTTTGAAGGTTCATGGATAGGATAGATTTAGAGGGATATGGTCCAAATGCGGGCAGGTGGGACTAGTGTGGATGGGACATGTCGGCCTGTGTCAGCAATGTATCATTCCATGACTCTATGACTAACAAGAACTAGTGTGAACGGGCGATCGATGGTTGACGTGGACTCGGTGGGCCAAAGGACCCGTTTCCATGCTGTATCTCTAAACAAATGCAATTGGATTCTAAACTCATTTATTTTGAGTTTCTGCTAATTACTGATACTTATATCCCACTAGGGAAACAAAATCAATGTGATGGTATCTTCAAAGAACTGCAGATGCTGGTGAATACACAAAAGGACACAAAGTGCCAGAGTAACACAGTGGGTCAGGCAGCATCTCTGGCAAACATGGATAGGTGACGTTTCGGGTCTCTCGATGTTCTCCAGAGATGCTGCCTGACTTGCTGTGCTATTTGTCCTAATGGTATCAACATGTTTGATCAACAGCAGTAAATGGGGCAGCAGCAGCATATCAGTCTCAACGTTACGAGGCAAAGATTAACAACTTATTTCAGAGAGTGTTCTATCTCTTTGAATATTTCTGGATGAAATGCCCCATCTAAAATGACACTAGGCATAGGCAGTCAATTGCTGCCACATTAATAATACAAGACGGAATGGCCCCAAATGGACAATGCATAGACAGATAAGTCATCCTAATTTACGCATACTAATTGAGGTTATGTTTATTGGTAATCATATTTTGGGAGCAATTTTAATTCCTATTCATCTTAACCATGCTGTCTGCCACGTGAGTAAAAGGAATGTAGAGATTCTTGTACTTAAAGATATAACTTATATTTAAAAGTGCAAGCAAAATGTTTGTGGTTGCAGGAGTCAATACTTTACAAACTGTCTTAAGAAATCTTGTGTATAAATTTATTTGCTGGATTGATGACTCTGAAAATGAAGTCATCTTGTCCTTATCAAACATAAGGTTTAGTATTAAACGCTACCAATCCCAGCTGTGGAGACATTGGTATAGGTGTCTCGTTGTAGGACACTGATTTTTTAAATTCTTGTTCTTAAACCATGTACTGTGCTTTTGTATGTAATTTATCGTGCTTTTGTAAATAATTTACTGTGCTTTTCTATGTAATTTATTGGGCCTTTGTATGCAATTTATTCTATGTAATGTATTTTATCTGGACGTTGAGTCTGTGATAAAAAGTAAGTAAGTATTCTTCTGCTCCGCTGAGTATTCTTGGGTATTGGCTGCTTGTGTTCTTTCTGCTGCGTGCAAGAAAAGGAAAATGCTCGAGTTTGCGGAAGTCTTTAATGTACGGGAACCTTTGCTCTAATGAGTGATTTTTTTCTAGTGTTCTTAACCTTATCAGCAGCCCCTGAAGTGATAAAGGCTTCCCCATTATGTGTTGAAAGATGCTGATAATTCCCCGTCTAGATGGGAGAAAAAAGGACTTTTTGTCACCATTCAGAAGGCAGAGTTAAACGAGACAAGACTGGTCGCAATTACCATGCCAGTTTGTGTTTTGTGAAGTGGACAGCTACAGGAAATACAGGGGAGTCGGCAGGGAAAGGCCTTCCTTGTCAGGGCAAGAATTATTGCGTGGTCCCTAACAGAATAAGGACTACTTACAGTGTCGTGACTTGTGTCCTGAAAAATGGAAAATTGTAAGAGTTGACAGGACAGAAAGGAAAGGGTCTTCTGATGTTTGAGTGGCCACAGGAAGGAAACATACATGTCGGAATGTTAAGCGGGGGAGAGACAGAGAGAGAGAGAGCGAGAACAGAGACAGAAACAGAGAGAGAGAGAGAGAGAGAGAGAGAGAGAGGGAGGGAGCAGAGAGAGGCAGAGAGAGAGAGATAGAGCAGAGAAAGGCAGAGAGAGAGAGAGAGAGAGAGAGAGAGAGAGAGAGAGGCAGGGAGAGAGGGGCAGAGAGAAAGCCGAGAGAGCGGCAGAGAGCAATAGAGGCAGAGAGAGAGAGAGAGAGACAAAAGACAGAGAGAAAGAGGCAGAGACAGAGGGTGAGGGAGAGACAGAGAGAGGAACAGAGGGAGAGACAGACAGAAAGGGACAGAGAGAGAGAGAGGGGGAGACTGAGAGACAGACAGAGAGAGACAGAGAGATGGAACATCTCTTCTCAAAGTAGAAAATAAAACCACAAGATGTGAAGGAGTTTTCCGACAGCCTGCTACGGAGTCAGGAAGAATGGACCTTGTTTCTGGCAAGCAGATCCAAAGATAACGATAAAAATGATCAGCTGAATGGTTTAAGATGGCCGAATGTTTGAAGAGATGAAGATGTAATTTTGTCTCAGTTCCCAAAGGATCTGAATTAAATATGACTACAGGGCTTAATCAAATAGCAAGTCGCCGAACGACAGCAGAGGATGCATTTTTCTCCTCTTTATTCCGAGCATGTTTTCCGCGGTTGTATTATTTATGCAGAGGTTTGTCAGCAGTGAGTATTATTAGTGCTTAGAGAAAAAACTCTAAGTGCGTTCCCAATTAACAGAAGAGTGACCATGTTCAGCGTTCGGGCTTAATGCCTGTGCTCAGAGAGAAGCTAGTTATGAAGGTCTGAGGAAATGAAACAGCTTAAGTATTCATTGTGAGTGGAAAGACAGCTCCTATTAACATTTAACAGCATTTGTGCAACTCTGTACTGAGGTTATGATGCAAATGAGAAAGAATTAAAAGTGGTCAGGGGTTTGGCATTGATGGATTGCAGTCTAGAAGTGTTCATACTTCTGTCGTGTCCATCATAAACGATTACTGTATAATTAAACCTTATTTCTCTATTCTCCAGTGCATAATTACTTTGCAAACGTAACCATCATCTAAAAGCTACCAAAATGCTTTAGCATTTAGTCCTGCAGTCATTTTTACCCAGTGTCAGATATAGCCATCAGACAGTGCAAAGGAACTGTCACTTTTAATAAGAGGCAAAAAATTAAATGAAACAGTATGCTTATTACAGAAAAATTAGGCTTTCAAGTGGTAGAGTCCTTTTGTGATTTGCATAATTTATTCTTTTTTTTACACCAGCTAGCTTCTGGCAATTTTCCGCACATTTAAATAGATCGCACATTTAAGGCTACTTAAGTAAAATTATCACTTTGCATATTTTAATTGTTGAGAAGAAAGTGAATAGAGGGGTCGTCGGCACGGACTTTAGAGCTGGTCAGATGAGCGACAGTCTGATTCGGAGCTGAGTGCTGTTCAACTATAGATAACCCCACAGTTCACAGACATCCGCTTGCATTTCATCAGCATGCAAATGCCGCTTGAAGGAGTGTAACAAGTGGATCTTTGATATTTACAAACTATCCACTAATAACCAGAATGTAATTTGTCTGACACAGGACCAGATCCTGCTATCTTGCCTCACTGTGTGCCCATGGGTACCTTTGTTTGTGATTGGACCTTCTATAGCAAGTGGAGCTTGACTGGAAGCAACGCTATATAACAGCGTGTAGAGCCACTGCTTCACAGCGCCGGAGACCCGGGTTCGATACTGACCTTGGGGTGTGTGTGTGTGTGTGTGTGTATGCGTGTGTACGTGTGTGTATGTGTGTGTGTGTGTGTGTACGTGTGTGTGTATGTGTGTGTGTGTACGTGTGTGTGTGTGTGTGTGTGTGTGTGTGTGTGTGTGTGTGTGTGTGTGTGTGTGTGTGTGTGTGTGTGTGTGTGTGTGTGTGTACGTGTGTGTGTATGTATGTGTGTGTGTGTGTGTGTGTGTGTGTGTGTGTGTGTGTGTGTGTGTGTGTGTGTGTACGTGTGTGTGTATATGTATGTGTGTGTGTGTGTGTGTGTGTATACGTGTGTGTGTGTGTGTGTATGTGTGTGTGTATACGTGTGTGTGTGTGTGTGTGTGTGTGTGTGTGTGTGTGTGTACGTGTGTGTGTGTCCATGTGTGGAGTTTGTATGTTCTCCCTGTGACCGCGTGGGTTTCCTCCGGGTGCCCCAGTTTCCTCCCACATCCCAAGGAACGTGCAAGTTTGTAGGTTAATTAGCCCTTTGTAAATTGCCCCTAGTTTATAAGGAGTTGATGAGAAAGTGGGATAACATAGAACTAATGTGAATGGGTGATCGATGGTCAGCCACAAAGTGCTGGAGTAACTCAGGGGGTCAGGCAGCATCTCAGGAGAACATAGATAGGTGACTTTTCGGGACAAGATCCTTCTCGGTCTGATTGTTGTCCATGTGGACTCAGTGGGCCTAAGGGCCTGTTTCCATGCTGGATTTCTAAATTAAACTGTAGACACAAGGAACTGTAGATTCTGGTTTACAAAATTAAGTGCTGGAGTAACCTCCCATTCCTTTCCTCCCCCCCCCCCCCCCCCCCCCTCCCCGCCTTCCTTTTGCTCCATCGAAATGCACTCCCATCTCCCCCTCCCCCTACCCTTCCATCCATATTATTTTCTCATTGAAACTTACTGAATAGTGAAAGGCCTGGATATAGTGGATGCAAAGTGAATGTTTCCAGTGGGATTGTCTAGGACCAGAGGACATAGCCTCAGAATAAAAGTACGCCCTTTAGAAATGAGATGTGAAGGAATGTCTTTAGTCAGAGGGTGGTGAATCTGTGGAATCCATTGTCACAGACGCTGTGAAGGCCAAGTCAATGGATATTCTTAAGGCAGAGATTGACGGATTCTCGATTAGTATGGGTGTCAGGAGTTATGGGGAGAATGCAGAAGAATGGGGTTGAGAGGGAAAATAGATCAGCCATGATTGATTGAATGGCAGCGCAGACTTGATGGACTGAATGGCCTATTCCTGCTCCTAGAACATGAATATTTCATGCCTCTTGAACATTGAATTCTCCAATAACAGGCAACTAATCTACAAACAATCTCCTCCTTCCCGAGTCTCATCCGGATCCACACCCATTTCACTCCATCCCCCTCCCCTTCCACCAATATCCTTTCATCTGGCTTCACAACTCACACTTCTTATATTTCTATCTCGCACTTTTTGTCTCTTCATTCAACCATCTGTCTATCAGAAACCTCCGCCACCTATCTACCTAGGCATCCACTAACCACTCGCTGGGCTTTGTCCCACCTCTATCTCTCTTCCAGCTTTCTCGTCCCCACTACAATCAGTCCAAAGTGAGGTCCCGACCTGAAACATCACCTATCCATGTTCTCCAGAGATGCTGCCTGACCTGCTGAGTTACTCCAGCACTTTGTGTTCTACGCAAGATTCCAGCAGCTGCAGTTCCTTGTGCCCAGTCGGAAGTAGGGTCCTGACCCGAAATGTCACCCATCCATTTCTCTAGTGATGCTGCCAGACCCGCTGAGCTACTCCAGCGCCCCTTGCCTTTTTTTGAGACGAATACCGTGCCTTGTATCTATGCATTTTACAAGAATTCCTTGCAGCGGAAGACACAGCTTGTGAGTACAGATTGGCCAACGATTCGGAGCCACTGATACTGACAACCACAGCTCCACTCTCACCACAGACTATAAAGTAGGAAGCTTTATGCTGTGAGAAACGAGAGCAGGAAAAATACCTGGCAACCCACCACAGAGCAGGAAAGGTAATACAAACGTCTCCAATTGTGAGCATTGTGAAGAGTGAAGCCGGCCGTGGTGGGGATACAAAAAGCTGCAAGTGGTGAAAATTGTTTACCAATTTCAATTGGACAATAAGTGGATGAAGATTACAAATATAAAGTCCGTTTTTGGCAACCAGTGGGGCGACATGGTGGCGCAGCGGTAGAGCTGCTGCCTTACAGCGTCAGAGTCCCGGGTTCGATTCTGACGATGGATGCTGTGTGTACGGGGTTTGTACGTTCTCTCCACGTCCTCCATAGGTTTTCTCCGGATGCTCCGGTTTCCTCTTGCCCTCCAAAGACGTACAGGTTTATAGGCTAATTGGCTTCTGTAAAAATGTAAATTGTCCCTAGCGTGTAGGATAGTGCTAGCGTACGGGAATCGTTGAACGGCGTGGACTTGGTGGGCCGAAGGGCCTGTTTCTGCGCTGTATCTCTAAACTAAAACTAAGCAAGATCTCTTTTAAATAAAACGATCATTCGTTAATTAGTTGGATGAAGGCTCCCGACCCAAAGCTTCACCTATCCATGTTCTCCAGGAATGATGCCTGACCCGCTGAGTTACTCCAGCACTTTGTGCTTTTTATTCATTAATTAGCATAGTTTAGAGATACAGCATGGAAGCAGGGCCTTTGGCTGTGAGCTGTGGGAGGAAACCGGAGCACCCGGAGGAAAGCCACGTGGTCACAGGGGAATGTGCAAACTCCTTTCAGACAGGGCTCGCTGTCAAGATCAAACCTGGATCTCTCGTGCTGTGAGGCAGTGGTTCTACTCGTTGTGCCACCGAGTTGCTCTTGAGGTATATCACATTTTATTTAATCTCAAGCTTTATTAAAAATACTTTAATAACATTTAAAAGACACCTGAAAAGGTACATGGATAGGAAAGGTTTAGAGGGATATGGGCCAGATGTCTACAAATGTGACTAGCTTAGCTGGGGCATCTCGGTCAGCATGGATGAGTTGGGCCGAAGGGCTCTAATAGAATGGACATGTCTTGGCACAAATTAAAGATACAAATATGCTTTTGGTTTCAAGTGTGCCCCCACAACAAAAAGTAAATCACTCCCCAAAAACATGACCTAATTTATGTTCATTATTTATAATTTTTTTTTTTTTTTTTAACTTCAAAAAAACAACACCAACTTTTTTTTCTCCACGTTTCTCAACAGCAAAGGCAGCTTCCTCACCAAAATCCGGATCGAATTACACTTGGAACTGCACACTTGCCCGTTTCACTTATGCATTCTGGATTACAACATTCAGATTTGTCGAGGAATTCGAGAGGGCAGCAGATGAGAAAACGCGGGTAACTTGGAGAGGAAGCAAATCTGAAGGAAAGGGAAAAGGGAAAAAAAAATTCAAAACGCGGCTCCTGATGGTCAGCAGAGCAGTGGGCTGGAGCCACGGGGGAATAGAGAGGCACATACCCACCTCCGCAGTGTGGGGCTCAGATGCATGACATCCCCTCCCCCAGCCTGATCAGCATTCCACAGCCACCAGGGATCGAGGATACAAGCCTGCCACTACATTTCCAAGGATGGACCATCACTGGACGTCACGGGAAAACCTAAGGCCTTTTATTTTGTCATTACACGACCAAGAATTCAATGCTCTCTTTACACACATTGGTCTACGAAACGGATAAACCGTATAGGGTGAATATGGCATCCAGCCATTGCTAAGAAGATTACTGGTGGACGGCTCGATTGTAATCATGCAGTCTTTCCGCTGACTGGTTAGCACCCAACGAAAGCTTTTCACTGTACCTCGGTACACATGACAATAAATTAAACTGAAACTTTAGATTGAAAAAAATTTACTAAAGAGGGGAGAAAAATAGTTTGTAAATGCAAACAATATCTGTACACTGGATGGCTCGATTGTATTCATGTATAGTCTTTTTCGCTGGCTGGATAGCACACGATTAAACATTTTTTTTTTCCACTGTACCTTGTACACGTGTGAATAATAATCTAAACTAGATTTACCTTTGGTTCCAGCTGTGAACAGCAGATGCCTCATTCATTACCTGTCCTGATAATTATATCGATTGAAAGATACAACGTGGAAACAGACACTTGGCCACCCATTCACACTAGTTCTATGTTATCCCACTTTCTCATCCACTTCCTACACTAGGGGGCGATTTAAGGGCCAATTAACTTACAAACTGCACATCTTTGGGATGTGGGAGGAAACCGGAGCACCTGGAAGAAACCCATGCAGTCACAGAGAGAATGTGAAAACTGCACACACAGACAGACTGCACCCGAGGTCAGAGAGTGGGAAAAAGTGAGGGCGAGACCAAGCGCAGGCTCGGCAATCGTTTCGCTGAACACCTCCGCTCAGTCCGTCTTAACCTACCTGATATCCCGGTGGCTCAGCACTTCAATTCCCCCTCCCATTTCCAATCTGACCTTTCAGTCCTGGGCCTCCCCCACTGTCAGAGTGTGGCCCAGCGCAAATTGGAGGAACAGCACCTCATATTTCGCTTGGGTAGTTTACACCCCAGCGGTATGAACATTGACTTCTCTAACTTCAGATAGCCCTTGCTTTCTCCCTCCATCCCCTTCCCCTTCCCAGTTCTCCCACTAGTCTTACTGTCACCGCCTACATTCTATCTTTGTCCCGCCCCCTCCCCTGACAGAGATGCTGCCTCACCCGCTAAGTTACTCTAGCATTTTGTGTCTACACCCGAGGTGAAGATTGAAATGGGGTCTCTGGCGCAGTGAGGCAGGCTGAACACACTGAAAGGTGGCATATGTACACATGCGTTTTCATTTATTAAACAGACATGTCCAGTACATCTAAATGAAACTGGGTTACTTATGGACTCAATTTGATTCCATTCTCTCACCCATTGTCAGTAACGTGGAATAATCATAGCTGGATTCTCAAATTGACTGCATCTTCCGTCGTTGGTTTTCCATTCCGAGGTCAGCATGAGACAACGCATAGCAAAGTTGACACAAGGAACTGCAGATGCTGGCATCTTGAGCAAAACACAAAGTGCTGGAGGAACACAGCTGGTCAGGCAGCATCTGTGAAGGGAATGGACATGTGACGTTTCAGGCCAGGAGTCTTCTTCAGTGATGGAGTGGGGAGTGGAGAAAGCTGGAAAGGAGAGTGGGGTGGGACAAAGCCTGGCAAGTGATAGGTGGATACTTGAAGGGGGGGGGTGCGGGGTGATGGGTGGAGCAAGAGACAAAGGCTGGAGGTGAAAAAGGAGAGAAAAGGATGTTGGATAAGGAGAGGAGGTAAATGTAAATCCATGGGGAGAAGGGGACAGGGAGGAGGGGGCTTGATAGTGGGAGAAATGGTTGTGTATCAGGTTGATGGAAGGGTGGGGGGAACAGAAGAAAGAGAGAGGGGGTGGGTGGAGGAGACTATTATTGAAATTGGAGAACTCAATGTTCATACCTTTGGGATGTATCTATCCAAGCGGAAAATATGAGGTGCTGTTCCTCCAATTTGCATGTGGCCGCACTCTGGCAATGGAGGAGGCCCAGGACAGAGAGGTCAGTGTGGGAAGGGGGTTAGCAACTGGGAGATCCAGTAGACCTTGGCGGACCGATTGCAATGGCTGTCTTGTCTATGCTTGGTCTCGTCGAGATAAGGTGACTGTAGATACAAAAAACTGCAGGTGCTGGAATCTCAAGTCAAACACAAAATGCTGGAGGAACTCAGCAGCACAGGCAGCATATGTGGAGGGAATGGACAGGCAAGGATTTGGGTCAGAATGATTGCGGTATGGAAGAAAGCTGGAGGAGAGATGGGACTGGGATACTGGGGACCTTTGATATTTTTGTACATGACGAGAAAATAACTTGCAAACTTCCCCCCTCAGACCTCGTGAGTTTTCATGCATCCTTGCGTTTGTGTGAAGGAAAGAGATAGGCATAATCTTTCATATTCAGAATTTTATTTGAGGTATGCTTGTTCTTTTTGTTTCCATATTTAGTAGCATAGCCATATACAACAAATTGTACAATAGAGAAAACTTTTCATAAAAATATCTGCCTTGAACCACAAATTTTCTTTCAATGGTCACTACTTAAACTAGTTAATTCTATATGAAAATTTACTCCGATAATTTCCCTGTGGTAGCAAGTAATTATGAAAAGAAAGATTCTATGTGGCTAGATAATATAATAGGATTTAGCACTGAAGTTCCGGTTTTTCAGTGCATCACTACTTTCTACGAATGAGATGCAGAATTTTATGATCAGACTGCATCGCTGGGGGGGAAAACAAATGCATTGCAACAATTTCGGGGACTCAGTCAAGATCACCAGTTTAATTATAAAGCAGATTCCTATGCATATACATTCAACCATACATTGATCCCAACACATTGGCAAGTGAAACAAAAAGTCTGAACCAGAAGTGTTTCATTTACACAAATAATATTCACAAACTATGTGAATTAATTAATCAACCTTTTTCTTTTATCAATGATACCGTGCAGCCTAGATGACCAAACGACACAGTCCGGGAAAGACTAATTTAGTTTCAGCAGATACAAAATAATATGTACATATTTTAAAACCTGCTGAAAATATTTATAATTTATGACATCGAAGGTTTTCCTTTTTTTTAAAAAAAAAACAAAATTTGAGGGACCAAGTTTTTTTTGTGTTAAATCCCTATCCTCAATTGTTCTTTGTTTGATGGGCCAGAATTAAATATGACATACAAATTATTTGTAGCATGTATGGCTACAGAAAAAGGCGAATACAGTAACAAACACCCTACAGAAACGCTCTGGCCATCAGTAACATTTTCCAGTCAGTCCAACAACATCACCAGTAGGTATGTATTTTTAATCTACACGGCTACACTTTGCCAATGCTTCCGAGCATTTAGCTTGATAATACTGTTCAGTGTAAAGACAGTCTTTGAGGTAGACTGTTCCAAACTCAAGGACAAGTCATTTTATTTTACAAATGCATGACATTCAAAAAGGACATAAAATAATAAATACTACATGTACAATATGTAGCAATGAGGTAGAAATGGTTACAAAGAATGCAAAAATGTTTGAATTTACAACAGATGTAGGCTAAAAGAAAATTCCAAGTAGTTAAATTGCAAATAATTTTTCTTTAAAGCTCTTTCACGATAGTAGCCTTATGATGAATTATTGTGCTCTGATACTACAGTAGGAATATTTTAAATACTGAACATTCAGTCCTGTCTTTTCAATTTTTTTCCTCAGTCCTACAGCATAGCCGACCCAAATTGTTTGCATTGTAACTATTGTAAGGACTCAGATATGCCATCCTTCCATTTTAGATTGAACTGCCTTTAACAATGCTGTATATTGTGCTGTATTACTTGTGTTACATACAAGAGCGAAGAAGAATTAAAAATGACAAGGAATGACTGTGTGCTGATACAGGAACAACTGATTAGGACTGGGGGTGGGGAAAGGAGGTAGTATGTGCCATTGTAATTAAACGTTGCCTATCTCTCTCTGTGCTATTAGGTGGGGTTGTGTGTAATTTAAACGACTCCAAAAACATAACACAGACTTTCTCTGCCCGACGCACTCCTGTATCTCTGCCTGCATGACCTCCAGAACAACATTAAACCTATTTACACTTCAACAGCACAAGGGCCGACTAAAGAGCTTTCCACAAATAAAAACTAATTTCACATTCCGTTAATTAGTTTAGACGGCTGGAATTTAAATTACTGTCGGAAATACCAGGCTGTAAAGGAAATTATGGAACAAATAAATTCTAAACATGGAAGCTGGTCTTTTAGGGTTTTTCCCCCCCCAAATTGAAAATGATTTTTTTTTTAAACCAAAAAAAAATCTATTTTGTTTAAGTAATGATGAAATATGAAATTTTACTTTGGGGGCACAATTTACCACCAATAAGTCAGAAACTTTGGTTCCTATGTTACATTCACAAGACTATTTATGGATAAAAACACACGTGGAAAATCCATGTTAATTTTAGTCGCTGTATTTGGTTGCAGGCTTGGTTCAAATTGGATGAAAATGTTTCACGCGGAAGCCAGTTTGGCTCCATCAAGGCTCCACAATGTGACAGGTCCAAGGCTAGCCAATTGCACTGCCGTTCATAATTACACACCCATTTTACTCTCAAAAGAGTCCAAGCTAAAGATAATATTGAAACCTATTATTGGCCTTGTGATCGGAGGGTTAGGTGGAATTATTGAAACATCTTTCACTTCTTCATTTCCAATAAATGCGTCAAGATTGAAATAAAAATCTAGTTTGAAAGCAGATACCAAAAATTAATGGCTAACCTAAAATCAAGGGTCAACACAGTGCATTGGCAAACCTTTAAGAGAAATATTGATTTTTTTAGACCGTAGCTGCTTTACTTTTTTTTTAAATGGTGAAATTTTAATTAAATGAGTTTTTTTTCTCTCCCCCACAATCAGGGAAAATCCTATGTCTTCTAGTTGGTATATTCAGTGCAGTTTTATTATTTTTTTTAAATGCTTTTAAAAACTTACATTATTTAATGGCAACACAAAGTACCAGTGCTTTTTGCAACAGTTCTTTAAAAACTGTATAAAATAAAGAATTGGAAAGGAAAACATTACATCCAGTGGGGAGTGAATGTGTCCGACTCACTCACGTAGTCACTAGCATTGATACAGGCGCCTTCTAAACTGCTGCTGTTCAGAGGCATTAGCCAACATCAATCAGCTGTCAAAAACAAAAAAAAAGTTGCACATAAAGCATTAAAGGATAAAAAGAAAGACAACACAGGAGGGGTGATAAAAATGCCGCACATGCCAGCTAATAGTTGTTCCAGAAACATCACTCCGCAGAGCGAGGGGTTGGCGGAGGGGAGGAGGGGGAATGAAATAGTGAAACTCACTTCAAGAGGAATAAGCAGCTCACAGAAACTTGTTCTGCAGGTTAGCATACCAAAGTGTAATCAGACTTTCCAAACCTCTACCCCCCCCCCAAAAAAAGCCCTCTGATAATCTGCTTCGAGAGAGAGAACACAACAAAAATAAAAGTGAGGTAGAACAGAGACCAGGGCACGCTTCCTCCCAGGGTTTCCAACCAGTCTACAAGGGGCAGTGGGTTAAATTAATCCAAAATGGTCGGTTTTCTTCCTGGTAACAGACTGAACATTTTGCACACATTTTCATACATCAGCCACTGCGCTACCAACTGCCCACCACATGTAGCTCTCTGACCCGTGACCTTCTAACGCCGACACTTGAGGAGCCCTCAACTTCACACCCTCCCTTCCCTTCCCCCCTAAACCCCCCCCCCCCCCCCCCCATCCCAACAACTCAGTAGCTCCAACTGTAAACGGCTAGCTTGAAGGTCAACAGTTACAGCTCGCAGCTAAGTGGACCTTCCGCGCAGTAACGGGTGACCAAACAATGGAAAAAGAAAAGATTATTTCCCCAAATACTTAATTATTAAAGTGGCTTTTCAAATGACACGTGCACCTTCTGACTGAATACTGCAGGTACTGTAATTTTACAAACATTGTCAGTTGCTAAAGTTCACAAAGCAGAGGAGTTTGGGCTGAATTTTAATCTCTCTCCCCCCCCCCCCCCCCCCCCCCCCCCCCCCCCTCCCTCCCTCCCCCCCATTAGAAATCAATCACTTTCACTATAAGGATTTATCCTTCTGCTTCAAGCCTGGGACGGCCAAACAGTGTAAAAGGCTTTGACAAACCACTTCAGAATAAACCCGGATACATTCAAAGTCATCTCCTCCCTATTCATTTAAATTTTTTTGAGGTAAACGTACAGTAATATCAGTAATGAGAAACCCAGACTATGACTGTCAGCAGTACATAGTGCTTCCAAAGACATTCTATTGAGGTACAAATCACACATTCCTGAGTATTTGTGGACCAAAGATTAAAAGAACTGAACTGCTAAAATTAAGGTCCAGATTATCGATACCCTGCGTATAACTGTTTGCAGGTGATACTGCACAACAAGACAGGTTTTTTTTTTTGAGGAATATTGTTGTCCTAAGAATGGCAAAAAAAGTTGGCAAGAAACCTCCTGTGACGATATTTTCTCAACAAATATCTTGTTCAAATAAAAACCGTTTAAAGTTACAGCTCTTGTGTGTTAGCACATGCCACCAACTGAATTGTGAGGCAAAAAAAAATAAAAATAAAAAATAATAAAGCACCACTTCAGGCACTTGACAGCAACTGAATCTCAAGAAGAGCAGAATGGAATTGACACAAGAGGGCTGGCAACCTTTGACAGCAACCCCATTTCTCTCCGCATCTTTTGGTGAGCGGGATCTTTGAGAGGAACTTGGCTTTGACGCAAGCTTTTCACGATTATACAGCTCGCTTCGACTTTGCGCTCTGCCTTCAAGTGTACCCGACTCTAGTCATTTGCCAAGGTCAGTGGCCTCCTCAGTACCTCTTTCATCTGCAATACTACTGAAAAAGGGGTTTCTAATCCCCGTGTAGCACAATACTGTCACCCACAATCACTGCCTGTTATCATTGGCTAGAGCCAAACATTTTGTTCCATTCAACGTACACATCCAGATCTTTCTGGGAGATACTTGGCTGGATCTTGCAGAAAGCATTATCAAGGTCCTGGTAAGTGATGGGTCTCAACTGGTTGGGCATGATGGCCGAGAGGTCCGTGCCTTGCATGGCGTGGAGAGGTCCCACCACTGCCTCCTGACACAACCGGGCAACATCCAAGCCCGAGAGGTTCTCGGCACGTTGCACAATCAGTGCAATCTCCTTGTCGCTGAGACAGTAGTTGTGTTGCGAGAGCAAGTGTAGCACCATCTGATGCCTGGCCGGCCCGTCGGGCAACGGGATTAAGAGTCGTTTCATGAAGTACCTGCGCGCTGTCTCATCCAGATCTTCGGGCTTGCTGGTGGAGCAGATGACCAACACTTGGTCCTCCAAGGAGGTCACCAACCTGTCCAACTGCACCAGGAGCTCCGTCTTGACGCGGCCGATGGGGCTGGACTCCTCGTTGACTTGCGACGAGAGAAGCAGGTCGGCCTCACTGATGAAAACCACAGCGGGCTGCCTGCAACGGGCCACCAAGAAGGAGGCTTGGATGACTTTGTCGCCTTCCCCCAGCCACTTGGAGATAAGTGCGGAGCCGTTGATCCTGAAGAAGGAGGCACCCAGCTGGTTGGCTATGCAGCGGCCCAGCAGCGTCTTGCCCGTCCCTTGAGGGCCGAAGAAGAGGAGGCTTCGCGGCGGGGCACCGAGTCCGGTGAAGACGTCCGGCCTGAGCATCGGCCACAACACCTCTTCCTTGACAGCCGCCTTGGCCATCTCCAGCCCCGCTATGTCGCCCCAGTCCAACGGGGGTGCCTGGCTGATAATCTCGTTGGACACCAGCTCGATGAGGTGGGCTTCTGTCTTCTTCAACTGCTCGTCGGCCGGTCGGTTGGGTCGGGAGCCGGCGGAGCCTTGGACGGGGTGCAGCGAGGTAAATTTCCCAAAGCCCTCGGCCGTCCTGGAGGGTCCCAGGGATGTTTTGGCGTAGGAGGAGGAGGGAGGGGTGGCGGAGCGGCCGGGCTGCCCGCCGAACTTGCGCTGCTGCTCGGACACCATCAGCTGCTTGGTGGGCTTGAAGGCCAAGGACGCCGTGTCGGGGCTGCGCTCGAAGCCCGCATTGGGCATGGTGCCGTCCGCCATCCTGTACATGGGACTGTGCGCAGTCCGCTGGTGCCCGTAGCCGTAAGGTCCATAGCCTGCCTCCATCTCCCCTTGCCCCGCCATGTAGAAGGCCTTCCTCTTCAGCGAGTTGGGCGGGCTACTGAGGAGCGGCGTGGGGGCCACGGGAGTCAGGCCGTGGCCTTGGTAGCCGTAGCTGGGCACCGTGGTGGGGGGCAGAGGGGTGGGGGCAGCGATGCCTGACGGCAGGTAGGGAGAGGAGGGGGGGCCTGAGCCGGAGGTGTAGCCGGGCCCCGCGGGGGCCTGCGAGGTGTAGGCTGCAGCCGGGTAGTTGTAGGCCCCGGCGGAAAGGTTCGGCGAGCCGGCGGTGTAGGCGGGAACTAGGGAAGGGGGAGGGGGAGGCTGCAGGAGGCTTGAGGGGTGAGGGGAGGGCTGCCCGGTGTAGCTGGAATGAAGGTAGGAGCCGTTGTAGGCAGCGGCATAGTCCTGAGGCCCACCGACCGCCGGTAGGCCAGAGTGCAGGCTGCCGCAGGTACTGTTGGAGTAGCTGGTCTCCGGCAGGTTGGTGGGCACGCCGGGGGAGCTCCCGATGCTTCCGGAAGCTTCCGCAGAGGCCCCTACCCCGCCCTTTCCTCCCGAGATGACGTCGGGGACGCAGGTCATGGAGTAGACACCGTCCGAGTTGACCGAGGCCTGCCAGCCCTCGCCCTCGGCCTTCCTCCCGTTGGACAGGCCCGGGGGACCTTCCACGTAGCTACCCAGGATGGACCGCTCGCTGGGGCCCTCCAAGATGCCCGAATACTTCTCGGCGTATTTCTTCAGCAGGTTGGAGGCGGTCAAGGCTGAGATGTCATCGTTGGCCCAGGCGTATTGGTAGGTGCGTTGCAGGTGCCCCCTGAATACGTCCGCCTTGTGGGCAGGAGATCGGGTGGTGGACGAGATGTCAAAGTGCTGCTCTGGCCACTGGCTCAGAGGTTGGGCATGCTCCGGGGTCCACTGCATCTTCAGACCTGCAACACACAAGGTTTCAGTCCATTAACAACCAACTCCTGCAAAGCCCACCAACAGCAGCGAACATTAGTGCTCAAAGATAACCAAGGTGACAAGTCAATGTTCTCTCCCAGGCCACCAACCCCAGCACCAAGTCTATTGTCACTACCGATAGACAAAGTGCTGGACTAACTCAGCGGGTCAGGCAGCATCTCTGGATAACATGGATAGGTACATTAACCAGCATCTGCAGTTCTTTGTTTCTACATTTTGACTGCTCCACTGTGAAATCTCAAGGGCAGTTGAAAGGAGGATCACAATCTGAAACGTCACCCATCTATGCTCTTCAGAGACGTTGCCTGATCCGCTGAGGTACTCCAGCACTTTGTATCTATCCTTGGAATAAACCAGCATCTGCAGTTTTTTTGTTTCTACAATTTTCACTACATATGGGTCACATGCCGGCACAGGAGATTGGCTTACCGAAGAAAACGGAAACAGGCCCTTCAGCCCATCGAGTCCATGCCAACCACTCGTTCCAAGTAATAAAAAGGAACTGCAGATGCAGCTTTATACCAAACGCAGACACAAAGTGCTGCAGTAACTCAGCAGGTCAGGCAGGATCTCTGGAGAACATAAATAGGTGACGTTTCGGGTCAGGACACTTCTTATGCAGTGTAGCAGGCCCTTCGGCCCATATAGTCCGCCGAACATGTGTAGGAAAGAACTTCAGACAGTGGCGGACTGGGTCTAAAAATATTGGTTGCCAGGAGACAAAGGGGGCCCACTTCATCAGGGGCCCACTTGCCATCGGGCAAGCTGACACTCTGGCCAGTCCGCCCCTGACTGCAGATGCTGGTTTAAATCGAAGAGAGACACAATATGCTGGAGTAACGCAGCAGGACAGGCAGCATCTCTGGACTGAAGGAATGGGTGATGTTTCGGGTCGAGACTGAAGTCTGAAGAAGGGTCTCAACCCGAAATGTCACCCATTCCTTCTCTCCATAGATGCTGCCTGTCCCACTAAGCAACTGCAGATGCTGGTTTACAAAAACAGTCACCTAGTGCTGGAGAACATATTTCAGGTCGGGTAATAAGGGGCTAAAGGTCCAAGAGAGGTGGAGGTCTGTTGGTCAAAACATCAGTCTTAAACACCACTATCGTATCTACTTTCACCATTGCCCCTGGCAGTGCGTTCTAGGCCCCCACCACCCTCTGTGTAAAAAAACCTGACCCGCACATCTCCTTTAAATTTTGCCCCTCTTGCCTTAAACCTATGTCCTCTATCCCTTGACATTTACATTCTGGGATATAGGTTCTGACTGTCTACCCTATCTATTCCTCTCACAAATCAGATCTCGCCTCAACCTCCAACGCGCCACAGAAAATAATCCAAGTCTTTCCAATCTCTCCCTGTAGCTAATACCCTTTAATCCAGGCATCATACTGGTAAACCTCCCCTGCACCCTCTCCAAAGCCGCCACACACTTTCTCTAATGGGGTGGCCAGAACTGCACACAATACGGTCTAACCAAAGTCCTATGAAGCTGCATCATGACTTCTTAACTCATATGCAATGTCCTGACTGATGAAGCCAAACATATATAACGCCTTCTGTACCACTCCACCTACTTGTGTTGTCAACTACACTGCATCTCCAAGGCCAATGAGACTGCAGTGTTTTCAAGTGGGGAATGGTGGTAGAGCTGCTGCCTCACAGCGCCAGACCTGGGTTCAATCCTGATTATGGGTGCTGTCTGTGGACAGAGTTTGTACATTCTCCCTGTGACCGCACAGGTTTCCCCCGGGTGCTCCGGTTTCCTCCCACATTCCAAAGTTGTACAGATTTGTAGGTTAATTGGCTTTGGTAAAAATTGTAAATTGTCGCTAAGGTGTAATGTGTAAAAATTGTAATTGCCACTAAAGTGCTAGTATACAGGGGTGCACGTTGGTTGGCGTGCTCAGTGGGCCGAAGCGCCTGTTTCCATGCTGTAACTATAAGATGATTAATGAAATATTAAGTATTAATATAGAACAGTCTAGCACAGGAACAGGCCCTTCAGCCTACATATTCTGTGCCAAGCATGGTGCCAAAACCAATCCTTTTCTGTCTGCACGTGATCTATATCACTCCATTCCCTGCATATCCATGTCCCAATCCAAAATTCCTTTGCTTATTATCTTTAAATGTATTCCTTCGACTTCCCGGGCAGCCGGTAACTTCTACACAGCATCCACCGCAAAAGTATAGAACTCGTTGTGATGGGGGCAGAGATCACGTGAATCGAGTACTGTCCCTAACTTCCCTCTCTCGTCACAGGCTTGGTGATCGACAGGTACCTGCAGATGAAGTCTACATCACATGTACACTGACTACGCAACCAAAATCCACTCCTGGTTGGGGGGAAAAAGTCACTTCTCCTCAGGAGGCATTTAACAAAGGAATACAATATTTTTATGGCAACCTTTTCCAACTTGTGTCCACAAAGCAAGGAACAATGGCACCGCTGGGAAAAAAACATGTTTTTAAATTACATCTAACTTTAAATTACTGTGCTTGCACAATCATTGGTGATAAATCTATAAAAAATATATAAACTGCAAGTGAAATATTAGAAGCAAGATACTGAAATTCATATATTAGAATCAAGATACTGAAATTCATACATTAGAATCAAGATACTGAAATTCATATATCAGAATCAAGAAACTGAAATTCATATATTAGAATCACAAAATTGCAATTCAAATTTTAGAATCAAGTAACTCCAATCCCAATATTAGAATCAAGATACTGCAGTGGAAATATTAAAATCACAAAATTGCAATTCAAATATTAGAATCATGAAAATCAAATTGAAATGTTAGAATCAAGAAAATGCAAGTGAAATATTACATTTAAGAAATTCCAATTCAAATATTAATCAAGAAACTGCAATTTGAATATTAGAATATTGGCAGCTTTTCTCAATCACTTTAAAATATTAAAGTACGGCAAAATCATTTTCCAGAGTGGAATAATGTTATATTTGCCATTTTAATTTACAAAAACTAAATTAATGACCCCATCTCGCAGCATAGCCTGTTACTCAAAAGCAATCTAGACTCACTGGGCACCTCCTAATACAGTTTCTGTTTTCTCTCTAATGTGGAATGAGAGACACAGCTGACATACATATCACTGCTAGGATACCTTTCTGATTTTATACCCAACACCTAGTTAGTGGGCTATAATGCACCCTTTGCTGAACAATATGACACAGACATTTCAGGTCATTCTATAATCCAACTCTCATCAGTGTGGTTCGGGGAGAAGTTTCAAATCTGCAGCAAAGCAATCTTGCAGGCAGCGCTCAGTTGCTCACATCACACAAAGCCTACAACTCGCCATGAATTATAACTGTCCCCTCTTTTTTTTTGCTTCTTCGTCCAGCGCTCCAAGCTCTTGGAGAAAAAAAGGCCTCGCTTGTCTGTCAGTCTTTCTTTTAACAGCCTTCGGGGTACAAAAGGCACTGGACAGCATAATCCTGCCATTTTCACACAAAACTCAAAATGCCATGGAGCTGAGCAGGGATGTTTAAGGTTGACTGAGACTCAAGGCACGGCATGTAAAGAAAAAAACCTTGCATTTCATTCACCTAAATCCACACACTTCAGCTTCCCTCCCCCCGTCCACCCCGCTCCCCTCAACCCCCTGAAAAAGTGTCACCCAACTCTGCCCCAAGTCTTACCCAAGCATGACGCACGTTACTGTTTCTCATCAGTGATTATCAACAGGGTTCCGTAATCTTGGTCATATTACCAACAGTGATTCTTCCCCCCCTCCCTCTCCTCCCACCACACATACACATCCCTCACCACACACTTACACACGCACACATACACACGCACACACACACGCGCGCACACATACACACCCCTCACCACACACACGCACACAGCACACATACACACCCCTCACCACACACACGCGCACACATACACATGCACACACACACACACACACACGCGCGCACACACACACACACACGCACACACACACATCACACACACACACACACACACACGCACACACACACACACCCTCACCACACACACACACACACACACAGCACACACACACACCCCTCACCACAAGCACACGCGCGCGCACACATACACACACACACACACACACACACACACACACACACACACACACACACACACACACACACACACACACACACACACACACACACACAGTTCTAGTGCCCTCTGGTACAGATTCTGTGACAAGGAGAAAGCATACAGATGAATGTAAGCATCTGTGGTACTGGGCCGCTCTGAATTATTGCCTTCTTTTCTTTACAGCGCGCACCTCCTCCCCTTCTTCTCTCTCTCCCCCCCTCCCCCCCCCCCCTCCCTCTCTCTCTCTCTCTCTCTCTCTCTCTGGCTGTTCACAGCCTGGAAGAGGCTTCAGATACGAATGAATGCTGTAATGTTGCTCCACTAAACAAAATGCAACATACAGTTTGCCTGGTAACTGATCAGCGCGTCGATCCCCATCTGACTCCCTCCCTGCCATTAGCCATCCACTGCACCAGACACGGCGAGCTAATTAACGCAACGCTGCTTTGTTAATTGTGTTAATTTACTGGGTCCAACTCAAAAGAAAGCCACAATACAGTTAGCACCCTTCTTTACGTTTCCAACTTAGCACCGGGGAGATGTATGAAAATGAGAAGACTTAACGCGCACAAAGACTGAAAACAAAATCAGGGATTACTAGGGAGGGGAGAAAGTCCAGCTTTTCACCACAGCAATGTCAAACTAATACTTCAACCTCCCACTGAAGCAAAAAAAAATACAAACATCCTGAAAATAAAAATAAAAGCTCCTGTGATTGAACTAGTTTGATTATATAAAACTTCTATGCGATCAGTATAATTTTTCCCAAGCTTTGAAATTAGTTAATAATTACTTGATCAGCAACTCATTGACACAATGACCAGCTTAAATGTCAGTGATTTTGTGATACAATAATTAATCGGCATTGCTCTTTGGACTTTGTGAAGGAACGGCCAAAGGAGCTAGCTTTTTCTTTACCCCGCCGAAGATATGGATACGCAGATACACTAAACTTCAGTTTCAATTCCGTCAAGATGCCTTGAACTTTCTCTGTAATTAGTGCTCCTAATTAAATAATTATAAACAGCCACAGTTCACCATCAGTCATGCTGCCTGAGATTTTTTTCTTTGTGATTCTTGAGGCCCATGTCTCTCAATTGATTGTTATTTTATTTATTAGTCTAATAGACTTCTTTAAGTTTAATTATAAATATTTAGGGGAATGGTGATTACTCATCTGGTCCTTCTGCTTTGACTTTTTTTTAAAGTGTGTATGTGCCGACTGGAATTAATGGCATTAACATACTTTGCTGATAGAATTAGAATGAAATAGCAACACACTCCGCCCACTTCATCCAGGGTCCAAACAAAGTATAATGTAACGAGCAACTTGCTCTCCAAGGCTAATAGATTCCAATTTAAATTGAGACTGAAGAGCAATTCTTTTAAATCACACTTTCACACCTTGAATTTGCAGATTATATTACATCTTGGGGCAAATTAGTTAATTTCATTTCATTGGCGTAGAGAGACACCCAAGATCATCTCAAAATCCTCTGCCTCTGGCAGTGCCTGTTTGTAGCAGGGAGGGATGGATGTAGCTCACAGCTGCAAATGTTAAATAAAATGGAAGCTGAAAGTTAAAAGTAAAACTCAATGACAGACTTGAAGCCATTCAACCCAAGCTTGAACTCCATCCATATTGGTGAAGGTTTTTTACCATCACGTGCACCGACATACAATGACAAATTTGTTTTGCCTGATATCCAGTCAGACCAGACTCCCAACCATTGGCTCCATCTACATTTTATGCTGCCGTGGGAAAACATAATGAAGGACCTTGCTCAATCTCGGTCATTCCCTCTTCTCCCCTCTCCCATCAGGCAGAAGGTACAGCAGCTCAAAAGCATGCACCACCAGGCTCAAGAACAACTTCTTCCCCTCTGTTCTCAGATGACGGAATGGTCCTCCAATAAGGTAGGGTGCAGTCCCGATCTTCCAACCTACCACACTGCAGACATTGTACTTTTTCCTGTAACTGTAATGCTACAATGCTGAAAAACTACTGTTATCCGACAATTGAACAGACCTCTCATCAGCTAAGGAAGCATTCCAGATCTTCCAATTTATCTTGTTGTTGACTGTCACTGTTAAAAAAATCTGCACTTTTCTCTACCTGTTATATCTGGGTATGGTTTGATTGTAATCATGTATATTATCATCTGATTTAATTGTAAAGGATGCAAACAAAAGTCTTTCACTGCATCTTGGTACACAATAAAGTAATATCAAATTATACCATATATGGCTACTTCAAGCAATGCCAAAGAGAAAATAAACTCGGACCAGAACACAGTTACAGCTAAAGAAAAGTGCAGATAAGCCTTCATTAGTCAGATAATTGAGTATAGAAGTCAGGAGGTCACGTTGCAGACATAGAAAACGTTGGTGAGGCCATATCTAGAGTATTGGGTCCAGTTTTGGGCATCATGTAAGGGGGAATATGTTGTTAAGCTGGAATGGGTGCAGAGAAGATTTACGAGGATGTTGCCAGGACTCTGGCCCGTGGTCCGTACAGTGTAGCCGTGAGTGTACAGTGCAGCGTAAGTGTAGAGAGAGCTGAACAAGGGGCTGGGAACGCATCCTCCTGGGACACGGACAAAACGTAACTGTTTGCAAGCCTGGCTTCATGGCAAACATTTCAAGTCATGGACACAACTATTACCCATGTGCAAAATTCTCTTCGCCACATCAGTGCGACCGTAAACATTTAAACAAACAAAAGGGAAGACAACTGGTCCTCAGTGGATGAGTCGCTAGATTATTAATTTAGTCTTGGCTCCTTTCCTATCGTGTGTTCGTTTCCAAATCACCTCGAGACAGTCAACTATTAAAATTGATTTCAACACATCCGGCTGCGCTGGTAGTGAAAGCACTGGGCTCTGGTAAGAGGACCCAGAGGCTATCGACTCATGTTGTAGTTTCCACTGCACAAGAGGACTAAAGTTCACCCTGCCCCAGGAAAGGATGAGGCGGGTGTGGGTGAAGGTTCCTGTAAGTGGGGGGGGGAGGGAGAGAGATGGCAGCAGAGTGAGGGGGGGGTGAGAAAAACGGGCCTGAGAAAAAACAACCTCACTTTAGAGGTAGACACAAAATGCTAAGTAACTCAGCGGGACAGGCAGCATCTCTGGAGATAAGGAATGGGTGACTTTTCGGATTGAGACCCTTCTTCAGACTCTGTGATTCCTCCTGCTCTCCGACAGTACTCACTTTGGAGGTGTTACATTGAACACAGAACAGCACAGCACGTGGTGTGACTGCATTTAGAGTATTGCATTCAGTTCTGGGCACCATGTTATAGGAAATATGCTGTCAAGCTGGAAAGGGTGCAGCGAAGATTTACGAGGATGTTGCCAAGACCCGAGGGCCTGAGCTCCTGGGAGACGTTGAGCAGCTTAGGACTCTATTCCTTGGAGTGCAGGAGGATGAGGGTGATCTAATAGAGGTGTACAAACTCATGTGCAATTCTGTGTCACTGTGCCGCCCCTCACCTCTGTCCCACACAAATCAACAGCAACAATTGTTACCACCCTTCCTGAGGTTATCTGTCACTGGCCCTGTATTGTTCTGGCCTTTTCAGTCTTTCTGGCTGAAGAAGGGTTCTGACCTGAAACGTCACCTGTCCACGTTCTCCAGAGATGCTGCTGAGTTACTCCAGCATTTTGCGTCTATCTTCGGTACAAACCAGCATGGAGTCTGAAGACGAGTCTCGACCCGAATCATCACCCATTCCTTCTCTCCAGAGATGCAGCCTGTCCCACAGAGTTTCGCCAGCTTTTTGTTTCTATCTTTGGTATAAACCAACATTCGCAGTTCCTTCCTACACCTAGAATCATGCAGTGTGGAAACCGGCCCTTCGGTCCAACTTGCCCACATGTCTCTTCTTCACTAGTCCCACTTGCCTGCGTTTGGCCCATATCCTTCTAAACCTGTACCTGTCTCATTTTTTCTTAAACGTTACGATAGTCCCTGCCTCAACCACCTCCTCCGGCAGCTCATTCCATACACCCACCTCCCTTTGCGTGAAAAAGTTAGTCAGATTCCTATAAAATCTTCCCCCCCCCCCGTGTCCTCTGGTTCTTGATTCCCCTACTCTGGGCAAGAGGCTCTGTGCGTCCACACGATCTATCCCTCTCATCTGCAGTTCCTTCCTACACAGTAACATTTGCTTACTGCTGTTGTCTTAGACCACCGAGATGCCTTTCACAACGTATTACCAAGTAATATCAAACACACTTCCACACAACACCAACAAAAAAATAACTAAAATCACATTCTGGTTGTTAGTTCAGAAGGGAACGGAGTAGAAAGTCCACAGCACCATTTTTTTTTTTTGCTAGCGAGTTTGATTACACAACATCCCAATAATGAAATAGTTTCTGACTGGCTCGAGGGGCTGCTCTCACATTCCAATGATTAGCAGCTCAAAAGACTCACAAAGAATGCACTTTTGTATAATTTAACAGCGCTTGGTGGTCAAGCCATCAACACAATGATAAAAAACCTACAACATTTTACAGCACATTCTTCATGCTTTGTAAATGTCAATCTCCAGAAAAACATAAAGTGTGCTTTGCTTCTTTATATTTTTTTTAAATATTCCTTTTGTAGTGACGAAGCTGGAAGAATTTCCTGCATTTGGGAGAGAATTGTTATTTTTCTTACACACACACACACACACACACAAAGGATTACCAAAGTCTTTTTCTCTAAAACTCAAAAGTGTAATATTTTCTCCATCCAAGGCTCAGCGGGCAAACAACACAAAGCTGACCCTATTTAGTCCTATTAATCTCTATTCTTTGCCATTTTTAAGCAAACATGTCAGTGTCTCCAATATGATCATCCAATTTCCCACCACGTAAATTGGACTGCTGCACACACAATTCGCTATTCATTATGACACAGCTGAATGAAACACAGGGTGAACTGTTCTCATGATGGTTTTTGCCGGATTCCAAACACATCAAAAACAGAGAATTTTATGCTGGGAGAACACTATAATTGAAATTCATTCTCATTAGACTCATTACTGCTTTCATCGATTTGCAATACTAAAGGTACTTATTAAGTTACTATGCTCAATAAACCACCATGTATAAAACAAAATCTGTAACTAGTTCTGAACAGACGAGTTTCACCAGGATTATAAACGTTAGACTGCATTGTAACAATCTATCAACAATGCTATCACCAGCTACAGAGCAGTCCTGAGCTACCATCTATGTTATTGGACACCCTCGGACTATCTTTAATCAAACCTTACTGGACTTTATAGGGTGATAGAGCATGGAAACAGGCCCTCCGGCCAAACTTGCCCACACCGACCAATATTTCCCATCTACACTAGTCCAAACAGCCCACATTTGGCCCATATCCCCCGAGACCTATCCTATTCATATACGTCCAAATGTTTCTTAAACATCGTGGTAGTACCTGCCCCAACTACCTCCTCCATCAGCCCGTTCCATACACCCACCACCCTCTGTGTGAAAATCTTACTCCTCTGGTTCTATTAAATCTTTCCCCCCTCACTTTAAACCCATGTCCTCTGGTTCTCAATTCCCCTACTCTGGGCAAGATACTCTGTGCTTCTACCCGATCTATTCCTCTCATGATTTTGTACACTATCATACACTAAACAGTATTTATTCCCTTTATCTGCACACTGTGGATGAAAGCTTTTCACTGTATCTCGGTACACGTGACAATTAACTAAAAAAGAGGGAGAGAAAGAGAGACGTTGGATGGCATGGGAACGTTGGGCTGAAAAACCCGTTTCCATGTTGTATGACTACATTGGATGTTAAATGCAAAGATACAATTTAAATTCCTACTAAAATATCACATTGACGATTCCAAAGTAAAAAAAATCTTTTAAATTTAGAAAAGGATTTTTTTTTAAACTTTATGAATACATAGAACAACGTTATGAGCATGGTTTGGGAGCTACTCCATCCAAGACCATAAGAAATTGCAGAGAATTGTGAACACAGCTCAGACCATCACACAGACCAACCATCTACATTGACACCATCTACACTTTACCCTGCCTCGGCAAGGCCACCAACATAATCAAGGACCAGTTTCACCCGCCACTCACTCTTCCCGCTCCCATCAGGCAAGAGGTACAGAAGTGTGAAAACGCACATCTCCAGATTCAGGGTCAGTTTCTTCCCAGCTGTTATCAGGCAACTGAACCGCCCTATCCTATCAACAACTTGAGAGCAGTCCTGAGTTACTACCTACCACATTGGAGACCCTTGGACTATCTTTAATCGGACTTTATCTTGCACTAAACATTACTGCACAAGATTTTGTAGGCCCATCAGCCCACAATGCCCATCTCGCCCCCCACCTCGCGGCCTACCACTGGAACAGACTGGCCTTTCCTACTGGAGACCGGGGACCAGACCAGAGCTTCGGCAACGGCGGCGCGGCGCTGGATTCACCGCGGAGCGGGCGATATCTACCTGGATCGCCGTTTGAAGCTCCGGAGCGTTGGGCCTGCAGCATTGACATCACGGTGCTGTGGTTCGCGGAGCTCCCAGCGCGGGCGGCGCTGACCGACATCGCGGAGTCCCTGGGGCCCTTTGCCGAGGGCCGCCAGCGTGAATCTCCGCCCGGCGCGGCCTGGGGACGTCGGGAGCCGCGGACTCCGGTGGGAAGCGGCGGACGTTTTGGAGGTCCAAGCCACTGAGGCTGGCCTCCCGTTCCAACATCCCGGCGAGCGGGCTGCCCGTAGCGGCGACTGCGGAGGGCTCCGGAGGCCCGACCACGGGTGAACATCAGGAACATTAGAGGAAGATGACTGACTTTGGTGCCATACCTCACAGTGGGAAACTTTGATTCTGCTGTGTGGGGATGGTTTATGTTGAACTCTATCGTGTGTTGTGTCCTTATGTTTATTGTATGGTGTATGGTGATCACATTTCACTGTGCCAACTGGAACATGTGACAAATAAATGCATCTTGAATCGTGAATCTATCCCTCCATTATCTGTGTATCCATATCAATAAGGGCACATTAATATATAATAAGCTGCTGTTTGAAAGTAGGCAATGGTGATAGGTATTTACACTCTACATAAAAAGGACCAATTCTGCCTCGGGTTTGCTACCAGTTGGGAAAGTAGCATTTTACATTGTGGGGCTCTTGGGCAAAGTCCCTTGGGAGTGAGGGATAGATGTGTGCCTCTCATTTCAGACATTAAATTAATAGAACAGATGCCATTACTGCATCTACCTGCACGTGATCCAAATCCAATCATTCCATGCATATTCAGGTGCCTTTCCAAAAAGCCTTTTAAACACCACTATCATATCTGCCTCCACCACCACCCCCTGGCAGAGCATTCCAGGCACTCACCACCATCTGTGTAAAAAAAACCTGCCCTGCACACTTGATTGGGATGCATCACAGCATGGTTTGGGAACTACTCCATCCAAGACCATAAGAAATTGCAGAGAATTGTGAACACAGCTCAGACCATCACACAGACCAACCATCTACATTGACACCATCTACACTTTACCCTGCCTCGGCAAGGCCACCAACATAATCAAGGACCAGTTTCGCCCGTCACTCACTCTTCCCGCTTCCATCAGGCAAGAGGTACAGAAGTGTGAAAACGCACATCTCCAGATTCAGGGACAGTTCCTTCCCAGCTGTTATCAGGCAACTGAACAGCCCTATCCTATCAACAACTTGAGAGCAGTCCTGAGTTACTACCTACCTCATTGGAGACCCTTGGACTATCTTTAATCGGACTTTATCTTGCACTAAACATTATTTGCGTCATCATGTATCTGTACCATGTGGTTGGCTAAATTGTAATCTTTCCGCTGACCGGTTAGAAGGCAACAAAAGCTTTTCACTGTACCTCATTACACATGGCAATAAACAAAACTAAACCTCCTTTAAACTTTGCCCCTCACACCTTGAAGTTGTGCCCTCTAGTATTTGAATTTCCCATCCAGGGAGAAAGGTTCTGACTGTTGTGGAACAAGTCAGCATAAATTATGGACATTATGGACTGACGGGCCTGTCCCTGTGATGTCCTCCATCTATGTCTACTTTAGTTTAGGGGAGAAAGACAGTGCGGAAACAGGCCTTTCAGCTGATCACTGACCAGCGACCCCCACACACTAACACGAGCCTACACGCGGGGGACAATTTACATTTTGTGCCAAAGCCAATTACTCTACAAACCTGTACGTCTTTGGAATGTGGGACGAAACCGGTGCACCCGGAGAAAAGCCACACGATTACGGGGAGAGCATACAAACTCTGTACAGACAGCACCTGTAGTCAAGATCGAACCCGGGTCTCTGGCTCTGTGAGGCAGCGACTCTACCACTGCGCCACCGTGTCGCCCTACGTCCTTTGTCCCGATTGCCAAGTTTTAGGAGGAAATTGCTCAAATCCATCCTCAGTTAGTTCTTTTGCAAAAATAAAAATAATAACCAAGGCTTGCGAGGCCCCGCACTCAGTGAGATCTTGTGGTGGGTGTAAACTCTCCAAATGGAGGTCAGGCTCCATAATCAGGAGCAGTTCTGCTGCGTGCATTGTTTGGCAAGACCATAATGCTCCAGCACAGGGATGGAGCCTTCTTATACGCTAAGGCTGCCAATACTTTGTAAGGGGGCCAGTCAGTAATCAAAATACAGCAGGACAAAAACCCAGAACATGAAGGAAAATCTTCTTTTACACTAATAACAGAAACATCTGATTAAACGGCAGCACGGGGCAGTATAACATGAGGGCAAGCATGTTACTGGTGTATTGTAGCATCACGTTCACACTAATAACTCTCACAGATACAGCTCACCATAGGCGCTACTAATAAATCTAGCATCACAGGCAGCAGTCTGATGACCTTACGTTATCACACTGGCGTCTCATGCTGCCTTGAAACATGCAGTATAGATCAAAGAAAGATTGTGTTGCCAGCCATTGACATTGCAAGCTGCATTGCAGCAAAGAATCTACGGTTATTACAATAATTAAGGAGGCTAGAAAGAGCCCAGTTGTTTGCGGAGAACCAGGAAAGCATGGTGAAAGATAACAGATACAGCGTGGAAACAGGCCCTTCAGCCCACCGAGCCGGCGCCGACCATCGATCACTTGTTCACACGTTCGATGTTATCCCACTTTCTCATCCACTCCCTACCCACTAAGGACAATTTACAGAGGGACAATTAACCTACAAACCCGCACGTCTTTGGGATGAGGGAGGAAACCCCGCGCAGTCACAGGGAGAACGTGCAAACTCCACAGAGACAGACAGCACCCAAGATCAGAATTGAAGCTGGGTCTCTGGCACAGCGCCTCTGTAAGACTGAAGGAAACGACACATACCATTGAGGGTTAGAGTTTGTAAAGTAAAAGAAGTCCACCGAGAAAACAGTGGAGAGGCCTCAGCAGATTGAGGAGATTCATTACGTCACCAAGTATGCTATTGAGTTCCGATACATTAGAGAACAAACAGACTGGCTGTATTACGGTCTGGTTTGGCAACTCAAATACCCAGAAATGAAGGAGATCTAGAGAGTGGTGGACACTGCCCGGTCCATCACGGGCACTGACCTCCCCACCATCGAAGAGATCTACAGAGGGTGGTGGACACTGACCAGGTACTGAACTAGCAACTTTACCTTTCACCATGCAAGCACGGGTATTGACTGATGACCAAGGGGATCCTTGTTCATCAGTCACTGAAAGTAAGCATGTAGGTACAGCAGGCAGTGAAGAAAGTGAATGGCATGTTGGCCTTCATAACAAGAGGAGTTGAGTATATGAGCAAAGAGGTCCTTCTGCAGTTGTACAGGGCCATAGTGAGACCACACCTGGAGTATTTGGTGCAGTTTTGGTCCCCTAATTTGAGGAAGAACATTCTTGCCATTGAGGCAGTGCAGCGTAGGTTTACAGGATTAATTCCCGGGATGGAGGGACTGTCATATGATGAGAGAATGGAGTGGCTGGGCTTGTATACACTAGAATTTAGAATGAGAGGGGATCTTATTGTAATAAGATTATTAAGGGTTTGGACACGCGAGAACAGGGGTCGGCAACCTACGGCCCCCCAGCCGAATGCGGCCCGTGACACAAAATCACCAGGTGTATTTCTTTCCCGTAGTCATCTGGCCCGCAGACTTCCTTCATCTCCGGTACGTCCCAGGCCCGAGGCGCCCAGGAGCGGTGAAGCAAGGAGGCCAGCGGGGTCGAGGTCTGGCTGTACCGCATCCTGCGCACAGCCGCCGGCACGGCCGCGCACCTTCGGTGTCTGGACTTCATTGTCGGGATCGGGATTGTCAATAGGCCGGGGACGAGTGAGTATGAGTATTTGAGCCACCGCCTTCAGGACAGAGCCAAGGCAATGGTCCGTAGGTACACCGTGTTCATGAGCACCCGTAACTAGGGGCCAGTGCTCCGGGTTGCGTCCACGAAGGGGCGGGATCAATGTGAACACGTGACTTGTTGCCTGCTATCCAGGGCGGGTTGGGGGACGAGATCTATGTGAACACGTGGTAGATGTGGCCTGCCCTCCGCTCACAGACATGCGTCCTGGCCCCTATGCGGAACAAAGTTGCCGACCCTTGCGCTAGAGGCAGGAAACATGTTCCCGATGTTGGGGGAGTCCAGAACCAGGGGCCACAGTTTAAGAATAAGGGGTAAGCCATTTAGAACGGAGATGAGGAAACACTTTTTCACACAGAGGGTTGTGAGTCTGTGAAATTCTCTGCCTCAGAGGGCGGTGGAGGCCGGTTCTCTGGATACTTTCAAGAGAGTTAGATAGAGGTCTTAAAGATAGCCGAGTCAGGGGATGATCAGCCATGATCACATTGATTGGCGGTGCAGGCTTCAAGGGCCAGATGGTCTACTCCTGCACCTATTGTCTATTGTCTCCCCATCATTGGATGGATCTAGAGGGGCCATGGCCTCAAAAAGGCAGCCGGCATCATCAGAGACCCACACCACCCTGGCCACATTCTTAACTCATTGCATCGCGAAGAAGCTACAGGAGCCTGAAAACCGTGACCTCCAGGTACAAGAACAGCTTCTACCCAACAACCTTCAGGCTCTTGAACACTGCACAAGACCAACCTCAGCAACTGTGATCTTCTATGGACTTTGTTTTTATTGCGGTATGTAGTTCGGCTTTGGATTATTGTGATCTGGTTACCAAGTATTACTGATTAGAAATAGTTTATTTGTTCAGTAGGTATATATGTTATACCCTCTGTGTGAAAAAGTTGCCCCTCAGGTTCCTATTAAATCTTTTCCCTCTCACCCTAAACCTATGTCCTCTGGCTCTTGATTACCATACTCTGGGTATAAGACATTTACCTTTCTATTCCTCTCATGATTTTGTATACCGCTTTAAGATCATCCCTCTTCCTTCAGCCTGCCCAACCTCTCTTTATAGCTCAGGCCCTCGAGTTCTGGCAACATCCTTGTAAATCTTCTCTGCATCATTTCCTTTGGCAAGGTGACCAAAACTGAGCACAATACTTCAAGTGTGGCCCCCTCAGTTTCTTGACCTCTGCTTTTGCTGCACAGATACTCCTGTCAAACAGGGCTATGCTAAACCGTTTAAGGTGTAGTCAATTAGACTTTTGAGATACAGCATGGAAACAGGCACTTTGTCCCATTGAGTCCGTGTCGACCAGCGATCGCCTCGTACCCTAACACTATTCTACACATTAGGGACAATTTACAATTTTCAGAAGCGAATTAACCTACAATCTTGCACGTCTTTGGAGTGGGTTCCACCATTCAGTTGTGGTTGATCTATCTTTCACTCTCAACCTCAATCTCCTGCCTTCTCCCCATAACCTCCGACACTCTTACTAATGGGGAGAGAAATAGAGAGAGGACGAAGGGGAGAGGGATAGAAATAGGATAGAACCAGTGTCTTGCTGATTGATGCTCGGCGTGGATTTGGTGGGATAAAGGGCCTGTTTCCATGCTGTATCTCTAAACAAAAAAACTAGTTTTGCTCCCACAATGGGGTGCAGTGGGGCTTGACGCCAGGGTCTCTGGGCCCCTGCCTCAACACTGTAGACACATGGCTGGTGCAGTGGGTGGGATGCAGGGGCCAGGGGTTTGCAAGGACAAAGGGGCTTGTTGACAAGGGGGATATGACGGCAGCAGCTCTCTAGAGAGAGAGAGAGAGAAGGAGAGAGAGACGGCGCCTGAAGCAACGGGAGCCGTTTACAATCTCCCTCAGCACGGGAACACAGCGAGGAAAATTCAAACAGGAAAGAAGTTTATGTCAAAGTCAAAAGTGGTGGAGCTTACATTAAAGAGTGAATTGGGAACCTGGGAGCGAGGGGACGGCGGGAGAGAGAGTAGACGGGGAGGAACAGAGAGAGATAAGAGAGAGTGGGAGAGGGAGAGAGAGGTGAGGAGGAAAGAGAAAGTGGGGACGGGACGTGAGTGGGATAAGTTTGAATACGTTTATTGGCCAATTGTGTACACATACAAGTAATTTGCCTTGGTGCTCCGCTCGCAAGTAACCTCACGACATACAGTAACAATTAAGAATGACACATAAAACATTAAAAATTAATAATAAAACATTACAGTTTAAACATGTGAATAAAATAAAATACCAGAGCAAAATGAGGCTATAGACTTTTGGTTATTTAGTAGAGCTACTACTCGTGGAAAAAAAGCTGTTTTTATGTCTGGCTGTGGCGGTTGTGACAGTCGGGAGTCACCTTCCACAGGGAAGCGATTCAAAGAGTTTGGGTGAGATGGGTCAGAGATGATCCTACCTGCTCACTTCCGGCCCTTGCATTGGGGAAAAAAGGGATAGAGAGAGGGGAGGGAAGGGATGGAGCGGGAGAAAGAGAGAGGGGATGGGGAGAGAGAATGTGGGGAGATCGGGTTAGAGAGGGGACAGGGAGAGAGGGATAGAGAGAGGATGATGAGAGGGACAGAGTGAGGATGGGGTGAGAGGCAGAGAGAGGAGGGGGATATAAAAATGAGGGGGCAGAGAGAGGAGGGGGACAGAGAGAGGAGGGGGAGAGGGACAGAGAGAGGAGGGGGAGGGTGAGGGTAACAGAGAGAGGAGGGGGGGAGGGACAGAGAGAAGATGGGGAGGAGGACAGAGAGAGCAGGGATGGGGAGGGGGACAGAGCGAAGATGGGGAGGACAGAGAGAGCAGGGATGGGGAGGGGGACAGACGAAGATGGGGAGGACAGAGAGAAGGGATGGGGAGGGGGACAGAGAGAGCAGGGATGGGGAGGGGGACAGAGAGAGCAGGGATGGGGACCTGACAGGGATAAAGAGAAGGACGGGGGATGGACAGAGAGAGGGAGAGAGAGCGGGGACAGGGGGCTGAAGGGGACAGAGAGAGAGAGAGTGACTGAACTGGAGGAAATTTGGATCTGACAGTGGAGGAAATAGATAAGTAAAAGGTCAGTAAATGGACAATGACAAAACCTTTCAGCCATCATGCATCATCTCATATATCTATATTTTACTGCAGCTAAAATGAATCGATTTCAATAATCACAGGTGATTACTGCAGGAATGACTACTGCTTTATCCCACATTACCTTTTTGCCTCATTTCATCACGTTAATGAACAACTTAGACATGAAGAAGATCAATTTTATATCTGCGTGGAAGTCAAGCAAAGGCGTTCCATCATCGCCTCTGCCCCTTTCCCCAAACATTTGCATGGTTTTCTTCATTCAACTTTACAATTTAATTTCATTTTATTTTCCTGAAAGTGCCGACATCACAAGGCACTATTTTCAATTTTCCATTTCACATCGACAACTTTATATCGGAGAAACAAAGAACTGCAGATATGGAATGAGCTGCTGGAGGAGGTAGTTGAGGCAGGTACTATCGCAACGTTTAAGAAACATTTGGACAGGTACGATGGATAGGGCAGGTTTAAACGTAGTGGTCCAAACGCAGGCAGGTGAGACGGGGCAGGTTGGTTGGCATGGGCAAGTTGGGCCGAAGGGCCTGGTTCCACTCTGTATGACTCTAGATGCTGGTTTATACTAAAGATAGACACAACGTGCTGGACTAATTCAGTGGGTCAGGCAGCAACTCTGGAGAAAATGGATAGAAGATGTTTCGAGTCGCGACCTTTCTTCAAACATACTGAGACATTCAGACAATTCATATTATCTGTGACGAATTACAAATAAAAGCAGATTATAGTCCATTGGTGTGAAAGTTGCTTTCAATTGAACAAAACATTTCAAACAAATTCTATTCTATCGTTCTACTGTTGAATACCTCATTGGAGAAGCACAGAAACTCTTATTAACACAAGAGCTTTCTGTTTGAAAATGTAGTTAAATGCTATTAAAGCACATTCTGTTCAAGAAACTGAAATGTTACTCAACGGGTCAGACAGCATCTGGGAGGTGACGTTTTAGGTCAGTACCCTTCATCAGTCTGAAGAAGGATCCTGACTGGAAATGTCATCCATTCATTCCCTCCACAGGACCTGCTGAGTTTCTTCAGCATCTCGTGTCCCCCAACTAAAGCCCCTGTCCCACTTACGTGTCCTTGGCACACTAATTACGTGACCTTGTGGTCGTGTTGAGCCGCGAAGGTCGGCGCGACTTCATTCGACCGCACAGACGTCTGGATCGCGTGACGTCATTTGAAGATGGACACAAAATGCTGGAGTAACTCAGTGGGACCGTCAGCATCTCCGGAGAGAAGCAATGGGTGATGTTTTGGGTCGAGACTCTTCTTCAGTCTGAAAGAAGGCTCTTGACCCGAAACATCACCCATTGCTTCTCTCCAGAGATGCTGCCGGTCCTGCTGAGTTACTCCTGCATTTTGTGTCTATCTTCAATTTTCTTGGTCCCGTTCTGGGATTAGGAATGGGGGCGGATCCGGACCGTAACGGCCGTGAGTCCCAGGCCGAGCTCGGCGATCGTTTGCCTGCTTCTGCTGCTGTTGAAGGTGAGACGTTGTCGCACCAGGGTCTTGGGCCTGTCCCTCTTTGGCCGTCAGTTCCACGACAGGCCGTTGGCGCGCAAAGATTTCTTTCGCTACAAAATTTTCGGAGCCCTGCGCTATACCGCGCACAACTCCAAACCCCTCAGCGCTTCTCAGTGGGACCGGCCCCGCGTGGCCAAACGATACCCGTGCACCTCAACGCGACCACGAGGGCGCGCAATTTGCGTGCCAAGGACACATAAGTGTGACAGGCCCTTAACAATCTTCAATCATATCCTTTAACCATTCAACATAGTAATTTGTAGACAGAAGGAACTACAGGTGCTGGTTAGAGTAACTCAGTAGGTCAGGCAGTATCACTGGATGCTTGGAGTTGACAACCTTTCTTCAGACAAGTGGCTCGATTGTAATCATGTGTAGTCTTTCTGCTGGCTGATTAGCACGCAACAAAAGCTTTTCCCTGTACCTCAGTACACGTGACAATAGACTAAACGCAACTAATTGTAGTGGGGAGGGGGGGGCGAGGGAGGGAGGGAGGAGGAGGGGGAGAGTTGAGAATAGAAATGGAGCAGTACAAGGTCCGGCGAACAATAGATGGATAGAGGTGATGGGGGGGGTTGACCCATTGAGTTACTCCAGTGCTGTCATTTTTTTGTAAACCAGCATCTGCAATTCCTTGCATCTACCAAGTTCATAGCTCTGCCTTACATCACTCTCCCTGACTTTCCACCTTAATTTCATGAGAATTGTCAGTAAACCCACCTCACATTTGTGAATAACTTGCATTAACCTTATTGACGAGGAAATATAGGGGAGGCTAGTGTCTGACTTCAGAATGCTTTGACCAGACACACTATAGCAAGAAAGTACACAGCTCTCTACCTCCTCAGGAGACTGAGGATATTCAGCATCTCCGAAGACCCTTACAAACTTCCAAAGATGCACCATGGACTGTTGGGATGCATCACAGCTTGGTTGGGGAAGAGCTCTGCCCAAGACCGCAAGAAATTGCAGTGCGTTGTGGATGTAGCCCTGTCCATCACACAGACCAGACTGCCCACCATTGACTCCATCTACACTTCTGGGAAAAGTTACAGAAGCGTGAAAGCGTGCGACTCCGGACTCAGGAACAGCTTCCTCCCCTCTATCATCATGCTTCTGAATGGTCCTTCCATAAACAAGGGTACTGTCCGATTCACCTCTACTACATTGTGGATATTGTCTATGGAACTTAACCTGCACTTTGTATCTTCCACTTTGCTCTCCCTATTGTACATGAGTTTGACTTGATTGTACTTATGTATCGCATTATCTGATCTGATGGGATATCATGCAGAACAAAGCTTTTCACTGTACCTCAGTACACCTGACAATAATAAGCATAAACGCAAGATGAAAATAACAATAAAACAGACAACCTTTCATTCCTTAATTTCCTTTTCTCCGCTCTTTATGTCACGTTCCTCTCTGATCCCAGTTTCTGATCTTTTTTTCCACATGCCAAAGTTCATAAAACTAAACGTGTAGGAAGGGAAAACTGCAGATGCTGGTTTACACCAGAGATGGACACAAAATACTGGAGTAACTCAGCGGGTCAGGCCACGTCTCTGGAGAAAAGGAATAGGTGACGTTTCGGGTCGAGATCCTTCTTCAGATTGCGAGTCAGGGGAGGGGGAAATTAGAGGTAAAACTCAAAACTGGCAATGGTTGTGTATTTAGACACCATCACTGCTTACTTTCATCTTTACAGCCTCAATTGTTCTTCAGCTTATAGTTTGAAGACGTCCCTACTCATGTAAGAATGAGCGATAACCATCTTCTTTGGCTGTTCAGTGGACAGAAGGGTTTGATTCTAACACCAAGACCCGGTGTGCGACCTCACACCACCCGGCGTGGCTTTAATGGCTTCGCCATCGCCAGCCGGGGGCTTTGACTTTGACTGTTCAGTGGAGAGATAAGTTTATCTGGCTATGTGATGATTCTTTAAATTATGGTGTCTTGGGTCTATTTGTTTGTAATGTATGGCTGCAGACAGGCATTTCAGACCTCACTAAATGCCAAAAATGTATCTTGTATCATAGGGAAGACTGCTGTCAGACACAGCCAAAACCATAGTACTGTACAGCACAGGAAGCGGCCCTTCGGCCCACAATTTTCGTGCTGAACAAGATGCTAACTCAAACTAATCCCCTCTGCCTGCATATGATCCATATCCCTCCATGCCCTACATATCGACGTGCCCAGCCATGCGGGTTTGTAGGTTAATTGGCCCTCTGTAAATTGCCCCTGGTTTGTAGGGAGTGGTTGGAAAAGTGGGATAACATTGAACGATTCATCGATGGTCAGCATGAGCCCGGTGGGCTGAAGGGCCTGTTGCATGCTGTATCTCTAAATTCTAAACTAGAACTCCCTGCTAATGTGCTCCAGGCACCCACCACTCTCTGCGTAAAACAATTGTCCCATACATCTCCTTTGAACCTTGCCCCTCTCACCTTAAAGCTGTCTCGTCTTTGAAATGTTTAATCTGAATAGAAAGATTCTGACTGCCTACCTATCTGCGCCTCTCAACTTGACAAATATTGTAGCATATGAGAAGATTGCACTAATGTACTTCATGAAACACCTGCTCAAAATTGTGTTTCCAATCTTTAATTGAAAAGCTTTTCTCTGTACCTCAGTACACGTGATAATAAACTAAACTAAACTGAAGGCATGAGATGACACCAGGGCAACTGGGATCTTGGTAAGCTCGGCACCAACAGTTTATCTTGTTAATCAATTAAAGATTGGAAAGTCAACTCCGGAAGGATGGGGTAGCAAGCAGAACCAGGTAGAGAGAGAGAGAGAGAGAGATAAACGGAGCTGGGAGAAGGTCGGATTAGGAGACATGGAGGTAAAGAGGGGGCCTGAAACGCACTTCAGTGGTGGTGGTGGAGGAGGCTGATACGATGGTGGCGTTGAAGAGACTTTTAGAAAGGAAGGGAATGGAGGGATGTGGATTACGTGGTAAGAGTTGGTCTTGGCATCATGTGCAGCACAGACATTGTGGGAGGAAGTGCCTGTTCTTGTGTTGTACTGTTCTATGTTCAATGTGCACCTCAGACGTGATAGAGAAGGGTTTCATTACTAAGCAGGGAGAATGTCACAGCAACACTCAGAGAGGACATACTGGAGCGTTCATCTACTGAAGTAATACAGGCAGAAATCAAAAGTAACACATCTCTGAAGGATTTATACTGGAGATTGGCCAGTCGCCAGTAGGACATAGAGGGACAGATATGTACACAGATTATGGAAAGATTCAAAGCAACAAGATTGCCATAGTGTGTAGGAAGGAACTGTAGGTGATATATACCAAAGATAGACACAAAGTGCTGGTGTAACTCAGCGGGCCAGGCAGCATCTTTGGAGAACATGGATAGGCGAAGTGTGTACTTTGTTGATCTCACCGGCACTCCAGTGCTCAGGTCAGGCAGAGGTTCACTTGCACCTCCTACAATCCATTGTTCCCGGTGTGGACTAATATATATATCGGCGAGACCAAGTGTGGACTGGGTGACTGTTTCGCTGAACACCTTCGCTCAGTCCTCCTTGGCCTACACAATCTCCTGGTTGCCAAACATTTTTACTCCCCTTCCCATTTACATATTGACAGTTCTGTCCTAGGCCTCCTCCACTGTCAGTGAGGCCACACGCAAATTGGCGGAACAGTACCTCCTATTTCACTTGCATAGCTTACAATCCAGCGGTATGAATATTGATTTCTCTAATTTCAAGTAACCACTGCATTCCTCCTCTCTCGACACACTCCAAAGACATACGGGTTTGTAGGCTAATTGGCTTTGGTAAAATTGTGAATTATACATGGTGTGTAGGATAGTGCTAGTGTACAGGGTGATCGCTGGTCGGTGCAAATCGGTGGGTCGAGGGCCCGTTTCCACACTGTGTCTTTAAAGTAAAGTCTAAAGAACCACAATTGAAGAAGGGTCCTGACCTGAAACGTCACCTATCCATGTTCTCCAGTGATGCCACCTGACCTACTGAGTTACTCTAGCACTTTGTGTCTTTTTTTTAAACCTCTAAGCTCCTTGCATTGAAGTCATTGTCATACAGAGTGGAAACGGGCCCTTCGGCCCAACTTGCCCACACTGACCAACATGTTCCATCTACACTAGTCCCACCTCCCTGTGTTTGGCCCAAATCCCTCTAAACCTGTCCTTTCCATATACCTGTCTAATTGTTTCTTAAACATTGCAACAGTCCCTTCCTCAATTACCTCCTCAGCAGCTCATTCCACACACCCACCGTCCTTTGTGTGAAAAAGGTACTCCTCAGATGCCTATTAAATCTTCCCCATTCACCTTAAACCCATGTCCTCTGGACATGCAGTAAATGCAGCCCCCCCATGCTCGCTACCTGCCCAAGTGTTCTGTCCACTGATCGCGCATGATTTACCCTCTACAGTTGATTCTGACACTCTTGCTCTGTTATTATGTCTCCCACCCCACCTCTGGATTAGTTCCAACCCTCCCCCACAGCACGTGAAAATCTCCCTGCACTCATATTAGTCCCTTCCCAGTTTAGAACAATAATTGATAATACCTCAGATTCAGATCTGGTGAGGTATTCAGTCAATCCTTTCTGGACACGGAGATTTAGATTTTTAAGACTTTAGAGATAAAGTGTGGAAACAAGCCATTCGGCCCACCGAGTCCGCGCTGACCAGCGATCACCCTGTACACTTGCACTATCCTTTCACAGGGAGAACATACAAACTCCATACAGACAGCACCCGTAGTCAGGATAGAATCCGGGTCTTTGGCGCTTTTTTGGCAGCAACTCTAACGCTGCGCCACCTTGCCGCCCAAAGATTGGGCAGATCATCATCTCATTCATTACTCCACACAGGCATCGTTTTGGCCTCAGTGCCCCAGTCACCCAGCACTGTTAGACTGGTATGGTTAGGATTGTTCAAGCATGCCTCACTCCACCCCTCCTTCTGCTGATACTACCTAAACACCGTCCACCTGAAAGAACATAACTGGGCAATGCATTCTCTTAAAACACCACTATCCTATCTGCCCCCACCATCATTCCTGGCAGCTCATTCCAGGCACCCACCACTCTGTGTACAAAAAAATGTGGGGTACATGTGCATATGTATATATCCATTTGCCTATCCAAAACCCTCTTAGAAACATAGAAAATAGGTGCACGGGTAGGCCATTCGGCCCTTCGGGCTAGCACCGTCATCCAATATGATCATGGCTGATCATCCAAAATCAATACCCCGTTCCCAATTTTTTTCCATATCCCTTGATTGTGTTAGCCCAAAGAGCTAAATCTAACTCTCTCTTGAAAACATCCAGTGAATTGGTCTCCACTGTCTTTGGGGCAGAGAATCACACTATCGATTAAATCACACTATCGTATCTACCTCCACCACCCGCAGCGCATTCAAGGTAGCACCACCCTCCATGTAAAAAAATTCTACCCCATACATCTGCTTTAGACTTTGCCCCTCTCACCTTACATCTATGCCCACTCGTATTTGACATTTCTACCCTGGAGAAAAAGGTTCTGACTGTCTACCCTATCTATGGCACTCATCATATCATATCTATCTACATATTTTTTAAACTATGTGTGTGTGTGTGTGTGTGTGTGTGTGTGTGTGTGTGTGTGTGTGTGTGTGTGTGTATGTGTGTGTGTGTGTGTGTGTGTGTGTGTGTGTGTGTGTGTGTGTGTGTGAGATTTTGTCTTTGAAACGTGTCTCCTCGAAAACCAGATGCCGTAACGGGGATATTTTTACATATTTCAGTAGAGATTTTCCTTGTGATTTTTGAAATCCACTCCTGTGTACATTTGGTACCTTATTCTCCCGACTTTTTTATTAAAAATGTTGACCAATCTGACCTTTTTTTTAAATATGACTGCTGCCCAGCTGCTGACGTTGCAATAACAGTGAAATTTTTACATCTTCTGGTAGAAATTTTTCTTATGATTTCAAAAATCCAATCCCCAATAAATTTGTTCAATTATTTCCCGAGATATTTATTAAAATTTATCACCAAACGGACATTTCTTTAAAATATAAAGGCTGCCCAACTGCTGACCTCACAATGCCTTTCCTCGTGCCCCCCCCCCCCCCCCCATGCCGCTTTGGATTAATGCAGCTGCTGTCAACGGCATGCAGTTTTCTCTGCCCCCCCTCCTCCCCCCCCCCCCCCCTCCTCTATGCCCCTCCCTCCCTCTCTGCCCCCCCCCTCCCTCTCTAGGGAGTGGTGAATATTGGGACCTATGGGTGAGTGGTGGGGTATTGCGTTAGGGAAACAGCCCTTCCCTGTGACGCCCCCCCCCCCCCCCCACTCCTCAATCTCTACCCCCCTCCCTCTCCCTCTCCCTCTCCACCCCCCTCCCTCTCCACCCCTCTCCCTCTCTAGCCACGCTTGCGCAGTTGGGGGTTATGCGTGAGTGGATAGGGTGGGGGATGGGGTAAAAGGAGCGAATGAATAATATTAATATATCAATGGGGGTGGTTAGTGTGTGTGTGGTGGTTAGTGTGTGTGTGTGTGTGTGGGTGTGTGCGTGGTTAGTGTGTGTGGTTAGTGTGTGTGTGTGTGTGTGTGGGGGGGGGTGGTTAGTGTGTGTGTGGGGGGGGTGGTTAGTGTGTGTATGTGGGGGTGGTTGTGTGTGTGGTGTGTGTGTGTGTGTGTGTGGGGGGTGTGGTTAGTGTGTGTGTGTGTGTGTGTGTGTGGTGTGTATGTGTGGGGTGTGTGTGTGTGTCTGTGTGTGTGCGTTTGTGTGGTGTGTGTGTGTGTGTGGGTGGGGGGGGTGTGTGTGTGTGTGGGGGTTGTGTGTGTGTGTGTGGTGCGTGTGTGGGGTGTGGTGTGGGTGTGTGGTGTGTATGTGGGTGGTGTGTGTATGTGTGTGGTGTGTGTGTGTGTGTGGGGGGGGGTAGTTAGTGTGTGTGTGTGTGTGAGTGTGTGGGGGGGGGGTGTGTGTGTGTGTGTGTGAATGTAGGGGTGTAGGTGTGTGTGTGTCTCTCTCTCTCCCCCCATGTCTATCTCTCTCTCTCCCGCTCTCTCTCTCCCTCTCTCTCTCACCCTCTCTCTCTCTCTCGTGTGTGTGGGGGGTGTGTGGGCGGGGGGGGCGGGTGGGGGGGGGGGGTGGGGGGGGGGGGGGGGGGTGGTTAGTGTGTGTGTGTGTGGGGGGTGGTTAGTGTGTGTGTGTGTGACGCTGAAGGCGGCCCCACGCGCAACCGCGGGACGGGACCCAACAATCCAGGTGGGTCCCACCTCCCCACCCTCTAATACAGACATCATTCAAATTAAATCATTATTAATTTTGCAGGGATATTATATTTATCACTAATATAGTTTATATCTGAAATAAAATTTCCTGTTAAGAGCCAATTACAGAGCAACACCGACTGAGACACGAGTGGTGGGCTCATTGCAGTTCCAGAAAGATTGAGAAAAATTACAATTAATTAAAGGCTAGATCTGACTTCAAGCCTTCGATTTCTTGTTCAGAGTAAAATACCCACGGAACTACACAAGTATGATGGACTACACATTGCGTCATTCCAATTAAAAGAAATAGTCCGCGAGCAATTTCCGATGGTGCCGACCTTGGATTTTGAAATTCAACAAGAAGTCAATGCTATCATCTTTCCTGCCCCGTGACTGATTTTAGCAGCTGTGTCAGCCCTTCAACCTCCACTCAGTTCACGTCTGAATCAGCCAATACACTATGCAAGCGGCACCAAAAGGTGAAGAACAACAGATGATTTAATGAAGACACGATGAACTGCAGATGCTGGCTTGCTAAGAAACACGCGAAGTGCTGGAGTAACTCGGCGGGTCAGGCAGCATCTCTGGAGAACATGGATAGGTGGCGTTTTGGGACGATATGACCACATGCCGCCCTGGGCTACTATCTACCTCAATGGAGACCCTCGGACTATCTTTATTTGGACTTTACTGGACATTATCGTGCACTAAATATTATTTCCTTTATCCTGTACCTGTACACTGTGGATGGCTCGATTATAACTTGTTTAGCCTTTCCGCTAGCTGGATAGCACGCAACAAAACTTTTCACTGTACCTCGGTACACATGATAATAAACTAAACTAAGACATAGAAGCAGAATTAGGCCATTCAGCGCATCGAGTCCACTCCATCATTTAGGTGGAGAAAGTTGGAATTAAATGAGGTGAGACTTTGCAAAGGGAAATCAGACCAGCAAACCAATCATTTTCTTTCAAGAGTCAAGAGTGCTTAAACGTCTTATGTATCGATAACGGAACAAGATATCCTTACTTGCCGCAGTGTAATAGGCCCATAAGCGCAATAACGCACAGATAAATAAATCATCATAAATGCAATAAATTATACTGCAAATTTCCCTAACGCTAATAAGTACAACCTAGAAAGACCGATCAAAAACGAGGGCAAATATAACTCACAAGTCAAATACATTACCACACTATAGGGTGGCACAGTGGCGACTCGGTAGAGTGCTGTCTTATTGTGCCAGGGACCAGGGTTCGATTCTGACTATGGGTGCTGTCTGTACGGAGTTTGTACGTTCTCCCTGTTACTGCTTGACGATGCTTCGGTAATCCTCCCATGCTCCAAAGATGTGCAGGTTTGTAGGTTTTTGGGCAGAGTAAAATTGTAAATTGTCCCTAGTGTGTAGGATAGTGATAGTGTACAGGTATCACTGATCAGTGCAGACCCGATGGGCTGAAGGGCCTGTTTCCGTGCTGCATCTCCAAAGTTAACTAAACTATAAGCATGCGTGGGTTAATACACATTTGATCAGCTACTGAGTAAGGGGTGCGTTTCTGAATTGTATCTGTCCACTAATGATTGGAGGGTTATTTCTAAATGAAAATCACCCAGCTGTTTGGGCAGATCTAATGAGAACATCACCTTCCTCAATCTAAGATCTACCTGTCAAGCATAGGAACACAGGTTATTCTTAAAGCAATGTTGTGTTTTATTAAATGGTTTATCCCCCGAGGGAAGATTGCAGCAGGCTGGATTTAGCTTCTCAGTAAATAATCTTGTGTAAATGTTACCAGAGTCGTAACTAACGATTCAATAAAATTCATCTGTTGAATGTGTTTGTTCATAAGTTCATGTTATAGGAGCAGAATTAAGCCATTCGGCCCATAGTTTACTCTGCCATTCAATCATGGCTGACCTATCTTTCCCTCTCAACCCCATTCTCCTGCCTTCTCCCCATAACCCCTGACACGCTTACTAATCAATGGCTTGGCCTCCACAGCCGTCTGTGGCAATGAATTCCACAAAATCACCACCCTCGGATTTTAAACATTATTTCCCATCACCTTTCTAAAGGTTGGTCCTTTTTTTCTGAGGGTGTGTTCTCTGGTCTTAGACTCTCCCACTCTCTCCACATCCACTCGATCCAGGTGTTTGATTTGGAAGTGAATTGAGTTTAGTTTAGTTTAAAGATACAGCAGGGAAACAGGCCCTTTGGCCTACCGAGTCCGCGCCGACCAGTGATTACCCTGTACACTAGAAAGTGGAAAGACCTCAGGAGATCCAGCATATCAAAGTCCGACAGCGAGGAAACAGCCCCATCAGCCCAACTTGCCCCATCTCTGCTAGTCCCACCTGCCTGTATGTGGCCCATATCCCTCTAAACCATTTCTATCCACTTATCTGAACAAATGTTTAAGAAGGAACAGCAGATGCTGGAAAATCGAATGTAGACAAAAATGCTGGAGAAACTCAGCAGGTGAGGCAGCATCTATGGAACGAAGGAAATAGGCAACGTTTTGGGTCGAGACACTTCTTCAGACAGGTGGGACGAAGAAAGGAAGAGGCGGAGATAGTGGGCTGAGGGAGAGCTGAGAAGGGGAGGAGAAAGCAGGGACTACCTGAAATTAGAGAAGTCAATGTTCATGCCGCTGGGGTGTAAACTGCCCAAGCGAAATATGAGGTGCTGCTCCTCCAATTTACAGTGGTCCTCATCTGGCCATGGAGGAGGCCCAGGATAGAAAGGTGGGATTCGGAATGGGAGGAGGAGTTGAAGTGCTGAGTCACCGGGAGATCAGGTAGGTTAATGCGAACCGAACGGAGGTGTTGGGCGAAGCAATCGCCAAGCCTAGGCTTGGTCTCACCGATGTAGAGCAGTTGACACCTAGAGCAGCGGATGCAATAGATGAGGTTGGAGGAGGTGCAGGTGAACCTCTGCCGCACCTGGAAAGACTGCTTGGGTCCTTGAACGGAGTCAAGGGGGGAGGTAAAGCGACAAGTGTAGTATTTCCTACGGTTGCAAGGGAAAGTGCCCGGAGAGGGGGTGGTTTGGGTGGGAAGGGATGAATTGACCAAGAAGTTACGGAGGGAGCGGTCTCTGCAGAAAGCAGACAGGGGAGGAGATGGGAAGATGTGGCCGGTGGTGGGATCCCGTTGGAGGTGGCGAAAATGTTGGAGGATTATTTGCTGTATGTGACGGCTGGTAGTGTGGAAGGTGAGGACAAGGGGGACTCTGCCCTTGTTACCAGTGGGGGGGATGGGGAGTGAGAGCAGAGTTACGGGGTATAGAAGAGACCCTGGTGACAGCCTCATCTATAGTGGAAGAGGGGAAACCCCCCTTCCCTGAAGAATGAGGACATCTCCGATGCCCTGGTGTGGAACACCTCGTCCTGGGTGCAGATGCGGCGTAGACGGAGGAATTGGGAGTAGGGGATGGAGTCCTTACAGGAAGCAGGGTGGGAAGAAGTGTAGTCCAGATAAGAAACATTTAATTGTCACATGTACCAATTGGTACAGTGAAATGTGTGGTCACCATATAACCATACGAATAATAAAGAGCACAGAACACGATAGTCTTCAACACAGACATCCCCACACAGCGGGATCAAAGTTTCCCACTGTGAGGGAAGGCTACAAAATTCAGTCATCCTCCTTTATTGTCCGCTGTTGTTCACCCGTGGTCGGGGGGCTCCTGAACCCCTCGCAGTCGCCGCTACGGGCGGCCCGATGTTTGGGCCTTCTCGCCGGGATGATGGAACTCCGACGTAGGAACGGGAGAACCACCTCAACGCCTTAGACCTCCGAAAGCCACTTCCTACCAGAGTCCACGGCTCCCGGAATCCACAGGCCGCGCTGGGCGGAGAATCAACGCTGGAGGCCCTCGGCAAAGGGTCCCAGGACTCCGCGATGTTGGTCAGCGCTGCCCGCGCTGGGAGCTCTACAAACCACAGCTACGAGGTGTTGAAGCAGCAGGCCCAGCACTCAGGAGCTTCAAACGGTGATCCCAGGTGAGGCATCGCCCGCTCTGCAGTGTATCCAGCGCTGCGCCGCCGCCGCTGAAGCTTTGGCCGTTCCCCGGCAGGAAAGGCCGTGCCAATCCAGTTGGTAGGCCGCGAGGAGGGGTGCGAGGACGTGACTCAGAGAATAGTCGCATCCTCGCCAGGAAGTGACTGGGAAACGGTTTCCCCCTTACCCTACCCCCCTCCCCCACATAGAAAAACTAAAGAAACCTCCAAAACACACTTTCAAAACAGACTAAAAATTAAAAAAAGATAGAAAAACAGACAGACTGTAGGCAGAGGCTGCCATCAATGCAGCGACAGTGTGGAAATAGGCCCTTCGGCCCATCGAGTCCAACCAGTGATCACCCTGTATATACACACTATCCTACGCACTAGGGACAATTTGCAATCTTTGCCGAAGCCAATTGACCTAGAAATCTGTACGTCCTTAGAATGTGGGGGAACTCGGAGCACTCGGAAAAGCCCATACGATCATAGGAGGAATGTACAAACTCCGTACAGACAGCACTAGTCAGAATTGAACCCAGGTCTCTGGCACAGTGAGACAGCAATTATACCACCGCACCACTGCTGCCTCTTTAATTATGAACCAGAACTGCTTCATTCAGAAGGTTAAAGTTGAGAGACTCAAGAAACTGCAGATGCTGATTTATAAAATAAAAACGACACAAATTGTTGGAATAACCCATCGGGTCAGGCAGCATCTCTGGAGAACATGGATAGGTGACGTTTTGGGATGGGACCCTTCTTCAGACTGATGGCCCCTTCTTCAGATTGATATGTCTAAAGAAGGGTTTCCGAACTGAAACGTCACCTATCCATATTCTCCAGAGATGCGGACTGTACTCGCTGAGTTACTCCAACACTGTGTCTTTTTTTGTAAACCAGCATCTTTTTACAAATCTTTTTACTGTACATGGATATGCAGGGATATGGATCATGTGTAGGCCCAGAAGAATTGGTCTAGGCATCATGTTCGGCACAGATATTGTGGGTGAGGGGCCCGTGCCTTACTGTTCCATGTTCTGTGTAACACCAAGCTGCAGACAACAACTAAAATATCGCTAAATATCTTGCAGCAAGTGGCCCGTAACAATCGTTGAAAAACCGCTTAAATACGTGATAATTCATACCACAATTGTGATTAGATTATACCTCCTAATCGGTCTTAGCTTTCCACAAAAGAAATTGTCAATCAAAATCCCTTTGAGGAGGCTGACTGCCTCCGCAACAAAGAAAAGTGCTTATGTATTAAAATATATAGAACGGTATGCGATTGTGGTTAGTTTAGTGAGGTTGTCCATCAATCAGAATTAACAGTACGACAGGGCATAATCTGGTGATGGTACAAACATAAACTGTATCTGTGGCACTGCATCAATGTTGAATAGACTGAGCCAAATCCAACACAGGAGCCTTCGACACTTAAACAGGTTTCGCTTTCCTGTGTACTACACAGCTCTCTCCTGGCCCTGTCAAATTAGTAATCGATGATGTTTTTGATACAGTTATGGCTTCTACCTTTGTCTGCCAATTACCGCTTCAAAAAGGCCTGTAATTGGGAAGTGCTTTTATTTTGCCAGAGACAGCCAAGAATCTTCCCGGCAAAAACTACCCCCTCTTGCTAAAAGAGCATCTCAACACCTAATTATAGATTTCCCAAACTGCACAAAGATTGTGTGACAACGAGCGGTGCAAAAGTTAATGCCTTGTAAGTATAACCTGCGAGGCAGCTCAAAACAGAGTGGGAATCTGTCCTCTGTCACAAATGTTGATGGTGACTGGGACAGAAGCTGGGAATTCAATGGAAGGAAATCTCAGAGGCAGAGTTTAATTTGCCATTGCCACAGCACTGCACATTTACTGCAAGTGATTGAACAAATAGCAGCCCCGGTGAGTATTGCTGAAGTTTATTAAGCATTTACTAGCAATTTTGGAAGCTCACTGGTAAACAAATCACCAGCGTTATTCCATTGAGAGGAATCTATCCTTGGGAACATATTCGCTAACTTTTAAATAAAACTAAACAGAATTGTTTTCTGTCATCTCGGGCATCTCGCAAGTAAACAGGGATTCATTCAAAGCTGCATTTATGGTGTGGTAGGAAAGATTTAATAGGAACCTGTCGTAACTTTTTCACACAAAGGGCGATGGGTGTATGGAATGAGCTGCTGGAGGAGGTAGGTGAGGCAGGAACTTTCGCAATGTTTAGGAAACATTTAGACAGGTACATACATAGGACAGGTGTAGAGGGATAAGGGCCACACGCAAGCAGGTGAGACGAGCGCAGATGGGACATGTTGGTCACCATGGTATAAGTTCGGCTGTAAGACTGACTGTGGGCACCAAGGTTTCAATGCTCTAATGCTCTGACATGAACAATCCAGAGGGCTGGTTTTAACTCAGCTCGTGATAAGACTTACTGAGTGACAGGGTAGAGAAATCTTTGCCAATCTTTGCCAAAACTTGGGCTTAAAGACTGGGCTAATATAATTCTTGTGTGCCCTGTCTGAAACAGGTGGATGTACAAGGTGTTTAAGAAAGGTGTACATTGATAGCGGGTGGATGCAGAACAGGATTGGACTATTTATCCCCTCGAGGATGAGAGAGAGAAATAAAACAACTGGACATAGAACAGTACAGCACGGCAACATCCCCTTCGGCCCACAGTGTCCATGCTGAATATGATGCCAACATAAACTAACCTCCTCTGCCTACACGGGATCCATAATCCCTCCATGTCCATGGTGCCTACCTAGAAAACACCACTATTGTATTTGCCTCCACCACCACCCCCAGCGGAGTGTTCCAGGTACCCATCATTCTACGGAAAAAACTTGCCCAGCACATCTCCCTTAAACTTTGCCCCACTCACCTTAAAGTTATGGCTTCTAGTCATTGAAATTACCACCCTGGGAAAATTAGGTATAATCAGAGCGTTTAAGAAACATTAAGGCTGGCTGCTTCCTTTAAGACACAACAGTCAATAGGAAGATCATTCTTGCAACTACTCTATCCAGCCCCATCCAGAGTTTTATACTTCCCTCAAAATCCCCTCCCATTCTTTACAAAATGCAAGCCGAGTGTACATGAATCCCAGCTCCTTCTGACTGATCTCTGTCGCACATCCGGGCTTCTTGGTGGAAAGCCAATAGTGCTTTGGCGATGGTAGAATCCTTCCACAACACTTTTTTGATCTGTGGTGACCATTGCTTCTAGCATGTTACCATTTAGGAAGCATCCCAGACACAAAGAATTGCAGATACTGGTTTACAAAAAAACACTCCACAAAGCGCTGGAGTAACTCAGTGGGTCAAGCAGCATCTCTGGAGAACATGGATAGGCAATGTTTCGGGTTGGGTCCGAAGACGGATTCCATCCTGAAACGGCCCTATCCATGTACTCCATAGTTGATGACTGACCCACTTGAACTACTCCAGCACTTTGTGTATTTTTTGAAGGAAGTATCCAAACCCGAATTGACAGTCATTGTCTCTGTTCTGGTCACCCAGCTGCAGGAAGGACATAATTAGTTGAAAAGAGTGCTGGAGGGGTTCACTGGGATGTTACCTGGGCTTGCGGACTTTCGGTGCTGTCTTTGCAGAGTTTACACGTTCACTGTGACCGCGTGGGTTTCCACCGGATGTTCCAGTTTCCCCCCACATCTCAAAGACATGCAGATTTGTAGGTTAATTGGCCTCTGTAAATTGTCCCTAGTGTGTAGGGAGTGCATGAGAAAGTGGGATAACATAGAATTAGTGTGAACAAGAAACGAAGAACTGTTGATGCTGTAAATATATGTAAATATAGTGTACAGTTGCAGTTTCCACTGGCCCCATCCAGAAACAGGCTCTTCATCCCAACCTGCCCACAACAACCAACATGCACCATCTACACTAGTCCCACTTGCTGACATTTGGCCCACATTCCTCTAAACCCATCCTATCCATGTACCTGTCCAAATGTTTCTTAAATGTTGCGATAGTACCTGCCTCAACAACCTCCTCTGGCAACTCATTCCATACACCTACCACCCTTTGTGTAAAAACTGTTCCCCCTATGGCCCCTATTACATATTTTTCACCTCACCTTAAATCTATGTCCTTGGGTCCCCAATCCTCCTGCTCTGGACAAAAGACTGCGCTTTTAATCGATCTATTCTTCTCAATAAATTGCCTTCATTTCCAAAAGCCTCAACCTTAGCTCACTGTTTCTTATGAGGGATTTTGGAAAGTACTTTGCAGAAGTCCACATAATTAACTTCCACAGAACTGCACAGCTCACGACCTTGGTCAACTCTCCCAATAAATTCAATCAGCATTGTCAAGCATGATATAATTTTCAAGGTGTTCAGTGTGTGCGCAGTTAATTACCAAATCCAGCAATTCCCAAACAGTTATTTGGCTGGCACTCCCGAATTCTCTCTATTGCTCAACTTTCTTAACTTACAAACTTTGGGCATCACAGTCGTGCAGCAGTGGAGTTACTGCCGCACAGCTCCAGAGACCCGGGTTCGATCCTGACTACAGGTGCCGTCTGTACGGAGTTTGCACGTTCTCCTTGTGACCACATGGGTTTTCTCCCACACTCCAAAGACGTGCAGGTTTGCAGGTTAATAGGCTTCTGTAAATTGTAAATTGTCCCTCATGTGTGGGATAGTGTTATTGTACGGGGTGATAGCTGGTCGACACGGACTCGGAGGGACGAAGGGACTGTTTCCACGCTGTATCTCTAAAGACTAACAACTCAGACAATTTGCCAGCATGGTTCTCAGATAGAGTCATGGAGCTGCACTGCACAGAAACAGGCCCTTTGGCCCACCTTGTCCATGCTGACCATTTTGGTGTGCTGGACTAGCCCCATTTGCCCAGATTGGGTGATTACCCAGACTAGGCCAATCAAGAACTCGAAGGCATGAGTTTAAGGTGAGAGAGGAAAGATGTAATTTTCAGCGGGGGCACCGTGAGATGGCTGCCCTGCCAGCAGCATGTTCGTCATTTCTAGTGTGTCCAAATGTGTGTTTTAATGTCTCTAGGTCTGTCTTGTGTTGGGGTGGTGAGGGAGGGTAAGGGCGGGAACTGCTTTTGGTCACCTCCTCCACGGAGAGGCAACTTTTTCCATCTCCCTCTCGGCTTAACACCATGGATTGGTGCGGCCTTTCCCAGAGTCGGGCCCGGAGTTTCAGCAGCGTGGACTTCTCAGCGTGGAGCGGGCGAGCCCTTGCAGGAGTCGCCGGAAGGAAGTGCTCCGATCACTAACATCCTGAAGCCGCGGTCTGTGGAGCTTCTAGCCGTGGGCGCAGCGTCCGGAGCCTGGGACCCCTCGTTAGGGATCGCCGGAGAAGAGCTCCGACCGCCGGCCCACGGCCGATAACATCCTGAAGCCACGGTCTCCAGTAGGGACGCGCCGATTCGGGACATACCGTCCCAACGAGAGGGTCTGTACATCCGCGACTGTGGAGGTTTATGACCCCGACCATGGGGGAACAATGGAGGGGGACTGAATGTACTTTGTGCCTTCCACCACAGTGAAGAATGCTGTGGTGGATGTTTGTGTTACATTTTATTGTGTATTGTGTGTTCTTTTTTGATTGTACCGCTGCTGGCAAATTAATTTCACTGCACTTTATTGTGTATGTGATGAATAAAACTGATTGATTGATTGAATTGGAACCTCAGGTGGCAAAGGAGGCAGTTACCATAGCAACATTTAAAATACATTTGGACAGGTACAGGGATAGGAAAGGTTTAGATGGATATGGGCCAAACACAGGCCAATTGGGACTTAGATGGGGCACCTGGGTTTAGTTTAGTTTATTGGTACATGTACTGAGCACAATAAAAAGCTTTTTTTTTTGCATGCTAACAAGTCAGTGGAAAGACAATACATGATCACAATTGAGCCGTCCACAGTGTACAGATACAGGATAAAAGGAAAAACGTTTAGTGCAAGATAGAGTCTAGTAAAGTCCAATTAAAGATAGCCCGAGGGTCTCCAATGAGATAGATCTTGGTTGGCAAGGATGCGTTGGGCCGATGGGCCTGTTTCCCTGTTGCACAACCATGAGTTGGGGTGAAAAGGGGTCGCGAGAGCAGGTTGGAAATTCCGATGCAGCCTCTGACATCTTCTCAGCACATGTACATTGATGAAAAGAAAGACAGGCAAGATATTTATCTTGCAACTTCAGGGATTTACAAATACTTTACAATTGACCATTGAAGCATAGTCCCTATTATAATGCAGGTTTATGCTTAGCTTGCTTGCACAGCAGTAAGATATAACCGATCAGATAATCTGTTGCTGCGATATTAATGGTGGGATAAATATTGACTCCCACACTCTTCAAAATAGTTTCACGGGGTCTTCTAAATGCAACTAGGAATGCAACAGGAGACAGACACAAAGTGCCTCCATGCCTGGAGCTGCCTAATCCGCCAATTTCTTTTTCTCCAGATGCTGCCGGACCTGCTGAAATATTCCAGCACTTTGTGTCTATCTTGGTCTACACTAGCATTTGCTTCTTTCCTATACAGTGCAACAGGAGAATCGGTCTCAGACTGCTTTCACTGCTAACACTAATACGCTGCGATCGTCAGGCACTGTACAGGTGCACACATTTTTTACGGTCCAGATCTCTGGCCCGAGTCCTGAACCCACATCTCCTGATTCAGAGGCGAGGGTGCCCAGTCTGATCTTGTTTAGTTCAGAGATTCAGCGCAGAAACAGGCCCTTTGGCCCGAGTCCGTACCGACCAGTGATCACCCCGTACACTAGCAATATCCTACACACTAGGGACAATTTACAATCTTTACCAAAGTCAACTAACCTACAAAGCCTGCATATCTTTGGGATGAGGGAGGAAATTGGAGCACCCGGAGAAAAATCTCACAGGGGGATATGTACAAACTGTGTACTAACGGCAGCAGTAGCCAAGATCAAACCCAGGTCTCTAGCTCTAAGGCAGCAACTATACCGCTGCACCATCGTGCCCATGCATTAGTTTAGTTTAGTTTATTGTCACGTGTACTGGGGAACAGTGAAAAGCTTTTGTTTTTGCGTGCTACCCAGTCAGTGGAAAGACTATGGTTGACAAAAGTGCTGGAGAAACTCAGCGGAAAGACTATACGGGATTATAGCCGAGCTGTCCACATTGTACAGGTACAGGATAAAGGGAATAAAGTTTAATGCAAGATAAAGTCCAGTGAAGAATGAATAAAGATTATCAGAAGGTCTCCAATGAGGTAGATGGGAGGTCAGGACCCCTCTAGTTGTTGGTAGGACGGTTCAGTTGCCCGATAACATCTGTGAAGAAAATGTTTCTGAATCTGGAAGTACGTGTACCTCTTGTCTGTCAGGAGAGGGGCGTACAGGGAATGACCAGGGTGAGACTAACCCTTGTATGAATTAATTCATGATTCATAAAATTCCTAAGCAGAGTTGAGTGATATCATATTTCTGCCCTGCTGAATCACATTCTGGTTACACTGAGATTTCAACTTTTGGTCAAAGCATAAACTGGGTACTACTGAACTGTCTGATTGCCAAAGATTCTACATCATATCCCTCTGCATTGGAGATAGTGGATGGACAATCAAATAACTACAAGTATTTTAAATGACTGTTAAAGTGACCCTGAAGAAATTCTTGTGAAAAACGCAGATTGCTGGATGAACACAGCGGGCCAGGTAGCATCTGTGGGGGAGGGGGGGGGGGACGGGCAGGGCGGCGACATTTCAGGTCGGGACCCTTCAGTCTGAATATCTGTCTATTCCCTCCACAGATGCTGCCTGACCTGCAGAGTTCCTCCAACACTTAGTGCTTTGCCTGAGATTCCAGCACCTGCAGCTCCTCCTCTATCTGAAGGAATTTGTGCTGTGTTGGTCGCGAGCCCTACCTTGCCAGTTGTCTTAAATAAAGCAGATGAACTAATCGTTAGCCTTGCTCTTTGTGTACAAGGAGATCGCTTGCAGAATGACAGTTACTGCACATCATTTTGTGCTTTGGGGCATTTTTAAAGACATCTATTTAATTGCAGCATGAACAGTGATTTCTATCCTAACTAAGTCAATTTAAAATGATTCCGTCTGCATTTATTTTGGTGGGTTGGTGATGAGATTCTTGTTGAGCATTCTGTAGGTCTTTAAACAATAAAGCAAGTCACATGAAGTACAGAATCACTGGTGTTGGTTTGCCGGGGGTGAGTGCAAATCTAGGGAGACACGGTTCCCTTCTTACCACAGGGAAATAGCTAATTTCACTTCTGATAAAAATAACATCTGAAGTGGAATCTAAGTGCAATATTGGAACATAGTTTGCAACAGGATCCTGCTGCACTTCAAGAACTGGAATAACCTTCCAGCAAAACAAAATAAGGCATTAGTCACAGTCATAGAGCATGGAAATAGGCCCATAAGCCCAACTTACCCATGTCATCCCCCATCTACACCAGCCCCACCTGCCTGCGTTTGTCCCCTATTCCTCAAAACCGTTTCTATCTATGTGCCTGTCCAAGTATCTTTTAAATGTTGTGATGCTAATAGCCTCAACCACGTCCTCTGACAGCACGTTCCATTCATAGACCACTCTGTCTGAATATCTTTTGATATTCAACACTTGACTGTCCCTCTAAATCTTTCCTATCCATGTAACTGTCCAAATATTTTTTTAAATGATGTAGTACCTGCCTTAACTACCTCCTCCTTCAGCTTGTTCCATACACCTACTATCTTCTATGTGGAAAGGTTGCACCTCAGGTTCCTATTAAATGTTTCCCCCTCACCTTAAACCTACAGTGCCCTCCATAGTGTTAGGGACGAAGACCCTATTTATGTTAGGGACATAAGAATTTATTTCTTTGCCCCTGTAATCCACAATTTGAGATTTGTAATAGAAAAAAAATCACATGTGATTAAAGTGCACATTGTCAGATTTGAATAAAGGCCATTTTTATACATTTTGGTTTCACCATGTAGAAATTACAGCAGTGTTTATACATCGTCCCTCCATTTCAGGGCACCATAATGTTTAGGACACTGCAATGTCATGTAATTGAAAGTAGTCACGTTTAGTATTTTGTTACATATCCTTTGCATGCAATGACTGCTTGACATCACCAGTTGCTGGGTGTCTTCTCTCGCGATGCTCTGCCAGGCCTGTATTGCTGCCATCTTTAGATTGTGCTTGTTTTGGGGGCTAGTCCCCTTCAGTTTTCTTTTCAGCATATAAAAGGCATGCTCAATTGGGTTCAGATCTGGTGATTAACTTGGCCACTCAAGAATTGACCATTTTTTAGCTTTGAGAAACTCCTTTGTTGCTTTAGCAGTATGTTTGGGATCATTGTCTTGCTGTAGAATGAATCACCGGACAATGAGTTTTGAGGCATTTGTTTGAACTTGATAGGATGTGTCTATACACTTCAGAATTCATTATGCTACTACCATCAGCAGTTGTATCATCAATGAAGATCAGTGAGTCAGTACCTTCAGCAGCCATACATGCCCAGGCCATAACACCCCCACCACCGTGTTTCACAGATGAGGTGGTATGCTTTGGATCTTGGGCAGTTCCTTCTCTCCTCAATGCTTTGCAGTTGCCTTCATTCTGATAGAAGTTAATCTTCATCTTATCTGTCCACAAGACCTTTTTCCCCGAACTGTAGTTGCTCTTTTAAGTACTTCTTGGCAAACTGTAACATCACCATCCTATTTTTGTAGCTAGCCAGTGGTTTGCATCTTGCAGTGTAGCCTCTGTATTTCTGTTCATGAAACCTTCTGCGGACAGTGGTCATTGACAAATCCACATATGAGCTGAAGAGTGTTTCTGATCTGTCAGACAGGTGTTTGGGAATTTTTCTTTATTATAGAGATAATTCTTCTGTCATCAGCTGTGGGGGTCTTCCTTGGCCTGCCAGTCCCTTTGTGATTAGTAAGCTCACCAGTGCTCTCTTTCATCTTAATGATGTTCCAAACTGTTGATTTTGGTAAGCCTGAGGTTTGGCTGAAGTTTCTTAACAGTTTTATTCTTGTTTCTCAGTCTCATAATGGTTTCTTTGACTTTCATTTGCGCAACTTTGGTCCTCATGTTGATAAACAACAATAAAAGTTTCCAAAGGTGATGGAAAGACTGGAGGAAAGACTAGGTGCTGAGAGCTCTCTTATACCTGCATTAAGGAGGCAATTAAACACACCTGAACAATTATAAATACCTGTGAAGCCATGTGTCCCAAACACTATGATGCCCTGAAATGGGGGGACTATGCTGTGATTTCTACATGGTGAAACCAAAACGTATAAAAATGGCCTTCAGTAAAATCTGACAATGTGCACTTTAACCACGTGATTGATCCTGTGTTGTGCTGCTCTACGAATGAGATTACTGGAAAGAGTTGCAAGGAGCCTACAAAAGAAACACAGAAGCTGTTGTTTAATTTTGACTTTTTATAGTTTTGACCCATAGTCAAATCAATTTGGCAAAAAAGAAATGTCATCTTCTTTAATAATAATGCGCTGTCAGAGACTGATTGATGGCAATGAGCTTAGTTCACAATCAGTTCTGAATCTCGTTCTGTGTTTGCCCAGATTTTCCCCTGCAACTTCTCACAGTCGGCGTGATGCATGTAGAAATTCTACACAAGGGCATGCATAAAGAATTCCCCCAAACATCTGCAAGCATTCCTGACTCTTGTGTATGTGGAGTCCGGAGTGCATGGAGAGAGGGGCTGGCTGCAAGGGTTGGTTTGTTCCTGTGCATTCCACTGCGCTAAATGAGGAATGATGAGGAAATAGCTAGCCAGTCATCTGGCCAATATTCTCCGTCGACAGAGATTGTACACAGCGATAAGCCGTCACCTTTTGGAACTTGGAGCAATTTTCACGTCAAATGCAGATCATTTAAATTGATAGCTCTAGAATACAGTTATTAAAGATAATTGTAAAAGACAAGCATGTAAGAACACAATGAAAGTTTGTAGCTCAGGAGATAATAAGATGTCTGAACAACAAAATCCAGAATCTTTTCCACCCACTACAGCTAAAAGGAAAATGACTTTATTTAAACTACGTTATTTTTAAGGCGGCACAATGGCATAGCTGCTAGAGCCACTGCCTCACAGCGCCAGAGGCCCGGGTTCGATCCTGACATCGGGTGCTGTCTGTGTGTGGAATTTGCACGTACTCCCTGTGACTGCGTGGGTTTCCTCCGGGTGCTTCGGTTTCCTCCCACATCCCAAAGAATTGCGGGCTTGTAGGTTAATTGGCCTCTGAAAATTGTACCCTAGTGTGTAGGGAGTGAATGAAAAAGTGGAATAACATAGAACTAGCGTGAACGGGTGATCGATGGGCGGACACAGAGGGCTGCAGTTACTTTTTGGGTTAGGCAGCAACTCTGGAAAAGAAAGATATGTGACGTTTCAGGTCGGAACCCTTCTTCAGACTACACTGTCCCTGTCTGAGGAAGGATCCTGACCCAAACTACCACCTATTATTTTTCTCCAGAGATGCTGCCTGACCCACTAAGTTACTCCAACATTGTGTGTCTATCTTCAATGGATCGAAGATAGTGTTTCCATTCTACAAATCTAAAAGTAAATTAAAACTCTAAAACAAAAAAGGAGAGAAAGGCTTATTTTGCTATCACCTTGAAACAATGCCACGTTATCATTCAGTAACAAAGATAGACTGATTGGCAAAACATGCAAAAAATTCATTACATCAATCTGAAAGAGCAGGAATACACAGTCTGATTTTCCACTGACTTCTGAGATCAGTACAAGTTTACTGAACAATGAATGTTTGTTTCTCAGGCTAATGCACAGCTTTAAATGTCAGAGCTCAAAATTGATCACCACTGCCATTTTAAATCACTTCACAGGAAAGCGATAACATATATCTGGAACATTGGAACCTCTCGATGCCTTCTTCATACGCAGAGCTGGGGCAGAATGAGTGTAGCTGAGAGGCGAACTGCTTTTGTAAAATCAGCGATCCCACTCCCACCAAAAACACGAGACTGAGATAATTCTGTAAGGACGAGTCTCACCCCGGTCGGTCACTCCCTCTTCTTCCCTCAGGCATCAGGCAAGAGGTACAGAAGTTTGAAAACGCACAACTCCGGGTTCAGGGGTAGTTTCTTACCAGCTGTTATCAGGCGGTGCGGTGGTAGTTGTTGCCTTACAGTGCCAGGGACCCGGGTTTGATCCTGACTACGGGTGCTGTCTGTATGGAGTTTGTACGTTCTCCCCGTGACCTGCATGGGCTTCCTCCGGGATCTCTGGTTTCCCCCCACACTCCAAAGATGTACAGGATTGTAGGTTAATTGGCTTGGTGTAAATGTGCAATTGTCCCTAGTGTGTAGGATAGTGTGAATGTGCGCAGATTGCTGGTCGGCACGGGCTCAGTGGGCCAAAGGGCCTGTTTCCACACTGTTTCGCTAAACTAAATCCTCTCATCAGCTGGATAGCGGTCCTGACCTCATTGGAGGCATTTGAACTAACTCTATCAGACTTTAATGTTACATCTTTGCACTAAGTGTTATACCCTTTATCTGTGTACTGTGGATGGCTTGATTGCATTCATATATAGCCTTGTTTTTGACTGATAGCACACAAACAAAAAGCTTTTCACAATACCTCAGTACACATGACAATAATAAGTTAAACTGAACAAAATCCATTCAAGTACTTTTTGCATTCTCTCTCTCTGAAAAATAACAAATTTAAAATCACAAGATCACCACAATTTATTTTAGAGTAACACTATTTTCATTAACATCAGTCAAATTAGTTTAAAATACCATAATAAATGGAGTCCAGAGTCTTATAGGTACTTTAAAAAAAAAAAGAAACTGACCAAATGATAAATATCAAGACTTGTTATGCAATAAGTATAACCAAAAGTGGTAAGTTAATGATTTCTAAATGTTATACTTAGAAACAAGAAACTTTCCTAATTGAGGAAAACCACAAAGTGCTGGAGGAACTCAGCAGGTCAAGGAGCAACTTTAGACTTTAGATATACAGTGCAAAAACAGACCCTTCGGCCCACTGAGTCCGCGCCAACCAGCGATCCCCATACACTAGCACTATCCTACACCAGGGATCGGCAACCTTGTTCTGCATAGGGGTCGGGACACACGTCTGTGAGCGGATGGCGGGCCACATCTATCACGTGTTCACTTAGATCCCGCCCCGGATAGCAGGCATCAAATCACGTGTTCACAGAAGGTATCAAAAATGCTGGAGAAACTCAGCGGGTGAGGCAGCCTCATGCAATCCTTGCACGTCTCACCCGCTGAGTTTCTCCAGCATTTTTGTCTACCTTCGATTTTTCCAGCATCTGCAGTTCTTTCTTAAACGTGTTCACAGAAGGTGTGCGTTCGTGCCGGCGGCTTTGCGCAGGATGCGGTGCAGCCAGAGCTCGGCCGCTTTCGGGGCGGGTGCTCGGCGGGCCGGATGATTACGGGGAAAAAAAATCCACCTGCGGGCCGGATGATTTCAGGTTACGGGCCGCATTCGGCCCGAGGGCCGTAGGTTGCTGACCCATCCTACATCCTACACACTAGGAACAATTTACAATAGCCAATTAAACTATAAACTGCACGTCTTTGGAGTGCGGGAGAGAACACGTGCAGCCACAGAGAGAACGTGCAAACTTCATACAGACAGCACCCAAGGCTGCGCCACTGTACCGCTGGGTATCTTGGGTTCAAAAACAAAATCTGAGATCAAGCAACGAGCACTCCAATAACTAATTACATAATTCACAACTCAAAAGCAACATAACATTTACATCCCCACAGAAATGCGGAAAATGCACTTCTGGAGTTTGTGAATACTTTGCTTGCCTGTTTAATACACTGCACAAATGATTCATCCATTGCTACACTGCAAACGCCACAAAGCTGAACATGTTTCAGCCATGCCAATAGAAATTATTCACTGCAAACCTCCTATGTGTTCCTCTCCACCGAGCAACAGGCCTAACAAGGAGACGGAAAATAAATATATTCCTTAATCCAGAAAACAGAACATTCAAACCATGTTGAGTGTCTTGTTTCCATGTTTTCTGTCATTCTCAAAGACACATCTATCGGTGCTTGACAGAGTTACTGGAAACCACTGGATCAAAAAATGAACTTCTGGTGAATTCTCCCTCTCTGAATGCCCGTTTTTACGCACTGCCCCGGCAAGGCCAGCAGCATAATCAAGGACCAGTCTCACCCTAGTCGCCCTTCTCTTCTCCCATCTTCCATCAGGCAAGAGGTACAGAAGTGCGAAAACGCACACCTCCAGATTCAGGGACAGTTTCTTCCCAGCTGTTATCAGGCAACTGAACCATCCTACCAACAACTAGAGAGCAGTCCTGACCTCCCATCAAACTTTAATCGGACTTTACCTTGCACTAAACGTTATTCACATTATCCTGTATCTGTGCACTGTGGATGGCTCGATATTAATGGTGTATAGTCTTTCTGCTGACTGGATAGCATGCAACAAAAAGCTTTTAACTATGCCCTGGTACACGTGACAATAAATAAACTAAAAATGTTGTGGCAGTGGCATATTTGACAGACTGAGAGAATCAGTCAAAGATCTTTAAACACAAACAAAGACAGATTAGAATGTCTTGCAGTGTTATTGTGGGGATGGCTTTAGTTAAAACTCACTGGAATGTGATCACATCTTCAATCAATCAGTGCTCTACAAATTTGTGCCTGCTTCGGACATGTTCAACTTAAACATATTCTTCTGAGGTTTCTGCTTTACCTTTTAAAATAATTGATAATAAAGACATGAATGAATAAAATATCTGTACACTGTGGACGGCTCTGTTGTAATCATGACTTTTCGCTGACTGGATAGCATGCAACAAACAAGCCTTTCACTGTGCATCGGTACACGTGACAATAAACGACACCACTCATGGACAAAATTACTAATTGGAAGCCAACAGAACAAGACTCGAGAACGGTAAAATTACATCAGTACAATTTCTAGCAAACTTCTTTGCAGTTCTTTAGAGTGGCACAGCACAGCCGTCGAGTTACTGCCTTACAGCGCCAGAGACCCGGGTTCAATCCTGACTACGGGTGCTGTCTGTGTGGAGTTTGTACATTGTCCCCGTGGGTTTTCTCCAGGTTTCCCACACTACGAAGACGTGCAGGTTTGTAGGTTAATTGGCTTTGGTAAAATTGTAAATTGTCCCTAGTGTGTAGGATAGTGCTAGTATACAGGGCGATCGCTGGTCGGAGTGGTCTCGATGGGCGGAAGTTTCCGCACTATTTCTAAACTATATTAAAGTAACAGAAATATCTCCTGTTCCTGTCTGTTCGTCCAGGAACGTTGACTAAACTCCGTGTGGGGGAAAACAGCTACTTGGTAAGAATGGCCGAAGATGCCCACATGTATAATAATTTACTTTACAGACTGTATGCACGCGCTGGTGTTGACCAGATCAGCAAAACTAAACAAGCCTTTAAATTAATACCTCAGGGAAAAGCTAGATGCATTTATCCAGAAATGGACTGTGTATGACCATAAAGACAAACACCTCTTTTTTTGACGTGGCAAATTAGCTGGCAATGCATAAATAATAATTAATCAGATATTGTGCAGATAGTGATCGGTCCTAAACATTTAGAAAACCTAATACCTTTTCATAAACTATAATACCTTTTATTAATTCCACCACAAGATAGATACATTTCTGCATTAAGGCATCCAAGAGAGGAATGGGCTGTTGTTTTTTTTATTAAAATAGGCCAAAAATCACTAACTTTGCATTTAGAATATGTGACTTTATTAACATCTATAGATGAATGGTAGAATATTTAACAATGTTTAGAGTGTATATTGCATTAGAAACAAAAAAATCACTGATCTTTCTTTTTGCACGTATTGATATTGTAATGTTGTTGATATTCATTTCTCATCAGTGCAGTTTTATTTTCTTCTATGGATGTCTTTAAACAAAGGTTAAGCTGCTACCTTACGGGCTAGAGATGCAGGTTCGATCCTGACTACGGGTGCTGTCTGTGCGGAGTTTGCACGTTCTCCTAGTGACTGTGTGGGTTTCCTCCCACATCCCAAAGACGAGCAGGTTTGAAGGTTAATTGAATGTCATTAATCTCCAGTGTGTGGGGAGTGGATGAGAAAGTAGGATAACACATGACTAATGTAAACGGGTAATCGGTGGTCGGCATGGACTTAGTGGGCTGAAGGGCCTGATTCCATGCAGTATCTCTAAACTGAACTAAAATGTATATCACATAAATGTGTATAAAGCCTGAAAATTATATTGTTTACCAAATGTAGAGACATTTAAACAATCTCTCACAAATAGACAATTTTATGCAACACTATCCTTGCAAAACGTTGAACATACAAATACTAAAAAAATACCTTTCAGATAGCAAATTGGTGAAAAGATTAAGACACAAGAAACTACTACTGGAGGAATGTAATGGGTCAGGCAGCATCTGTGAAATGGGAAGATGATGTTTCGGAAAGGGACAACATAGGTAGACAAAAATGCTGGAGAAACTCAGCGGGTGAGGCAGCATCTATGGAGCGAAGGAATAGGTGACATTTTGGGTGGAGACCCTTCAAGAAAGGGACCCTTCAGAAAGGGACTCTTCTTCAAACCTGTGTAAAAGATTGCTAGCATTAGTGTTAGTCATCAAACATCGCAACATTAATGCTTCAGGTTGCTTGTCATAAAGGTGGCTCAACCAAAAATTGGCAAATAATTATAGATAATTATCAAACAATGGTCAAAAAAGCACACCAATGGCACAGCAAAGTTTAAGGAAATGCGTGGATGTTTTCTTTCCTCATGCAGAGAGTGGTGAGTGCCAGGACACCCTGCCACACTGGTGGTGGGGACAGATACGATAGCGGCCTTGAGAGACTTTGGGACATGCAGGGAAAGGAGAGATATGGGTGTGTGCAGGCCGATAACAGCTGGTCTTGGCATTATGTTTGGCAGAGGCACCGTGGGCCAAAGAGCCTGTTCCTGTGATGTACCGTTCTATGTTCAATAATTCCCCAGGTAATTTATGGTTTTGGTCTGGGGCGTGGCAGTAATGCGTGGAAAGAGGTTTAGCTGTTGGAAGGATAGATAAAGCAAGATTTTGCTTTAGAGATAATCTACTGTATGTCCTTTAGTTTAGTTAGGAGGTACAGCATGGAAACAAGCTGTTCAACCCACCGATCCCCACACGCTAACACTACCCTGCACACACTAGGGACAATTTAGAGCATAATTATACCTAGCCAAAAAGCCTACAAGCCTGTAATCTTTCGAATGTGGGAGAAATTGCGGAAAAACCCATGCAGTCATAGGAAAAAGTACAAACTCTGTACAGACACCATTCGTGGTTAGGATGGAACCTGGGTCTCTGGTGCTGTAAAGCAGCACCTCTACCAGTGCATCACCATGCCTCCCAAAGTGTAACATAGATGGCTGTGTTACACACATGTTCTGCATTAAACCCCTGTCCCACGGTACGAGTTCATTCCGAGAGATCTCCCGAGTTTGCCCTGATTCGAACTCGGAGATTCATGGTAATGGTCACTCGTCAGTAATCGGGGCTCTCGTGGACATTTTTCATCATGTTGAAAAATCTTCACGTCTTCCCGTGCTTACCTGCCGTCTGCGAGTCTTCCCGAGTACCTGCCGTTAGCACTGAGAGGCGTCCCCGAGCTCCGACGTACCCCAACGTTCATTCTCCGTGCTTACCACGAGTTTGATTTTATTTTAAACTCGGGAGAACTCTTGGAATGAACTCGTACCGTGGGACAGGGCTTTAAATGTCACTAATGATCTGTCATGGACAAACCACATGAAGTGACAGCCAAGACGGCACACCAACACCTCTAACTCCTTCACAGCCTGAGGATGTTCAGCATGTCTCCAATTTCTTCAGATACCCCATAGAAAGCATACTGTCAGGTTGCATTACAGCTTGGTTTGGGAACAGCTCTGCACAAGACCACAATAAACCGCAGAGAGTTGTAGATGCAGCCCAGTCCATCACACTGACCAAACTCCATATATACTTCATGTTGTCTCAGAACAGCAGCCTACATAATCCAAGATGTTCTTCAGACCAGTCTGAAGACGTGTCTCAACCCAAAACATCACCTATCCATGATCTCCAGAGATGCTGGCTGACCCACCCGCTGAGTTACTCCCGCACTTCGTGTCTGTTTTTGTAAACCAACACCTGCAGTTCCTTGTTTCTACATAAGCAACGACTTGTCCCACCCCATTCCTCCTTCTCCCCGCTCCCGTCCAGCAAGAAGGTACAGAAGCCCAAAAGCACCAGACTCAGGAACAGCTGATTTTAGAGATACAGAGATATTTTAGAGATTTAGAGATACAGCCCTTCGGCCCACCGAGTCAGCGTTAACACTACGCTACACGCAGTACAGACAATTTATAAATTTACCAAGCCAATTAATCTACAAACCCGTACGTCTAAAATGCATGAGCTGCACTCAGTTTAGAGTAAACAGTGAATAGTGGCCCCAATCCCCCAGCGTTGTTGCAATGATAGCTTGACAGGTTAGACTCTGAGTGTAATGAACAATATGGTTTCAAATTTAATTTAGCAAACTTTCATATGTAACGAATTTGCCCTATTATTGGAGACCCCTTTCTGAACACTATGTAATTGCACAGAATTATTAACCTAAATATTATTTAATTTCAAATGTTTAAACAAGATACACAGTCAATCCTTGGAGTTAATGTGCCAATGATCGCTTCATATAACATCGAGAGGGGGAAAAAAAAGAAGACTTGATGCAATTCACAACACTGTAAATAGTCGAACATCTAACTTTTAGATTTAATCTGCGATCAGCAAGATCAAATGTACTTAGAAAGGTACATGGCTTTGTAACTAAAGTTTGTATGATAATTTGAGGTTATCAGTACTGGAGCAAAGGAAACACTAGCTCAACATTTACCTATAACATAACGATATGATGTTCACGAAGAGAATTTTAAATTAGTTACTCAAAAGAGAGTTGGGAGGGAAAGATAGATCAGCCATGATTGAATTGCGGAGTAGACTCGATGGGCTGAATGGCCTAGCAGTATTTCTATGAATTATAAAAAGTTTGAAACTTATTTTTGTTACAAATACTATTGATAAACTTTAACACTCACCTTGGAATACATTAAAATACGCATTTACAAGGAAAATAAATTAAATAGAGTAAACATTAAATACTAGAAAAAAAATTAAAAGCAGAATGCACCTCATTTTAAAAATACAACATGGAAATAGGCCCTTCGGCTCACCAAATCCAAGCTGACCATCAGTCGCCCGTTCATGCTAGTTCTACGTTATCCCACTTTCTCATCCACTCCCTACACACCAGGGTCACAATTTACAGAGGCCAATTAACCTACAAAACTGTACGTCTTTGGGGTGTGGGAGGAGTAAGGAGCATCTGGAGAAAACCCACGCAGTCACAGGGAGAACGTGCAAACTCCGTGCAGACAGCACCAGAGGCCAGGATCGAACCCTGATCAGGTCTCTGGCTCTGAGACAACAACAGCTCTACCACTGCACCACTGTGCTGGCCGATCAAATGTTATTCAAAATAATAACAAGCTATTTTTCCCTCTTCACACTCCTCTGATATATTCTACATATTTTAAGAAGTATCCTTACTTTTAATAACATTCGACTTTGTTAATAAAAACAGCTGGAGGTCAGGCAGCATCTGTGGAGGGAATGGACAGATGACGTTTCAGACGGGGGCGGGACAAAGTGATAGGTGGATACAAGTGAGCGGGATGATTGGCAGATGGGTGGAGTAAAAGATAAAGGCTGGAGGTGAAAAGGAGACAAAAGGGTGTAAGATGAGGAAAGTTACTTGGTAGTGTTTGGTGAACATTGCAAATAACGCATCTCATTTCCTTTCCTGGTCGTTCCCTGTTCTCCCCTCTCCTGTCGATAGAGGCTTGAAAACACGCAACGCCAGACTCAGGAACAGCTTCTTCTCTGCTGTTATCAGACGAATGAATGGTCTTCCCATTAGTTAAGGTATAGTCCTGAACTTCCAACTTACCGCACTACGGACCTTGTACATGTTTGGAACTAACGCTATAATCTACATGACACGATCTGACTGGATAGCAGACAAACAAAGCTTTTCACTGCATATTAATACGTGACAATAATAAACTGGTGGATTGAACCCAATTTCCATTGGCACATTCTGACAACCAAGTAGCAAATCTTTTAAAAATGCAACTTTTCTTTAAGCAGTTTAGACTTTGGAGATTAAGCATGGAATTGTGTCCTTGGTCCATGCCGACCAGTGATCACCCTGTATACTACCACTATCCTACACACTAGGGGGCAATTTACAGAAGCCAGTTTGATCCCGACCACGGGTGCTGTCTGTACGGAGTTTATACATCCACCCCGCGACCGTGTGCATTTTCTCCAGGTGCTCCCGTTTCCTCCCACTCTCAGAGGCGAAGGCCCTGTTTCCGTGCTGTATCTCTGAACTAAAGTAAACTGCACTACATTAATCTACAAACCTTCGAGTCATTGGAGTGTGGGAGTAAACCAGAGCACCCGGAGGAAACCCACGTGGTCACAAGAAGAACATGCAAACTACATACAGACAGCACCGGTAGTCAGGATCGTACGCGGGTATCTACCCGCTGCACCAGACCTTACAAAAATACAAACAAGATTGATCCTGATCAGTTGCCTGAACTGAATTCATTATTTTATGCTAAGCAAGAGTCCAAAAAGATTCTTGCAAGACCTCACAAAGTAATATCTGAGAGTTTTCATTCTAATCAAAATGAAATAATCTCTTATTTTCCCCCACACAGAAAATACCTGGCTCCAAACCGGTGGGCACTGACAAGTTGGGCCGAAGGGCCTGTTTCCACACTGTATGACTATGACTAGAAATTTACAGCACTCAAATTTTAAATCTAATTTAATATGGTGTGCATTAAAGGATAGAACACTGAATTATTATCATGTTTTCCATGATTGTGCGTTAGTATGCAGAGGCAAAATACAACTAAATTGGCTCATGGATAGTCAAAGCATAGAGCAATGGGTTCATCTGATAATAACATAACACAATGCTCTGCTGATTGGCGATACAAGCAATCATGAATTTCATACAAATGTACTTTATTCTATGTTTTAAATTATAAAGATAACATGGGTTCTCTGAACCCTACTGCATTGTTCTGGTTGCGATTAAAATGGCACATGCAAAAGAATCAATGGATTATTACGTGACAGTACAGGTCCACCACCGATTTTCCGGCACCCTTGGTTCCTGAGCCGTTTTGGATTATCTGTTTTGCCGGACATGAGGTCACGGCCTCTGAGAGGGGTCCAACAGTGCTGGAACAGTCCACCTAGACCACCGAGGAGCCGTGATACCAGCCGGGAATGTCGGCCTCACCCGGCCAAGGCACCACAATTGCGGAAGGACTTCCACGGGATGATTTCAAGTGCGCTCTTGTAATTTTGTCCGGATTAAAGGAGGTGCTGGAAAATCAGTGGTGGACCTGTACAACAAGATTCACCATGTCATTGCCTGGGATTGAGTTTTTGGGAGAAGTTTGATAAACTGAGACTTTTTTCTACAGAGCATCAGAGACAGAGGGGAGTCCTTAGAGTCAGAGTCATACAACACAGAAACTGACCCTTGCCGACCAAAATGTGCCATCTACACTAATCCCACCTAAATCCCTCTAAATCTTTGTTATCCATGTACCTGGCCAAGTCTCTTTTAAATGCTGTTATTGTATCTGCCTCAACTACCTCCTTACAACTTTATTGAGGTGTATAAGATCGTGAGGGTCATAGATAACGTAAAAACTCAGTCTTTTTCTCCCAGGGTAGAGGATTCTAAAACTAGAGGACACAGGCTCAAGGTGAAACTGGAGAGCTTTAAGAGGGACCTCAGAGGCAACCTTTTCATTCGGAGGGTAGTCCGTATCTGGAACAAGCTGCCAGAGAAAGCAATAGAAGCGGATACAATTATGATTTTTAAAAGACATTTGGATTGATATGCGGATAGGAAGGGTTTAGAGCGATATGGGCCAAATGCAGGCAAATAGGACTTGCCTAGTGTGCTAACCTGGGCAGCATGGACAAGATGGGCTGAAGGGCGTGTGTCTGTGCTGTACAGCTCCACGACTCCAAGAGATGGCAGTCATATGTCCTGACAGAATAGCCTCAGAATAAAAGGACGCACATTTAGAAACTAGATGAGGAAGAATTTCTTAAACCAGAGGATGGCAAATCTGTGGAATTTATTGCAATGGACGGCTATGGAGGTCAAGACATTGGGTAAGGTGGAGATTGACAGATTTGTGATTAGGAAAAGTGTCAGAGGTTATGGGGATAAGAAGAGAATGGGATTGAGAGGGAATGATAGATCAGCCATGACTGAATGGCGGAGCATACTCGATGGGCTGAATGGCCTAATTCTGCTCCTATGATTTATGAACATTTAGAAATACTTTTCAGAAAAGGTATTTTCTGATTATCGGGCGGCATGGTGGCACAGCGGTAGAGTTGCTGCCGCCTTACAGCGCCAGAGACCGAGGTTCGATACTGACTACAGGTGATGTCTGTAAGGAGATTGTAAGTCTCCCTGTGACCTGAGTGGGTTTTCTCCGAGAGCTTTGTTTTTATCCTCCCACACTCCAAAGACATTTGTAGGCCAATTGGCTTTGCTAAAATTGTAAATTGTCCCTAGTGTGCAGGGATCGCTGGATGGGGCAGACTCGGTGGGCCGGAGGGCCTGTTTTCACGCTGTATCTCCAAACTAAACTAACAGCGACAACTGTATTTAGATTAAAACGCATTACGCACAGGGTTGAAAAAAACATTCTGCATTGCGAGAGGGCCGAGGTTTAGAAGTAAGACGACTGCATCCTGCAACACAGCCTATATTGTGGACAGCTACAGAATTATGAGGCAGTCGCAGGGTGGATATCAAGGTTCTTGGCCAGAGTATAAAACCACAACAGAAATGAGTATCGAGAGAAGGCCGGGAGAAAATGAAAGCAAGCACCAGATTAAATCAACAATAAAAAGCAGAGCAGAAGCCGAGAGAATAAACGGAAAAGGGAATTTATATTAAAAAAAGGTATTCCAAGGTTGAGTTCATTAGATCTGCCAAACCGTTCGGGGAAGAATTAAACCAACAATTGGTGACCTTGGCGAGAACGTACAGAGCACAAACATCGTCAAATAAACCACTGGTATGGATTTATCAATGTGGAATATGCAAGAGTTTGCAGCATGTACTACATCAAGCGCACCTAGTGAATTTTATGCTTGCTTTTTTAAAATAAACTTTCTAACGCTGCTGTCCTTGGCCGTCCTGGGTTTTAGTGTCGAATGTCAACGGAGGCCAATATCAAAGAGAAAATATAAGCTGCTATTTTTACAAAACTCTCTGCTATCTGTGGCATTTAGCTGAAAAAATAAAAATACAAATGCCACTCAAATTTAATGCACATCATTCCAAAAGATCTTTGGACTGAAATGCACTTCAGTGTTTAATAGCAAGAATGTAACATTAGTTGGATTGCTAGCTACTATTTTTTGGGGGTTCGTCCCCTTTAAGTTTAAATTGTGCTTTAGTTTTCTTTCTCAAATCTCACATACAAACACTGAAGCAAACCAGTTGGAGGGCACTAAACTTTGCTACCATTGCTCTGTAATCGCAGACTGAAATGCTTGTAAGAATAATTCATGAGACGTGTGATTTAATTTCTTTCTATATCCCTCAAGAAACATTTCAGCTCCATCTCAAATTTTTGCATTGAACCAATGATCAGAATCTAGGCAATAATGTGTTGCAGTTAAATATTCCTTTCCGTGCCTCATTTAGTCAATCGTGGAACACTTGCCTAAGATTTTAATATGGCTATTCATTCCAGCGTGTTAAATTTCTATTGGAAAGAACTGCAGATGCTGGTTTAAATCGAAGGTAGACACAAAATGCTGGAGCAACTCAGTCTGAAGAAGGACCCGAAACGTCACCCATTCCTTCTCTCCAGAGATGCTGCCTGACCCGCTGAGTTACTCTAGCATTTTGTGTCTATCTTCGTGGTAAAATTCTAGCTGTTAAAAATTTACAAATAAAATCAGGATTCAAAGTACAAAGCTTGCAGAAGACATGTAAACCAGTATTTTTTATTCTCGTTTCAAAGTAAGTTGAGCAATTGTTTCCATATTTACTTTGAATTTCAATGTTAAATAATTTTAAAATATCATTAACCATTTTTCCAAACTATTCTGATAATGTAAAAGTTTGCAATGCTATTCTAGTCTCTGATTAAATAGACAACGTTCTTTATTTCCCGATAACAATTTTAGGACGCTGTCTCAAAAATGTATAATTAATCGCATCTGATAGATACTGTGGACGGCTCGATTATAATCATGTGTAGTCTTTCCACTGACTGGTTAGCATGCAACAAAAGTTTTTCACTGTACCTCGGTACACATGATAATAAACTAAACTTAAACATAATTTTACGCAGATGTGACCTTTACTTAACCAAATAACAAATATAGATAAATCAAATCTAGGATGCAGGAACCAAACATTATATTTCGGGTAAAATGAACTCCAGTGCTCATGGCAATCCTTTCTCCTTATTGTGAAAATGTAAAGATTTCTGCCAAGCAGCATAAATCAGCAGCAAAAATGTTTATGACACCAGTAACAAGACTATTTCATCCAAGAATGAATGGTTCTACTTCCAGGAACTAATGAAACTGCCGCCATATCACAATCTCATTGCACTTTCACGGCAAAAACAAAAAGAGGCCAATCATGAAATTCTAGCACAAACAGCAAGCCCGGCATTTTGCCGGACAGAATTGGGGCCTGTGCTTCCAAAGCAAAATAGCAATGCGGAGCGACTACTGGAGACTGGATGCGATTAATAGTATTGCTTACAGCACACAAGAGGGGTTTTCTCCTAACCCTAAAGCCACAACGGTGAAGAAGAAAGCAGATGGGTCACATTGCGACCTATGCACGTGAATGAATGACAAGTCATAACAGACCCAAATAACCAATTATTCCTTAGCTTCCGCAAACAAAATTTTCTTTAAAATCTTGCAGAGTGTTTAAAAAGCGGGCAACTCATGCATGAGCGTATACACAGGTCACGTTTCAGACAATCATAAGAAGACAGTTAAGCGAAGGGGATCAAGCAGCTGTATCTGTGGACACCACGGATGTGAACAGTAGCTCCTGAAATAGTGCGAGGAACCAAATTATTTCAGGCCTGCAATGGTAAAATATAGACCAAATATCTTCTATCTACCATCACTATCCAAAAATACTTTGCGTGGAAAATGCACCGAGTAACCAATAATTGCACCACTAATACACAATCCAACCACACCTAACACAAGCAACCACAACAGTAAAATTTAGCTAACAAGGGCAGATTGGCAACATCTTCACTTGTGTGCCTCATTTACAGCCACGCAAACAATATATAATGATTAAGGTCCATAAATAAAAACATATGAAAGAATATATATTTTTAAAACATTTCTTCAAAATTCACAGCCTAGCCTTTCATACCACAGATATTGCTCTTTATGAATAGTTAATTTGTGTTTTCTTTAGTTTTAATCTTGTCATCCCCGATTAGGAATATAATTCATTTGGAATTTTACTGTATACACAGCAAATAAATATTATGCAAATCATAAAAGCACTCATTTAGCAAACATAAATTAATATTACAAGCCAACACATCCAAAACAGCAAATGTTATTAAACTTAAACACACACACCAAAGGGAAGGAAATATAGTTACCAATTAGTGATTTTTAAGCTACTTTCTATATCTTAAAACACTTTCAATATAAAAATTACACACATCCCCTCATACATTAGACATAAAATAAATTAGTGTTAAAATAATTGAAATTCAAAAAGAAAACTGAGCTTATAAAGCAGATAATGAAATTAATGTGATATATGATTTTTGAGTCAATTGTTGCAGAGAATAACAGCTAAAATGCACTTTATACAGCTATTAAAGATATGACCCTTTGCATCCCTTCTTTTGTGGTGCACTTTTTACATCGGCAAGGCCATTAATCAAATGGCAGGTTCAAATTGATGCATTTTATATAGACAGCCCTGACCACACACTTTAATTGCCTGATATTAAATAGTAATTAAGTTTCCAAGCTTTAAAGTTTAATTAAAAAATTAAGTGGATGTTACAGCCGTTTATTGGTTTGAAGAAGTCTTTAGCAATCACAGTACTCTTCGTCTGAATGGTGAAGCTGCAATTTGTTATTGACAGTCACTCAAATATGGAGTCATCACACAAGCCTGCCATGGACAAAGGTGAACGAGGCAACTAATGAACGCTATGACCAAGAACAGCGTTGACAATCTGAAGGCAAACGGTAATAAAAGTTAGTAAAAATGCAGTGGTGATTAGGACACACCTTGACAAACTATCTCCAGCAAGCAGTACTGTTGACAATCATTTTACACTACAAGCAACAGATGCAACCTGGCAGAGAAATTATAATTTCACTATTAGAACAAAAACATCTCTTTAAAATAAAAATCACAAAATTGCTCAACTCTGTAGTTAAATTAAACAAATACATTTGACTAGAAAGTGCACGTTCGTTAGGACCCAAGTATGAATCATTCCATTGAAATGTTGTACAGCACTGCCTGTGAAATTATTCATGACTAAAACAGTATCTCACTTTTTTTAATATTTCATTTAAAATCTAAATGATATTCTGTCAAAGTATTAAACGTATAATCCCATGGGTACATTTCCTCGATATTAATGCTCATATTAACCCTAGTTTATTTTCTATATTTCTATTCATACAATATTTCCAATACAGAATTTATGATTCTGTTTTGCAATTTTAGCAGACACTTTCATTCAATCACTCCTTATTTAGCACATCCGTTTAATCACTTTGTATTAAGATTAAACTAACAAACATAAAAAACGATTTTTTTAAAAACAGGCAACACGCTGACCAAGCGAACGACAATCAGACCGACCTGGGTGGTACTGGTTTTGATCCCAGTCCGTGCCACAGTACAGAGTTTGCCACACTTCTCCATGAGGTCGGGAGGAAGAACAGAAACACTCAGGATTCATTTTTTTTAATCCAATGAATCCTGTTGAGAACGAGTGTGCACATATAGACATCAACAGCCGACTAACGTTTATGGTCTTGACTTGCGTGTAGACAAAAGCCACCTTAAAAGTATCAGTGGGCAATTAAGCTCCATGCATAGAGAGACTCTCCAATAAGTCCAAGTGTTTATAAAATGGGGGGAGGGACAGGGGGAGAAATGGAGAAGATTATAAAGACCAAAGATTAACGCGAGTTCATCCTTGAACCAATTGCAGCAGAACCCCGCTCCGTATAACAACTGCGGTAGAATCATTAAAACATAAGCTACCAAAATGTTTTATTCTTGAAAAAGAATTTGCAATGCAGAACAACTTCCAATGAAGGAATACAAGGCTGGATTTGGTGAAGATGGTAGTAATTTTGCTAAACAGTGCTAGAGGAAATATATTACTGCCAATATTTTCATTAAGCACTTGTGAATATGCCCGATTGCTGTGCTAAACGACAAGAATTATACAAAACAAATGCTTGTACAGTCTCAGCTGGTTGGTTTAGAGTCAAATTTTAGTCAGGACTAATGCACTCCAGAAGGCAAAGAATTGTAATTGTGTTTTTCAGTTTCATATTGCAGCAAAGTTAAAAAATCAATACCGTTTGTCTAGCCTGCAGTAAAAATGGAATCTCTTATTGAGTAATTAAACTCCCATTATTGTCATGGACAGCAAAACAATGAATTTTAAAAGGGAACAAATTTTTATAATGAAATACTGGAGTGACAAATATGTTTCTAGAAATAGGCAGACAATAAAATGCCTAAATGCTTTTGGTATCGAACAAGGCAAAGAACTGGAAGGAAAAATACACACACACACACACACACTCTCTCTCACACACACACACAATCAGGCAATAACAGCGTAACCTTGAACTAAAATCATTTCGGCTGGAAATATAATATAGTGACCAATATTTGAACATACTTTGAACTTTATCAGTGGCTCACTGTCAGTATTTAAAAGTTTAAAAAAAAATCCACCCAGCAGTGTAATTAATTTAAAAAGGTAGAAATTTGCTGGATTGATTATTTGCACTATGTGAATTCAAATTTGTTGATAGGGTGTAAATTGTGAATTAGCAGTTGGCACATTTAAGAACGTGACTATTGCGGGTTATGGTCTATTTTGTGATTCTTTTATGCACATTTGTTTCCAAAGTTAGCTTTGCATGCTGGCCGAGTAAGTAGTGAGCCTGTACTGAATCTGCATTTGGCCATTGCAATGAATCATTGATTTACTAATACACTGGTCAGCAAGAATGCTTTTGGCTCGTAGACTTAATAAGCAGCTATTTCTAACGCAAAGTCTCAGACTGGAGTTTGAAGCTGATTACGCGGAGCTCTTTCCGACATTCCCCAAATCCTTATGGCAGTTTACCAACATTTTCATTGCTTCGTATTTCTTTCTTTCTTTCTTTCTTGATACTGACCAGGGAACCAATAAGCTCCCAGGTACCAAGCATCCTGCAGTCAATGCCTGGAACTCTGCCAACTACAAAGCTATAGGATGCTACAGAATCTTGCTGTAAAAACATTCAAAGGGCAGCAGAAAAAAAAAAGAGAAATGTGCAGGATGATAAAAAAAAGTTGGGAGATGAAAAACTAAAATCAGGAACTCGAAAAATGTTATTTTTAGTTTTTTCCCCCCATTATTATGAAAAATAGTCAGATTTCTATTTTCTGCTCAGAATTTACCATGAAAAAAAAATTGTTATACGGTTAGCCCTCAGCTACATAACCTGCTCGATTAACATGTAAACAGTGTAATAAAGACATCACGTTTTAGGCAATAGTCTTCCTGTATCACTGGGGATATGATAATTACTGGTGTAAATCTATGGATACTCATGAATTCTCTACAAGTCCAGATTAAAAGTATTAACATTAAATCTCCTTCCCCCTCCACCCTCCACCTCTTTAGGGACTCCCCTGTCCAATTCCCAATTTCCACATAAACAATCCAATCACCGCTTGCTACCAGCAATTGATCTGCTTTTTTTTTACACAATGCAAAGCCAACACCAAGCAACATCCAAGATTTCGGTTTCTAAATGCATTAGATTAAGACGAGAGTCATACGGCGTGGAAACAGGCCCTTTGGCCCAACTTGCCCAGACTGACCAACATGTCCCATCTACACTAGTCCCACCTGCCTGCGTTTGCCCCATATCCCCCTAAACCGGTCCTATCCATGTACCTGTCCAAATGTATCTCAAACGTTGTGATACTACGTGCCTCAACTACCTCTTTGGGCAGCTCGTTCCTTACACCCACCACCTTATGTGTAACTACTGTTACTGTTAATTGTTGGGAAAAGAGACAGGCTCTCCACTCCATTCTATCTGCAAAAGGAGTAAATATTTCATCGGGGGGGGGGGGGGGGAAGAATACTTTGAGGGAATCCCACACCGAAGGCTTCAAACAGAATCAGAGAGCAAGCAAAGGCAGGAGAGAATACTGCGTTGGTGCAGAAAACTTTGTTTTTTCGCCTGGGCTTTAATTTGTTTCTGCTCCATGCTGCCAGTCAGAACACAAAAAAAATTGCCCAAGCAGACAATCTAGGCAGCTGAATGTTGATCGTGTCAGGGAAGTGTGTCGAGGATTTGTGGCTCTTCCCCTGTGCAAGAGTGCAAACACTTCCCTTCAGGGATGCCACAGACAGCTGCCTTTACTTCATAACGTTGCCCATACCAGGATCCACACAACTAAAAATTGTCAGCACTCACAGAAATAACACAAAGAAAAAAAACATATCCAGCTGCGGAAAGGTTGAATATCATGCATATTAGAAATGGGATTTGTTATATCTGCATGGTGCTACCTCCCTTGGGTCTCCTCTTTCTAATCTAAAGCACAAACACAACACTTAGCATATTTGCTTACAGATGACAGGCTGAGCTTGATGGCATTTTACTCCAGCAATCTTATTTACAGATACTGTACTATGCATCACGTTTAAACCAGACTTACTGTACATTGCACACTTGCTGAACCAGCCATTATTTTCACTGCCCAAGCAAAAGCACATTTATTTATATTATTTAAATCAGTGTCTCACTAAGTTTAAAAAAATATTTGAAGATGCAGCGGTGATTACCAAAAAATCATGCAATTTGTTTACATTTTGCATAAAGCTTTTTTACACACACAAAGATAAATAATCTGACCTTAAAGCCCCAACATTTTGCCCATTTTTAAACGACTTGAGCAATTAGCAACTGTCCCCTACTCACGCCGATCTCTGAAATGTTTTTTTATTCCTCCGTTAGGTATATTCCGTTTGATTAAACAAACGCACCCCACGCAAGACAGGTTTCTTTTAGAAGTCGCTGCTGTGCCTCTGTGGACGGGGAAGCAGATTGTTCACAGCAGGGCAATTGTCTCGCCTGGAAAATATTTCAGTGAAGGTCCCACCGCGTACTTGTCCTCATGCTTGTAACGCCGGCGTTTGCATGGGAATAGGGGGACAGAGAGGCTAGGATCTGGGGGAGGAAGGGGACAACAGATTGTGTAGGCGTGGGTTGCCAACAATATATAGAAGTACACTTCAGAGCAGGACTTCAATTCACTGAAGACAGACACAAAATGCTGGAGTAACTCGTTGACCGGCTCGGGGAGAGGAAATTGCGTGGCCGGGGACAACTCACAAGTTTTGCCTGTGATTCCTACAGAGACCGGCCACATCTACATTCACCGGTAGCCCTATTGATTAGAACCAATTACAGATTCTCTGTAAACGTCTCATTAACTGCAAACTGAGCGTTTAAAAAAAAAAAAATCAGCTCTCCTCCAAATATCCACCAGCGGACTTTATTGCTACCTTCGATTTCTGACTTGGGAACTACTTTAACAGGCGGGACGTATTTTATTTCCCCTGACCACCCCGGGTTTGTTATGACCTGTGGTACACATCTGCACTAGAGGCTTGCAATTAAATGGCATCCAAAATTCACACACAATCCTCGCCAAACAAGCAGTCATCCAGTCTCAGAGGGTCTCGTAAAGTATAATTGATTAATGTCTCCAAGTTTGGGTGCCAATAGATTTTGTTGTTGTTGTTGAAAACAAATGGTGTACAGGGTATTAAAACCAACCCTAAACCACACGACTGACAATCGCACTCGCTGGCCCGAAAGCCCGTGAATTGTTTCTCCCCCCCCTGGACTGGTCGCTGTGAAATCTGCACTAATTAAAACCAATCGCAAAGGTGGGGGAGGAAAAAAAAGATCACATTCCCGTCAAATGCCAGGTCTCATCACTAGTACTGGCCCCGATTTAAAATTTATAAAGCCGATCGCCTCTGCACTGTACCCAAAGCGCACCGCCACTAAATCCGCTATGAATATATATTACAACGTTAAGGTGAAATCCGGAGCGCTCCAAATTATGAATGGCCCTATATTAAACGTGCAAGGAGGGAGAGAGAGAGAGAGAGAGAGAGAGAGAGAGAGAGAAAATAAGCCCCCGCTGCTCCCAGAGTCTTGTGTCTTTTTTTGCAAATGACAAAATCACAACAGCAACACCAAAACATCACATACCGTAAACATTCGCGCTACCTGATCATTTCGTGCACCACGGATTCCAACGGTTGGATTTTTCATGAACCACTTTTTCTCTCCCCCCCCCCCCCCTTTCTTGACTATCAAATTTCACTGCCGAAAACGTGGAGCCCATGACCAGGTATTCATTTAACCTACATGCATATAATTAGGGTGCAGGGAGGAGAGAGAGGGAAGGGCAACAACAAAAAGAGGGGGCTAGGGGAGAGAGAGAGAGAGCAGAGGAGTCAGAGGAGGAAAGGGAGCAGAGGAGTCAGAGGGAAAGGGAGAGAGAGCGCTCTCACACACAACACACACATAACATAAAATACAACCACATGATCCTGGAATCCAAATCACTGTCAATTTCACTCACTTCCATGGAAACTAACAAGAACCTCCGGGGAAGGGGAGAAATGGGATCAACCTCTTGTATATACCGTGAGATTACACATGCCCCCCTCTTCCTGCCCCCTCCCCCACCCCACTACCCCCCCCCCCCCCTCTCTCTCTTCTCCTTACCCCCTCTACTCCTCTCCTTACCCCCCTCTACCCCCTCTCCTTACCCCCCCCCCCCCCACCCTAACACGCCCTCAGATGATGTTTGTGTATCTTCTCAACCCCCAAACGTCACAGAGAAGCTGACATTTGGGGTCCACCCCCTCCCCTCAATTATTGACTTTGAAATCAAAAATTGAAATAACCCCCCCCCCCCCTCTACAGGCTTCGATTAGACTTTCATTTGAAGTTATTCCTCTCTTTCTCTCCCCCCCCCCCCCCCCCCCACACAGCAATTCTGACACACTGACAGTGGGGTGGGGGAGTGAGGGAGCGAGGGTGGGGGGGGAGGGATTGGGAGGGATGGGGGGGGGGGAGGGGGAGGAGGGGGGAGGGAGGGGGAAGAGAGGGGGAGAGAGAGTGGGGAGGGGGAGAGAGAGGAGAGGAGGAGGGAGAGAGGGATGGAGAGGGGGGAGGGGAGGGAGGGTGAGAGAGAGAGGGGGGGGAGAGGGGGAGGGAGGGGAGGGAGGGAGGGAGGGAGGGGGAGAGGGGAGAGAGAGGGAGGGAGGGGGGAGAGGGGAGGGGGGGAGGGGGGGGAGGGGGAGGGGAGGGGGAGTGAAATAGGGGGGAGAGCGGGAGGGATGGAAGGAAGAAGGGGAGAGGAGGGGGGGAGGGGGAGAGAGATGGATGGATGGAGGGGGAGGGGAGAAAGAGGAGAGAGAGAGAGGGAGGGAGGGAGGAGGAGAGAGAGAGAGAGAGAGAGAGATGGGGATTGAGAGAGAAAACTCTCCACCTCAAATTCTCACCAGGGCTTCTTACTTCAAATGCAAACTCGCGGGCTCCCTTTGTGTTGCGGGAGTCTCGGCTGCGGATCAGCGATGAACCATTGAAGATAAACAGTGGACAGAGACAGAGGGAGGGGGGAGAAGTCAGGCGCGGTTTCCCTGCCCTCTCCCCGCACACAAGCCCTCTGTGTGTGTGTGTGTGTGTCTCTGGGTGCAGGGGTCGGAGAGCAGTGATCTGCATGTGGACGAGGGGGTGGGGGGTTAAAGTCTTACCTGGAGCTGTAGAGAGGAGGAGGGCGGCGGCGCCGGGACGGGGACGGGGGCGGCTCGGGGTCCCGCTCTGCACCGCTCGACAGGAGGCAGGGAGCGCGGCCGCTCCGCGTTCATTCCAAGTTTGCAAAGGCGAGCGCCAGCGGCCCTGCCATGTTGCAACCCCCAACCCAAAGCACAGCGGCCAGCACACGCATGCGTCACGCTACAGAGGCAAATTCAAACTGCAACACATTCCCAGCAATTATTGTGCAGGATGCTGCCCGGGCTGGAGGGAGAGCTGTACACACTCTTTCACACACTCATATACACACTCTCACATACACACTCACACACACAGACACTCACATACACACTCTCACACGCACACAGACTCATACACACACACACTCACATACACACTCTCACACGCACACACACTCACACACAGACTCATATTCACACGCACACTCATACACACACTCACACGCACACAAACTCATATACACACTCACACACAGACAGACTCATACACACACTCTCACACAGACGTATATACGCAGTCTCACACACACAGACTCATATACACACTCACACACAGAGAGAATCATATACACACTCTCACATGCACACAGACTCACATACACAATCTCTCACACACACAGACACATATACACACTCTCACATACACACCCACTGAGACTCATATACACACTCACACACACACTCTCACATGCACACACAGACTCATATACACACACTAATATACACACGCTCACACACACAGATTCATATACACACACACTAATATCCACACACACACACACACACACTCATGTACACACTCACACACACACTCATATACACACTCTCACACACACACACACACACAGACTCGTATACACACACAGACTCAAATACACTCTCACACACACAGACATACACAGACTCATATACACACACTCAAATACACACACACAGACTCATACACACTCACACACAGTCTCAAATACACACTCACACACACACACACTCATATACGCACTCTCACACACTCGCATACACACTGACATACACACACAGACTCATATACACACTCTCACACACACAGAGTCATATACACACAGACTCAAATACACACATATACATAGACATACACACTCTCACAGTCTCAAATACACACTCACACACACACACATATACACACTCACACACACTCTCACAAACACACTCTCACACACACTCACATACACACTCTCACACACACTCATACACACTATCATACACACACTCATATACACACTCTCATATACACACGCTCTCACATACGCACTCTCACACACACTCTCACATACACACTCTCACACACACTCTAACATACACACTCACACACACAGACTCATATACATACTCTTACACACACATACTCATGTACACACTCTCACACACTCTCACGCACACTCTCACTTACAAACTCTCACATGTACACTCACAGACACTCAGATACACAATCACATACACACACTCACAAACACACTCACACGCACACAGACTCATATACACACTCTCACAAACACAAACTCATACACACTCTCACACAGACATATACACACTCACACACACACAGACTCATATACACACTCACACACACATACTCATATACACACTCTCTCACACACACACTCATATACACACTCTCACACACAGACAGACGCATATACACAATCTCTCACACACAGACTCATATACACTCTCACACACATAGACTCATATACACACTCCCACACACAGACAGACATATACACATACTCATATACACACTCTCACATACACACTCATGCACACACACAGACTCATATACACACTCTCACACACATAGACTCATATCCACACTCCCACACACAGACAGACATATACACACACTCATATACACACTCTCACATACACACTCACACACACACAGACTCCTATACACACTCACACTGACTCAAATACACACACATACACACTCTCACACACAGACTCAAATACACACACACACACACACTCATATACACACTCACACACACTCTCACATACACACTCTCACACACACTCTCACACACACTCACACACACACTCTCACACACACTCTCACACACACACACACAGGCTCATATATACACTCTCACACACTCTCACACATACTCTCCACACACACAGGCTCATATATACACTCTCACACACACAGACTCCGATACAAACTCTCACATACACTCATATACACACTCTCACGCACACAGTCATATACACACTCACACACACTCTTACATACACACTCACACACACATTCACATACACACTCTCACACACACTCAGACAAACACACTCACACACTCTCACACATACTCTCACACACATTCTCACATACACTCACACATACACACGCACACACTCGCACCCACTCTGACACACTCTCACACACACTCTCACACTATCACACACACTCTCACACACACTCTCTCACATACACACTCAGATGCACTCCCACACATACACTCTCACATACACACTCACATACCCACTCACAGATACACACACTCACATACACACTCACACACACTCACACACACATTCACATACACACTCTCACACACACTCAGACAAACACACTCACACACTCTCACACATACTCTCACACACATTCTCACATACACTCACACATACACACTCACACACACACACACACTCACACACCCACACTCACACACACACTCTCACACACACTCTGACACACTCTCACACACACTCTGACACTATCACACACACTCTCACACACACACTCTCACATACACACTCAGATGCACTCCCACATACACACTCTCACATACACTCTCACATACACTCACATACACCGACTCATATACACACTTACACACAGACTCCTATACACACACACAGACATACACACTCTCACACACTCATATACACACACACACACACTCATACACACTCTCACACACAGACTCATATACACACTCTCACATACACATTCATACACACGCAGACTCATATGCATACTCACACACAAATATACACACTCACACACACATGCATATGCACACTCACACACACAGACACACTCTCTTACACACACACACACACACACACACACACACACACACACACACACACACACACACACACACACACACACACTCTCTCACACAGACTTACATACACTCTCTCACAGACTCATTCACACACAAAGATACACAGACAGCCACATACGCATAGAGACACATACACACCCACACTCACATATACACAAACACACTCACACATACACGCACAGATATGGACTCACGTATGCACAGGCACTCTTTCATACAACCCCCACACTCTCACATGCAGACACACACACACTCACACCTACACACATATACACACAGATATGCACTCACACACACACACACACACACCCTCTCTGGCATTCTCACCCCCCCCCCCCCCTCCCCCTCCCCCCCCCACTCTCTCATACATACAAATACACACACCTCTCTACAATCTCCTCTCATCCACCTGTGCTCCAAGGAAGAGAGTCCTAGTCTGCTCAACCTCTACCTATAGCTCAGGCCCTCGAGTCTTGGCAACATCCTCGTAAATCTTTTCTGCACCATTTCCAGCTTGACAACATCTTTCCTGTAGTATGGTGCCCAGAAATGAACACAATACTCTAAATGCAGCCTCACCACTGTCCTATATAGCTGCAACATGACCTCCCAAATTCCATACTCAATACTCTCACTGATGAAGGCCAATGTGCCCAAAGCCTTTTTAATGACAGGGTTTCGGCCCGAAACATTACCTATCTCCTTCGCTCCATAGATGCTGCTGCACCCGCTGAGTTTCTCCAGCATTTCTGTGTACCTTTGCCTTTTTAACTACCCTGTCTATTGTGATGCAGCTTTCAACGAACCATGTACCTGCACTCCTAGATCCCTCTGCTCTGCAACACTGCCCGGGTGAGTAGGTTCTGCCCATGTTAGTGCACCCAAAATGCAACACCTCACATTTCTCTGTATTATATTCCATCAACCATTCCTCAGCCCACCTGCCCTAAAGAGATATAGGAAAGGAAAGGCTAAAGTATTCTGGTCATGTTCTGATATTAAAATGTCATTAAGATGGAGAAAGTGCAGAGAAGATTCACGAGGACGTTGCCAGGACTCGAGGGTCTGAGCTATAGGGAGAGATTGAGCAGGCAAGGACTTCATTCCTCGGAGTGCAGGAGGCTGGGGGCTGAAGAGTGATCTTATAGAGGTGTATAGTCCCGAGGGGAATTGATAGGGTGATGGAGTAGATGGATCGCTCTCTAGTTGGTGATAGTTGGTTCAGTTGCCTGATAACCGGTGGGAAAAAACTGTCCCTGAATCTGGAGGTAGTTCTATGTTATCCCACTTTCTCATCCACTCCCTACACACGAGAGGCAATTTACAGAGGGCCAATTAACCTACAAACCCGCACATCTTTGGGATGTGGGAGGAAACCGTAGCACCCGGAGGAAACCCACGTGGTCACAGGCAGAACATGCAAACTCCACACACAGACAGCATCCGAGGTCGGGTTCGAACCTGGATCTCTGGTGCCATGCGTGCAACCGTTGAATTTTGCTTTCTATTCTTCATGTCCTGATCTGTTTTGTGTTCTTGTTCTTACTTTCTATTACATTTTTATTAATTCTCTGAAATTCCTCTGCCTCCAAAAATATCTCCATTCATGATCTCAGAATTAAAAAAAGTGGCGTGTGATTAGTTGTCATTCTCAATGAAGCTATCCTTCTTCCCAACTAATCAGATGATACTTCATTAAACTCTGACCTGGATATGTCAGAAGAGTAGCGGATGAAACATTCCATGTAAAATTATGAGAATCTACAGGCGATAATTGTTGGATGAGGTAACTTGATATGAAACTAAGCCTGCCAAAATTAAAAAGGCTACCAAATATTCTGCATTGCAGGCTTGTGAGAAGTGGCTTAATATAAATGATTATGTTCGGAGTGCTATAGTGGTATCCAACATTATCTGATGAAGTCATTGGGGATTTAGGCATTTAATTTTTAAATTCCGGAAATATGCCATTATGTTAGTGGTATCACAATGGCGTTACCTCACATGTTGACAGAGCAAAAGGTAATGTCAAATCTTGAATTCTCTCCTGAACCTGACCCAGCAATTTAGAAGCCTTTATCTTTTATATTAGAATCGCTGCGTTTGTATTTTTTTGCAATAAATATTTTGAGCATAGAACATAAAACATAGAACAGTGCAATATAGGAACAGAAACAGTCTGGAGGATGGTTACGACCTGAAATGTCACCTATTCCTTTTCTCCAGAGATGCTGCCTGACCCGCTGAGTTACTCCAGCATTTTGTGTCTATCTGTGGTGTAAACCAGCATCTGCAGTTCCTTTCTACACATTTTTTCCACTCCACTGTGAAGGCTCCTCTAAGTATGCCTACTTTGAAGAAGTTCTCCTCCTCTCTGCGACAGTTCTGCAAAATTCTACCTCGAGTTTCCCTCTCCCCTCCCTGACTCTCAGTCTGAAGAAGGGTCTCGACCCAAAATGGCCCCTGCTCCTTTTCTCCAGAGATGCTGCCTGACCCACAGAGTTAATCCAGCATTTTGTGCCTATTTTCAGTACAGCCCAGGAATAGTCCCTACGGCCAACAATGTCTGTGCTGAACATGATGGCAAGACCAACTGCTATTTGCCTGTACGTGAGCCATATCCCTCAATTTCCTGCATATCCATGTGCTTTTCCAAAAGTCTCTTTAAACTACACTATCGTATCTGCCTCCACCACCACCACCCCTGGCAGCGCGCTCCAAATATACTTGTCCCACCCCTTTCCTTTAATCTTTGTCCCTCTCGCCTGAAAGTTATGCCTTCTAGTATTTGATATTTCCATCGTGGGGAAAAAGGTTTTGACTGTCTTCTGTATATTTCAATATATGAATGAAGTCTTTGTCATCTTCATATGAAAAATAAAAATATATTTGATATCAATGAAATCATGCCAATATCTTTTTATTGCACTCGATCATATTAAAATATTATGGTCACAGTTTTATTTATTCTTAATCCAGATTGTATCCAAAAGTGAAGCACAGAGTGGCACAGCTGGTAGAGCTGCTGCCTTACAGCGACAGAGACCCAGGTTCGATCCTGGCCTCGGGCTCTGTCTGTGTGGAGTTTGAACATTCTCCCTGTAACGGTATGGGCTTCCTTTGGGTGCTCTGGCTTCCTCCTACATCCCAAAGATGTGCCGGTTTGCAGGTTAATTGACCACGAGTAAGTTTCCCTTAGTGTATATAGGGAGTGGATGGGAAAGTGGGATAACATGGAACTGGTGTGAGCAGATGATCAATGGTCCTCACGGACTCCGTGGACCGAAGTCCTGTTTCCATGCTGGCTCTAAGCTAAACAAAAACTAGATTAAATGTGATTGCATTTCTGAACAAAAACCTGTTATTACAAAAAAATATAGGCATTACAGACTATAATTTTCTGAATTTGTAACTAATTACATTGCATGATTGCTACAGAAATAAGACTAAAATGCCCAAATGTCAAACTATTTACTTTATACATTTTTACCACAAACTGAAGAATCATCGGAATAGATCATTAGAATGTGTTTATATATACAGGTAATGCTTGTGACATTAATACAGCAGAAATCTAGTTTTCATTATTTAGTTCCAATCCAATCCAATCCAACTTTATTTGTTAAGCACTTTAAAACAGCCAATGTTGACCAAAGTGCTGTACAGAAGAATAAACAAGACATCATAAACAGACACCATAACAGCTCACATGAGGTGCAAAACTTACATATGAAATACAACAATGAATTAAAAAACATAAAACATGAGTAAAAATAATAGCCACGGAATAAAAGCAATCAAAAAAGAAGAAATTAAATCAAGTAAATAAATAAAGTCGACATCTTACTGGGTATCAAAGGCCACGGAGAAGAGATGGGTTTTAAGAAGTGATTTAAAAACAGACAGAGAAGAGGCCTGTTTAGTGTGGAGAGGCAGATCGTTCCATAATTTTGTTGTTTGATACAATTATATCTTAAAAATCAAACTAACATGTATCGCAGCTTTATAAAAATAGCCTCTTGCATTTAAACTCAATTCATTTAGGTTTCAATCAGAGCTTAAGAATGTTTAAAGATTGCATTAACATTATACTGGTACGCTTATATTGACCTTCATATTTAAAATATTCCTGGTTAGGCATTCTTACATGAGACATGGCACCTATACACATTTGCTAATGATAATTATAGAACAGATGCTGATTTAGTCATTTCAAGAAAGAGTTGAAGCATAATTAGTGCCTAAATGGCCTAGTTACTGCATTGCTATCGGAGACAGTCAAATCTTAAGATGAGAACATCTCGTCTGCTAACAGCAAACATGAAATACATAATTCATTCACTTGGAAAATTTATATCAGTTGGTATCCATGAAGGATAATAATGATCAGATTCTTTGTGAGTGGCTTTTGGGTACTGCAGTCATCTGCAATCATTTGAACAAATCTTCAGAGATCACATAACATTTCCATGGAATTCTCAGCGGTGGTTATGTAATAAAATATGAGCAAACAGAAAACGTGCACCCCTGGTCATTCTTAAAGCATTCAAGACGTTATCAGCTGGGAATTTAATTCCAAGTATAACATTATAAAAGAGTATAAATATGCCATTAAAGCTGAAAAGGTCACTTCACCTTGCTTAAACAATAGGATTTATACAGTTGAAATATTGCATTTATCTGCCTGTGTTCAGGTCAACTGTTATGTAGAATATGAATCATATTTGAAGCTAAGGAAGTAATTTTCAGCACAAACATATGGGACAGCACTTGTGCAGACATTAATATCAGTCATGAGCTGTAAAATTGGAGGTCATCTATTAGCTTAGTTTAGAGATACAGCATTGAAACAGGCCCTTTGGCCCACTGAGTCCATGCTGACCAGCGATCGCCCCGTACAATAGCACTATCCCATACCCAAGGGACAATTTACAATCTTTTCCGAAGCCAATTAATCTACAAATCTGTCCGTCTTTGCAATGTGGGAGGAAATCGGAGCACCCGGTGAAAACCCACGTGGAGAGAATGGAGAGAATGTACAAGATCGAACCCAGGTCTCTGGCATTGTAAGGCAGCAACTCTACCGCTGCACTACCTTGATATGTGTTTACAAAGACACAAGGAGCTGCAGAGGCTGGTTCACAAAAAGAAAGACACAAAGTGCTGGAGTAATGCAGCATCCCTGGAGAACATGGATAGGTGACGTTTTGGGTCAAGATATTTCTTCAGACTGATTGTGGTGGGGCAGAGGGGGGAGAAAGCTGGAAGAGAGGAAGAGGGCAGGATAAAGTTCCATAAGTGATAGGTGGATGCTGTCTGACCCACTGAGTTACTTCAACACTTTGTGCCTTATTTTCTTAACCAGATCAGCAGTTCCTTGTATTGTTTAATTATTATGGAGTTTACAGAGTACTATGTTTACATATTCTGTTATGCTGCTGCTAATAAGAATTTCATTGTTCCATTTCGGGACATATGACTATAAACCACTTGACTCTTGTCTCCAAGCAATCCAGGCAGAACTATAATAACATTTAAAAGACACTTGGACTGGTACATGGATAGGAAAGGTGTAAAGAGATATGTCAAACGTGGGCAAATGGGCCTAGTTTACTACAATCCATCTGAAGAAAGGTTTGAACCCAAACGTTGCCTATCCATGTTCTCCAGAGATGCTGCCTGACCCACGGAGTTACTCCAGTACTCTGTATTCTATGGGTGGATTACATTCAGTCAGTCTCCTACAGTAAGTTAGTAAGTTTAGATTATTGTCATGTGCTCCGAGGTACAGTAAAAAGATTTTTTGTTGCGTGCTATCCAGTCAGTGGGAAGACATGATTACAATCGAGCCATCACAGTGTACAGATACAGGGTAAAGAAAATAACGTTACATGCAGGATAAGTCCAGTAAAGTCTGATTAAAGATAGTCCGAGGGTGTCCAACGAGATAGATAGTAGCTCAGGACCGCTCTCTAGTTATTGATAGGATGGTTCAGTTGCTTGGTAAAACCCGAGAAGAAACTGTCCCTGAATCTGGACGTGTGCGTTTTCACAAATCTGTACCTCTTGCCTGATGGGAGAGGGGAGAAGAGAGAGTGACCGGGGTGAGACTCGTCCTTGATCATGTTGGTGGCCTTGCCGAGACAACAGGAAGTGTAAATGGAGTCAATGGAAGGGAAGTTGGTTTGTGTGATGGTCTAGGCTTCGTCTACAACTGTCCGCAATTTTGTGCGGTCTTGGATGGCGCTGTTCCCAAAACATGCTGTGATGCATCCCGATAAAATGCTTCCTACGCCGCATCTGCACCAGATCTGTATTCTCAACACACGCTCAACTCCACTTCAACACATGATCTGGTGCCTCTGCCCTTGGAAGGATAATCCCAAAACTAAAGAGAATGTAAAAGCCCATGGCACCTTGAAGTATGCTCTTTTTGAAATAGGTGTATTGTTGCAGTTGGTAAACCAGTACTGAATTAACACAGCAAAGACCAGTATTATTTCTGTGATGCATCTTACATACTAAAATAGGGTTGCTAACCCCTCCAACATCACTGTTTCTTTTTTCACTCAAATTAACTGTCTCTTCCCAAACATAGAACATTGCAGCACAGGAACAGACCCTTCGGCCCACAATGTCTGTGCTGAACATGATGCCATTAAACTAATCTCTGCCTGCATGTGATCCATATCCCTCCATTCCCTGCATATCCACATGCCTATTTAAAAGCCCCTTCAACACCACTTATCATCAAGTCAAGTCACATTTAATTATATAGCACATTTAAAAAACAACTCTCGTTGGCCAAAGTGCTTTACATTTGTTATAAGAATAGCACAACAAAACAAACTACATACATATATACATGTAGCCCTCACTCAGAGAACGTCAGGAAAGGCTTGGGAGTATAGATAAGCTACTTATACTTTGCATTATACTTTTACTTTTCATTATTTAGTAAAAACAATATATAAATGAACGAGAATTTTTTTCTCTTTAATCTAAAATAAAGAGAAACTTTCTGCGCTGCATTATTCTATTCATGATATACATTTAGCTTGTTGGTGGGCATCGAAGATCACACTATTAAACACTAGTAATGTTTTATTAGGGACTATTAAATTGTAAAATATAAGAAATATCCATTTGTGGGAAGGAACTGCAGATGCTGTTTTAAACAGGAGATAGATACACAAAATGCTGGAGTAACTCAGCGGGACAGGCAGCATCTCTGGAGAAAAGGAATGGGTGACGTTTCTGGTCGAGACCCTTCTTTAGACTAGTTAGGGATAAGGGAAACTAGAGATATAGACAATGTTGTAGAGAGATAAAGAACAATGAATAAAAGATATGCTGTTCCTTCTCTCCAGAGATGCTGCCTGTCCTGTTGAATTACTTCAGCTCTTTGTGTCAATAGACAATAGACAATAGGTGCAGGAGTAGGCCATTCGGACTTCGAGCCAGCACCACCATTCAATGTGATCATGACTGATCATCCCAAATCAGTATCTTTAGAAATATATATATTTGATTAGTACAGGTGTCAAGGGTTATGGGGAGAAGGCAGGAGAATGGGATTAGGAGGGAGAGATAGATCATCCATGATTGAATGGCAGAGTAGGCTTGATGGGCCGAATGGTCTAATTCTGCTCCTTGCACTTATGACCTTATGACCATATGACCTTATATCATAGTAACTAATCATTATGAAAGTGTTATTGTTTTGCTTTAGAGAGGTGTTTTGAAACTTGTTAGGGGCATTGAGTATAAGCGACGAGCCAACTCTATCATTGGTTAGGCCGCATTTGGAAAATTGAGGTTGAGGGGAGACCTGATAGAAGTATATAAAATGATGAGAACCATAGAGCAGATCCTGTCACCCAGGATGTAAATGTCAATGACTTTAAGGTGAGAGGGGCAAAGTTCAAATGAGATGTGTGGATTGTGACCATTGGCGCTAAGTCTGGCATTCATTGCCTTTTTCTAAATGTCCTTGAGAAAATATCTATTTTGTACATAACATTGGCGTAAATGGGTGATCGATGGTCGGCGTGGACTCGGTGGGCCGAAGGGCCTGTTTCCACGCTGTATATCTATGGCAAGTGATAGATGGATACAGGTGAGGGAGGTTTAGTTCACAGATGGGTGGACAGAGATGAAAACAAGACACAAGGCCTTGAGATAAGGAAGAGATGTGAATTGTGAGGGCAGAGAAAGGAATGTAGGTGTAAGGGGATGGGTTACTCCAGCACTGAGTCTATTTTCGGTATAAACCAGCATTTGCAGTTCCTTCCTACACATGAGCTGGTCTGAAATGCATGGTCATAACAATGCATAATTGTATGTAATGTGATGTTGGAACGGTGAATTATTAAACATTCTGTCATGATTTGCAGTGAATATATTTACATATAACTGGTGGTGAAGGGCAACATTTCAATAGTAATGCTTGCAGCAGGGACAGGTAGGTAGTCAGATTCATATCATTAGAACGGGGTTTACAGTGCAGCTCCATAGTCAGACCTTTAGAGCTCTGATGCAAATGGTCTCAATCCCCGCCTCTGTTTCTCATACCCCATTGATTCTGAGAGTCGAGGAACGGGGTCTGTACTGATGTGCTATTTGCTTCATTGCTTATATAAGGATCATACCTGTTTGGGAACGAAATGCCTGTTTGAAAGCTGGATTTCAGTGAGAGTATTATAGCAACTCCCACCGCCAACTTCATTTCCATTTCATTCCCCTCCTCTCAGTCCCCTTCCACCCATATCCCTCCCTCTGCTTTATCCCACCATCTCCCCCCGTCACCCTGCTCCTTTCCCTTCCTTCCATCCCACATTCATCTCCCTTCCACAAATCCTCCATTCCCCTTTATAGTTTCAGTTTGGAGATACAGCGCAGAAACAGGACCTTCAGCCCACCGAGTCCGCTCCGACCAGCAACCCCACACATTAACACTATCCTACACAGACCAGGGACAATTTACACTTATAAAAAGTCAATTAACCTATAAACCTGTATGTCTTTGGAGTGTGGGAGGAAATCGAAAATCTCGGAGAAAACCTGCGCGGTCACAGGGAGAAAGTACAAACTCCAGCTGGGATCAAACCCAGGTCTCTGGCGCTGCAGGTACTGAAGGGCAGCAACTCTACCGCTGCGCCTCCATGCCGTCCCTCCCCCCACCCTCCCCTCCCCCCCCCTGTCCACTTCCGCCCATATCCCTCCCTCCGGCTTTGCATTTCACTCCTACTCATCTCTCCTTATCTAAGGGGCAGGGTGAATCTTTCCTTACTGCCCACTGACCTGAAATATTCACTGTTGCCCTCGTTACACATGCTGCTGCTTCTTCTTGTGTATGGCGTGCACAGCCTAAAGTTGTAGGACAACTTGTTATATTTGATCTTATTTGATTTTGCACGCCAGGTTGATTGCATTCATTGAAACAGGGCGGACCACGTGAAGGTTGCAATCTCCCACCACCTCTACACATGCTGACTGACCTGGTGATTATTTCCTGCTTTTCTGGATTTACTTAAGACTTTCAGCATTAAGAGTGTTTTGTTTTGAACTGAAAGTCCATCAATCTGTATCATAGAGTCATAGAGTCATACAGCATGGAAACAGGCCCTTCGGCCCAACTCATCCCATCTACACTAGTCCCACCTGAGTGCGTTTGGCCATATCCCTCCAAGCCTGTCCAATCCATGTCCCTGTCGAAATGTTTCTTAAACGTTGTGATAGTCCCCGCCTCAACTACCTCCTTCAGCAGCTATTCCTTACGCCCACCACCCTTTGTGTGAAAAAGTTACCCCTCGCGTTCCTATTAAATCTTTCCCCCGTCACCGTAAATCTATGTCCTCCGGAAACTCATCAGTAATTCTGTTCAAATTGCCCCCTTAACTATTGTTGTGTGTTTGGAAAACTAAACTGCTAGATGTGGCTCTTGAGAATTACTTTCTTCAGCAATCATTTAAAAAACTGCAACTTCTATCTTAATTTTCCCTTTGTATTAAATATCCATTTAAGATTAAGATCCTGTCTTTGAATACATAAAAGTACTATATTTGTGTATCTTTTACATTATATTATGTGGAGAAGGCAAGAGACATAGGTTAAGAGGGAAAAATAGAACAACTATTAATGAATGTTGGAGTAGACTCGATGGGCTGAATGGCCTAATTCTACCCCAAGTATTATGGTCTTAAACTTTCATCGGGGCAAACAAGTATTCATAAGTTCATAAGTTAGGAGCAGAGTTAGGCCATTTTGCCCATTAAGTCTGTTGTCTGCACAATCATGGCTGATCTATCTTTCCCTCTCAACCCTATTCTTCTGCTTTCTTCCCACAACCCATGTCACCCTTACTAGTCAGAATATATCAATCTCCACCTTAAAAATATCCATTGACTTGGCCTCCACAGCCATCTCTGGCAATGAATTGCATTGAAAATATATTGACAAATAGCTGCCAGTTTAGTTTAGTTTAGTTTAGTTTAGAGATACAGCCTGGAAACATCCCCTTTGGCCCACGGAGTTTATGCCGACCATCGAACACCCAATTCACTCTTGTTCTATGTTATCCACCTTCTCATCCACTCCCTACACAGTGGGGGTAATTTACAGGGGGCCAATTAACCTGCAAACCCACCCATCTTTGGGATGTGGAAGGAAACCGGAGCACCCAGAGGAAACCAACGTGGTAACAGGGAAAACGTGCAATCTCCACGCAGACAACATCCAAGGTCAGGATCGCACAGTAGTATCTGGCGCGGTGAGGCCTCTTGGCCATTTGCCATTCGGTCCTGCTCCTCCATTCAATTTGACCTTTCCGAGAAGGATCCCAAAACATGAAAGGCTTGTCCATTCCCTCCATAATGCTGCCTGACCCGCTGAGTCCCTCCAGCACTTTGCGGTTTTCTCATGATTCAAGCATCTGCAGTCTCCTGTGTCTCCATCCAAACGCATTTCCCATTTTGCCTTTCTCCCCAAGTGTCTTTGTCTCTCCTGACCGTTGAAAAATATTCAACTTCATCTTGAATATGTTTAATGATTTGGATTCAACTTCTTTTTATGTGGAGAGTTTCACCAGGTCTTCAATTCTCTGACACTGAGAGACCAGCTGCACCACTGTGCTGCCCGTAGAATGGGAACTTTGCCCCATCTAAAGCTTACCTCTCCATCAACATGGCACAGTGGCACAGCAGGGAGAGCCGCTACCTCACGCACCAGAGACATGGGTTCGATCCTGACCTCGGGTGCTGTCTGTGTGTGTAGTTTGCATGTTCTCCCTGTGACCACGCGGGTTTTCTCCGGGTGCTCCGGTTTCCTCCCACATTCCAAAGGCGTGCTGGTTTGTAGATTAATGGTCATAGAAACATAAAAACATAGAAAAAAGGTGCAGGAGTAGGCCATTCGGCCCTTCGAGCCTGCACCGCCATTCAATATGATCATGGCTGATCATTCAACTCAGTATCCTGTACCTGCCTTCTCTCCATACCCCCTGATCCCTTTAGCCACAAAGGCCACATCTAACTCCCTCTTAAATATAGCCAATGAACTGGCCTCAACTACCTTCTGTGGCAGAGAATTCCAGAGATTCACCACTCTCTGTGTGAAAAATGTTTTCCTCATCTCGGTCCTAAAAGGATTTCCCCCTTATCCTTACACTGTGACCCTTTGTTCTGGACTTCCCCAACATCGGGAACAATCTTCCTGCATCTAGCCTGTCCAACCCCTTAAGAATTTTGTAAGTTGTCCCTGGAGTGTAGGGAGAGGATGAGAAAGTAAGATAATGTAGAACTAGTGTGAACGGATGGTCGATGGTCGGCGGGGACTCGGTGGGCCAGAGGGCCTGTTTCCATGTTGCAATTAATCCATCTATTAAAAACAAAATAAATGATGTGGTTGGTGTAAGATTGAAGTTCGCGAGTTTGTGTATCTAGTGTTTGTTGCATTTCCATGACTGCAGCAGCGGCTGCACTTAAAACAATACCAGAATACAATAGAAGTGTAGATAATTATGAGAGGCTTAGAAAGGGTAGATAGTCAGAACCTTTTTACCAGGATGGATATGTTGGATACTAGAGGGCACAACTTCAGGGTGAGAGTGGAAATGTTTAAAGAGGATGTGTAGGTCAAGTTTCTATTTACACAGAGGGTATACTTAGAGCCATAGAGACATCCAACACGGAAATACGTCTTTCGGCCAAACTTGCCCATGCCAACCAAGGTCCCATTTACATTAGTCCCAGCTGCCACTTTTGGCCCATATTCCTCTAAACCTTGTATAGGAAGGAACTTTATACCAAAGATAGACATAAAATTCTGGAGTATCAGCGGTTCAGGGAGCATCTCTGGAGAAAAGGAATAGGTGACGTTTCGGGTCGGAACGCTTCTTCAGGATTTTGTGTCTATGTTCGACTTTTCAGGTCGGGACCCTTCTTCAGATTGTTTGGTATAAACCAACAACTGCAGTTTCTTCTTACATATTTTGTCTGAAACAACACTTCATTGGTTGTAAAGTGCATTGGGACATTCCGAGATAATAAAAGGGGTGACATTAATACAAGTATTTCTTTTATATATGTAAACTTATGATGAACCTTGCTCACTTTCCCATCTCCCCTATGTGTGAAGCAATGGCCTGCACTATGTTAGTTTAATCTCCCAGGACCGTTCCTGTTGCATTCAGTTTTAGGCTCATTCCCTGAGCTTTATTTCTACTGTTCTGTGACATTTCCATCTTGTCTCAAAACACTTTGTTAACTTTTAATTTTTCATTTTCTTCCCGATCCACTACCATGTGATGGTTTTCAACGATGCTGAGGAGGATGTTTGTGGAGCATCTCAACATTTCTCCAAAATGCCCGTTCTCCTCTCGACGGCCACAGGAACTTAATCTCCACAGCATTTTTGCAAGAATCAAGAGTCCAGTGTTTTATTGTCATATGTCGCAGACAGAACAAGGACATTTTTACGTGCAGCAGTGCAACAGAATATGCAAGCATAGTATTCTGTAAACAGTATAATTAAAGCGAAAAAAAAAGTTCAGTGTGTATGGCACGTTGGCGTAGTGGTAGCGTTGCTGCCTTACAGCACCAGAGTCTGGGTTCAATCCTGACCAGGGGTGCTGTCTGCACGGAGTTTGAACGTTCTCCCCATGGGTTTTTCCGGGATCTTGGGTTTCCTCCCACTCTCCAAAGACGTACATGGTGGCCGACTAGGAAAAGGGGAGATGCAGCGAGACCTGGGTGTCATGGTACACCAGTCATTGAAGGTAGGCATGCAGGTGCAGCAGGCAGTAAAGAAAGCGAATGGTATGTTAGCTTTCATTGCAAAAGGATTTGAGTATAGGAGCAGGGAGGATCTACTGCAGTTGTACAGGGTCTTGGTGAGACCACACCTGGAGTATTGCGTACAGTTTTGGTCTCCAAATCTGAGGAAGGACATTATTGCCATAGAGGGAGTGCAGAGAAGGTTCACCAGACTGATTCCTGGGATGTCAGGACTGTCTTATGAAGAAAGACTGGATGGACTTGGTTTATACTCTCTAGAAACTCTCTAGAGATTGAGAGGGGATCTTATAGAAACTTACAAAATTCTTAAGGGGTTGGACAGGCTAGATGCAGGAAGATTGTTCCTGATGTTGGGGAAGTCCAGGACAAAGGGTCACAGCTTAAGGATAAGGGGGAAATCCTTTAAAACCGAGATGAGAAGAACTTTTTTCACAGAGAGAGTGGTGAATCTCTGGAACTCTCTGCCGCAGAGGGTAGTCGAGGCCAGTTCATTGGCTATATTTAAGAGGGAGTTAGATGTGGCCTTTGTGGCTAAGGGGATCAGAGGGTATGGAGAGAAGGCAGGTAGGGGATATTGAGTTGGATGATCAGCCATGATCATATTGAATGGCGGTGCAGGCTCGAAGGGCCGAATGGCCTACTCCTGCACCTAATTTCTATATTTCTATGTCTCTATGAACAGGTTTGCAGGCTAATTGGCTTGGTATAAATTATCCCTGTGTAGGAAGGAACTGCAGATGCTGATTTAAAACGGATTTTAAAACAAATGCTGAGGTAACTCAGCGGGACATGCAGCATCTCTGGAGAGAAGGAATGGGTGACGTTTCGGAGTCTGAAGAAGGGCCTCAACCTGAAACGTTACCCATCCTTTCTATCCAGGGATGGTCCCTGTCCTGCTGAGTTACTGAGAAATTATCCTTAGTGTGTGTAGGATAGTGTTAGTGTGTGGGGATCACTAGTCGGCACAGACTCGGTGGGCCGAAGAGCCTGTTTCTGCTCTCTATTCCTAAATTAAACTAAATATATGAGGAAAGATTGAAAAGACTTGGCTTGTATCCACTGGAGTTTAGAAGGATGAGGGGGATCTAATAGAAACATTAAATTATAAAAGGACTGGACAAGCTAGATACGGGAAAAATGTTCCCAATGTTGGGCGAGTCCAGAACTAGGGGCCACAGTCTTAGAATAAAGGGGAGGTCATTTAAGACTGAGGTGAGAAAACACTTTTTCACCCAGAGAGTTGTGAATTTATGGAATTCCCTGCCACAGAGGACAGTGGAGGCCAAGTCACTGGATGGATTTAAGAGAGAGTTAGATAGATCTAGGGGCTAGTGGAGTCAAGGGATATGGGGGCAGCCATGATCACAATGAATGGCGTTGCTGGCTCAAATTTTCTATGTTTCTATGTTTCTATATATATACACACACATATACCCATACACATAAAAACAAACAAACAATAATAGTGCAAAAAGATAAAAAAACAATGTCCCCAAGTCTATGTTAGTAGAGTTTGAATCATTACCAGACCTGTCAGCAAGAAAAAACAGATTGGAGACACAAAGAACTGCAGATGCTGGAATCTTCATCAAAGCACAAAGTCGGAGCATCTGTGGAGGGAATGGATAGATGACTTATCATGGTCGGGACCCTTCTTCACACCTTCATCAGTCTGAAGAAGGGTCCCGACCTGAAAAGTTGCCTACCCATATTCTCCAGATATGCTGCCTGACCCTCTGGGTTACTCCAGCACTTACTCAAAAACAGCTGGAATTTCACAACTTTCTGGAGTAACTCAGAGGGTCAGGCAGCATCTTCGGAGAACATGGATAGGAGACCTTTCAGGTTGGGACCCTTCTTCAGGCCGATTGTATGGGTGGAGGTGAGGGAGATAGAAAGCTGGGCTTTCTAGAACTAAAAGAGCTACACTGTTCCAGCCTTCCATCTCCCCCGGCCAGTGATCACCCGGTACACCAGCACTATCCTACACACTAGGAACAATTTACAATTTACCGAAGCCAATTAACCTACAAACCTGTACGTCTTTGCAGTGTGGGAGGAAACCGGAGCACCCAGAGAAAACCCCCGCGGTCACGGGAGAATGTATAAACTCCGTACCCACTGCACCTGTAGTCAGGATCAAACCCAGGTCTCTGGTTCTGTGAGGCAGCAACTCTACCGCAGTGTCACCATGCGTCCCTAAGAAGCCATCTCAAGGAATCTGGACATTATCGAAGCAAGGCTTCTGTTTGTGTCCCATCCACCACCGTGACATTCACCCTGACATTCGCTGCCCTACACTGTTGCAGTAAGCACGATCAACAAAATGCAAGGCAGCAACTTGCCAAGGTTTATTTGACAGCACATGAAAAATTAGCAACCTCTCAGAGGATAAGGGCAGCAAATCATACGTTTGTCTCCAATTCACATACAATCGTGACTTACAGATATAGATCTGCATATCTCTATCATTGACAAAATCTTACAAGCTCAATACTTTATAGCACTGTGGGATCTTCACCTCAAATATAAAGTAGATCAAGAACATAGAAAATACTAGTGCAGCACAGTGGCACAGCATGTAGATCTGCTGCCTCACGGTGCCACACTTAAATATGGTTCCAAACATTGGCAACATTCAGTGAGAAAAAAAATCTATTAACAATAACTTAAATTTGGGCAGCACAGAGGCGCAGCAGTAAAGTTGCTGCCTTACAGCGCCAGAGACCCGGGTTTCATCCTGACTGCGGGTGCTATCTGTGTGTGCGGAGTTTGCACGTACTCCCATGTCCCGGTGCTTTGGTTTCCTCCCAAGTCCCAAAGGCGTGTGAGTTTGTAGGTTAATTCGCTCTCTGTAAATTGCCACTAGTGTGTAGGGAGTAGATGAGGAAGTAGATGGGATAACTTAGAACTCGTGTGAACGGGTGATCGATGCTCGGCATGAACTCGGTGGGCCGAAGGGCCTGTTTCCATCCTGTATCTCTAAAATTGAAAACTAAAACAAAAAATCATAGGAAATCAAATTTCAGCCTAGGAAGGAACTGCAGATGCTGGTTTATACCGAAGCTAGACACAAAATGCTGGAGTAACTCAGAGGGTCAGGCAGCATCTCTGGAGAAAACGAATAGGTGACGGTTCCGGGATCTGACCCGAAACATCACCTATTCCTTCTTCTCCAGAGATGCTGCCTCACCCACTGAGTTATTCAAGCACTTTGTATCTATCTTTGGATACCAGTATATTTCAACTGTTCAGTGCAACTGATACTGAACAACTCCATGCTGGAGTAACTCAGTGAGTCAGTCAGCTTCTCTGGAGAAAAAGGAATAGGTGTCTTTTTTTGGGTCGGGACCCTTCTTCAGACTGATTACTAAATAACCCTTGACTGTTTACATTGAGATATGAGTGTTTTTTTGTAACATTAAGATCATCCTCAAGATAGTTTGTGTGGGTTGGGTGGGTGAATGAATGGTATTTAAAAACTACAGCTCCAATTTATCCATTTTACTTGAACTGAGTGCTTCGCAGTCTCAAGATTAAATGTAACGATAAACAAAATGTTTGCAATGATAAACCAAAAATTGAGCATCAGTCATGACACTTTCACTGATCTTTTGTGATATTATTCAAACATTTTGAAAATATCTGTGCTCTGTGGAACAACTGACAATGGATGATTATCTAAACTATGTAAAAACACCGTACAATCCCAAGGTAGACAAAAATGCTGGAGAAACTAAGCGGGTGAGGCAACATCTATAGAGCGAAGGAATAGATGACGTTTCGGGCCTCGACCAGAAACGTTGCCTATTCCTTCGCTCCATTGATGCTGCCTTGCCCGCTGAGTTTGTCTAGCATTTTTGTCTACCTTCGATTTTTAAAGCATCTACAGTTCTTTCTTCAACATACAATCCCAAGGATGACTTTTTACCAGAATGCCGCTTAGATTAGAGGGTTTCAGCTACAGGGAGAGGTTGGAGAGAGCGCAGAGAATGTTTACCAAAATGATGCCTGGTATAGAGGGTTTCAGATACAGGGAGAGGTAGACGAGGGTGCAGAGGAGGTTTAACAGAATGATGTCCGGACTAGAGGGCTACAGCTACAGGGAGAGGCTGGAGAGAGTGCAGAGGAGGTTTAACAGAATGAAGCATGGAATAGAGGGTTTCATATACAGGGGGAGGTTGGACTAACTTGGATTGTTGTCTCTGGAATGTCAGAGGTTGAGGGGGGATGATAGAAGTAAATAAAATTCTGAGAGGCGTAGATAGCGTAAACAGTCAGAGCTTTTTTTTCCAGCGTAGCAATGTCCAAAACTAGTGGGCACAGCTATAAGGTGAGAGGGAGAAAATTTAATGGAGATGTGCAGGGTAGGTTTCTTTACACAGAGGGTAATGGGTGCTGGAATGCATTGGTAGCGGTGGTGATGGAGGCTGCTACAATAGTGGTGTTTAAGAGGCTTTTACATAGGTATATGGAAGGGCAGGGAATGGAGGAACATGGATCAAGTACAGGCAGATGAGATTGAATTAATTTGCCTGATCTGCCAAATTACTCCAGCACTTCATGTCTTTTAATTTCAAAAAATAGCATCTGCAGTTCCTTGTTCCTAAAATCTAAAAATGAACCTAAAACATAACAGTACAGTACAGGATGTTCAGGTTTATATTTATTATTGTCACGCACACCAAGGAACAGTGAAAAGCTTTGTTTTGCATGCAATCAAAACAGATCAGATATACCATACACAGATATAATCAGTACAATTTCAAGTACATTAGGTAGAGAAAAGGGAAAAAATACAGAGTGCAAAATATCTGTGCTCTGTGGAACAACTGACAATGGATGATTATGGAAAATATTGTTCTCAGCATTGCAGTGCACCAGTTCTGCAGAACAGGCCCTTCGGCCCACAATGTTGATGCCGAATGTGAAGCCAAGTTAAACTAATCTCCTCTACCCTCACATGATCATGATCGCCAGTTTATTGGCTATATTCAAGAGGGAGTTAGATGTGGCCCTTGTGGCTAAGGGGATCAGGGGGTAGGAGAGAAGGCAGGTGCGGGATACTGAGTTGGATGATCAGCCATGATCATATTGAATGGTGGTGCAGGCTCGAAGGGCCGAATGGCCTACTCCTGCACCTAATTTCTATGTTTCTATGTTTCTATGATCCATATCCCTCCATTCCCAGCATATCCATGTGCTTATCCAAAATTCTCTTAAACGCCATTATTTTATCTGCCTCCACCACCACCACCCCAGTAGTGCGTTCCAGGCCCCCTGCACCCTCTGTGTAAAACACTTGCCCTGCACATGTCTGACCTTAAAGCCATGCCCTCTGGTCTTTGACATTTCCACCCTGGGAGAGGGGTTCTAACTATCGATGCCTCTCAGAATTGTATATACTTTTATCAGGTCTTCCTTCAAGCTCATCTGAAAGGTTGACATTCATTACGCTGATATTCATCGAACTGCTGATGCTGCAAATCTCATTTTGGACGTCAGAGTGGGTGCATAACTTAAATCAAAAGATGGTGGCTATTTGTTTTAGAAAAAAAACATGCTTGCAATTTATTTGTAACAATAAAGATTGGATGGACTTTGTCTGGTTTGATTTAATATGACAGCTTGTAATAATAAATATGGTTACCATTCACGAAAGGCCCAATGATGCTGTGTCCACATGTCTCAAGGGGAATGATACGGTACGGCTTCCAAAAGGATGCCTTTACATTTGAGAGATAAATAGTCCTCTTGTGACTCAGACTAATTGAGATGAGGTTTAAGTTGATGTATGTGGAAGGGGGTGCTGCTAAAACAACAAAACATGTATGATGCAGGTTGCAATTTTTTTTATTAGTTCCCTTCGAGCTGACTGCAAACGAGGAATTTGTTTTGCTGCAAGCGACGTACAGCTGGTCCCACAGAAAATACACAATTTCATTCAGAAGGATAGGCGTGCAGGTATGGACCCAAGAAAGCCTATCAATTGAAAATGATTACATTTACAAATTTCCATCTCTAGTTAGTTTAGTTTATTATTGTTACATGAGACCGAGATACAGCAAAAAGCTTTTGTTGTTGCTTGCTATCTGGTCAGAGAAAAGACAATACATGATTACAAATCGAACCCTCCACAGTGTACAGACACAGTATAAATGGAATAACGTTTAGTGCAAGATGAATTCCAGTAAAGTCTAATAAAAGATATTCCGAGGGGTCTCCGATGAGGGAGATGGTAGCTCTGCAGTTGGTGGAAAGATGGTTCAGTTGCCTGACAACAGCTGGGAAGAAACAGTCCCTGAATCTGGAGGTATGCGTTTTCATACTTCTGTACCTTAAACCTTAAACCTACAGGATGTCCTCTGGTTCTTGATTGCCCTACCCTGGGTAAAAACTGTACATTCACCCCATCTACTCCCTTCATGTTTTATGCTCCTCCATAAGATCACCCCTCATCCTTCTGCACTCCAAGAAATAAAGTCAAATGCTGCCCAACTACGGCCTATTGCTCAGGCCCTCGAGTCTTGGCAACGTCCTCAAATGTATCATAAATAATCAATTATAGATTTATATTAATAAAATTAAGAACAAGATTAAATGGCATAAGAAATTAAATGAGTAAGTTAGTGGCCATGTACATGGATAGGAAAAGTTTAGAGCGATATGGGTCAAACATGGGCAGATTGGACTAGCATAGATGGGCAACCATAGACTAGCTTGGTTGGCATGGGCAAGTTGCGCTGAAGGGCCTGTTTCTGTGCTGTATGACTATTGCTTTTAGTAGACTAATTACACTGCTTTTCTTTAGACTTTAGACTTTAACATTAGAAATACATAGTGGAACATTGCCCTTCGGCCCACTAAGTCCTCACCGACCAGCATCCCCTTACACCAGTTCTATCCTACACACTAGCGACACTTTGCAAAAGCCAATTAAGCTATAAACCAGCATGTCTTCGGAGTGTGGAAAGAAAAAGGGAGCACCCAGAGAAAACCCACGCGGTCACGGGAAAACATGCAAACTCTGTAAAGACAGCATCCTTAGTCAGGATGGAACCTGGCTCTCTGGTGCTATAAGGCAACAACTGTACCACTGTGTCACTGTGCCACCCCCTGAAAATATACTCAGTTGAAAGACTGTCTAACTGGATTTTAGCAAATCATGAAATCAAAGCTGCAATTGCAAGTTGTAAGGATTATAAGCATTTTCCAATTAAATTTGCGCAAGTGGTATTAATTTTGGAGATGAGGTCCGTAACATCTGCATTGTAATTTGTCTCATCTTTTGATGCAGCAGCTGGAAGATCCATTCAATTAGAAAGTGAAGGTCGTAATAAAACCGCAGTTAGGAGATACTGTCTAGGACTGGCAGAGAAAATAAAAGTAATGTTGTAAGTGTACAACTCCATTGAGAAAAGTGTGGGCTATAATTTACTTGAGCAGCACTTGCTGAATAAGTGGACAGAATTTAGGTTTGGAAAATTGAAAAATGAAACCTTTGGTTTCTCTCTCATGTTTGATAGTCTGTAGTAAGTCCCTTTATGGACTCGGGCTAACATCCTAATAGGGACAAGCTTTCAGTGAATAGAGCCTACAGAGGATAAGCTAGTAAATCTTGCAATAAAAGCTCTGTGATTTACAGTAAATTCCAGAGGGCTTACAGCACCACAGCTGAGAACATAAACAGTTCTTTCATTCCATTCCATACAGCCAGCCCTGCGTTCCGTAAGGTACAATTGCAGAGAAAGGCGCAATGCTTACAAGGAATGACTTTGATAAATAACTAGCAAGTCCCACAGTTGGCTTAAAACTAGAAGTTGTTCAGTTGCAATTCTGAATTTGTCCTGGTTTAATGGGTATGGAAGTGGCTTTAGCTGTAATCTGTCATTGATTGATTACATCTGCCTAAATCCCACACAGCTCAGTTTTCCTCAGTGCCATGTTACAGGGAAAATTTAAACGAAAATTGCTAGGATCCTGACTGTTGCATTTATTCAAAAAGTAAATTCAGACTGTGTTGGCCGTACAAATCAATTGTTTCTTTCATTCTTTTACAGGTCATTCTCAATTTTGTGTGGAGCTGGGAGTGCGTATGCCTCGCTGCAGAAGGCTATTGTAAAAAAAAAAGTGTTTTAAGCAGTTTCATTAAAAAGCTTGACAATCTTAGGCATATGACTTGCCTCTTCACCATTTGGTTAAGTAAGGTAAATCTGGAGTGCAGGGAAAATTTATGAGGATGTTGCCAGGACTTGAGGGCCTGACCTATAAGGAGACATTCAATTGTGCAATGGTGCTTTTATTATCATGTGTACAAAGTGCTAACACAGTGAAATTACTTTTCTTACAAACAGTCCTGTAGAGTATTGTCATAGCCGCTGATCCCCGATTAGTAAGTGTACACAGATAATTTACTGAGCCCACATACAATACAATACAATACAATTTATTTGTTGTCATTTGAACCCAGAGGTTCAAACGAAATTTGGTTTCTGCAGGAGGCGCCATGTTCTGCAGGAGGCGCCATGTTTTGGCGCCATTTTTAAGGTCCATGCTCCAGTTCTTATGAGCGGTGTCTGTTCCAGGCAAGTCCCAGGCTGTTGTGGGCCTCCAGCCATCACCTTCCTTGGACACCACATCCCTCTCCTCGCCCGTCCACATTTGCTCCCCGAGGGTGCTTCCTGCAGCCGACCATGAGAGGAGGTTATCATGATTGGAGATGTTGGGCAGGGGGGGTGGGGAGGGGGTGGGGAGACAAAGCCTGGCAAGTAATAGTTCTGAAGAAGGATCTCGCCCCTGAAACATCACCAATTTCTTCTCTCCAGAGATTCTGCCTGTCCCGGGGCTGAGTTACTCCAGCATTTTATGTCTATCTTAACTGATAGGTGGATACAGGCCAACATAAATCCCTTTGTTGTGGTGGGATTATATTTTTAAAGTCTGATTGTTTTTAGTTAATCCAAAACATGTTATGTTGTTAAATCGCGAGCAGCTACTTCCCCTCTGTTATCAGGCTTCTGAATGGTCTTTCCATAAACTAGGGTACTGTCCGATTCACCTCTACGCCATTGCAGACTTTGGACATTGTCTATGGAACTGGTACACAAGAATGCTGAGAACTATATTCTGCACTCTGTATTTTCCCTTTTATTCCACCTATTCTACTTGATTGTATTATGTATAGTATCATCTGATCTGCTTGGATCTGTTGGATAGCATGCAGAACAAAGCTTTTCACTGTAGCTCGGTTCATGTGACAATAATAAACAATAATAAACCTAAATTTAAACCTACACTTGGTTTAATCCAGCCTTAGCTGTGAAATTGTGGCTATTGCAGTTGGAGTTGCCTGTAGGCTACTTATCAAATATACTTATATTTCACCTGTAAGCGTATCCCATATGGATCTAAACTCTTGGTAATAAATGAAATGAATACAGAGCTTGCTGTTGAGTAACCTTTGGCTATAATGCAAGGGGAATTTGTAATTCCCCAAATATTTAATATTCAATTACAGAGTCACTGGCAAAAAAACTAAAGCAGTGAGATTTTTAATCCCAATTTACTCTTATTTCTGGATTAAGGGTATTACACAAATTATTAATATTTGGCAAAGAGCACCCCTTCTTCTCTCCTCTCCAAGCAGCTGCGTGAGGAGCTGCCCCTGCTCTTCCCCGAAGACCAGAGACTGGGAGGATGGAGCCGGCGACCACGATGGATGCGATGGGCGAGGAGCGAGGCTGATTTGAGAGTGAAGGCCACCCTGGGGCACGAAGGTGGACGGACGAGGAGACGGACAATCCATACATCCAAGGAAGGAGACGGCTGGAGGCCCTGGAGCAGCCTGGCACTCGCCTGGAACGAGCACCACTCACAAGACCTAGAGCGCAGACTGGACTTTGAAAATGGTGCCAAATCCTGGTGCTTCGTGCATGCGGGCTCAGTGGACTATTACTGTACACTTTGCTAATCTGGGATTGTGCTTCGTATGACAATACTTTCCTGAACCGTATGCAAGAAAAATAATATCACTGTGATAATAAAGCACCCATTGACCATTGAATCTTTGAACAGAAGCTTGAAAGTGCCACCGCCAGTTTCAGGAACAGCTTCTTCCCCTTATTATTATCAGACGTCTGAATGGTCCTTCCATAAGCTAGGGTATTGTCCGATTCACCTCTACCCCATTGTGGGCATTGGACTTGGTCTGTGGAAGTGGTGCGCTACAATGTTGAGAATTATATTCGGCACTCTGTGTCTTCCCCTTTGCTCTAACTATTACACTTAAGTTTGACTTGACTGTATTTACATGTTGTACTATCCGATCTGATTGGATAGCATATAAAACAAAGTTGTTCACTGTACCTCGGCACACGTGACAATAATATACCTAAGCCTAAATATAAATGGCTGTGACTTGTACCATAAGTTCCCATAATTTGAATTTAAATGGTTGAAGTCCCAAAACAAACCAAGAAATTAAAATTTTTCGATCGTTTAGCTTTATTGTGATACAGCATCGAAACAGGCCCTTCGGCCCACGGAGTCCAAGGGGATCACAGATCACTGTTCACACTAGTTCTATGTTATCCCACTTTCTCATCCATTCCCTGCACACTACGGGCAATTTACAGAGTTCAGTTAACCTACAAACTGAGCATCTGGAGAAAACCCACCTGGTCACAGGGAGAGCATACAAACTCCATACAGACAGCACCCGTGGGTCAAGATTGAGCCCGAGTCTCTGGCGTTATGAGGCAGCAACTCTACTGCTGCACCCTCTCGTCCTTGTTTCCCCTTATCTGGCTAAAGGATTCTGTGCATTCACCCCATCTATACCCCACATTAATAGTTCTAACATTTTTTTAAACAAAGCGGTTTTGCATCAAACTTTTTGAAAAAGAATAGTTGTAAAATAGTATTTTATATAATTCATGCACTCCACATGCACACAGAAAATCGCATTCCTGCCTCAACATCACAATCCCAAAAGGGAATATTGTTCGCTGCCTTATTTTCTCGTCAGGAATCAAAGGGTCACTTAGTCAGACCTGACTTGTTAGTAAAAAAAACAGCTTATCGCCAACTCTGGCCTCAAACTAAAAGTATTAGTGAACAAGCACCTATTGCTAAAATACACATAGAGCTCCAGATAATAGGATTTCCAACTTGGAATCGAATTCCATCCTGAAACCTAAATAACCAAGTGTGTTTAATAGTAATAATGTCTCCTGTCAGTAACACAACAGCACCTAACCTATACCCCCCATTAGAATCACCAAGGAGTTCATAAGTTCATAAGTTATAGGAGCAGAATTAGGCCATTCGCCCATCATCTATTCCGCCATTCAATCATGGCTGATCTATCATTCGTAAGGATTATCGTAAGAACTCATTCTCTGCATCCAACTGAGAACATTGAACACAGTGGTGCAGCGGGTAGAGTAGCTGCCTCACAGCGCAGGAGACCCGGGTTTGATCCAGACCTCGGGTGCTGTCTGTGTGTAGAGTTTGAACATTCTCCCTGTGACAGCGTGTGTTTCCTCCGCATGCTCCCATTACCTCCCCCATTCTAAAGAAGTGCGGGTTTGTAGAGTCATAGAGTCATATTCATATAGTGAGGAAACAGGCCCTTCGGCCCAACTTCCCCACAATTTCTTGAATGATAGTTTTACATGGGTTAAGAAGAATAGGGACTGACCTCATTTGAATGTATACAATTCTTTAAATGCCTGACAGGGTAGATATGGTAAATACGTATTATCCCTGGTTGAGGAGATGAGAAGGATCATAAAGCCTTCTGAACGGTCCATTACACAAGCATTCCCACCATTAACTCCGTCTACACTTCATGCTGCTTCAGGAAAGCAGCCAACATAATCAAAGACTTGTCCCACCCTGGTCAATCCTTCTTCTCCCCTCTCCAGTAGAAGGTACAGGAGCTTGAAAGTGTGCACCACCAGATTCAGGAACAGATTCTTCCCCTCTGTTATCAGGCTTCCGAGTGCTCCCTTCCATAAGCTAGTGTACTGTCTGATTCACCTCTACCCCATTGTGGACATTGGACTTTTTCTCTGGAACTGATGCGCTACAATGCTGAGAACTATATTCTGCACTCGATATTTCCCCCTTTGCTTTACCTATTGTATTTGTGTTAGGCTTGATTGTATTTATGTATAGTATATCTGATCCGTTCGGATAGCATGCAAAACAAAGCTTTTCACTGTACCTCAGTACACACAACAATAATAACCCTAAACCTAAACCTAAAGATAATCCAATTAGGATTCAATTTCATTGTTTAAATCATGTAAATCATTGTGATTCTCAACTCAGCTGAAGACTCAGTCATTTATTGTATTCTAAACAAATATTAGAACCATAGATTCTCACAGCTCAGAAACAACCCCTTAGTCCAACCCATTCACACCGAGTATGATGCCTCATTTCAGCTGGTTTCATTTGCCTGCATTTGACCCATATCTCACCAACATCTACGGGTGTACCATAGAAGACATTTTATCAGGATGCATCCCAGCATAGTTTGGGAACAGCTCCATCCAAGACCAGAAGAAAATTGCAGAGAATTGCGGACGCAGCCCAGATCATCACACAAACCAACCTCCCTTCCATTGACTCCATCTACACTTCACGTTGCCTCAGCAAAGCCTCCAGCAAAATCAAGGACAAGTCTCACCTTGGTCATTCCCTCTTTTCCCCTCTCCCATCAGGCAAGAGGATCAGAAGTGTGAAACCTCTGCACACCTCCAGATTCAGGGACAGTTTCCTCCCAGCTGTTAACAGGCAACTGAACCATCCTATCAACAACTAGAGAGCTGTTCTGAGCAACTAACCTCATTGGAGACCCTCAGACTGTCTTTAATCAGACTTCACTGGACTTTATCTTGCACAAAACATTATTCCCTGCATCATGTATCTGTACACTGTGGATTGCTTGATTTTAATCGTGTATGGTCTTTTCGCTGACTAGTTAGCAACACACATTTTTCACTGTATTATGGTACACGTGACAATAAACTAAACTAAGATATCACTCTCAACATTTCCTGTCTATGTATCTGACAAAATGTCTATAATTTTTTTAGAATACCTGCTTCAACTACCCGGCAACTCTTTTCAAATATCCACCGCTTTCTGTGAAAAATGCCCATCTCATCTGAAGAAGGGTCCCGATCTAAAATGTTACTTATCCATTCCCTCCAGAGATGACCTGATACATTACACCAGCACTCAATAAAGCTTGGCAATTGGACTTGTTCAGGTCAGGGAAAGTGTAGGTTTTAATGTCTATAATTTGTTTCGTTCCATAAAAAGTTGGGTGAAATAATGAACGGTCTTGAGTCAAGAGAGTCGAGAGTGTTTTATTGTCATATGTCTTGAAATGGAACAAGGAAACTCGTACTGGCAACGGTTCAGCACAGTGGCGCTGAGTAGTTATTTCCGGTGGGCGGCGCGACTCACGTCGCAGCGGCCTCTGCAGTCCGTTTGTCTTTTTGTTATTTTTTGTCCCGTTTTAATGTAGTTTTTTTTTTTTTTTTGATGGGGTATGTGTGTGTGTGTGTGTGTGTGTGTGTGTGTGTGTGTGTGTGTGTGTGTGTGTGTGTGTGTGTGTGTGTGTGTGTGTGTGTGTGTGTGTGTGTGTGTGTGTGTGTGTGTGTGTGGTGTGTGTGCGGGGGGGGGGGGGGGGGGGGGGGGGGGGGGAAACTTTTTAAATCTTTCCTCTGCACGGAGAACCTGACCTTTTCCCTGTCGGGTCTCCGTTGTCGTTGGGGCTGCAACGTGCAGCGGCCTCCAGCAGGAACGTCCTGGGGCTCCAGTCACGGAGCTGCGGAGCTACTCACCATCATGGAGCTGGCCGAGTCCGGAGCGGGTGGAGCTGTGGTGGCGCGCTGCTGTGACCCGACCCCCGGAGATTCGGAGGCTTACCGTAGGTCTGGCAGACAGTAATATCAGGAGCCCGCAGGTCCCTGATGAGAGACCGCTTTTTGAGGCTTCTGCAACGGCGACTTCTCCCGCCCGAGTAGCGGGGTCGAGGATGACCTGGAGCGGGGCCTTACATCATCGCCCGGCGCGGCTTCAACGGCTGCGGGACTTTGCTAGCGCCCGCCGGGGGCTCCAACAACAAGACCTTGCATCGCCCGGCATGGCTTTAATGGCCGCGGGACAATGGGCATCGCCCGCCGGGGGCTTTGACTCTGACATCGGGAGGGGAATGGGGAGTGCAGGGGAGAGATATGTTTTTTTGCCTTCCATCACAGCGAGGAGGAGATGCGCTGTGATGGATGTCTGTGTAAACTGTGTTGTGTCTTGTGTCTTTTTTTTCATGTGTGTATGACTGCAGAAACAACATTTCATTTGAGCCTCTATGAGGTTCAAGTGACAACTAAATAGTATTGTGTATTGTGTATTATGTAGCCCTTACAGCGCCAGAGACACGAGTTTGATCCTGACTACCGATGCTGTCTGTACAGAGTTTATACGTTCTCCCTGTGACCACATGGGTTTTCGCCGGGGTGCGGGTTTCTTCCCATGTTCCAAAGACATGGAGATTTGTAAATTAATTGGACCCCTGTAAATTGTCCCTAGAGTGCAGGATAGAACTAGTGTACGGGTGATCGATTGCTGGCGTTGACCCAGTGGGTCAAAGATCCTGCTTCCATGCTGTATCTCTAAACTAAACTAAACTAAAAAAAGTACAATGGATTTGTTAACATAGGCTTCTGATTCATTGTCTTACCAACTTTATAACAAGGAGGAGTTTATCTTAAATCAGCTGAGACTGTCGAATTTATTTAGTTTTTAATCCCTGGCTCCAATTGAGGGATTTTCTTTATTTTTCGTAGTATTTGGCAAAATTGAGTAATTTTGTTCAGTAATGAAAAATCAATGGCAGATTGCTTTAACTTTTGCTGTCAGTGGTGTGTAACTAAATCAAAACTATCAATAATAATAATTATAGATTAAGTGAGGCTCTGTCTGTTTTTATTAAATTTATTTTCCTTCATGTAACTATATGAACAGAGCACAAGGGAGCAGCGGTAGAGCGCTAGAGCCTCACAGCGCTAGAGACACGGGTTCAATCCTGACTATGGGTGCTGTCCGTATGAAGTTTGCACGTTTCTCCCTGTGACCACGTGTGTTTTCTTCTGTGCTCCGGTTTCCTCCAATACCTCAAAGACATGCAGGTTTGCAGGTTAGTTGGCTTCTGTGAATTGTCCCTAGAGTATAGGGAGTGGATGAGAACGTGAGATAACATAGAACTAGTGTGAATGGGTGATGGATAGCTGGTGTGGACTGAGGGACCTATTTCCATGCTGTACCATTTAAAAGAAAAAATCAGTGAAGCAAAAAAAAGTTTTTCAATATTGTGTTCTGAGTGTCTTCTTGATTATTAATTGGATAAAATATGAACATTCTTAACCAGGCTCGGACTACATTCCGTGGAGCACCAGAGGCTGAGGGGAGGCTTTATCAAGGTGTATAAAGTCATGCGTAATGGCTAGAGTGAATACACTGTCTTTTTCCCAGGATAAGAGAATCAAGGGCATGAGTTTAAGATGAGAGGGGGGAAATTTAATAGGAACTTGAGTTGCTACCTTTTCACTTATAGGGTAGTGGGAAAGAGCTGCTAGAGGAGGTAGTTGAGGCAGGTACAATAACAACATTTAAAACACACTTGGACAGGTACATGGATAGGAAAGGTTTAGAGGAATATGAGCCAAACTGGCAAAATTGGACTCACTTATATGGGACATCATCTTGGTCGGCATGGTCAAGTTGGGCTGAAGGGCCTCTATGATGTAGTTTTGCTCATTTATGTCAGCTATGAAAAAATATAGTTAAAATAGCCAGAGGGTGGTGAATCTGTGAAAATCTGTGTCTGCAGAGGCCTAAGTCAATTGGGTAATTATAAAGTGGAGTTTGACAGGTTCTTGATTAGGAAGGGCACCAATGGTTATTGGGAGAAGGCAGGAGAATGGTTGAGAGGGAAAGATAGATCAGCCATGAATGAATGGCAGAGTGGACTCGATGGGCCGAATGGCCTAATTCTGCTCCTACGACTCATGAGTGTGAATTCTCCTTTTGAATTCCCATTACATTTTATGAATACAGTGTGGAACTACAAGTTTCCCTCTTCACATGTCTTCAGGCGCTCAGGGTAAGGTAACGAATTGACTCATTTTGCGCAGGAGACCTGGGAAGCCACAGATGGGTCTAAGAAATCATTATTAGTGAATGTACGTCACCACGCTGGATAAATGATGAATCAAAAGGTTCGGTCATTAACTCAGCAGTGGATTATTACAGAACCTGGCTAATATATGTCAGAAGGAGGATTTAGGCAGGATGTGTCACTGAGTATATTTTCATTAAGGCTGAAAGGAAAAAGGGAAATTGGTAACAAAAGCAGGAATAAGCGTTGTCATAGAGTGGTGGAGCTGTACAGAGCAACAACAGGCCTTTTGGCCCACCTTGCCCATGCTGGAAAATTGGGCAAGTACACTTTGCCCAGATTTGGCCCATAGCCCACTAAATCCTTCCCATGCATATAAATGTGAAAATGTCATTTAAAAGTCGTAATTGTATCTGCTTGTATAGCTTCCCCTGGCAGCTTGTTCCAGATACAGACGACTCTCTGAGTAAAAAAGTTGCCCCTGAGATCCCTCTTAAATCTCTCCATTCTCACTTTAAATCTACGTGGGAGAAATGGGTGGGGTTCCAGATGGGGCACAGGTGAAGAGAGTGTGAGAGAAAGGAGTGGGCTGCAGGATGGTGATAATTTTCCATACATCTCAGCCAATATAACATGTGAACAAAATCAAACAGGGCCAATCTTAATATTGCCAACTCTCCAGGGCCTGAGCTACAGGGAGCAGTTGAGAGGCTAGGACACTGTTGGAGCACAGGCAAACAAGGGGTGATCTTATAGAAGTGTACAAAATCAGGAACAAAGAGGAATAGATTGGGTAAATGTGCAGAGTCTTTTACCCAGAGCAGGGGAATCAAGAATCAGAGGATATAAATTTCAGGTGAGGGGGATTTTTTTCACACTATGGGTGGTGGGTGTATGCTACAAGCTGCCAGAGGAGGTAGTTGAGACAGGTACTACTGCAACGTTATAAAATATTTGGACAGGTACAAGGATAGGACAGGTTTAGAGGGAGAAGGGCCAAACGCAGGCAGGTGGGACTAGTGTACATGGGACATGTTGGGTGGCGTGGGCAATTTGGGCCAATGGGCCTGTTTCCACGCTGTATGACTCTATGACACTATGACTCTATAATGGTTGATACGGGACAATTATTTCACATAAGGGGTAATGCCATTGCAGTTGGAGTTGTAAATGCATGGACAAAGTTGTAATCTGACACAACGTGTTCTGACTCCACTGAACTCTGTCAAAGAGACATAAAGTCATACAGCCACATAAATAATGGTTCATTGCTGAAGTTAGTGTTGTGCAGTGTTCAATGCTTAATGGTTGCTGAGAAGAAACCATATAACCATATAACCATATAACAATTACAGCACGGAAACAGGCCAACTCGTCCCTTCTAGTCCGTGCCAAACACTTATCCTGCCCTAGTCCCCTAGAAGCTGTTCTTGAACCTGGAGGTGACGGTTTTCTTTGATGATGCTGGCTGCCATATTGAGGCAGTGCCTCCTGTAGTTCCCTTCGATGATGGGGATGTCAGTACCCATAATGGAGCGTCCACCATTCTCTGAAATCCCCTTCTATTCCTGGATGTTCTATGTTTGTCTAAAAAGCACATTACTATTTTTATTTCATATCCACCAATAGTGGTTGTAATTTAAAATAGCAATAACTTCTATAATGAGCGAGTATACTTGAGATTAAAAAAACTACCACCACTGTATAAATGGTTGGCCTTTGGACTATGCTTTTATTCAGCACAGTTAGCTTTTAGTACCTTGCACGCTCCCTTAGAACAGAATTTATTGGTTAATGAAATTAGAACAATACGGTAATAATGTTGATGCTGCTTTTTAAACTAAACAAAAACCACTCTACAAAAAAAAGTTTGGCGGGTGGGGGGTGGGGAATGAGGGGGAATGGGGGGGGGGGGGGGATGGTGCACAGAGAAATCACTAGGTCTCATTTTTAAATGATTTATCTTGCCACTGCCATGGGAAGAGATGAGTGTATGAGAAAATTTTAAATTAATTTTAATGCAGACACATAAATTATAATTACTTCCCTCAGATCAAGTGCGGGTATTTAAATGAATTGCAATCAGTCTGCCTGCATAATGATGGTCATTAAAGTAGGAATAATGTTGAAATCATATCTACATAAAAGTTTCAGGCATTTTATACCGTGTAACATTGATCTCCATGGAGATGTGTATTTGATGTTTAGGGGTCTTAAAGAGGTGTATAAAATCATGAGAGGATTAGATCGGGTGGAAGGCACAGTCTCTTGCCCAGAGTGGGGGAATCGAGAACCAGAGGGCATAGGTTTGAGGTGAAGGGGGGAAAGATTTTATAGGAATCTGAAGGGTAACTTTTCCAGGCAGAGGGTGATGGGTATAGAGGGCCAACATCAGTGTACTTTACTTTAGACCAGAGATACAGCAGGGAAACAGGCCCTTTGGCCCGAGTCCTTGCCAACCAGATATCACCCCATACACCAACACTATCTTATACACATTGGTGACAATTTACAATTTTACTGAAGCCACAACCTCCAAGCTTTGGAATATGGGAAGAAATCTGAGCACCCAGAGAAAACACATGTAGTCACAGGGAGAATGTGCAAAACTCCATACGACAGCACTTTACAGTCGGGATCGAACCTGGGTCCCTGGCGCTGTAAGGCAACAAATCTACAGTTGTGCCACTGCACCACTGACATGCTGGTTAATAGGACACAAAGTACTTGAGCAACCTCATGGATCAGGGAGCATCTCTGGAGAACATGGATAGGTAACGTTTCAAATCGAGATATTTCTTCAGACTGGATAATGTACCGTAAAAGCACTGGGCAAAACGTCCCAAATTCAACTACAAAATATATGGTGAGAATATTTTGATCGCTACTGTCATATTTGTAAATGTATATTTTCACTGTTGCTTTGAAAGTTCAGCAATTTTACAGAACCATCAATTAACCTGACACCAAACTGTCTCATAATTTTCATCTGTCTGTATTCAAAACAGACAATGTAGTTTAACTGTGTAGAAAGGAACTACAGATGCTGATTTACACCGAAGATAGATGCAAAATACTGGAGTAACTCAACGAGTTAGACAGCATCTCTGGAGAAACAAAATAGGTGATGTTTCAGTTTGAGACCCATCTTCAGATTGAACTGAAACGTCACCTATTCTTTTTCTTCAGAGATGCTGCCTGACCCGCTGAGTTACTCCAGCATTTTGTGTCTATCCTCAGTGTAGTTTAACTGGTGGGCGATCGATATGAAGGTGTTTTGTTCCAAGTTATCATTGTGCATCTGCAGGATTGTTGCTATTCTGGCATATCTAGACTATCTAGAGCCAATGACAACTTTTATTAAGACACAAGTGCGACACAGTGGGTTAGTGGCAGAGTTGCTGCCTTACAGTGCCGGGTTTGATCCTTATGATGGGTGTTGCCTGTATGGAGTTCGTACGTTCTCCCTGTGACCACGTTGTTTTTTTCTGGGTGCTCCGGTTTCCTGCCACACCTCAAAGATGTACAGGTTTGTAGGTTAATTGGCGTCGGTAAAAATTGTAAATTGTCCCTAGTGTGTAGGATGGTGCCCATATACAGGGATCAATGGTCACACGGACTCAGTGGGCCGAAGGGCCTGTTCCCGTGCTGTATCTATAAACTAAACTCAATGAACTCCAGTTGCTGGAATTTTGAGCAAACCACAGCGTGTTGGAGGAACTCAGTGGGGCAGGCAGCATTTTCGGAGGGAATGGACAGACTACATTTCTGGTCGGGACCCTCCTTCAGACTGATGGAGTTGGGGGGTGGATAGAGAAAGCTGGAAAAGATAGGTGGGGGCGGGGCAAAGCCTGACAAGTGATAGGTGGATACAGGTGAGGGGGGAGGGGTGGGTGATTGGCAGATGAGTAAGTGAAAAAGGCTGGAGATGAAAAGGAGACAAAAAGGTGTCAGAAAAGAAGAGAAGAGGAGGAGTGGAATGGAAAGCTGGAGGGAGGGATATGAGTGGATGGGGACAGGAGGGAGGGTTTGAGAGGGAGGAGATGAGACAGATAGTAGGGGAAATGTGTGTGTATCAGAGAGAGGGAGAGGTGGGGGTATTAGTTAACATTTTATTAGTGGACACAACAAAATTGATGCAAACAAGCAACCATGATTTCACCAAGGCCATTGGATTTAGCCAATGACGTGCAGAAATCAATGGAGTTCCAGTAAAAAAAAAGATGGGGACACAAGGAAATGTAGATGCTGGTTTACAGAAAAAGATACAAAGTGCGGGAATAACTAAGTGGGTCAGGCAACATGTCTGGAGAACATGGATAGGTATGATTGGGTTGGTACCCTTCTTCAGACCTGTTAATGCTTGGCTCTATGGATGTCAACATTGAATTGCAAAAGCTACCCATGTGTTTCTTAATATTTCCAGAGATTTTTACTTGTTGATTGAAGTGATTGAAAGATGCAGAATGGATACGGGTACTTCCACACCATCCATCGATCACCCGTTCACACTAATTCTGCGTTATCTCACTCTCACATCCACTCCCTGCACAATAGGGACAATTTACAGAAGAATTAACCTACACGTCTTTGAAATGTTGGTGGGAACTTGAGCAATTGGAGGAAACCATGTGGTTGAAGGGAGAACGTGCAAACTCCACACAGTCACAACACCCGAGGTCAGGATCGAACCCGGGTATCAGCAGCTCCACCAGCTCCACTGTGCTGCCTGAACCTGTTTAATATTGGTTCAAGCAGGCAGTTAGAAATCACAGTGTAGGTTGGGAGGTACAGTATATATTGTGTCTGGATTACTGCTGCCAGCTTTTTATTAAATGTTTGCAATACCATCAACATTTATCTTTTTCCAAACGAATATTGGCAGCTCTCTCAAAAACATTAGATGGACAGTCCACTAGAAACTGGAGAATCTTGTACTGATCAATAAACATTGTTACATTGTTGGAAGCTGGGTTGTGAGATCATGGACATTCAATACTATCCCAGTCTGAGACACCAATCTGAAGAAAGGACCTTTCCATGTCCTGCATCGAAGCTGCCTTACCTGCTGACCAGCACTTTGTGCCTTTTACTAACCATGTGTTTGCTTAGCCCACTACCCCGTTTCTTCCGCCCCACCCCTCACTCCCCTGTGTCCCACCTGGGCTCACACCTATTTCTCCCCTTCAACCTACATTCCTTCCTCTGGCTTCACTATTCGTGGCTCTTCCATCCTTTTGTCTCACGGCGGCACTGTGGTGCAGCGGTAGAGTTGCTGCCTTACAGCGAATGCAGCGGCGGAGTCCCGGATTCGATCCCGACTACGGGTGCTGTCTGTACGGAGTTTGTACGTTCTCTCCGTGACCTGCGTGTGTTTTCTCCGAGATTTTCGTTCTTCCTCCCACACTCCAAAGACGCATAGGTTTGTAGCTTAATTGGCTTGATATATGTAAAAATGTCCCTAGTGTGTGTAAGATAGTGTTAATATGTGGGGATCGCTGGTCGGCGCGGACCCGGTGGGCTGAAGGGCCTGTTTCTGCGCTGTTTCTCTGAGCTAAACTAAACTAAAACCTTTTGTTTTCTCATCCCTGGCCTATCACACCGCCCTCTCCCTCACTTTTGTCCACATATTACCTGCTATGCTTTGTCCAGCCTCTCTTCTCTCCAGGTTTCTTTCCCTCTTACCACAAAATGAGTCTGGAGAATGATCCCAATCAATGTCACCTCTCCATGTCCTGCACGGATGTTGCCTGATCTGGTAGGTTACCCCAGCACTTTGTGTTTCGATCAAGATTCCAGCATCTCCAGTTTCTTGTGACTCCAGTTGGAAATAGAATGCTGGCCATTACATAAGACATATCCGCAGTACAGTCGGAAAGCTGAGTTTTGAGAGTTTTGAGCAATAGCCAGACAAATCATTGCAAACATAATTCAGTTCTTTATTTCTCTGTTTAACTTTCCCACCACATAAATGGCATAGCTTTAAGTTGAGAAATATATTTCAAAGGGTGAGAGGTGTAGGGAGTGTAGAACCTTTTTACCAGGGTGGAAATGTCAAATACTGTGGGCGGCACGGGGGCGCAATGGTAGAGTTGCTGCCTTACAGCACCAGAGACCCAGGTGCTTATCTGTATGGAGTTTGTACGTTCTCCCCCTTACCTGCATGAGTTTTCTCTGGGATCTCTGGTTTCCTCCCACACTCCAAAGATGTACAGGTTTGTAGGCTAATTGGTTTGGTATAATTATATATTGTCGCTACTGTGCGTAGGATAGTATTAATGTGTGAGGATCGTTGGGCTGAAGGGCCTGTTTCCGCACTGTATCACTAAACTAAACTAAACTAAACTAAAGGGCATAGGTTTAAGGTGAGAGGCACAAAGTTTAAAGGTGTGGGCATATTTTATACACAGAGGGTGGTAAGTACCTTGAACGTGCTGCCAGGGAGGGTTCTGTGGTGGAGGCAAATATGATAGTGGCGTTTAAAAGACTTTTAGATTGGTGCATGGATATGCAGGGAATGGAGGGATATGGATACATGCAAGCAGATAAGAGTTGGTCTTGGCATCATGTTCGGCACGGACTTTGTGGGCCGAAGGGCCTGTTCCCTGTGATGGTTCGGGGACACCAGAACTAACTGACAAGCCTACCCGAGGTGTCATGGGCCAAACTCAACGAAACTCCAGTGAAGGAAGCAACTACTTGATAACCCCAATGATATACTGGCATCTACATGGCTAGTTTTTGTTGTTCATAGTTTAATTGTGTAAAGGCCTTTGAAATTCTCATGTGGCATTGGATTGGGTTTCTTGGTTGAACATTTAGCTTGTGTGTTTGCTAACAGGTAGAGAGCTTATTACTGAATATGGAGTTAGTTTTCGCCATATAGCATAAGCGTGTATAGGTGGTTTAGATACTACTTTGGCATTGGGCTTGGATTTCTTGGTTGAGCGCTTGTCCTGGTGTTATAACAGAAGTTTGTAGTGTTGTAACACTACACAGCATAATGTGATTCACTGTACTGTTCTATGTTTAAGAAGGAACTGCAGATGCTGGGTTATACTGAAGATAGACACAAAATTCTGGAGTAACACAGCGGGTCAGGCAGCATCTCTGGAGAAAAGGAATAGATACATAGATACATAGACAATAGGTGCAGGAGTAGGCCATTCGGCCCTTCGAGCCAGCACCGCCATTCAACGATCATCCACAATCAGTACCTGCCTTTTCCCCATATCCCTTCATTCCGCTAGCCCTAAGAGCTCTATCCAACTCTCATTTGAATGCATCCAGTGAATCAGTCTCCACTGCCTCTGAGGCAGAGAATTCCACAAACTCTCTGGGTGAAAACGTTTTTCATCATCTCAGTTTTAAATGGCCCACCCCTTATTCTTAAACTGTGCCCCCTGGTTCTGGTCTACCCCAACATCGAGAACATGTTTCCTGCATCTAGCGTGTCAAGTCAAGTCAAGTCAAGTTTATTCGTCACATACACATACGAGATGTGCAGTGATGTCCAATAACATAATAATATTATATGTTTGTATAAGATTCCCTCTCATCCTTCTAAATTCCAGTGAATACAAGCCCAGTCATTCCATTCTTTCATCATATGACAGTCCCGCCATCCCGGGAATTAACCTCGTGAACCTATGCTGCACTCCCTTCCTCCAAAGAGGTGACGTTTCATGTCGAGACCCTTCATCAGACTATTCTATGTTCTATGTTCTATTTGGGAACCCTTGAAAATAGATTTTTTTTTTACTGGACCTCATCCTATACTGTTTTTTTTATGTTCTGTATCTCAGAAATATTAAAATCTATTAAAATAGAAAAGCTATAGTCTTCCTTTCCTGCTAATTTTTGATTGATGTCAGTTAAGAAATTGGTAAAAAATAAAGGTTGCATCTTGAAAGTTTTAAGAAAATATTGCATTAAATTTTATTGATTCTTCAGCAGTAACTTGGTTTGCATTTCATCAATGTAAAAGGCATTTAAATGAAATGTTATGCTAGCTAACTTATTGGCTCTTAACACCAGCTACAAAATCATTTTCTCAGATAGCCTCCCAAACAATGACCAATTAATTTGCTGATTGTTAAGTAAAGTAACACATTGGAAACAGGATTCCCACTTCAGCTGTTCTCTGCAGATTGTTGCTTGGTTTCAACTTGTTTTGTTTTGTGTATCAAGTTACAGCTATTGGTTGTTTCTGACGTTTATGGATGTAGAAATGGGATTTCCATAAGACATAGGAGCAGAAATCGGCCATTCGGCCCATTGTGTCTGCTCCAACTTTCAATCATGGCTGATCTATATGTATGGGAAGGAACTGCAGAAGCTGGTTTAAACACAAAAAGCTGGACCTGTAACTCAGCGGGACAGGCAGCATCTCTGGGGAGATGGAATGGGTGACGTTTCAGATCGAGACCCTTCTTGATCTACCTTTCCCTCTTAACCCCATTCTCCTACCTTCCCCCCATAACCTTTGACACCCTTACTAATCAAGAACATATCAATCTGCCCTTTAAAAATACCCCCAATGACTTAGCCTCCACAGTCATCTGTGGCAATGAATTCCACAGATTCACCACCCTCTGGCTAAAGAAATTCCTCCTCATCTCCTTTCTAAAGACATGTCCTTTTATTCTGAGGCTTTCCTTGAAGTGCGGTCCCACCAAACCCTTCCATAATAATCCTCCCCCCCTCTCTCCAACACCCTAATGGACACCACGTCAAACCTGCAGAGGGATATTCTTCACTTTATTCTTCATCTCCCCCAGGGAAGACTCATAGAATCATAAATTGAAGCACACGCCAAAGACCTTGGTTCGATCCTGACCTGGGGTACTGTCTGGATGTGGCGTTTGCACGTTCTCCACTTGACCCCGTGGGTTTCCTTTGGGTTCTCCTGTTTCCTCCCACACCCCAAAAGATGCGCGGGTTTATAGATTACTTGGCTCTCTGTAAATTGCCCCTAGTGTGTAGGGAGTGGATAAGGAAGTGGGATAACATGGAACTACTGTGAACGGGTGATCGATGGTCAGCGAGGATTCGGTGGGCCGAAGGTCCTGTTTCCATGCTGGATCTCTAAACGAAACAAAACTTTACCATGATAGACACAAAGTGCAGGATCAGGCAGCATCTCTGGAGATGATGGAAGGGCAACTTTTCGGATTGGAACCTTTCTTCAGACCAAAAACATCGCCTTTCCATGTTCTCCAAAGGTGTTGCCTGACCACTGAGTTACTCCAGAACTTTGTGTCTTATTTTGGAAACCATGCTTGCAATTTCCTTGTGCCGAAACATTACCATTGTATATCTAACCCGAAATAACTAGAAATGATCACCTCATACCCTACACATTTAACTGGGTGGTACCGGCTTGAAATCGAGGAGGAAGCAAGACAAAGTAGCTATGAATTATGAGAGCTATTTTAAAGCAGTAGTGGAATAATAAATGAACATGATCTGACAGCAACTATTAACACCACATAAACTGTATCACATGCACTCAAGCATGACAAATGCTGTTTGTTGCATAAATTACATTATTTGCAATATATGTTGATGTCTGTCAATATTTAACAAGCTGCAAAGTCAACCTTATTTCCATAAAAATGCATTGTTTTCTTTTTTTGGTCTATAATTTTGAAAGAAGGAAACCAAAAATTCTATGAATGTAGATTTGTGTAGGTTTATGGTGCGTTATTCAGCAGAGGTCTCATAGACGACAACGTATTTTCTGTGTGCAGTGCAGGTTGCTGAACCAATGCTGTCATTATTAAAACCAGATTGCTGTGTTAGAGTTCAGTAGGCTTGTGCAAAACCACTGTGACATTTTGATTGTGCCACAAATAACTAACTTTCCTCTGCAGCCGCAACCAAGGATTTCTACATCAGAACGGAGGCAATAACAAGCTGGTCATGGAGTCACAGTCATACAGTGTGGAAACAGGCCCTTCAGCCCAACTTACCCAGACTGACCAACATGTCCCACCTACACTAGTCCTACCTGTCTGCATTTGGCCCACATCCCTCTAAACCTGTTCTATCCATGTACAGTACTTGTCTAAATGTTTCTTAAACATTGCGATAGTAACTACCACAAATACCTCCTCTGGCAGCTCACTCCATCCATCCAACACCCTTTGTATGAAAAAGTTACCACTCAGGTAGGCTCCTATTAAATCTTTCCCCCCATCACCTAAAGCCTATGTCCTCTGGTTCTTGAATCCCCTAATCTAATCTATTCCTGTCATGATTTTGTACACCTCTTTTAGGTAATTTTTCTCAACACATTTCCTTTAACACACCTAAATATGGATCAAAAAAATGTCAACATTGAGTGAGAATGAATAAACAATAAATTAAAATGTGGGCAGCACAGTAGCGCAACAGTAGAGTTGCCGCCTTTACAGCGCCAGAGACCTGGGTTTGATCCTACCTGTGTGTGGAATTTGCATGATTTCCCTGTGACCGCGTGGGTTTCCTCCAGGTGCTCTAGTTTCCTTCCACATCCCAAAGACGCGCAGGTAATTGGTTTGTGTAAAATTGTCCCTAGAGTGTAAGATTGAACCAGTGTATGGAGTGATCGCTGGTCAGATCGGACTCGGTGGGCCAAAGGGCCTGTTTCTACGCTGTTTGTATCTTTTAATCTACGCAAACAAATTAAAAGGGTTTCCTCATCTGTCTCTTTATTAGTTATAGAACCTTTTGAATGGACCTCATATGCTAGGGATGAATTGCCTGATCTTCCAATCTACCTTGTTGTGGCCTGATCATTTTTTTTTGTCTGCACTTTCTCCGTAGCAGTAATGCTATATTCTGCACTGTTTAGTTTCTAATTTGCATAACCCATGTCCTCATGTGTGGTATGATTTGCCTGGATAACACGCAAAAATAACGTTTTTCACGTATCTCGGCACATGTGACAATAAACTACGAATACTAATATCAGTGATTTATAATTAGTTGTTAAAGGTGGATCTTGAATTATTACCATCTTGAATTGTATGGTATGAAACAACACTGAACTAGACCAACTAATGCTGCCGTTAATCTTCCATGCAATCTCTCACCCTTAGGTAGTCCTAATCTCAAGATTCTACCTTTTACTGTGTGCCTTAATTTTCCCATTTTGATTCAGATATCTAACTCATTTTTCAGAGTTGATATTATCTCTATTCTGTGCTTTATTCCATTAAAACATTCACCAGTTTCAGAAAAAATGTTTAAAGTGCTCTTTGTTGTAGGTCATGTACTTTCAATCTCATATCAATGGCAGCTCAATCTAATCTATCAAAGATGATCTGTTTTGATCTGCAAAGTGCAGTCCATTGAAAAATCATGTCAAAATATCTTCTGTTCGAAAGAAATAAGCTCCAATTTTTAATCTATTTCCATCCATTTTACCATTCACAACACAAACAGTTTCCTGGTAAAAAAAAATGTTGATTTGTATGAGAAAGCAATGAAACAGGCCCATCGGCACACTGAGTCCACACCAACCATTGAGTCATAGAGTCATAGAGTGATACAGTGTGGAAACAGGCCCTTCGGCCCAACTCCCCCACACCGGCCAACAATGTCCCAGCTACCTGAGTCCCACTTGCCTGTGCTTGGTCCATAACCCTCCAAACCTGTCCTATCCATACACTGTCTCTTAAATGATGGGATAGGCCCAGCCTCAACTACCTTCTCTGGCAGCTTGTTCCATACACTCATCCCCCTTTGTGTGAAAAAGTAACCCCACGGATTCCTATTAAATATTTTCCCCTTTACCTTGAACTTATGTCCTCCAGATCGAAACTAATGTTGAGGGGAGGTGGTGGCTCATCCAGCCGTGGCACGTGCCCAGCCTCACTTCATACCCCAGCCCGACCGACCCAGCCCTTAGTGCCAATCCTAATGTTGTTATACTACCTCAACTACCTCCTCTGGCACTCGTTCCGCACACCCACTACCCTTTATGTGGAAAAGTTGTTGGTTACCAGTTTATCTACCACAAGCAGCAGTTCAAGTCCCACCGAGATGTTTCCCTCTCTTATATTATTGCCGTTTGTTGTTCATCATCATGTTAATTCCTTAACCTACTGTAGCTCTTGGGTTTCCCTTTTAGATAGATTTAATTTTCCATTCTAATCATATTGAATAAGGCTCAAAATTATTGTTAGCGATATCAAATCAACACTAAATAAATTTGAACCGAATCTCCATCCTTGTTATTTTAACGTGGATTTCATATGAGCAGTTAAATATTTATGCAATAACATCACCCAAGGTAATTTCCAGCCAGTAGTTCATTTTATTATTCTCTGATCTTGACTTATTAATCATAACACCAATCCCTAATCTCTTCAAAACACATTAGGCTAATCATATCAAGCCATCGTTAACTTAAAGCTTGCATCTATCATATGCTTTTCTCTCTGGAGACCATTATGATTAGCAGTTTGTTTGCAATACCTATCGTAATATAAGCAATGTACATTACCATTACTATAGTAATTTGTGTCCATCCATTTTCTATAACATAACTCCATATTTATTCATTATTTATATATTTACAATTATTTTATCTAATGCTTTCCAGTTTAAATATGATACTTCAAGGGGACTATTGATTGAGTGAAAGATGCAGTAAGGAAACAGGCCATTTCAGCCCACCAAGTCGAGCCAAGTTGGCATACTGTGCTAGTCTCATTTGCCTGCATTTGGTTCAAATTTGGTCTAAACCCTTCCTATCCAGATATTGGTCTAAATTAGAGTCTTTTGACAGTCATTTGCCCAGAGTAGGGGGATAGAAACAAAGGGAAACATAGAAATTAGGTGCAGGAGTAGGCCATTCGGCCCTTCGAGCCTGCACCGCCATTCAATATGATCATGGCTGATCATCCAACTCAGTATCCCGTACCTGCCTTCTCTCCATACCCTCTGATCCCCTTAGCCACAAGGGCCACATCTAACTCCCTCTTAAATATAGCCAATGAAAAGGCCTGATTGTTACCCTTATGTGAGTAGAGTTTCCTGAGATTTCACCACTCTTGTGTTTTCAGATTTCCCCAAAAATACATTTAAGGTGAGGGGGAAAATATTTAATAGGAACCCACACTTCAAAGATGTACAGGGCTTAATTAGTGTTAGTGCAAGACGGTGATAGCTGATTGGCGTGGACTCAGTGGACTGAAGGGCCTGTTTCCGCATTGTATCTTTAAAGTCTAAAGTCTAAAAGATTGATTGTTAGATTATTGAGTATTTCCTGTATTTTCAATTTTTATGTTTACAGATTTCCCCAAAAAACAAAGCGTAGGTCTAAACATGAACTATCCAACCTGTATGAACTGATTTGCACACATCACCTGTCAAATCGTGTTGTTACGAGCTTCTAGTGATAAATTGTTCTGGCCTTTTCCATCAGAATAGGTCCAAAATGCTGCCTTTTGTTCCTTCTTATGTACTCACAAATGCAGGCAAGCATGCAGTCGGACATAGCTCATGTAATATAAATACGGACAGTTAATTGTGTTAACAACAGATTCATATTCACATCATTCCTTGATATCAAGACCGGTGGCCCTGAACCAGAATGCAGGATTATATTTTCTTCTTCTTTTTTTCCCCTCATCCTTTTTCCCTTCACCACATTTTTGAAAACCAACCTCTTGTCAACCCGAGTCACAAGGGCAAAGATGGACTCAGGCGGCTGCCGAGGTTAATAAGAACAGGCCTGCAGAGCCACCAAGAACGAAGATCCCGTGTGCCTCCTGCGGCCATGTGTAGCGGCAGGCCTGGTTCACCCTCGTGAAGAAGGACCCAGCAGGGTGGAAGCTTGGAAGCTGCCGAGAGACCAGAGAGCCGAGGAAGAGGGAGCCGCTGGTGACGACAGACGTGAGGAGCAGGCCGGTAGTAGAGGAATCAGGGTAATGCCTCCAGCGTCTTCAAGGTCAGCTGCAGGAGGTGTCCCCAGGCCACAGAGGCAGTCAGGTGAGGAGAGGGGCATTGGTTCGCAGGTCAAGCTGGTCGAGGAGGCCCTGCAGCAACCTAGGGCTTACCTGGCCGCACCTGGATCAGGGGTGATCCAGTACATCCAGCATTTGAACCGAAATGTGGACTTTGAACTTTTTCTGTGCAGTGCTGGCACCTCTAAAAAGAGTTTAAAAAATCACTTTTTTTTTCACATGTCAGTACATGTGAAATTTTATGCATTTTAGTTTATTAAGTTGGTTGGTCACAAATTCAAAACAAAACTCCTTTGTGAAGGACAATTTGTTATGGTAAATGTAGCTTAAGTTGTAATTTAAGCGTGGCAAGGTGGTGCCACAGTAGACCCGGGTTCGCTCCTGATTACAGGTGCTGTCTCTATGCCGTTTGTACATTCTCCCTGTAACCGTGTGGGTTTTGTCCAAAGGCTCCAGTCTCCTCCCACATTCCAAAGATGTGCAGGTTTGTAGGCTAATTGGCTTGATAAAATTATAAATTGTCCATAGGGTGTAGAATAGTACGGGGATTGCTGATCAGCATGGACTCGATGGGCCTGTTTCTGCGCTGTATCTCTAAACTCTCTAAATTAAATTGACATGTGTTTCGGCACCTTACTGTCTACGAAAATAAAAGATACTGGGTACTTCTATTTTCCCTTTAGCAAACGGACCTGTGTGAAATATATTGTTGCTAATTTGACAAGGAATCCTTCTCTTATTTACAACACTGGGAATAAAGCTGATTACTGCAGTGGAATGATTCTGTTTGAAGTATAGTCCAGTTGTTGTACTTGTCCCACAGTCTCCATGGCCATGCTTCAGGGCACACAGAATGAATGGCTGTTGTGAGATTGCAAGTCATTCCGTTCTATGGCGTTGCTAGTATTTTGATATCACCGCTACCCTGCAGCAGTGAATTAAATGACATTAGGTCACAGACAATGATTCACTGAAGCGCCCTGGATACAATATGCTTTCACTAAAGGCTAAAGATTAGTTGGTAGTCAGAACACAATAAGCATCTTATCCAGGCATTCAAAGAGGAAAGGGAAGTTAAGCCAAAGCATAGAGCAAACGCGATGCAGAGTGCATCTTGTATAAATACTTCCAGGATATCAAAGATGGTTTCAGTTTATGAATGACATGTCAGTGCACAAGTACGCATCGTTTTACTTCGTGAATATTTTCAATGGCTCTGTGTCCGCAGCAGTGGGGGATAGGCAACATGGTCACAGCAAATACAATGCATGGTCAGCCTGAATGTGTCCTAGAGCCACTTGACATCATCTGTCAGACACCAGGGAGTGTCTTGAGACACATGTAACCTGATCTTAGTTATATATATATACTATGTGATGGGGACCAGCCCTCCCGTGTGAACATGGAACCTAACGGTTCCTACTTAGTCTAATATATATATATGTATGTACACACTAGACTAAGTGTGTGTGTGTGTGTGTGTGTGTGTGTGTGTATATATATACCTTTGTGTATGTCTATATATATATATACCTTTGTTTAACATATGTTTAACATATACATATACAACATGGGACCCGCTAGGTCCCATATTCACAAGGGAGGGCTGGTCCCCCAACGCAATATTCCACCTCGCCACCGATTCCGATATTGGTGGCCAGTGGGGGGTGAAGGGGCTTTCTGGAGCGCTAGTATGGGTGTTGTGGGCTGAAGGGACTGGTTTCCAGAGGGCTGGTATGGACATTGTGGGCCAAAAGGAGTCTTGGGGTGGCAGCTCAGTCACTCAAGCCTGATGTGCTGGCTGCTCACTGACGGCTGATGGGCTGGCAGTTGATTCACGGCTTTTCCTTGAAATTGCATTTAAGTAGGGTGCAAGACCACCAAATTCAAATGCAGTTTCCTACCATTTCAAGCAATGTGCAAGGCCACCAAATTCAAGTGCAGTTTTACACCACTTCAAGCAAGGTGCAAGGCCACCAAATTCAAGTGCAGTTTCCGAGCACTTCAAGCAGGGTGCAAGGCCACCAAATTCAAGTGCATTTTCATACCATTTCAAGCAGGGTGCAAGCCCACCAAATTCAAATGCAGTTTCATACCATTTCATGCAGGGTGTAAGGCCACCAAATTCAAATGCAGTTTCATACTATTTCATGCACGGTGCAGGCCACCACATTCAAATGCAGTTTCATACCATTTCAATCAGGGTGAAACCACCGTGAAACCACCATAAAACCATCATAAAACCACACAAAACACCACACAAAACACCACAAAACACTGCACTCACAGTTCAGTAGACATTCAGTGTGTTTAGTTGATTCACAGCTCAGACAGAGTCGTGACCTTTCCCTCTCCCATCTTGCAGAGACTGAGCCACACCCACACTTCCGGGTTTTATAATCCCTCCCCCCTCCCACCGAAAGGGGCGTGACCTTTATGGCGTGATTGACAGGAGAGAGATTCTCAACATTTTTTAAACACTAATAACACTTTTATTTTTCATTGATGGGAAGAATTCTCTGCACCTGATGGGTGGAGGGGGACTGAATAAGATGGCCAAAAATCACAGCCGTAAGTGGTAGCGTTTTATCTAAAATCAATATACAGTGCAAACAGAAAGTTGTCACGTTTAGACTTTTAATCATTTGCCATTTCAAACCAACCACCACCAACCATTTGCTGTGCTTTATTTCAAACCAACCACCACCAACCGTTTGCTGTGCTTTATTTCAAACCAACTACCACCAACCATTTGCTGTGCTTTATTTTAAACCAACCACCACCAACCAATTGCTGTGCTTTATTTCAAACCAACCACATTTTCATTTTCAAACCACATTAAGGGCACTGAAGGTCAGTAAAACCACACTCACAGTTTAGTAGACATGTGTTCAGTGTTATTCACAGCTCAGACTGAGAGACGTGACCCTCTCACTCCCCCATCTTGCAGAGACTGACTGAGGCACTCAACACTTCCGGGTTTTATAGTCCCTCCGGAAAGGGCGTGGCCTTCAGGAGAGAGAATCTCAACATATTTTAAACACTAATAACTCTTTTATTTTTCACCGATGGGAAAAATCCTCTTGTCCTGCATAGCAGAGGGGTACTCGGAGTAAAATGGCCAAAAATCATAGCCGTAAGTGGCAGCGCTTTTTCTAAAATCAATATACAGAACAACAGGAAGTGGCCAAGATCAGACTTTTAGTAATATAGATATATATGTGTGTGTATACACACATATATATATACACATTTGTCCATATAATAGCTACTATTGCACATATATATTATGTGTGCGTGTGTGCGTGTGCATATGTGTGTATGTTTTTTATAAACACCCAAAGACACAAACGCTATATATGCTGGACATGTAAAACAACATAATAATTAATAAATGCTGTTAAATGTCCACATCCATTGAATGTTATCACCTTTTACACAAATAACAATGCAGGATTTGTAACCTCTTTTTGCAAATGCGGAAGGATTTAATTGAATATAACAAACTCTTGGGGCAACATGGTGTCGCAGCAGTAGAATTGCTGCATTGCAGCGCCAAAGACCAGGGTTTGATCCTGACCAAGGGAGTTGTCTGAACGATGTTTGCACGTTCTTTCCGTGACGGCGTGTGTTTTCTGTATTTTTGAAACTGAAACTGAAACAAGGTTCCTATTAAATCTTTCCCCTCATCTTTGACCGGAGAGCATGCAACAAAATTCTTTCATTGTACTCATGACAATGATAAACTAAACCAAAAACCAAAAATATGTCCTCTCATCTTGATTCCCCTTCTCTGGTTGTTGCATTAAAATTGTAACAGGTTTTGATAATTCACATTGAATTTTTATTATAAATTTCCAAAATCAATAAGAAAGAACATTATATTCTGCTGTATACATTTAAACAGATTTTTACCAATGGTATTGGTAAAATTAAATTTCTAACAGTACTAATTCTACTATGTTTAGAGACACAATAATCAATAAAGGCATTAAATTATATTGCTCTTTAAATCTGGTATTGTGCATGCAAATTTAAAAGAATTTATTTGTTACAATAATCTGTCTCCATTAATATTAATTTGTCTTGTCTGTCCTACCAAAATAAAACTGTTCGGGAACAGCTCCATCCAAGACCGTAAGAAATTGTAGAGAATTGTGGACGCAGCCCAGACCATCACATAAACCAACCTCCCTACCATTGTCCACATCTACACCTCACGCTGCCTCGGCAAGGCCACCAGCATAATCAATAATGCTAATCACACCTGCCCACATTTGTCCCATATCCCACTAAACTTTCCTGTCCATGTACCTGTCCAAATGTATTTTAAATGCTGTTAGAGTACCTGCCTCAACTACCTCCTCTGCAGCTCGTTCCATATCGTGTGAGGACGGGACGTCGAAGGACGAGAAGCCGAAGCCAAGAAGTGGAAGCCAAGATACCAAAAGTACATCACGGGTTTTGTCCTAGACCTTGTCAGCGATTGGTCCAGACCCCCGCGTCCATCACATCACTAGCCAGAGGGGAGACGGGAAGGATGCGAGGCCGGGGTGCTTGAGCTTGTGTTTGTAAAATGGTGGCAGTGACTCCAAGCTACTGCGATTGCCACAGGGGCAGTGATGTGATGGACGCCACGGGGGTCTGGATCGATCGCTGACCTTTATCGATGACTGACAAGGTGTCAGATCAATCCCGTCCCCGGAGACGTACAAGGTACAACAATTTAACTATTTCAAAATGTAACAAGGTACAACAATTCTTGCAGCAAATATAGATTTTTTAAAAGTGTTTCAGTGTTTCATACCTATTCATCATTTTGACTTCATGTGCGTTTGGCGTCAGATTGTTTTTCGGCTTAAAATCTGACGGGGAACGAACATGACGTTGAAAGCCTCTGTGGCAATTGCAGCAGCTTGGAGTCACTGCCATCATTTTACAAACGCAAGCCCAAGCTCCCCCCACCCACCTGTCTCCCCCCGGCCAGTGATGTGATGGACGCGGGGGTCTGGACCAATCACTGACCTTTGTTAATGACTGACAAGGTTTCGGACCAATCCCGTCCCCAGAGACGTCATGTCCGTTCGGCGGCTTTTCTGCGTCATGTCCGTTCTGCGTCTTGATTTTGCGGTGTGGTGTCTGTTTGGGTTCGTATCCTTTTGACGCGATGTACTTTCAATATCTTGGCTTTTCGGCACGATGTACTTTTGGTCTCTTGGCTTCCACTTCTTGGCTTCGGCTTCTTGTCCTCCGGGTACCGTTCCATATATCCACCAGCCTCTGAGTGGAAAAGTAAATCATAAGACCATAAAACATATGAGCAGAATGACCATTCGGCCCATTGAGTCTGCTCTACCATTCGATCATGGCTGATCTATTTTTCCCTCCCAACCTCTTTCACCTGCCTTCTCCCCATAGCCTTCGATACCTTTCCTTATTTAAATAAATTTTATTGAGCCATCAAAAAATGGGTACAGATTATGTTGCCATATTCAAGCTCATTTTTTTCCAAATGTACATATCAAAACAGAACATTTGAGTATTATACAAACGATATGGACAGGCATGTTTGTAAAAACGACATAAATAAATAAATAAATAAATTAATAGTGAGGGGGAAAAAAGATAAATAATAAAAATAAATAAATACATAAGTAAAGTGCAGAAGGCGACTACAGTACATAGGGAGCAGTTCAGTGCAATAATTCTTTGTGAAGACTCTTGTTTCTAAAGCTTCTAACTCTCTTGTCTATCCTTTACTGATAATGTGATTAAAATGGATGGTTTGTGTTATGTATCAATATTCTTCTGTGCAAGAAATGACATAAATGGTTGCCAGATTTTATTAAATTTGTTGACTCTATCCTTTAGAACATATCTTATTCTTTCTAAATGTAATGTACTGGTCAAGTCATGAAGCCACATTCGGAAATTGGGAGCTGTTGTTTTTTCCCCATGACATGAGCAGTAGTTTCTTTGCCGTAATGAGATAGTAGGAGAGGAATTGTCGTTGAACAAGTTGTGAGTCTTGATGTTTCAGATACCCCAAAGATGATTAATAAGGGCTCTGAGTTTAATTGGATGTTAAGAATGTCTGAGATATTCTTAAATATATCAGATCAGAAAGAGGTGAGTTTAGGGCACGATACAAAGTTATGAAAAAGAGTAGCATCTGAGGAGTGACATTTATTACAAGTAGAAGAAACATTTGGATATAACTATCTATATTACTAAAAGTCTGATCTTGACCGCTTTTGGCCCACTGTGCTGCGATTTCCAAGAGAACGCCGCCACCAACGGCCGTCATTTTTGGCCACCTCGCTCAGAGCCCCCCTCTGCCTTCTGGGACCAGAGAATTTTTCCCATCGATGAAAAATCAGAGAGATATTAATGTTTTTTTTTTAATTCCCCATTCTCCCTAGTGCCCCCGCTGGCGGCAGGGGGAGGGACTATAAAACCCGGAAGTGTAGTGCCTCACTCAGTCTCTGTCAGACCCAGGAAGCGAGAGGATCACGGCTCTCTGAGCTGCGAATAACACTGAACGCACGTCTACTCCACGGTAAGTCCCCTCAATGCGGCTGTAAAGTGGCTGCAGCCCAATTGTTTGCCTCGCCTTTTTAACAAGTTTGTGTTCACAAAATGAATTTTGGTTGTCAGGTGGCTGCAGCCCAATTGTTTGCCTCACCTTTTTAACAAGTTTGTGTTCACAAAATGAATTTTGGTTGTCAGGTGGCTGCTGCCCAATTGTTTGCCTTGGCTTGGCTTTTAAAATCGTTGCAACAGTTGGATGCCAGCCCAAGAATCCATTCGGCCCACAATGTCTATACTAGCCCTCTGGAAACCAGTACCTTTCGGCCCGCAACACCCATACTAGCGCAACAGACAGCCCCCCCACTGGCGAGCAATATTGGAATTGGTGAAGAGGTGGAATATTGTGTTGGTGACCAGCCCTCCCGTATGATGCTGGGACCCAACGGGTCCCACTTAGTCTGGTACAGTGTATTTTTGCCTTGGAGAAGTGCAGTTTATGTATAATTTTGAACTGTGTGAGGCAGTGTCTAGCATTGTTTGAGCATCTATGCTCAAGTTTGAGCACCTATGCCAAGTTTGAGGCTTTCCTCCCATATTTCATCTGGTATTTGGACATTTAGATATTTTTCCCAATTGATCTAATACTTGCCAGAGGATGGAGAGGCTATTGATAGAAGGACATCATACATCTAGGAGATGAACTTGTCTTTATATGGTGATGTTTTAAGGCAGTCATCTATATGAGACTGTCTCTCAACTTCAAATCCCGACAGATGCTTTCGTATATAATCCCTGATTTGCAAGTATCTGAAGAGGTTACTATTTGGGATTTCAAATTTATTTTGTAGCTGTGTAAAGGTGGCAAACGTACCATCGATATATAGGTCTCTGACACTGTGGATTCCGAATTCACTCCATGTAGAGAAAGTCTTATCTAAAATAGATGGCTTGAATGTGGGGTTGTTTGCTACGGGCAAAGCGAGAGATATAGGTTTAAGTTCAAAATGGGTTCTGATTTGCTTCCATATATGTATCAAATCCTGTGTATAACAAGATTAAATCCATAAAATGATTTATCAATTGAAGTAGGAGCTAGTAGGATGGTACCTATTGAGTATGGGTGACAATCTTCTTGTTCTATTTTTAGCCAATTCAGAGGGATGTTTGAGGTGTCAAGCCAGAAAGCAAAGGACTTGATGGCAGACGCCCAGTAACATAATCTGAAATTTGGAAGAGCAAGCCCGCCCTTAGTTTTTGATTTGTAGAGCTGATTTTTTTTTTATCCTATGAGTTTTGTAATTCCACAAGAAAGGTATTATTATTGAATCTAATCTCTTAAAAAATATTTTTGTAAGAGAAATAGGTATGTTCAGAATTAGATATAGTAGCTGGTGTAAGAAGATAATTTTAATGGTATTCACTCTTCTGAGTAAGGAAATTGGAAGAGTTTTCCAGAATTGGATTTTGCTTTTTATGTTTTCTAATAAGGGAAGGAAATTGGCCTGTAGAAGGGAAGAGTAATGCTTTGTAATCTCAATCTGTAAATTTATCTGTTGTTACTCTGAAAGGAAAATTCTCAAATGTATCTGAGGGGATGGTATGAACTGGCAATAGTATACTTTTATTCCAGTTAATACTGTAGCCTGAAAATGTACCAAACAGGTTAATTTTTCCAGTATCGCTGGAATGATGGTTTGAGGTTCCGTTATGTACAGGAGGATATCATCCGAGTATAAAGATATTTTATTTGTAGCCTTTCCATCCTCAACTCAAACCAATATCCTCTTATTCTCGATTTCTCTACTCTAGGCAAAAAGACTGTGCATTCACCTTATCTGTTCCCTTCATAGTTTTGTTCACCTCTCATCCTCCTGTGCTCCAAGGAATAAAGACCTAGCCTGCTCAGCCTCTCCCTCCATAAGATCATCCCTTAGCCTCCTGTGCTCCGAGGAATGAAGTCCTTGCCTGCCCAACGAGTCCTGGCAACATCTTTGTAAATCTTCTCTGCACCCTTTCCAGCTTGACGAAATCTTTCCTACATACAGGGTGACTAACACTGACCACAACACTCCAGATGTGGCCTTGCCACTGGTGACTTTTATGAAGTACACAAGTCTTTTGCTGTCGCCGTTTTAGTGTGCTGGGAGTGTCCCAGCAAGCAGGCCTGGCTCACCGCCGTGGACTGAGAACTCACGCCATGACCGATGACAGAGGACCAGCCAGTAGGCCCGACTCGTCCACCGCCGACTCCGAACTTGGCCCTGCACCACCATCATCGATGGGACCCGCGCCACCGAGAGTGAGGAGGGACCCGATAGTGAGGTGGATCGTCGAGAACATTAAAAAACTTTTTTTTTTAACCAAAAATAATACAATCAATTATTTACAATAATATGTACGGTACGAAATAAATTTTACGCAAAACCCACCACCATAATACAAGTCAAACAGATTTACTAAATAAACGGCTATAGAACTATATCACCATCCTTATTGAGGATGCGTTCAACCCCCCGTGGTGCCCAGCTGTCCTGGAAAACTCCCAGGGTGCCCATGGACAGCGTTTAGTCCCTTTCTAAAACCACCCAGTAACGTAACCCTGGAAAAGGAGCAGGCAGCAGGCTCGGGCACCCGTCGAGAACATTGTGAGGGCCGCTGAGATCGAAGGGGGTGGTGGGGGGGGGGGGGGGGTGGGGGGGGTGGGGTGGGGGGAGGGGGGTTGCCTCACGCTGCGGCAGGCAGTAAATGGGACTGTTCGGTGGTCTTTTATAACTGTGTCGACGCCAGGACATACATGACACGACCCTTGTGTACTGCCTAGATCAGGTCGGGTTTATGATTTTACCGGGGTGTATGCAAAGCAAAGAATTTCACTCGACTTAGGTAGTAGATGTGATCATAAAGTGTCACTGAATCGTTTTTTTTCTGTTGAACTGTTTTTAAGACAAGCCAATTGGCAGAATAGGTCTCTGGATTTGGTTCAACAAACATTGCCCGAAAGAAAGACTGTTGATACCTAGTTATCTTGTACGAGTGTGTTGCGTGTATCAAATGATTGATCAGGAGTGTGACTCTAATAATGACATACGACATACCCCCCTAGTACTGTTTCTCAAGCTTCACCCATTATTCTTATTCAGTCAAAAAACTAACCTTTACTCCCAGGCATAGTGTTCAAGCTAATCGTGAAAACTTTTCTTTCCGTCGAAGCCTATTGGAAAAAAATGAATGTCTCTGAGGAAACAGGGAATCTCTAAATGTCAGGATCATAAATTACATCAAATTACATATTACCTATGTTTTTCTTGACACCAGAGTTTGTAGCGATTGCAAGAACTACAATATTCGACTGGTTTCCTGAATAGATTTATTCGTTTTACTTGGAACATTGACAAATGTGAGCATATTTTTCTATTTTCATCTTTTTTTTTAGACTCTTTTAGACTTTTAGATATGCAGCGCAGAAACAGCCATTTCGGCCCACTGAGTCCATGCCGACTATCGCAACGTTTAAGAAGCATTTAGTCAGGTACATTGATATGACAGCTTATGAGGGGTTTGGGCCAAACATAGGCAGGTGGGACTAATGCAGATGGGATGTGATGGCCATGATGTCTGGGCAAGTAGGGCCGAAAAGCCTGTTTCCATGCTGTATGACTCGGTGTCCAGCAATCACCCCGTACTCTAGCACTATCCTACACACTAGGGACAATTTTACACATTTACTGAATGCAATTTTACCTATAAACCTGCACGTCTTTGGATTGTGGAAGGAATTGGGAGCACCCGGAGAAAATCCATGCGATCACAAAGAGAACTGTACAGACAGCACCCGTAGTCAGGATTGAATCCTGGGCTTTGGTGCTGTGGCAGCAACTCTACTGCTGCGCCACTGTGCCACACTTGTACTGACACTTTTTTTTACCATTCCAGCAGTTCAGTGGTTCAATGGTTCTTTATTTCTTTTCTGCTTACAGATCAGTTAAGATTATTGCCATACACATGTACAAAAATAAAAGAGAAGTATAACATAGCAAAGATGAGCAGGAAGCCAGAGGATTGGGAACATTTTAAAGAGTAACAGGAGATGACTAAAAAGGCAACATGGGGAGAAAAGATGAGGTACGAAGGTAAGCTAGACAAGAATATAAATGAGGACAGTGACAGCTTCTTTAGGTATGTGAAGAGGAAAAAAATAGTTAAGACCAAAGTTGGACCCTTGAAGACTGAAACGGGTGAATTTATTAAGGGGAACAAAGAAATGGCAGACGAGTTGAACAGGTAAAGTAGACAAAAATGCGGGAGAAACTCAGCGGGTGCAGCAGCATCTATGGAGCGAAGGAAATAGGCAACGTTCAAGCCGAAACCCTTCTTCAGACTATCCCCTCTCTCTCTCTCCCCCTCCCCCCCCCTCCCCCTCCCCCTCCCCCCCCCCTCCCCCCTCCCCCCCCCCCTCCCCCTCCCCCTCCCCCTCCCCCTCCCCCTCCCCCTCCCCCTCCCCCTCCCCCTCCCCCTCCCCCCTCCCCCTCCTTCCCCTTCCTCTCTCTCTCTCACTCCTTCCCTCTCCTCCTCCCTCTCTCCCTCCTTCTCTCCTTCTTGTTGAACAGGTACTTTGGATCCGTCTTCACTAAGGAGGACACAAACAATCTCCCTGATGTACTAGTGGCCAGAGGATCTAGGGTGTCGGTGGAACTGAAGGAAATTCACATTAAGCAGGAAATGGTGTTGGGTAGACTGATGGGACTGAAGGCTGATAAATCCCCAGGGCCTGATGGTCTGCATCCCAATGCACGTAAGGACGTGGCTCTAGAAATCGTGGATGCATTGATGATCATTTTCCAATGTTCTATAGATTCAGGATCAGTTCCGGTGGATTGGAGGGTAGCTAATGTTATCCCACTTTTTAAAAAAGGCGGGAGAGAGAAAACAGGGAATTATGGACCAGTTAGCCCAACCGGTGGTGGGGAAGATGCTGGAGTCAATCATAAAAGATGAAATAGCGGCACATTTGGACAGCAGTAACAGGATCGGTCCGAGTCAGCATGGATTTACGAAGGGGAAATCATACATGACTAATCTTCTGGAATTTTTTGAGGCTGTAACTAGGAAACTGGACAAGGGAGAGCCAGTAGATGTAGTGTACCTGGACTTTCAGAAAGCATTAGATAAGGTCCCACATAGGAGATTAGTGGGCAAAATTAGGGCACATGGTATTAGGGGTAGGGTACTGACAGGGATAGAAAATTGTTTGGCAGACAGGAATCAAAGAGTAGGAATTAACAGGTCCCTTTCAGAATGGCAGGCAGTGACTAGTGGGGTACCGCAAGGCTCGGTGCTGGGACAGCAGCTATTTACAATATACATCAATCATTTAGATGAAGAGATTCAAAGTAACATTAGAAAATTTGCAGATGACACAAAGCTGGGTGGCAGTGTGAACCGTGAAGAGGATGGTATGAGGATGTAGGGTGGCTTGGACAGGTTGGGTGAGTGGACAGATGCATGGCAGAAGCAGTTTAATGTGGATAAATGTGAGGTTATCCACTTTGGTGGCAAAAACAGGAATGCAGATTATTATCTGAATGGTGTCAAGTTGGGAAAATCAGAAGTACAAAGAGATCTGGGGGTTTTTGTTCATCAGTTGATGAAAGTAAGCATGTAGCTACAGCAGGCAGTGAAGAAAGCAAATAGCATATTGGCTTTCATAACAAGAGGTGTGGAAGGACATTATTGCTATTCAGGGAGTGCAGCGTAGGTTTACAAGGTTAATACCCGGGATGGCGGGACTGTCATTTGTTCATAGAATGGAATAGCTGGGCTTGTATACTCTGGAATTTAAAAGGATGAGAGGCGATCTTATTGAAACATATAAGGTTATTAAGGGATTGGACACTCTAGAGCCAGGAAACGTTCCCAATGTTGGGGGAGTCCAGAACCAGGGGCAACAGTTTAAGAATAAGGGGTAGGCCATTTGGAACGGAGATGAGGAAAAACTATTTCACCCAGAGAGTTGTGAATCTGCGGAATTCTCTGCCTCAAAAGACAGTGGAGGCCAATTCTCTGGATGCTTTCAAGAGAGAGTTAGATAGGGCTCGTAAAGATAGTGGAGTCAAGGGATATGGGAAGAAGGCAGGAACGGGGTACTGATTGTGGATGATCAGCCATGATCACAGTGAATGGTGGTGCTGGCTCGAAGGGTGAATGGCCTACTCCTGCACCTATTGTCTGTTATCTATAATCCCTGATTCAGTACGGAATGTATAGAAACAACCCACTGTGTCCATATGCTTCAGGTTTTGGTGCCATTTTCAAAGTCCCAGTTGCAGCTGACCATAAAGGCCATTGCAGGCATCTCCTCCATTCCACTCATGTGATCCATATCGCTCCATTCCCTGTATATCCATATGCCTGTCATATATTCTGGTACAGGTCCACCACCGATCTTCGGGTAACTGGTGGTTCGGCACCTCCTTTGACCCACACAAAATTAAGAGAGCGTACTTGAAATCCCCCTTAGGAAGTCCCCCTGAAAATGTGTTGCCTAGGCTGGGTGAGACGGCCGATCTATACCTCATCTGGACTTCTACGCTCGATCGACGGGTCAAAATTTGCCCCCTGCAGCTGGGAATCTGGAATTTTGCCGCCCGGCCGAAGCCGGCAGATCCGTCCCCATAGCCAACTTCCGAGGACAACTTTTCAGCCTGCTCGCTATCTTGGCCGCTTGGAGGGCCTTGGCCGTTCTGCTATTGTTGGGTTCCTCTCAGAGGCTGTGACCTCTGTTGGTCCAGCAAAATGGATAATCCAGCAAAGGGTGCCAGAAAAGTGGTGATGGATGTGTATAAGCTTATGCAGCTGAGCATTTGTTTTTGTACGATCACAATCTGTGAATCACCAGCCTGTATTGTTAAATTGGTTATATTAATGTTAAATAATATAAATTGCTGTTATTTCCGAAAGATAATGATTTGCATTTTGATTGTACCTCCATTGTCAAGGTTTACTCTGAAGCACTTTACATCAATGAAGTGTGGTCATTGCTGTAGCACGGACAGGGAATCAGGGCATGGAGAGAGGTTCTTCATCCCACCAGGTCTATGCGGGTATCAGTCACCCATTCACACTACAGTTTAGGAACAGCTCTGCCCAAGACTGTAGGAAATTTCTGAGTTGTGCATGTACCTCATTCCATCACATAGACCGAAGTCCCCACCATCGACTCGATCTACAACTCACGCTGTCTCGGGAAAGAAGCCAACATAATCAAAGAGTGGAGGAAGTAATTGCAGATGCTGGTTTATGCCAAAGATAGACACAAAGTGCTGGAGTAACTCAGCGGGTCAGGCAGCTCCTCTGGAGGAAAAGGATGGGGGACATTTCAGGTCAGAACCCTTCTTCAGACTGTCCGAAGAAAAGTTCTGACCCAAACGTAACTTATTCCTTATCTCCAGAGATGTTGCCTAACCCGTTAAGTTACTCCAGCACTTTGTGTCTATCTTCAACATAATCAAAGATTTGTCCCACCCCAGTCTTTCCGTCTTTTACCTGCTCTCATCGGACAGAAAATACAGAAGCTTGAAACCATGCACCACCAGACTCAGGAACAGTTTCTTCCCCTCTGCTATCAGGCTTCTGAATGGTCCTTCCATAAGCTTGGGTACTGTCCCAGGTCAGGATCACAACGGGTCTCTAGTGGTGTGAGGCAGTTGCTCTACCAGCTACATTGCTGTACAGTCTCCTGAGAACGTGACTGATATTTGGAGCAATTCTTGGATTGTTGGTTTCCATGCTGTATCTCAACATTAAACTAAAAGGATGCACTTCTCGGTCGTTAATAGGGACATGTAACAAGCAGAGGTTTCCAATATTTTTCAGTTTAGCAATCTATGTAAAATTGTCACCAGACAGGAGTGGACTCGGTGGTCCAAAGGGCCTATTTCAATGCTGTATCTCTAAACTAAAGTGCGTTATACGATAAGTTAACTTAAAACGTGCGCACTTTAAGCATGCGGACCATATACGCTAAATCTTTTATTGTAGTTTCTGGTCAATGAAATGACATGCAGTATTTTAAGAATATCATGAATTCTCATAATACTTACATCAGTTGGAAGTAACATCTTCGTTGTAATTAAATGATGTATTTAGAGCTGTGTATAATGGTCCCTTGGCGCTTTGGTGATATATATTCTCATAAGTCTGTTTCTCTCCGTGTGGTGGAGGAGCCTGTAAGCTGTGACAGAGTCGTAAATGTGTATTATCTGTCTCAGAATACACTAGAAGAGGTGATGTCTTGGACAAGTAGCAATTATCAGCAATCACACTGATCTGTAGTAATCCTCGATACATGCCCACTTCATTGTGAGTGATGAGAGATGGTATTTACAGAGACCAAGTCCAAAAGAGCTTCATGAAACAGAATTTAAACATGCAATGGGATTCCGTAGCTGATCACTGTCAGTGTGTGTGTGTGTGTGTATTTTTTTCCTGCACAGAAATCCTACATAAAGGATGCAGCTAATTATTGCTAGTGTTGGCTCAGACTGGTGCGTTGAGAGTGGAGAAGGTATTCCCCAGGGCACTCTGAAACAGAACCAAATGTGTATTGTCCAGCCTCTTCTTTAGATTAGATTTTGGATGATGTGCCTGCCTCACTCAGTATGTTTTTAGCCCAGCTGTGAAGTGCTTGCATTGCCTTTTACCTGATTGAATATAGACTATAAGGCCGTGATGAATTAGATGTTTTCCGTAGATTGTTTGTTGAATCGAAGGAAATTGTGCAATTTTGCATCAGAATTTTATTCATAAGAACACATTTTTTTGTTGAATTTAGTTTAGAGAAACGCATGGCCACAGGCCCTTTGGCCCATCGAATCCGCGCCAACCACTGATCACCCATACGCTAGTTCTATCTTACTCACTGGGGCCAATTTACAGAAACTGTTTAACCTACAAACCCACACATCTTTGGAGTGAGCACAGAAACAGGCCCTTCTGCTCGCTGATTCCACGCCGACCAGCGATCACCCTGTACACTAACATTACCCTTCACACTAGGGACAATTTTACTGGTCAATTAACCTGCAATCCTGCACGTCTTTGCAGTGTGCGAGGAAACCGGAACACCCAGAGAAAACGCACGCAGGCACAGGGAGAACGTGCAAACTCTGTATAGACAGCACGCGTAGTCAGGATCAAACCCAGATCTCTGGCATTGTAAGGCAGCAACTTTACTGCTGCCCCACTAATTTTGTTGAATTTACGGTATAATGGTATAATTTATTGGTATAATGAGGTAGGATTTTTTTACCTGCCATTCAAAGACTTGAGGGCATAGTTTTAAGGTGAGAGGGGCAAACTAAAGGAGATGTATGGTGCAAGTTTTTTACACTGAGAATGATGGGTTCCTGGAACGAGCTGCCAGGGCGGTGGTGGAGGTAGATATGAAAGTGGAGTTTAAGAAGCTTCTGTACCTCATGACCAGCAGGCAAGAGGTACAGAGATGTGAAAACGCACACCTCCAGATTCAGGGACAGTTTCATCCCAGCTGTTATCAGGCAACTGAACCATCCTTTCACCAACTAGAGAGCGATCCATCTAACTCATTGGAGACCCTCGGACTATCTTTAATTGGTCCTTACTGGACTTTATCTTGCACTAAACATTATTCCTTTTATCCTGTACAGGTATATGTACACTGTGGATGACTCGATTGTAATCATGTCTAGTCTTTCCACAAACTGGATAGTACGCAACAAAAATGCTTTTCACTGTACCTCGGTACCCGTGACAATAAGCTAAACTAAACTCATCATCATCATCATCATCATCGGCGGTCACTCAAAACGTGTATGACTGTCCTCTTTTGGGAGGATGCCTGTGCATGACTTTGTTTAACGTGGGGAGACTGGTGCATTTATAGCTACCACACGGTTCTTGGCAGATCTGGGTCAGGATCCAGTGGCATGGAGTCCAAGACGACCGGGGACCCTTTTCCGCTCCCAGCCGTTGTGACGCTGCACTAATGTCAGCCATCATCGTTCGCCTGTTCCACCCTTGAGGTCTTGGTTGGATTGCTCTTTGTCAGGGACCTCCCCCTCCACCTTTCCGCCATGGGTGGCCCTACCAGGAGCATAGCTCCAGACGGCATCACTCTCAGGATCGCAGGACCACACAAGCTTCTCCACCACGACAAGGTGACAATCCATGGATTAAACTGAACTAAACAAAACTAATCCAAGCTAAACGAAACTAAGATAGGCACATGCATATGCAGGGAATGGAGGGATATGAATTATGTGCAGAAGAGGTGATTAGCTCGGCATCATTTTCAGCATGGATATTGATAGCCTAAAGGCCTGTTGCTTTACTCTACTGTTCTATGTTCTATATTGTAAGATGAATATCCCAAGGTAAAAATAAAACTACAAACAGTAATCAGTCAGACTGCACTGAAATGGTGGCAACTCAATTAATAGATTAAAATTGTCAAGTGCTTTGGTAAAAAACTCTAAATAATTAGTAAATAGATGTAAAATCTAAATATATAGATGCAAGATACAACATTTTACATCCATGCTTCAACCTTTTCATTAGCTCTTTTCCTGAATAGTGCTTTAAGACCTGTCCAATTATTAAGCACTTGTTAAATCTACAATTTCCATCATAAGTGTAAGTATTTTGAATTATACTCCACAGAAATTCTCCAGTCTTGAGTATGCTATGGATTTATTCATTGGAGGTAGTGGATGAGGGTTAATCTTATAGAGGTGTACAAAACCATAGGAGAAATAGATCGGGTAGACACATAATCTGTTGCCCAGAGTAGGGGAACCGAGAACCACAGGACATTGGTCTAAGGTGGGGGGGGAATTTGATGGGAACCTGAGGGATAACTTTTTTACATAAGGTGTGGTGGGTGTATAGAACAAACTGCTGGAGAAGGGAGGTGAGACAGGTACCATCACAACGTTTAGACAGGTATTGGATAGGATAGGTTTGGAGGGATAAGCGCCAAATGCAGGCAGGCGGGACTAGTGTGGATGGGGCATGTTGGTCAGTGTGGACAAGTTGGGCTGAAGGGCCTGTTTGCATGCTGTCTGACTCTACGAATCTGTCCCAGATGAGAGAATCCGTGGTAAATGTCTAACGACCTTGCCAAGGGGAGATACATATTTATGAACCCGGTAGCTTCAATCCAACCTAGTTTAAAATATTTATGCTTGTAATAGGAAATGCAGACATAATCTAAATTCCAATAATAACGCGTTTAACTGACTTTTAAGAAATAATTTTGTTGTCATAATGCCCAATTGCAAAGAACCCTATGGCCAAGGGTCAAGAGACAAGAGTGTTTAATTGTCATATGTACCGAAAACAGAACAATGAAATTCTTACTAGCTGCAGCATAACAGGTCTGTAAACACAATATGCATTGATACATAATAAACCAAACTAAATTAAATATATTATAACCTCCAGTTTTACTGCAAAAATGCCCAAAGTCTTCACAACAACCAAGGCAGTACATAATCCCTAGTTTAGTTTGTGTTGTGCAGTGTTCAAGATCCTGATGGTTGTTGGGAAGAAGCTGTTCTTGAACCTGGAGGAACTAATCAAAAATTATATTGCATTGTCAGTCAGAGTTTTATTCCATGTGATGGAAAACTGATAGATTAGAATGAAGGTGAATAGGTTTTAAAAAGATCCGTAAGACTGGTTAGGGGAAAGAGTTTGCATTCAGAATGGAGGCACAAGGAACTGCAGATGCTGGTTTACAAGAAAAGACTCATAGTGCTGGAGTAACTCAGCAGATCAGGCAGCATCTCTGGAGAACATGGATAGGAGACATTTCGGGTCTGGGCCCTTCTTCAGAAAGCTCTGTCTGATCTAAACAGAATCTGAAAAAGAACACTTGGCCTGTGGAAGGGTCCCGAACCAAAATGTCACCTATCCATGTTCAACAGGGATATTGCCTGACCTGCTGAGTTACTCCAGCACTTTGTGTCTATTCTTGATTAACATTCAGAAACTGAGTTTGCTAGGAAGCTGAAGAAACAATTACATTAAATCAAATGGATGAGTTGTTATACATTGTAGATAATTAATTGAAATAAGGTAGCACATTGGCGCAGCTGGTAGAGCTGCTGCCTCTCAGCACCAGAAACCCGGGTTCGATCCTGACCTCAGGTGCTGTCTGTGTGGAGTTTGCACGTTCTCCTTGTGACTGTGCTTCGGTTTCCACCCACATTCCAAAGACGTGCGGGTTTGTAGGCGAATTGGCCCTCTGTAAATTGTCCCTAGTGTGTTGGGAGTGGATGAGAAAGTGGGATAACATAGAACTAGTGTGAATGGGTGATCAATGGACGCGTGGACTCGGTGGGCCGAAGGGCCTGTTTCCATTCTGGATCTTTCACTCCATAGCAAGGTTGACTGGACCAAAGTTAAATAAACAGAGGATGAGTGGTGCAAAGAAAATTTCTAGATCTATTAGCTAGGAATTCCAAGATAAAATACACATAATGAAACTGATACATAAAAAATCCATTACTTCAGGGAGCAATGGAAAGAGTTTTGAAAAACAATATCAGAACTTAATTGTTATCATAAATCTTTGTTTTCAATGGTAGCTAGATCCAATCTCACCTGAAGATTGAAAGGATATGGATATTGGTGACCACTCTGGTAAAGATTCTCATGTGAAAGGCCAGGGCTGGCCTTATTACCAACTAATTCAGAACTGGAAGTGCGGAAGATTTTCTTGATTAAATTCAGCCTGCACGATGATCCAAAGAGCAATGATGGCAAAACAATGAAAATGGGTTACGCAGGTAGTGCTGTTTTCATCGCCAGAGACCCGTGTTTGATCCTGACTATGGGGCACTGTCTGTATGGAGTTTATATGTTCTCCCTGTTACCCGTGTGGGTTTTCTCCAAGTGCTCCTATTTCCTGCCACATTCTAAAGATGTGCAGGTTTGTAGGTTAATTGGCTTCAGTAAAATTGTAAATTGTCTCGAATGTGTAGGATGGTGCTAGTGTACGGGGATCTCTGGTCGGCACGGACTCAGTGGGCTGAAGGGCCTGTTTCTGTGCTGTGTCTCTAAAGCCTAAGGTCTAATTGTAAATGCAGCGTTCGGTTACAATCTCCGATCAGGAAGTTGGAAGAGAGACTTTCTTATAAATTCTCACTTTTGTTCAGTAGCTAAATTCCCTGATCGTCAGAATATTCCATTAGAATCTAGACACATGCATAACGCGGTAAATTATGTTCTCCCTCGCTACCCCAGGGAGCAATGGAAGGAAGAACTTTTGAGAAACACCAGGAGACCCTAATTGTTATCGTAAATCTTCATTTCCTTTGGTATCTTTATTTCATGAACAGTAGCATCAAGTGAAAAGCATTCCAAACTTCTTCAGAGACGTCGCAGTGGAGATTCATCTTTGGACGCATGCATTATATGGACAATGTACTAACGAATGCACATTGTACTCTGTTTCTGAAATCTCACGCTTTTTGATTTTGTTGACATTGTTACCAAAGACATATTTAGTCATAAAGCACAGAAACAGACCCTTCAGCCAACATGTATGCCAACCAAAATGCCCCATCTACACTAGTCCTACCTGTCTGCATTTGGCCCATATCCCTCTGAACCTTTCCTATCCATGAACCTGTCCAAAGGTCTGTTAAATGGTGTTATTGTACCTGCCTCAGTTCCCTCCTCTGGCAGCTTGTTCCGTACACCCACCACCCTTTGTGCGGAAAAAGTTGCCCTTCAGGTTCCTGTTAAATCGTTCCCCTCTCATCTTATACCTATAGCTCTTGATTCCCATATCTTGGGTATAAGACTGTGTATTCACCCTATCTATTCCCCTCATGATTTTATATACCTCTGTAACATCACCACTCAGCCTTCAACAAGATCTTATAAATAAAACAAAGATAGACACAAAATGCTGCCGCAACTCGGCTGCTCAGGCAGCACCTCTGGAGATCATGGAATGATCACGTTTCGGGTCACGATTCTTCTTCAGACTGATTTTGAGGGGGGGGGGGGGGGGGGCGGAACTGGAAGTGGGAAAAGATAGAATAAGAAAGGTTTAGAGGAATATGGGCCAAACGCAGGTGGGACTATTGTAGAAGGGGCATCTTGGTCAACAAGGGCAAGTAAGGCAAATGGATCTGTTTCCGTGCTGTATGACTACGCCATCATGTTCGGCACAGACATTGTGGGCTGAAGGGCCTGTTCCTGTGCTGTATTCTAAGTTCTATGCTTTTTTAAATTGGCAAATAGGATACTGAACAGTAGCTTCAATGAGACAATGAATAGTAAGTTCACTGTGGTGAGAGATGAGAAGGGCACCTTCTAACATACCCTGTGGCAATGTCATGTAAGAGGGTGAACTGTTACCAGTGAAGAACTGTGCAATGTAGAAAAGAGATGAGGTATCTATGTGAACTGTGAAGGCGTCATAGAGTCATACATCACGGAAACAGGGCCTTAGGTCCAACTTGCCCATGCTGACCTACACTAGTCCCACCTGCCTGCATTTGGCTCATATCCTTCTAAACCTTTCCTATCCATGTATCTGTCGAAATCTATACCTAACTGAAGCTCTGATCTTGTTATCTTCCGGTTGCGCGGTCATTCTATTTGCGCAAAAACATTACACGATAGCGCTATGATTTTTCACCAGTTTACTCACTGTTCTCCTGCTCTGCGATTGCACCAAGTTTCGTTCCAATCGGTAGTCTAATGTAAACGTTAGGGAGGCTTAAAAATCTTAAAAACTGCGCGAGTGCAGATCAATCTCCTCTCCTGCCGTTCAGCGCCACGTGGATTGATCTTTTCTCCTGTCACTCCGTGGGGCGGTCCGCCCCTTCCTGTGCCATCGCGTCTTTACTGGAGTGGTGGATGGCCGGCAGAGGTTTCCAACCGGAACAATTTTCGAAGGGACTGTAAACGGCTCGGCCCGGCGCGGGAAATGTTGGCAAACGGAAAGCGGAGAATCAGATACCCCCCACATCCCCGTCTTTTCTCCGAGCTCTCTCCCCCCCGGCCCCAACAACCGCCCCCGCCCACACACCCACTCCCCCTGCCCACAACCCCCGCTCACATCCCCTGGCCCACACCACCCTCCCCCACCCACACGCCCCTCCCCCCCACTCACACACAACCCTCCCCTACCCACACCCCCCCACCCATACACCCCCACTCACCCCACAATCATCCCCAGCCCACACCCCCCCCCTCCCCCGACAACCCCCCTTCCCCCACAACATCCCCCCCCCTCCCACACACCCTACCCCCCCACACGCCTCCTGCCCACACCCCCCCCTCCCCCCCCCCCCCCAGCCGACACAACCCGGCACACGACCACCTCTCCACTCAACCACCACCACCACCCGAGTGTTCCCCCCTCCCCCCCTCACCCACCACACTCCCACCTGATGCCATCCCTTCCCCAGCTGCAGTACGCTCCTCCACCCCCTACTAGACCCTGCCTGAAGCCGTCCCCGTCCCCGTCCCCAGCTGCAGGATGTTCCCCACCTGTCCCACGGCAGCAGCAGGGGTAGGCAGCAGCAGGGGTAGGCAGTGGCAGGAGTAGGCAGTGGCAGGGGTAGGCAGTGGCAGGAGTAGGCAGGGGTAGGCAGGGGCAGGAGTAGGCAGTGGCAGGGGTAGGCAGTGGCAGGAGTAGGCAGGGGTAGGGGTAGGCAGTGGCAGGAGTAGGCAGGGGTAGGCAGGGGCAGGAGTAGGCCACAGCAGCGCTCCTCCCACCCCCTACCCGCCGGCTCCCAACAGCCCCCGCCTGAAGCCGTCCCCCTCCCCTGGCTGCAGAACGTAACAAGAGACACAACAAGAAAGAACACTGAATAAATCTCATCTTTAACATTTAAATTGTTGTTATATTTTAAGAGTTATTCACATTTTATGCTTTAATAAATTCCTTTTCCACTTGCTCTACCTGTCAGCTGCGCCTGCTCAGTAATACCTGCGTGTTCTACGTCACAATGGGAACCCAATGGGCGGGAATGGCTGCACCGCTGGAGAGCCGCTAAGCGTGGATGGGGAGGGGAGTGTTGAGGGTGGATGGAGTGAGCCTGTAGGGGGGGAAGGGCAAGAGGTGGACTGGGTGGGGGGGGGTGGTGTGAGGGGGGAGGAGGCGGATCAGGGGTGTCACAACGGGAACACAGTAACCGCATCTGTGCAGTTAGGGGCTGTGGGTGAGTGGTGGAATATTGCATTGGGAGAACGGGTTGCGTTGGGGGAACGGGTGAGTGGTGGACTATTGTGTTGGGGAATGGGTTGCATTGGGGGACCAGGCCCCCTGTGTGACTGGGACTCACTTAGTCTAGTGTCATTTAAAAGTGTCCAATTAAAACCAGCCTGGAACAATAAGCTGTGTCTATTGCCCCCACAGATGCTGCCTGACCTGCTGAGTTGCTCCAGCACTTTGTTATTTTGTAGGGAAATATTCCTCCCACGTCCCAAATACGTACGGGTTTGTCATAGGGTTATACCACATGGAAACAGACCCTTCGGCCCAACTTGCCCATGCTGACCAACCTGGCCCATCTAAATTAGACCAACGTGCCTGCTTTTGGCACATATCCCCCTAAACCTACCCTACTCATGTACCTGTCCAAACGTTTCTTAAATGTTGCGATTGAAGTAAGCATGCAGGTACAGCAGGCAGGGGAGAAAGGGGTTGACATGTTGGCCTTCATAACAAGAGGAGTTGAGTATAGGAGCAAAGAGGTCCTTCTGCAGTTGTATCAGGCCCTAGTGAGACCGCACCTTGAGTATTGTGTGCAGTTTTGGTCCCCTAATTTGAGGAAGGACATTCTTGCTATTGAGGGAGTGCAGCGTAGGTTTACAAGGTTAATTCCCGGGATGGCGGGATTGTCATGTGCTGAGAGAATGGAGCTGCTGGGCTTGTACACTCTGGAGTTTAGAAGGATGAGAGGATATATCATTGAAACATATAAGATTATTAAGGGTTTGGACACATGTTCCCGATGTTGAATGAGTCCAGAACCAGGGGCCACAGTTTAAGAATAAGGGGTAAGCCATTTAGAACGGAGTTGAGGAAACAGTTTTTTTATGGGGAGAAGGCAGGAACAGGGTACTGATTGTGGATGATCAGCCATGATCACATTAAATGGCGGTGCTGAAGAGCCTACTCCTTCACCTATTGTCTATTGTCTATTGAACCTGGCTCAACAGCTTGTTCCATCCACCAATCACTTTGTGTTGAAAAGTTATCTCTCAATTTCCCATTAAATATCCCCCCCTCCCCCTCCCTCATCTTGAAGTCCTCTGTTTCTCGATTCCCCCATTCTGGGCAAAAGACTGTGCGTTTACCATATCTATTCTTCCATTGAGTAGGTTAACTGGCTTCAGTAAATTGCCCACTAGTGTGCAGGGAGTGGATGAAAAAGTGTGATAACATGGAAATAATATGAATGGGTGATCGATGGCCGGCGTGGACTCAATGGGCCATAGTGCCTGTTTCCAGGCTGTATCTCTAAACTAAACTAATCCAAGCTAAGGGTTGTGTGTATCCACTTCAGCTGCCATATGGAAAGTCTTTGGAAGGGATTCATCCTTAAGCCAGACAAATGATTGATGTATCAGAATAAAAATGCAAATGAGGGAACTCTGAGCTAATTCTTTAAGTGAATCTAATTAGGATATTGTTTATAATGTGAAATACATTTCCACATCCTAATGTACAAACAGATTAGGCTCTTATTAAACCAAAGTAATTCTATAGAGTAGTGACTGAAATTGCTGAATAATACCACACCAAACAGAGTCATTTCTATTTTCAACGGTTCTCCAATAGAACATGGAAAAGTACAGCACAGGAATGGGCCCTTCAGCCCACAATGTCCGTGCCAATCATGATGCCAAGTTAAACTAATCTCCTCTGCCTGCACTTGATCAATATCCTTCCATTCCCTGCATATCCATGTGCCTATCCAATAGCGTCTTAAATGCCACTATCATACTGTATCTGCCTCCACCACCACCCCTGGTGTTCCAGGCACCCATCACTCTCTTTGTATCAATAATTGCCCCGCACATCTCCATTAAACTTTGCCCCTCTCATCTTAAAGTTATGCTCGCTAGTTTTTGGGAATGTGGAAATCGTGGTGATACAGCACGGAAACAGCACCTTTATTCCACCGATTCCACACCGACCATCGATCACCCTTTCAGACTAGTTCTATGTTATCCCACTTTATCATCCGTTCCCTACACACTGGGGGCAATTTACTGAGGGCCGTTTAACCTACAAACCTGCGTGTCTTTGGGATGTGGGAGGAAACCGGAACACCCAGAGGAAATCCACATGGTCACAGGGAGAATGCATGCAAACTCCATGCTGACAGCACCCATAGCCAGGATCGAACCCTAGTCCCTGGCATCATCAGGCAGCAGCTCTTCAGCTGCGCCACCACGTACCTCCATTGTAAAATTATAAATTTTGCTGATTTCCCCTATACACTAATATAGTGTTTTTTTGTTTAAATATTTGTTTTTTTTCCTTATAACATAGATTTTTAATGCCCAAAACAAGGTATTTTCAAGATCGCTAATCTACCATAAAATTAATTTTTTTAAATATAGATATAAATGTCTATGTGGGTGTGTGTGTGTGTAGAAAACATATTATATCTGATATATATATAAAAGTGTGAGTGAGTGTGTGCGTGTGTTTTGTGTGTGGTTGATTTATTTATTTAATTATAGATTCGCGATCTTGAAAATATATATATACACACACATATATATAAATAAAAACAAAACGGATGTATAAATAGACAATAATAGTGCAAAGTAAAGAAATAATGCCCTCGAGTCTATGTAGTTTGTAGTGTATTTGGAGGTGGTAGTGTTTAACAGCCTGATGGTTGTCGGGAAGAAGCTGTTCCTGAACATGCACGTTACAGTTTTCAGGCTCCTGTACCTTCTTCCCAATGACAGGAGTGGAATGAGAGTGTGGCTAAGGTGGTGTGGGTCTCTGATGATGCTGGCTTTATTAGTTTGCATGAGAAGGTTGTATATTATTGCTCTCCTCATTTCATCTCTCTCCACGTCCTGCAACAGCTGCCACACTGCTGTGTGTTACAGCGGACAGGCCCGCAAGCATCTAGAGTGGCTCCGTTGACTTTAATACGAGCAGTTGCTTCCAACCTCTGACCTTCAGTGGCCGATTATTGATTTTACTGAGGGTCTGTGTCTCTCTGTCAGCTGCTCTGTTGGTCAGAAGGACCTTCCCTGAAACATATATCCTCATAGAAATGCACAGTGCCCGGTTTCCATTACATTTCAAATTAAGGGCAATCAACGTGAAGGAATTCATCTGCTTATCTGTGCGTGGTCTGACTAATTCCCCAGAAAATGCACTAGAAGGGAAACAACTACCTTTTCCCGGTAAATAATGCAATAACATTTACGTCACAAGGTAAATTTAAGCTGATCAAGGCCAAAAAGCATTCCCTTTCTCATACACAGGCACCAAAAATGAAGACTGGGGAAAACAAAAGAAAGATTGGCAAAATGACCTTTTCTGCTTTTCACAATCAGTGCACTGATTGATAACCTTCAGACCATGTGACTTAATACAGATGTGCTTCCATCAGGAAAATAGACAAATATAAACCTGCTGCCGCAATAATTTTTCAGCATTAAGATATTAAAAATTGTCAAATTCTCAAAGGCAGAGTATTTGGTGAAAAATCTGTCTCGTCAAATGATGGACAGCATTGTATTAAATTGACACACAAAAAGGAAATCAGACCTTCCTGGTGTTTACAGATGCTGGAAGGGCTATAATTTATTACAGTGGACATATCAAGGGTCAAACATAAACCGGTGTAGGAAGGAACAATGGATGCTGGTTTATATCAAATACAGACACAAAATGCCAGTGGAACTCAGCAGGTCAGGCAGCATCTATGGAGAAAAAGGAATAGGTGACGTTTTGGTTCAGACTGAGGAAGGGTCCCTACCTGAAACGTCACCTATTCCTTTTCTTCAAAGATGCCACGTGGCCCACTGAGTTATTCCAGCATTCCATGTCTACGAAACGTGAACCCGTTCCATCAATTTTCATCGGATCCGAGCCAGCTCAGGAATGCTGTGTGTTCGTTGAAGGTAAATGGAGGTGTCTGCTGCAGTGACGTATCAGAGCCACACCACACGGCACTCATAGTTTTTAACAGTACTCTTAAATAAACTGCTGTAGCGTGTGAATGGATGGCCAACTTGGGAATTTGAAGATTGGTGGATATTAGGGTCCTCTTTATAATGAATGAATGAATGAATACGTTTATTGTCATTGAACAATACTGTGCAACGAAATTCCATTACATCTCCTCCGGTTAAAAAAATACAAACACGACAACCATTGACACATATGTACACTTATTAGTAAAATAATAAATAAGTATTTAAAAAGAATTAAAAATAATTTGGCGGCATTTCTTGGAATTACATTTTGCTTCCCCAGTGTTCTCTGTTGGAATTTAGCTCTTTTATTGCACATGGGTAGAAATTATTTTTTAGTCTACCGGTGCGAGCCTTCAGACACCTGAATCACCTCCCAGAGGGTAGCAGAGTGAAAAGGTGGTTGGCAGGGTGGGATGTGTCCTGCTTGATATTTGTGGCCCGGCGCAAGCATCGGGCCCTGTATATATCATCCAAAGAGGGCAGTTGAGCGTTTGTGATGCTCTGTGCAGTTTTTATAATTCCCTGCAGCGCCCTCCTCTCAGCCACAGTACAGCTAGCAAACCACACCAGGATTCCATAGGAGAGGACACTTTCCACGGCGCATCGGTAGAAGGACAACAGCGGCTGCGAGACGTTTGCTCTCCGCAGAGACCTCAGGAAATACAGCCGCTGATGTGATTTCTTCACGAGAGTGACGGTGTTCATTTGCCATTTGAGGTCCTGGGAGATGTTTATTCCCAGGAACTTAAAGCCAGTGACTCTCTCCACCATGTTTCATTTGATGTATAAGGGAGCAGGTTCCTCTCTCCTCTTCCTCCTGAAGTCAACGACCAGCTCTTTTGTCTTTGATGGGTTGAGTACCAGGTTGTTTTTGGTACACCAGACAGTCAGTTTTTGGACTTCATCCCTGTAGGCAGACTCGTCGTCGTTGTTTATCAGTCCCACCACAGTCGTGTTGTCCGCAAACTTGATGATCCTGTTTGTACTGTGTGTTGGTGTACAGTCATAAGTGTATATTGTATACAAGATGGGACTCAGCACACAACCTTGTGGCGCTCCTGTGCTGAGCGTCAGGACTGGGGAGTAATTGGACCCCATCCTGACAGTCTGTGGGCGGTCTGTTAAAAAGTCCTTAATCCATCCGCATGTGTTTGCATTAACACCCAGATCAGACAGTTTGTCCACCATTCTGCTGGGGATGATTGTATTAAATGCAGAACTAAAATCTACAAATAACATCCTCACATATGAGCCAGGACGCTCCAGATGTGTCAGTGCAGAATGTAGAGCTGTGTTGATGGCATCCTCGTTGACCTATTAGCTCTATATGCAAACTGATGCTGATCCAGGGTGGATGGGAGTGAGGACTTAATGTGGGCCAGGACCAGCCGTTCAAAACACTTCATTACCGTTGAAGTGAGAGCAACAGGTCTATAGTCATTCAAGCTGGTAATGGATGTTTTTTTTGGGTACAGGCACGATGGTAGCAGTCTTAAAGCATTTAGGGACAGTGCACGTAGACAGAGAGAGGTTAAAGATGTCGCTAAAAACCTCCGCTAACTGGTCTGCACAGTCCCGCAATACTCTCCCTGGGATGCCATCTGGGCCAGCAGCCTTCCTGGGGTTGACCCTGCGGAGTGTTCTTCTGATGTCCTCCGTACTCACAGTGAGTGCACAGTGAGTGCCAGGTCGTCAGTGCTGGGTGCGGCTGCAGGTGCAGGCACCGCCTCATTCAGCTCAAGACGAGCGAAAAAGTGGTTGAGCTCCTCAGCTAGCGAGTTGTTACTGCTGCTGATGATCGGCCCCCCCTTGCCCTTGTAGTTTGTGAGTTGCTGAATGCCCTGCCAGACACGCCGAGGGTCCCTCTCGTTAAAATACCCCTCTAACATTCTTCCATAGGCTGTCTTTGCCTCTTTAATGGCTCTCTTTAGTTTAGATCTGGCAGTGCTTTGGATTATATTGGATTACAACCACATACTGCAACCACAGCATGCAACAAAAGTTTTTCACTGTACCTCGGTACACATGACAATAAACTAAACTCAATGCATTTCGTTGTCTCTGTACTGTACACTGACAATGACAATTAAAATTGAATCTGAATCTGATATTTCTATAGGATTACAACCACATCCTCTGTATTTCTATGGGATCACAACCAACATATTCCCATAGGATTACAAACGCTATATTTTGATAGTATTACAACCAATATGTTTCTTTATAATATCAAATAATATATTTATGTAGGATTACAACCAACACATTTCTATAGGATCACAACCAATATATCTCTATAGGATTACAAGCAATATCAGCTTCCAAAGTTCCCCCTCAAAAAACATGCGAGTTTGTAGATTAATTGACCCTCTGTAAATTCCCTAGTGTGTGTAGGGAGTGGATGAGAAAGTGGGATAACATAGAACTAGTGTGAACGGGTGACCAGTGGGCCAAAAGGTCTGTTTCACACTGCATCTTTAAACTAAACTAAACTAATCTAAGCACAGGAACAGACCCCTTGGCCCACAATGTCTGTGCCGAACATGATGCCAAGTTAAAGTAATCTTTTATGCTTGTTCTGACCATATCCCTCCATTCCCTGCAGATCCGTGTGCCTGTCTAAAAGTCTCTTCAACACCACCATCATATCTACCCCCAGCACCATCTTACCAACAACTAGAGAGCAGTCCTGAGCTACTATCTGCCCCATTGGAGACCCTCGAAATATCTACGATCGGACTTTATCTTGCTCTAAAGGTTATTCACGTTATTTCCTTTATCATGTATCTGTACACTGTGGACGGCTTGATAGTAATCATGTATTGTCTTTCCGCTGGCTGGTTAGCACGCAACAAAGGTTTTTCACTGTTCCTCGGTACACATGACGATAAACTAAACCCAAACTCACCGTGTTCCAGGCACCCTCCACCCTCTGTGCCCTGCACATCTCCTTTCAACTTTGCCCCTCTCACATCAAGTCTATGCCCTCTGGTCCTTGAGATTTCCATCCAGGGAGAAAGGTTTGGAAAGAGTCTTTCATTCAGAAAGTGACTGGCAAACTGAATTAAAAAAGAGACGGATTTAAGATCTCAATTGCCAAATTAAACCCCGGTTAAATTTGTATTTTGCTGTCAAATTGATGAGATTGGATCCAAAGCATGAAGCTATTTCGAGCTGTAATTATTCCCCTTTTAAAAAAAAAACCTGCAGTGTTTCCCAGTCATGGACACGCTGAACTTTCCCAGCGATCACAGGTTAGGTTTGTTTCCAAGATTCAGTTTCATTCATCACATGTGACTGATTTAAAGACCACAAGCAGTAGGTTACAATGATAGAGCATGACAGACAGAATAGCACACACTATTAGGTAGGCCCCAAGTCTATTACAGTGCTATGTTTGACAACACAAAATCGAGGGATGCAAGGCTATGAGGTCAAATCTAGCAAAACAATACATTAATCTGTTTAGATTTTAAACACAAGCAGGTCTGCCAGTAAATATTGAAAGCACATTTACACACTTTAATTTTCAGGTTAAAATATCTCCTTATCCTGATTAATGGCAACATTTATCACATGAGCAAAGGATTTGTTTGAGAGGGACGAAATTATGAAAACATTCTTCAGATTAAATCTGCATTCCTCTCCCTACAGTTTACTTATCAGTTTTAAATCAAATTAATATTGTCACTCTGTCAATTATCACTGAATGCTGGGACTGATTTGGAATTTAAACAACTAAGCAATATGTAAATAGCAAATTAAAATGATTGATTTTGAAACAGGAACAATTTCCGTTGAGGAATTTGCTTGTAAAGGTCTACTCCAATTTAAGTCTTAGCTAAACACGGCAATATGGTTGGGGAAAGTAGAATTAAAAGTTTAGTCTTTAGTCAGGTTTAGTGATACAGGCCCTACCGCCCACTGAGTCTGTGCCAACCAGCTGTCACCCCATACACTAGCACTATCCTACACACTAGGGACAATTTAAAACGTACCAAAGCAAATTAATCTACAAACCTGTATGGCTTTTGAGATGGGGGAGGAAACTGGAGCACCCTGAGAAATCCCACGCAGTTACAGGGAGAAAGTACAAACTCCTTACAAACAGCATCTGCAGTCAGGATCGAACCCGGGTCTCTGGCACTGCAAGGCAGCAACTCTACCACTGTGCCACCATGCTGCCACCGTATTGAGAAAGTGAAGCTGAAAATAACGCAAAACATTTTTGCGTTCTGGCCACTTAGCGGAATAGAGTTTTTTGCAACATTTTGAAGTAGATCTCTGTAATGCATGAGTTTATGTACTGCAGCAGAACAGTGATGCAGCTGATAGAATCTCTGCCTCACAGCGCCAGAGACCCGGGTTCGATCCTGACTACAAGTGCTGTCTGTGTGGAATTTGCACTGTAAACACATAGGTTTCCCCGGGTGCTCCGGTTTCCTCCCACATACAAAAGAACTTGCCCCACACCTTTCACCTTAAAATTATGCCCCCTAGTATTTCACATTTCCATACTGGGCTAAAATATTATGACTGTCTACCCTATCTGTGCCTCTCATGATTTTATATTCTTATATCAGTTCTCCCCTCAACCTCTGGCAATCCAGATAAAACAATCCAAGTTTGCCCAACCTCTAATACTTTCTTAGCTAGATGCCATTCTGGTAAACCTCCTCTGCTCCCTTTCCAAAGTTTCCACATCCTTGTACGTTCAACCTGTGACTATGTGGGTTTTCTCCGGGTGCTCCGGTTTCTTCCCACATCCCAAAGATGTGCATGTCGTAGATTAATTGGCTTCTGTAAATTGCCCCATTAGTTTGATATGATTGCCATTATTTTAACTGATTATGTTCCATAAACGGCTCAATACTTTTGAGGAATTATTGCAGATACTGTCCATAGATTAATATTCCTGTTCTACTAAAGCTGATTCCATTATCAATGGAAGAGAGACACAAAATGCTGGATTAACTCAGCAGGACCGGCAGCATCTTTGGAGAGAAGGAATGGGTGACGTATCGGGTTGAGACCCTTCTTCAGATTTATCAATGGAAACTGGAGACACAAGGAACTGCAGATGCTGGAAACTTGAGCAAAACACAAAGTATTGGAGGAACTCAGTGGGCCAGGCAGCATCGGTGTCGGGAATGGACAGACAATGTTTTGGGTCACCACCCTTCTTCAGACTAATGGAGTAGGAGAATGCTGGAAAAGAGACGTGGGGGCGGGACAAAGCCTGGCAAGCGATAGGTGGATTCAGGTGAGGGGGTTGAGAGGAAGATCGGTGGAGGTGAAAAGGAGACAAAAGGGTGTCAGATAAGGAGAGAAAAGGAAGAGTGAAATGTAGGCCAGAGGGAGGGATGTGGGTGGAAATTCCTCCCCAGTTCTAGATTAATCGTAATTAGACAACAATACTTCAACATTCTATTAGTTTACCTCTAGCTTTCTTTGCAAATATACCATCATGTATATATCATAAATATAGCTATGAGTTTGAGTTATAGAATCATACAGCACGCAAACTGGCCCTTTGGCCCAATTCATCCACACCAACCAAGATGCCCCATCTAAGCTAGTCTCATTTGCCGTATTTGGACCTTATGCCTCCAAACCTTTCCTATCCATAACAAAGCTGTCTAACCTTGAAATTCAATTAGGAATGTTCTGACTTAGTTTTATGAGGAAAGAGCAAATGAATGCTTGAAATAATATTGTCATTCTCCCCTCTAGCCTCACCGAAGAAACAACATGAGAACGAATAAACATCCTTCAAAACAAGATCTACTTTAACAAGCAGTTGAGGAAAATAAACTTTGTGTTCTACAGAATATCTAGTGCTTGTTCACCACCCTTATATTATCTGAATGATAAGTTTTTTTTAAAAGCTAACTCCAGATTATGATAGCTTGTACTCTCTGTTTTAAGAATCTATTGGCTTAAATTTCAGCTGTAAATCCTCCGAACATCTTTGTTTAATTTAGTTTAGTTTAGCTCAGTTTAGTTTAGATTAGATTAGATTAGTTTAGTTTAGTTTAGTTTATTATTGTCACGTGTACTGAGGTACAGTGAAAAACTTTTTTGTTGTGTGCTATCCAGTCAGCAGAAAGATGATACATGATTGCAATCAAGCCGTCCACAGTGTACAGTTACAGCATGACTGTTGGTTGAAACCTTTGTAGACAAAAAGGTGCAGGTACAACTATCGATTAAAAATTAAGCTACCTATATCAACAATTTTTATCCATCAATAGACCCAATACTGGGGACACATTTCTCTTACCCCACCCTCAAAAAATCTTTGTAGTGCAGCGGGTAGAGCTGATGCCTCACAGCGCCAGAGCCCAGGGTTCGATCCAGACCTCGGGTGCTGTCTGTATGGAGTTTGCATGTTCTCCCTGTAACCTTCGGGTGCTTTGGTTTCCTCCCACATTCTAAAGACATGTGGGTTTGTAGGTTAAAGGGCCCTCTGTATATTGCCCCAGGCGTGTAATGAGTGGATGAGAAAATGGGATAATGTAGAACTAGTGTGTCGGGTGATCAATGGTCAGTGTGAACTCGTTGGGCCGAAAGGCCTCTTCCACGTTGTATCTCTAAATTAAACTAAATTCTAAGTAAATGTTCCAATTCATCCACTTGCATTATACATTTAGCAAGCACGTTGAATAAACATGTAAAAAAATGTAGATGCGATGTGTGAATGCCGTCACAAAAAAGCACAGTTTGTAGCCATTGATATGATATAAAGTCATATAATTCACTTTCTTTTGTACACTGTTTGGAGCCTGAATGATTTTACTGGAGCTAATTCACGGGAAGGAATTTCAGACAGTTGGACTCGTAGGTTTTGTTTTTGCCATCTCTTCTTTTTCTCACCCCAAGAGCCTTTTGTTGTGCTGCAAAAGAATCCCTCCATTCATTATCCCTTCGAAGCCTGGCCCGGAGGCAGGGGGAGTCACAGAACAACAAGGAACGGAGCCTCACACTAGCCCAGGCTATCATTACCGGTACAAGAGATGATGAGTTTGTAATGAAGTTGACCAGGCTTTATTCAGATGCCCGCAGATTGGTGAGAGGATAAAAAGTCTCTTCAATTTTCATGTCGTCTGATGTTGAAGTTAGCTGTCATCTGGTACTCGATCAGTGACACTCTAAGAAAGGGTTGAAAGGGGAGGAACAAACTTTGGAGACTGAGGTACAGTATTCCACTCTCAGGGTAACTAATGCTTTACAAATATGGTTTGTAATCCAAAATCAAGAAAATACTGTTCACTGCAACTTTCTCTTCCGATTAGCAAATGTTTGTATCAAAACTGCTAACTTTTGGTTATGTTATGCTGCAATTTTCAGAGTAGTGTAACCCTTAGAAAATATTTCATCCCAAATATGATCTATAAATATGTGAAACACTAAGTGCTGGAGGAACCCAACAGGTCAGGCAGCATCTGCATAGTTTTTCGAACCTTTCCTGTTTATAAAATTATTTATTGAGAGGTTCTGGTTAGCAACTTTATGCCAATTTTAGTCTTCTTAAAGCTAAAATACATGTACTGCATTTTGCAATAACAAGATTAGATAAACAGTGACACCTCTGTTCCAGTCAAAGTCCATTGACATAAGGACAACATTTCATGGATTTAATTGAGGGTTGGCACAATGGTGCAGCGGGTAGACCAAATGGCCTCACAATGCCAGAGACCACGGGCTCAATTCTAACCTTGGGTGCTGCCTGTGTGGAATCTGCACGTTCTCCTTGTGACCACATTGATATCCTCCTTGTGCGCCGGTTTCCTCCCCCGTCCCAAAGCCGTGCGGGTTTGTAGGTTAATTGTTCTCTGTGAATTTCCCCCAGTGTGTAAGGTGTGGATGCGAAAGTGGGATAACATAGAACTAAAGTGAACAGATGATCGATTGTTGGCATGGACTCGGTTTTTAACTCCTATTCGGATTATATTTTGATTTTAATTTAAGAAAACGTAGACTCACAGTAGGGCACTGACCCAAAATGTCGCTGGTTAATTTCCTCCACAGATGCTGCCTGACCTGTTGAGTTCCTCACAGTAATAGGTCCTATTGGGGCGGAACATTTCCTGATAATTACACAACTCTTAAAATGCAATGTAACAACGAAAGGCACCAACCTCTAGTAGCTCAGGTTTTATTAACATAAGTTGGATATGCAGGAAATGGAGGGAAATGGATTACGTGCTGGCAGATGAGATTAATTTGACCTGGCATCATGTTTGGCACGAACATTGTTGGCCGAAGGCTGTACTGTTCTATGTTCTGTGTTTCTACATTATAAAGGCAGAGGGTCATACCAGAGGGTCATGGAAACAGACCCTTCAGCCCAACTCATCCTTACCAACCAAAGTACCCCATCTAAGCTGAACAGAGGTCACAGAGTACTGGGTAGACACAAATGCTGGAGAAACTCAGCGGGTGAGGCAATCTATGGAGCAAAGGAAATAGGCAATGTTTCGGGTCGAGACCCTTCTTCAGTCCAGGCTCCCAGATATTTTCCGGGCGCCAGCCCTACACAACATGAGTCAGCTTTCTGAGATGCCCAGTTTGCCGTTCCTTGACGCAGAGAGACGTGTACTGTACAGGATGCTCCTGCACATCTACACCTCCTCGCCTTCGTCTTCCATCCGGACACGCCATACTGGTCCGCATTACCGCCTGATGGCGGGGGCGGTCCCCAGTGGAGGTCTCTCTGCAAGGGAGTCCTCCCCCTTTACATCGGGGACCTGGGGTGGAGACTGTTGCACAGAGCCGTGGTGTGTAATAAACTTTTGAGTTGGTTTACGGACTCGCCAGATGCCTGTAACTTCTGCGGCGTGGCAGAGACCATGTTCCACGTGTACATGGAGTGTGAGAGACAAATATCTGAAGGGGCTGCTCCTCAAGTTTTGGTTGCAGTTTAGTCTCAACCTGGTGTTTGGGCACAGGGCAGGGAGTGAGGAGTGACGATCGGGAAGGTAGGATCTCCCTGTCGGTTTGTTCCTGGGCCAGGCCAAGATGGCCATTCGCGGGTCCAGGCAATGGGCGGTCGATGGTCACACCAGAGTCGGCTGCCTGCCCCTCTTCCGGGCTTATGTCCGTGCTCGTGTGTCCCTGGAGAGGGAACGCGCAGTGTCCACGGGGACTCTGGAGGCCTTACGTGAATACTGGTCGCCGCGGAGGGTCGAGAGCATTGTAGATAAAGATTGCACCATTGTTCTATAATGACTGCTTGATGTATTGTGACCATTGAATGTTTATGTACTTGTGGTACACTGTAATATGCAATTGTTGAATAACGTCCTTGGAATGGAAAAAAAGAGAGAGAGAGAATAAAGGTTTATCGCGGGCAGTCATCATTGTGACCTGGCAGTGGAGTATGCTGCACATTTCTCCCACTAATGGGTCACTTTGACTCAGCAGATCTGCGGCAGAGCTGAGGGAAACGTTGCAGCGACGGCTCTGTCGATGACCCGCCGTACTGATGCTAATTATTGATCAGATGATTAAGGCAGATGAAGAGGTGTTTTTGAAAGTGAAGGCTCTGATTGTGTATCCCAAGCAAGCCCCGAAAGGGGATGAGAAATCAATACTCTCAATCATAGTGTAAGGCACCGCTCTGTCACTCAGGCTGACTGAGGTGATTAGAATTGAGTCATAAGACCATGAATAACTTCACACTGGCTCCCACTCCTTCCTCCACACCGCACCAGAAACCTAATGAACTCTCCCAGATCATTCCGTGAGGAAACAACCCGGCGGAAAATAAAACCTTGCTCACCGTGGAAAGAGGCTGTGGTTTCCTTTAGACTTTAGACAGAGATACAGCGAAGAAACGGGCCCTTCGGCCCATCAAGTCTGTGCGGACTAGCGATCGCCCTGTGCACTAGCAGTATCTTTAGACTTTAGAGATACAGCATGGAAACAGGCCCTTCGGCTCACCAAGTCCGCACCGACCATCGTTCACCCCGTACACTAGCACCATCTTCACTGTCTTTAGGCTTTAGAGCGTGGAAACTGGCCCTTCAGCCCATCAAGTCCATGCCGATCATCCATCACCCCGTACACTAGCACCATCCTGCACACCAGGGGCAACAATTTTTTTTATCAAAGGCAATTAATCTACCAATTTGCACATCTTTGTAGTGTGGGAGGAAACTGGAGTATCCGGAGAAAACCCTCACGGTCACAGGGAGAACGTACAAACTTCTGCAGTTGGGATCAAAGCTGGATCTCTGGCGCAACACTACCACTGCATCACCCAAGCACACATGTTTATTTACATGTTGGTCTCAGTCTGAAGAAAAGTCACGACCAGAAACATCGCCTATTCCTTTTCTCCAGCGATGCTGCCTGGCCCGCTGAGCTACTCCAGCATTTTGTGTCTATCTTTGGTGTAAACCAGCATCTGCAGTTTCTCCCGACACATTTATTTACATGTTATTTTGCTCTCCCAAGCTGCGAGCCCTTGTCATTTAAAACCGCTCACAGCAGGGCTCTAGTGTGTTTGGAACACAGAGATGTACGGTGGCAAGGCCCATGTTTTATAGTTTTTAAGTGTCAGGTTTTTGTTTACTTGTGTGCGTTGCTTGGATTTGTGAATTTGTGTGTCTGTGTCTCTCTCTCTCTGGTAGCTTCCATGTCCCTCTACATAGCTGACACAATCCTTTCTCAAACAGAGGACTTGTTAGTACTCTAACCAACAGTATGAACAGATGTGGCCCTGACAGGGGATAGATGACCAGAGTCCATCTGGTCTGTGCAGTCTGGACAGACATGATATATACTTCTTCATCACTGAATGAATGTCATCAATTTCCACCCACACAGGGCACTTCTGACAGCCATACTAACGCCGAGCCCCAGGTGTGGCATTGAGGATGAGGAATATCTTTAAGAACCTAGGTCAGTCGGATATCTGGCTCCAACAATGTGTATTGTTAACTTCTTGCATTCAGGAGTCCAGAGTGTTTAATTGTCGGGTGTACAGAAAACAGAACAATGAAAGTCTTCCCTGCAGCGGCGTAACACTGTAAGTCTGTAAACACAGGACTCATTAGATTATATAATAAAACATAATAGTAAGATTAAACGAGAACTTACCAGTTTGAAGTTTGATCTGTATTTTATGAGGAGTTACGATGAGGGATTAAGTGAAGAACCCCCTCAGCACGCATGCGCGGCATACTTCAAAGCAGCGGTGTGGAATCACAGATAGACACAGTTATTGAAGTAAACATAGTAAAGAAAAGGAGACATCAGTTTAACATTTTGACCCATATTAATGAGGGTGGGAGCGGAGGGCACGTAATTCCTCATCGTAACTCCTCATAAAATACAGATCAAACTTCAAACTGGTAAGTTCTCGTTTAATCTTACTATTTTACTTCGGAGTCACGTGAGTGACTACTTGAAGACTTCAAATCTCTGTGATTTCAAACCGTGTAACAGGTATTATTTCACGCACTGCCGAAGTCCTTGAGGGAGAAAGTGTGTTATCGTAATCAACCAATGAATCTGTTTGTAGAAAAACACAATGGTATTTTTTAACAATAACAACAAAGAAATTAAATTGCTCCCATGGGCTTAAATTAAATATTTACAGTCTGTAAAATCTTTCCTGCAAATAAAACAGGTTCTGCCAACGGCTTATTATAAAATTTCTGAACGGTCTTTCCCCCGACCATCCTGCTGTAGCCAGGATGTGGTCTATAGGCATGTCCATTCTTTTAGCCGTCGACGTGGATGCTGCCCTGGTGGAATGAAATTTGTACATGTTAGTTTTTATCCCAGCAGCTTTTAGCACCTGCTTGAGCCATCTCAAAATGGTTTGGCTCGTCACCCGACCATAAGGTTTTTTATGACTGACCCACAAGGCTTTTCATCTCCCTTGAATATTTTGGTTGTGTCTATGTAGGATAGTAGGGTCATGGCACATAACCGTGGTTCTGGCGGGTAAGCCCGGAATTCCACGACTGGATTAGGTGTTCCTGGTCTGCTCTGTTTGATCATTCCCTGGATAACGACAGAGATCTGGTCTGGAGCTGTGAGCATGGTGTCCAGTCGCAATAGGTGTAGTGACTGGACCCTCTGTGCAGATACAAGTGCCATCAACATGAGTGTTTTGAGCATAGATTGTTCCAGGTTGAGGGATCTGGCTGGTGGCCATCCCCTGAGGTATGTCAGGACCACACTGACATCCCATGTATGGGTGTACCTTGGTCTAGGGGGTTAGAGTTGTAAATACCCTTGATTAGTTTGACCACCAGCGGGTGGGACCCCATGGCCTGTTGTCCTGGAGCTGGTTTTAAATAGACAGGCAGGGCACTTCTAGCTGTGTTGATGGCTCTGTAGCTGAGTCCTTCATCGTGGTGAAGGTTCGCCAGGAATTCCAGTACGTTGGTAACTGTAGCGGTTGAGTAGGTGGTCCCTGTATCCAAGCAGTACTTCTCCCATTTTTTGATGCTGGACAAGTGCTGTTTTTTAGTGGATGTTCGGAGGGATGCTGACATGGTGTCGACGGTTTGTTATGATAATCCCAGTCCCAGAAGTGGTTTGTGCAGAATCTGCAACCCAGGAGTTTGATTTTTTCATGGCACGGGTGGCTTGTGCCCGACACTGGGTGTTAATAACTCTGGGTCACTGGGGAATACCATCGGAGTTTCAACAACCATGTCATGGAGTATTGGGAACCATGGCTGTGTAGGCCAGTTGGGTACTATCAAAATACCTGAAGCAGAGTCCATTTGTATTGTGCGTAGTCTCCGACTGATGAGGCAGAAGGGAGGAAATGCATAGAAGAAGAATTTCCCCAATCCAGCGCGAACGCATCTACCGCTGCTGCCTCAGGGTCTGGTTCCCAAGCGACATACATAGGTACCTGGTGATTTAGCCTTGATGCAAATAAATCGATATCTGGCGTGCCATATTGCTTGATAACTTTTGCACAATGTTTTGGGGTTTTAACATCCATTCGATGTTGTCTATTACCTGTGCTGGATATAGCATTAGTTGCTCCCCAGCCTTGAGCACTGGCGTCTGTTTGGATAACTAACATAGGGTTAGTGATGATAAATAGGGCTGTAAACTATGCCAAACATTTTTTGCCCACCACTGTAGTTCTGATATTGCTTCAGTGGGTAACTTCATGACACGATCATAATGACCTGTATGTCGTTTTTAGTGCCTGTACCTTTGTTCTTTGTAAGTTTTGACAGTGCAAAGGTCCGAATTATGTAGCCGGAAATGCTGCTACCATTTTCCCAATTACTCTGTTACTTGTCGAATAGTTGGTGATTCGTTGACCATTAAATTGTTGCATGATTGTGCCAATTCAACTATTTTGTCTCTTGGCAATGTTACAGTCACGTGGACTGAATTAATTGTGAAGCCCAAACAGTCCATGATTGTGGATGGCTTCAACTTAGATTTATCTGGATGTAAGACAATCCCAGGGTTTCGAATAACTGTTTGGTAGCTGATACAGCTAACATAGTCAATTCCATGGTCTTGCCTACCATTTAAGATATCATCAAGATATGCCATGACAATATGTTTTTGTCTTCTGAATGTTGCCAGAGCTGGTTTTAGTATCTTGGTGAACAATCTTGGGCTGATGTGAACCCATTGGGTAACGCTTTAAACTGCTATAGCTGCCCCATCCAGGTAAATTTCAGGTATCTGCGATGATCCTTGTGAATGGTACTAAAATAGTAAACATTTTTAAGATCAATGCTTGCCATGAAGTATCCTTTGGAAATTAGTTGTTTGGCAGTAACAACCTTTTCCATTTTGAAATGTATATACTTAACAAACATATTTAGTGAAGTTAAGTCAATGATGATGCGACATCCATCATCTTTTTTGGGTTTAGTGAATATATTTGATACAAATTCAAAGGGTTCAGGTTTTCCCATGATACCCTTTGTAATTAGTCTCACCAGTTCAGCTTGTCCCTCTCGTTTCTTTAACGGAGAGGGGAAAATACCCTCTGGGGTGAATGTTGAACTGGTGGCAATTTTTCTAGTATGAATTGTATTTGTATCCACTAATGCCATTGAGTATATACTGATCACTCGTGATAGACACCCGTGCTTCTTTAAACAGGTGTAATCTCCCCCCCTGTTAGTATTACTCTACGCTGGTAGGAACCAGACCCACCTACCTCCATGGTTGTGGGTATTCTCCAGTTTCCTGCCGGTCCAACGAGCGTGCACGTTGTCTAACATGGCGGTGATGTTGGGGGGTGGCACATTTTCCATGGGGTCCGCGCTGGGCCCTGGTCTAAAGACGACTTTCGGGGATAGAATGCGGACCCCGAGCTTTCATCAGTCCCATATGGTAGACGTCGACTGATGGACGCGATGGCGCGCATGCGTGCTGAGCGGGTTCTTCACGTAGTCACTCACGTGACTCCGAAGTAAAATTAGCTATTTTTCAATTTTAGAGAGATGCTGCATGGAAAGTTTATGTGATAGGAGCAGATTTAGGCCATTCGACCCATCAGGTTTACTCCGCCATTCAATCACAGCTGATCTATCTTTTCCTCTCGACCCCATTCTCCTGCCTTCACCCCACGACCCCTGTCACCCTTACTAATCAAGAATCCGTCAATCTCTTCCTTGAAAATACCAATGACTCGGCCTCCACCGCTGTCTTTGGCAATGATTTCCACAGATTCACCACCCTCTGACTAAAGATATTCTTCCTCATCTCCTTTCTTAAGAGGTACATCCTTTTATTCTGAGGCTATGGCCTCTGGTGCTAGACTCTCCCACTAGTGGAAACATCCTCTCCACATCCAACTATCCAAGCCTTTCACTATTCGGTAAGTTTTAAAGAGGTTCCCTGTCAAGGCCATTCAGCCCACCGAGTCCACACCGACCATCGATCACCCATTCACACTAGTTCTATGTTATCGCACTTTCTAATCCACCCCCTATACGCTGGCGGTAATTAACAGAGGGCCAAATAACCTACAAGCCCGCACGTCTTTAGGATGTGGGAGGAAACTGGAACACCCGGAAGAAACCCACGTGGTCACAGGGAAAAGTACATTCTCCGTACAGCCAGCAGCCGAAGTCAGGATCAAACCGAAGTCTCTGGCACTGTGAGGCAGTGGCTCTACCAGCTGCGCCCCTGTGCCACCTTATTCTATTAATAATCGACAGGATATAACAACTCATCCACTCCGTACACACTCGGGGTAAATTACAGAGAAACCCACACAGTTACAGGGATAACGTGCAAACTCCACACAGACATCCTCCAAGGTCAGGATTGAACTTGGGTTTTTGGTGCATGAGGCAACAGCTCTACTAGCTGTGTCACAGTGCTGCCTTATCAATTAAATAAACACAAACAAATCCTTAAGTCCCTAGTGCAGTTCGTAGTTCATAATTTAGTTGGTAATTTTAGTGTTGAAAAACCTGATGCTTGTCAGGAAGAAACTGGTCTGTTTCAGAGTGCAGAGACGAAGAACTGCAGATGCTGGTTTTCAAAACAAGACACAAAGTGGTGGAGTAACACAGTGGGTCTGGCAGCATCTCTGGAGACCATGAATAGATGACGATTCAGGTCGGGACCCTCCTTCAGATTGATTGTTGGAGGGGAAAAGAAAGCTGGAAAAGAGGTTTAGTTTAGTTTAGTTCATTGTCACGTGTACCGAGGTACAGTGAAAAGCTTTAGTAGCGTGCTAAGCAGTCAGCGGAAAGACAATACGTGATTACTATTGAGTCGTTCAGTGTACAGTCACTCGTTTAGTGCAAGATAAAGTGTAGGACAAATCCAGACAAGTGATAGGTGGACGAAAGGGGAACTGCAGATGCTGGTTTACAAAAAAAGGCACAAAGTACTGGAGTAACACAGCGGGTCAGGCAGTATCTCAGGAGAATATGGATAAATGATGTTTTGCGTCAGGACCTTTCTTCAGACCAGGTATTCCTTTCCAGAATGTTTAGGTTTTTATTTTAGTTTAGTTCATTGTCACGTGTATCGAGGTACAGTGGAAAGCTTTTGTTGCGTGCTAAGCAGTCAGCAGAAAAACAACCCATGATTACAATGCAGCCATCCACAGTGTACAGGTATAGGATAAAGGGAGTAACATAAATAATGTTTAGTGCAAGATAAAGTCCAATAAAATCCAATTTAAAATAGTCAGAGCGTCTCCAATGAGGTAGATGGGAGGTCAGGACCGCTCTCTAGTTGGTGATAGGATGGTTCAGTTGCCTGATAACAGCTGAGAAGAAACTGTTCCTGAATCTGGAGGTGTGTGTTTTCACACTTCTGTACCTCATGCCTGATAGAAGAGGGAGTGAGTGGGGTGAGACCGTTCCTTGATTCTGCAGCTGGTGTTGCTGAGGCAGCGTGCTTATCAGACTCCTGTAGCTTCTTCCCGGTGGCAGGATTGAAAAATGACCACTGTTCTCAAACGTAGAGTGACTGTTTCATTCTGTTCAGACTGTTTGATTAGTAAGGGTGTCAGGGGTTATGGGGAGATGGCAGGTGAATGGGGTTGCGAGGGAGAGATAGATCAGCCATGATTGAATGGCGGAGTAGACTTGATGGGCCAAATGGCCTACATCTGCTCCTATGGCTTATGAGCTTATGTTTACACGAAGGCACCAAACAATCCCAGCTCTAAATCCTCCTGAGCTTGAACAGAGTGGCCAGTTTGCTCTAAAATGTTAATCCTCTCGCATATTTTAACTAACGCAGGCGGCGTGAAGACCACACTTGCTGTCAGCCACAATGTAATTATTACCGTATTGATTTTTCATGTCTCTCAGTTTCCATTAATGGAGCCACTGTAGCATTCCTGCTGAGCTCCATAATTTTCCCCACCCCCTGCCACCAATCCTGCAGTTGACTTTTTTTTCTGTTTCTCGTCCTCCATTTGTTTTGCTAACCTTCCCCAGCGGCAATATTTATGTTGAGGACATCACGTACTTTGCAAGATGTTTCTCAGCCTCTGCGAGCTCAGCCCATGTCTTAACCGGACTGCAGAATCAGCACAGGAATTTATTTTAAAGCATAGATTTTTTTTATTTGTGTGTGTGTGTGTGGGGGGGGGGGGGGGGGGGGGGGGGGGGGGGGGGGGGGGGGAGAGAGAGAGAGGGAGGATGGGAATGGGAGGGTGGGGGGGAGGAGATGAATGCAGATTGTTTTAGGGGGAAAGAGAGAAGGTGGAGTGGGAGGGCAGGGAAAGGAGATAGGATTAGATTTAGGGGGGGGGGGGAGAAGGGGGCAGAGAGACGGAGGGGAGGGTGGGGGAGAGAATACAATCACATTTGGAGGGGAAAGAGAAGGGGGAGAGAAAGAAGATACAAACAGATTTGGGGGAGAGAAAGAAGGGGAGCAGGAGGGTGGGGAAACAATACAATCACATTTTGGGGAGAGAAGAGGAGGGGGAGCGGGGGGGGGGGGGGGAAGAGATACAATCACATTTTGGTGGGGAGAGAGAGGGGGGGAGTGGAAGGATGGGGGAGAGGAGACGCAATCAGATTTGGGAGGGACAAGAGAAGGGGAGTGAGAGGGTGGGATAAGGTGGTGCATTCAGATTATGGGGAGAGAGTAGGGGATTGGGAGGTTGGGAGGAGTGCAAGAAGTGTCTCTGGATGGGGGGGGTAGAAGGGGTAGTGGGAAGTGGGGGAAGGGAACATAAACATTCTGGATGGGGGGGGAGAAGAGGTAGTGGGAAATGGGGGAATGGCACATAAACATAAACACAATCAGTTTTATTTTCACACATAGACTAACAGGAAGCAAAACCAATTTCAGTGTTTCAAAGTCTAGCAGCGAAAGACTTTCCTCATTAGCAAGGTAGTGATAAATCAATCTAATCGATGTTCAATTAAAAGACAAAGTGAAACAAGAATGATGTTAAAATGTAATTTTTAATGAGTTGGGTTAATTTGTTTGTGCCAACATACAATCACCTCAGTGCGATCAAACACCCCGCGTTGTTTGTTTCTCTTCGTCCCTGTAGTTTCTCTCTTGCCCACTCTGCCTTGTGCTGCCAGCCTGTGGATAGCAATCATTTTATAGTGTCTGCAATTAGAAGAGAATTAGTCTCTGTAAACAGCCCCGCTTATAACCCAGGCTAATAAAAAAAAATTTGGGCTCTGACAGGGGTGTTTCTTTTCTTCTGTTGTTGTTGTTGATGTCGAGGATGAGAAAAGTTGCCGCTTGTCCAGGCCTTTGGCTTTGCACAATGGCAGGGCGGAGGGAGGAGGAGAGGGTTGGGAGGCAGGCAGTTAACAATGGAAGCCATGGTTCTCCATTGCTGGATCTCAGCAGGTGTCTGACGCCACTGTTTCTTTGCTGCCTCCAACACCCCGAGGCTCAGGGTTGAATGCAGCAGCTTGTTACAGCCGGACAAGGGAGGGGGGGTAGGGACAGTGTACCAATGTACGAGCAGGGGACCCAGTAAGACACCAACTGTGCTCAAATGTTTTCTGGTAAATTTCTTATGTTCATTGGTCAATGATTACTTCCAGATTTTAGTTCTGCTTCGGCGCCCAAGCCCGACAACAGTTGCCCCTGGTTGCATGTGCAAACAATTGCGACATATTCATTTCTTATTATGTGGTTGAAGGACTAAATATAGAATACAGCGAGCAGCCGTGATCAATGTTGCTGCCTGTCATTGTTTTTTAATGACTTTTATGTTCATTAAGCACATTGCACGGACTGACTGCTCAGGAACTCCCCTAAGCGGAACATTTTACAAACACATCACTAACTATCGCTACTTGTTTGATTCCACGTGCTTCCATATTTAATATAGAATAGCTTTCGACACAACACACATGTTGACAAAGCTTGTCTTATTTTCCAAACACAGGCTTTGGAATCTAATCATCGGGTTTAAAATAACTTTCGACACAACAGAAGTAATCACAGAGCTTACTTTATTTTCAGAGATAGGCTTGAGAATACTGATCTGCTGAGACCATGATGGGCATAGCAGTGTTTTATATTGTAGACCAAAAAGATGTCGGAACATATATCAATGAAAAATTAAGCTACATTTAGCATCAACATTTTTCCAGCAATATATTCCCTCCCACGCATCCGCTTTGATTTTGTGACAAATCAACCTCATTTAATAAATGAATTAAAATTGTACAGCATTTTTATTATAAAAATACTTTTATTATGCCAAATCAGTGTGTAATGTCACAAAAATATCACTAGGCATTACAGTGAACAATGCTACTATTTTCCTCTGAAATAAAGCTAAAACAATATAATATAATATAATATAATATAATACAAAATAATATAACATAATATGGTATAATATAATGTATAGAATAATACAATATGACATAATGCAGTATAACATAGTGCAGTATAACATAACATAATATAATATAATATAACATAATATAATATATAATATAATAGAATGTCATATAATATATAATATGATATAATATAATGCCTGGTAATATTCTGCAAGAATTTAATGTTTCCATATTCCAAATTACAAAATATATAGTTTACTTTGGAAGAGAGGAGAGTGTAAAGTCTATTTACGTAGTGCCCTCCATAAGCCGGTAAGAGAGTGTATACTAGCAACATTGGCAAAAGGAGTTGAGAGGTTTCTCCATTTGTTTATATATATTTCCAGTGCCTTTTTTGTGACGGTACAATGTACAAAAAGTTAAACGTCTCTATTTTGTTTTCCGGCCAGGTAACATGCATGTTTATTCATCGTACGTACCGTCACCTTTTAGTCACCAAAAACATGGCACTGTATATGGATATGAATTCTTAAATGGTGCTAACATGCTCATCTTAAGCATGCTGATGAACCATTTATAGTCATTTTAAGAACATGGACTGAAACCCTTTTCACTGACTTTCAGGAAGGGGGTAAGGTGGTGCCTGGATTGTAGACGGACCACATCACTGTGACAGGAAGCCTATTCTTCCAGGGAGGGGAAGATCAATCAGGGGACCTATTTTGCCTCCAGAAATCATTGCAGCGTTTTAAGGGCAGACAACCCTCAGCACCCATCAATGATTCAGCGATGACATTGGGCAAGAATTTCCTTGAAGCTTTGCTGCTTGTTCTGCCGTTTGTCAGAAATACGGAAATTGAATTTCCATCACATCACAGTCACACATACAGCAACAACTTGGCTGCCAGTCAAAGGAGGATAGACACAAAAAGCTGGCGTAACTCAGTGGGTCAGGCAGCATCTCTGGAGAAAAGGAATAGTGACGTTTCGGGTTGAGCCTTCTTCAGAATATTTTCAATGGATATTTTCTGTTCTTTGGAAACATGCCACACAAACTGTTACATTCTCCAGTTATTGTGTATTATAACTATTATCAATATCAAATTTTAATTGCAGAAATTGCAGGCCCTCAGCGCAGAAACAGGCCCTTTGGGCCCACTGATCCACACGCCGACCAGTGATCCCCGTACACTAGCACTGGTTCAGACAGCACCATACTCAGAATCAAACCCAGGTCTCTGGCGCTGTAAGGCAGCGTCTCTACCACTGTGCCACTGTTTCATTGATTAGTTTTCAGCCAATATCACTTTACAGTTATTCATCAAAATCCCACGACATTTGGGTTTAGCAAATTATTTAAACGCCTCTGTATTATAACATAGAACATAGAACAGTACAACACAGTTACAGGCCCTTTGGCCCAGAATGCTTGTACTGGATTTGATGCCAATTCTTACCTGCTTGCACATAATCCATATTCCCCCATTACATGTGCCTGTCTAAAAGCCTCTTAAATGCCTCTGTTATAAATGCCTCCATCTACAGCCCTGGCAGCACCTTCATGGCCCCACCAACCTCTGTGTCCACAATTTACCCTGAACATCTCCTTTAATCTTTGCCCCTCTCACCTTAAATCTATGCCCTCTAGTCTTTGACATTTCCATCCTGGGGAAAACAATGTGTCTAAAGTCTCCTGCGTTAATTGTTCAAATTAACTAACAGATTTTTGGCAGGTACAACCAGAATCTGCAGTTCCTTCCACCTATTCCCTTTCGCCAGAGATGCTGCTTGACCTGCTGAGTTAAGGGCCTGTCTCACTTGTACGAGTTATTCACGAATTCTCCCGAGTTTTCACCCTTGATTCAAACTAGCAGAATGTTTGTAACGAGTCCGTAATGGTCGTAGGAGTTAGTAAATATATCGTAGTGGCCCGTTATGCTTGCTGTAGGTACTTGAGGAATCAGGTAAGTCGTGACGTTTTTTCCAGCCCGATAAAAAATGTCCACGAGTAAAAAAATGGTCGGGATGAAAGAAATTACAACTTTTTACTCGTAAGGAGGAAATCAAAATAGTCGTGGGAATTTGTAGACATACTCATAGGAGTTCGTATGAGTTTGTGAACATAGTCGTGGAATGTTGTAGAAGTTCGTAGATTACCACGATCTTGATTTTTTTTTTTTTAGGTCCATTAAACTCGGCAGAGGTTTTGAATTAAGTTGTGAAAGTGAGACAGGCCCTTTACTCCAGTATTTTGCATCTATCTTCAGTATAATTCAGCGTCTACAGTTCCTTCCTATAGATTTTTTACCAGGAATCTTTTTATAAAGTGAATCTGATTTCCCTACAGTTAGCACTTCTAACTTTTGAATATTCAAAAATACCAAATTTCTACTACTAACTAGACAATGTTTAATATTTAACAAAAAAATACAAAATGCTGGAGTAACTCTGCGGGTCAGAGATGCTATCTCACCCGTTGAGTTACTCCTGTGCTTTGTTTCTAATCCAGTATCTGCAGTTTGTTGTATCAACATTGAACAAACTATAAGAATTATTTTTAAAAAGTCACTGGGCATGATTGTATGGAGTATGGAAAAGATAAAATGTGATCTGAGAATTTTAACAATTCATTCCCAAACTTTTTCCTGATATTCCGACATGCCAAATAAAACCGGTTGCACATGTTTGTGCAAATTTATAATTGCTTAAGGTCTGTATTTCAGTGTTGGTGTACTGATACTTGAAGAATAAGTAGATATGAAGAAGACTCCCGACACAAAAGGTCGCCTGCTGTTGAGTTATTCCAGCACTGTTTTTTTTGTAAACCAGCACCAGTGGTTCCTTGTTGCTCCATTTTACTGCTCCATTGCGAAATCTCCTCAAGGTGTGCCTACTTTGAAGAAGTTCTCCTCCTTTCTCCAATGGGAGTTCTGTGAGACGTTCTCTCACTGCTCCCTCTCTATGATTCCTGCTGCACTCCCCTTCGACCATGTTCTGACCCGGGACTCTCTGCCACAGATCACCTCCCAAGCCTCTCCATTTCCAGCATTCACCCTCCGGCAGCAATCAGTCTGAAGAAGGGCCCCGACCCGAGAAGTCACCTATCTATGTTCTCCAGAGACACTGCCAGACCCACTGAATTACTCAAGCATTTTGTGTCTATTTTTTTAGTTAGTTCGTTAAGTTTGTTGTCACGTGTACCGAGGTACAGTGAAAACCTTTTTATTGTGTGCTAACCAGTCAGTGGAAAGACTTTACATGATTACTTGTAAATCTCTGAAGATCTTTCCTGGTCCGAGAACACTAACGCAATTATCAAAAAAGCTCATCAGCGCCTCTACTTCCTGAGAAGATTACGGAGAGTCGGTTTGTCAAGGAAGACTCTCTCTAACGTCTACAGGTGCACAGTAGAGAGCATACTGACCGGTTGCATCATGGCTTGGTTCAGCAATTTGAGCGCCCTGGAGAGGAAAAGACTACAAAAAGTAGTAAACACTGCCCAGTCCATCATCGGCTCTGACCTTCCTTCCATCAAGGGGATTTATCGCAGTCGCTGCCTCAAAAAGGCTGGCAGTATCATCAAAGACCCACACCATCTTGGCCACACACTCATCTCCCTGCTACCTTCAGGTAGAAGGTACAGGAGCTTGAAGACTGCAACAACCAGGTTCAGGAATAGCTACTTCCCCACAGCCATCAGGCTATTAAACCTTGCTCGGACAAAACTCTGATTATTAATAACCACTTTCTGCTAATTTGCACTTTATCAGTTTATTTATTCATGTGTGTATATATTTATATCATGGTATATGGACACATTTATCAGTTTTGTAGTAAATGCCTACTATTTTCTTAGTGCTTAAGCAAAGCAAGAATTTCATTGTCCTATACAGGGACACATGACAATAAACTCACTTGAACTTGAACAATCGAGCCATCCACAGTGTACAGATACATGATGAAGGGAACAACGTTTAGTGCAAAATAAAGTCCGATTAAAGATAATCCAAGGTTCTCCAATGAGATAGATGGGAGGGCAGGACCGCTGATTATTTGGTGATAAGATGGTTCAGTTGCCCGATAACAGCTGGGAAGAAACTGTCCTGAATCTGGATGTGTGTGTTTTCACACTTTTTCTGTACCTCTTGCCTGATGGGAGAGGAGAGAAGAGGGAGTGACCACGCTGAGACTTGTGTGTAGGAAGGTACTGCAAATGCTGGCTTACACCGAAGATAGACATAAAATGCTGGAATAACTCAGCGGGATAGGCAGCCTCTCTGGTTAGACCTTTCTTCAGACTCGTCCTTGATTATGCTGGTGGCCTTGCCAAATATGAGGATATAAAATATGTTTCCATGCCACTTAATTGCACACTTGCCCTTGCAAATGTTCATTTTGGAGCCTAATTCTACCTCTCGAAAGCAGTAAGCATTGTTTATTTATGCGCACCTATTTGGTCATGACCAGGCTCACTGGTGGAGTTGGTACGGGATCTGCTCAGGGTGGTTAAGTACAGTGCCCTCCATAATGTTTGGGACAAAGACCCATTATTTATTTATTTGCCTCTGTACTCCACAATTTGAGATTTGTAATAGTAAAAATCACATGTGGTTAAAGTGCACATTGTCAGATTTTAATAAAGGCCGTTTTTATACATTTTGGTTCTGCCATGTAGAAATTACAGCAGTGTTCATACATAGTCCCCCCATTTCAGGGCACCATTATGTTTCGGACACAGCAATGTCATGTAAATGAAAGTAGTCATGTTTAATATTTTGTTGCATATCCTTTGCATGCAAAGGCAATTGGAAGGCAATTCTGGATTTAGTGCTGTCTAATGATCTGGATTTCTCTGATCTGGGGGGTGGGGGAGGGGGACTATGTATAAACGCAGCTGTAATTTCTTCATGGTGTATAATGTATAAAGATACCCTTATAAAATCTGACAATGTGCACTTTAACCACATGTGATTTTTTTTCTATTACAAATCTGAAATTGTGGAGCACAGAGGCAAAGAAATAAATGATGGGTCTTTGTCCCAAACATTATGGAAGGCACTGCAGTTTATTATTCTACAAACAATAAAGAGTGCACAACCTTGAAGCCATCCCAACTCACAATGCACCATTTACCTTCTTCTTGTGCATTGATAACCTCGAATTCTCAAAGATTCACAGGAGCAGCCATTATCTCCAGGAATACTCTTTTATTTTTTAAATTCTGTTTCTGCCTGAGATTAATGGGCAATCTGGAATCCTAGCTATTGTAGATAAGAGATATTGATTTATTTGACCCAAACTTAATTGGGATTCTGCCCATTTTCTCAATTTTTAATTGGCCTCGACTATTTCATTCTTATCCTCTTTCATACCTTGCCCAGCGGCACAGTGGTGCAGCGGTAGAGTTGCTGCTTAACAGCTTCCGAGACCCAGTCTTTGGATGCCATCTGTGTGGAGTTGGTATGTTCTCCTTGTAACCACGTGAGTTTTTTCTGGGTGCTCCCATTTCCACCCACACTCCAAAGATGTACGGGTTTGTAGGTTAATTGGCTTCTGCAAATTGTAAATAGTCTGTAAAATAGTGCTAGCGTGCGGGATGATCGCTGGTCAGCGCGGACTCGGTGGGCCCAAGCTGTATCTCTAAAGCTCCATGGCAATCTCTCACTTTGCCCGGCCATGCATTAAGGTCAAACCCATATTAGATTCAGTCCACAAAATTATAAAGGTGATATGATGCAAAATCACTTTATTTATCATTATAGTTGTCTTTTATAACCACCATTCCCGGAATAACGAAGGGATTTGGGTGGTTTTCAATTATCTATCTACGTGTGATATTCAGAAAATATAACACAGTTTTGAGACTATTTATAATGCTACACAAAGGTGAATTTAGCTTATTTTATGGTAAAGTGTAGAGATAGTGACTTCACAATGAACTACTGTAAATGAAGCCTGCCTTCAAACTGACCTGTGTTTTACTACTATAACTCTCATAGTCAGAATATTGACAGCATGGAAACAAGCCCTTTGGTCCCAACTTTCCCATGCCAACCAAGATACCCCATCTACACTTGTCCCACCTGCCCACCTTTGCTCCATATCCCTCTAAAACTTCCCTATCCATGTACCTATCCAAGTGTTGTTATTGTACCTCTCAACTATCTCCTCTGGCAGCTTGTTCCATATACCCACCACCTTCTGCATGAAAAAAAATGCCCCTCAAGTTACTATTACATCTTTTCCCCTCACCTTAAACCTATTTCCTCCAGTTCTTGACTCTCCTACCTTATCTATTTCCCGTCATAATACTAACAACTCTATAAGATCTCCCCTCATCCTCCTGCAGTCCATAGAGTCCTAGCCTGCCCAACCCCTCCTTATAGCTCTGGCCTTCGATTCCTGGCAACATTCTCGTAAAAATCTTATCTGCACTCTCTCCAGCTTAATGTAAACTTTTGTTGTCACATTTTTGTAGTTTGCAGCATTATCTACAGTTCTACCAAAATAGGAGTATTACCATCTCAACGTGTGAAAACATATCATTCAGATGATGGATTCTGATATTGTTCTGTGTCTGTATTCATATAAAGAAACATAGCTTTAGATTAATTTATAATAGGAAACTAGTTTATACAGCAATTTGATATTGAATCACCTAACAGCAAAATCACACAAATTTATCTTTTGTAAACTTCATCCATGTGAAGTTAAATTATTTATATTTCCTAGGTTTGTGTGCTTGTTTACATATTTAGAAATATGAATAATGCTGCAGAAATTCCATAAAAACGAGGCACGTTACTTTTAATGCACCTTTCACATGCATTTTTTGAATAAATGCACATTTAATACCAAAACCTAACCTACGTACTGTATTTTTTAAATAACATGTTCAAATTTATACCTGTCTAAAAGTCTAAATTCACATGTTTAATTTATGCATTTTTAAATTACACGTTGCTTTTCAGGAACGTAAGTGCCACATAAAACACATGTGCGTGCATATTGAAAATAACGTGCTAGTTTCACTTTTCATATCCTTTTGTTATCACCTCTTCACCAGCCCATTGTGGGCTCCACCCTCCCTGAGTCATCGGTGCCGGCTCTGGTTTGTTCTGTATCTTATCATACCTCTAGTTCCCCTTTCTCCTGATTCTCAATCTGAAAAAGGATCGCGACCAGTAACATCACCTATTCCTTTTCTCCAGAGATGCTGCCTGAGCAGCTGAGTTACTCCAGCAGTTTGTGTCTATGTTCTATTGAAAGTAACTGTTTGACCATACATTGAAAATCCTGGTTTGGTCTGAACATAGAACACAGCACAGATCAGTACAGCACAGCAATAGGTCCTTCAGCCCACAATGTCTGTGCCGAACATAATGCCAAGTTAAACTAATATCCTCAATCTCCACGTCATCTATATCCTTCCATTCTCTGCATATCTATGTTCCTATCTAAAAGCTTTTTAAATGCCACTATCATATCTGCCTCCACCACCACTCCTGACAGCATGTTCCAGGCCCCCATCAACCTCTGTGTATAAAAAAATGCTTACTTTTTTCTACTTTAGACATACAGCGTGGAAACAGACCCTGTGGGCCACCGAGTCCAAGTAGACCAGCAATCCCTGTACACTAGCACAATCCTGCACACGAAGGACAATTTACAATGTTACCGAAGCCAAGTAACCTCCAAACCTGAACATTTTTGGACTGTGGGAGGAAACCGGAATATCCGGAGAAAACTCACGCAGTTACAGGGACAACATACAAAATCTGTACAGACAGCACCTGAGGTCAGGATCGAACCTGGGTCTCTGGCGCTGTGAGGTAGCAGCTCTACCACTGCACCACTGTGCTGTCCCCTCTCCCAGCTTCCTTACAATGTGCCCCACACGTCTCCTTTAAACTTTGCTCCTCTCACCTTAAAGCTATGCTCTTGTTTTTCATGAATAAAGCCTTTACTCATCTAACACTTAAGACTGACACTATAATAAGAGGTCAGGAAATGCAGTCATGTTGGACTCACACATAGTCAGTATAATTCTGCTTGGGAGGAAGACGCTATTGATAGACCTAAAAGCATTGCTCCCAGTTGTATAAACTTTTAATCTCTTACCTGTCAGAAAGTTTACAAGGGTAAGGTTTAGTTTGAATTAATACTCTACAAACTCTATTATTATATCAAAGGTGATCAAAGTGACTGTGGAGTAATTTTACCTAATGTCCTTGTATATATAACATTTCCATAGATAATCAATCTAGGAGCACATTATAATAATGGAACGTTTTCATGGCAGAGGTTCATTATGCATGCTCAGCGTTTTATTCTGAAGTGACTTCTTGCAAAGCATTATTGACTTTTCATAAATCTTAATCATAATCTGCTTTCTTTGAATTACTACCACACTTACATAAATTAGTGACACATGTGTAATTGTTGCTAGATACCTTTTAGAGTCACAAAGTTAGACAATGTGGAAACAGGCCCTGAGCTCCAACATGTGCGGTGACCGAGTTACTTCCATGAGGTGGTCCCATATGTCTGCATTTTTCCCCATGTGCCTCTAAAGGGCGGTGGGGTAGCGGTAGAGCTGCTGCCTCACAGTGCCAGAGACCCGGGTTTGATCCTGACTACAGGTGGTGTCTGTATGGAGTATGTACTTTCTCCCTGTGATTTTCTGTGGGTGCTCCTGTTTCCTCCCACATTCCATAGACATACACATTTGTAGGTTCATTGGTTTTGGTAAAATTGTAAATTGACCCTAGTATGCAGGATGGTGCTAGTGTACGGGGTGATCACTGGTCGGTGGACTGAAAGGCCTGTTTCCATGCTACATCTCCAAAGTAACCTTGGTCAAATTTTCTAGTTCAGATCATTGCACCATCCTGTGCAAGAAATAGTGCAATCATGCTTGGCTGTAACTGGGCACCCCATCACAGCAAGGTTGCAGAAGCTTTGTAGAGGGTGCAGAGGAGGTTTACCAGAATGATGCCTGGATTTATGGATATTAGCTACAGGGAGAGGTTGGACAGACTTGAATTGGGAAGAGACCTGATGGAAGTATATAAAATTATGAGATGGATAGGGTAGAAAGTCAGAACCTTTTTGCCAGGATGGTAAAATTCAAAGACTAGAAAGTATAGCTTTAAGGTAATGCAGATGCTGGAAAATCAAAGGTAGACGAAAGTGTTGGAGAAACTCAGCGGGTGCAGCAGCATCTATGAAGCGAAGGAAATAGGCGACGTTTCAGGCCGAAAACCTTCCTCAGACTTTAAGGTAAGTTGGGGCAAAGTTTAAAGGGAATGCATGAGGCAAGTTTTTTTACACAGAAGGTAGTGATTTTCTGGAAGGCAGTGGTGGAGGCAGATATGACAATGGTGTTTAAGATAAGCACATTAATGTACGTGGAATGGAAGGATATGGAATATGTGCAGGCAGATAAGAGATGGTCTTGGCATCATGTTCAGCACAGACATTGTGGGCCAAAGGGCCTGTTCCTGTGCTGTACTGTTCCATGTTCTATGTTAGTTGATGTAATGATTGCACCTTCAGGAAGGCTTCCCATGTCATCTATCACAAAGACTAGCAACTTTGGAGAGAAATAAGAAGCTGTTATTTGTCAGGGACCACTCATAGAGTCATAGAGTCATACTGTGTGTAAACAGGCCCTTCAGCCCAACCTGGCCATGATGACTAACATGTCCCATCTACACTAGTCCAACCTCTCTGGGTTTGGCCTGTATTCCTCTAAATCTAACCTATCCATGTACCTGTCTAAATGCATTGTAAACATTATGATAGTATCTCCCTCAACTATTTCCTCTGGCAACTCGTTCTGTAATCTCATCACCCTTTGTGTAAAAAAGTTAACCCTTGGGTTCCTATTAAATTTTCCCCCCTCATCTAAAACCTGTGTCCTCTGGGAAAAAGATTCTGGGCATAAGATCACCCCTCATCTTCCTCCGCTCCAAGGAATAATGTCCTAGACTGCCTAACCCCTCCCTATAGCTCAAGCCTTCAAGTCCTGGCAACATCCTCGCAAATCTTCTCTGTACCCTTTCCAGCTTGACAACATCTTACCTATAACATGGTGATCAAAACTGGACACAATACTCTAAATGATGTCTCACCGCCATCTTATATAACTGCAGCATGACCTCTCAACTTCTATACCCAATGCTCTAACTGATGGAGGACAAAGTGCCAAAAATGAAGGCCAATATGCCGGAAATGAATGGAAATGTGCTGAAATGAAGATTTTGCCACTCCCTGGCAAGAATCGTGGGGGTTAAAACAAGTCAAAATTACTTGTGCTTTTGTGCTATTTTTTCATTTGCCCAAAACTTGTTTGATTCATAATTTAAGAGAATATTTCAAAACAGGCAACTTAAAATGTGAACCATCATGTTAACAAAGTGGTTGAACTGAAACTATTAATTGCACTAAATGGACAATTGCCATTGCATTTACAGGTCGGAAGCTAATTGGCTCAGCATGCAGGGTTGGCCTGATGTCCATTTAACACTGACGACTCGCCATCAAAACGATGACGTTATTATATGAATGCCTATAACAAGAAGAAACATGAATGAAGGCTTCAGACTGTCCATAGAAACATATCACTCTTATTGAATCTCCATCATGAATTTTAACATTGGAGTCTGCAGTATACATTTTTTACACAAAGGGTGGTGGGTGTATGGGACAAGCAGCCGGAGGAAGTAGTTGTGGCAGGGAATATCACAACATTTAAGAAAACGTTTAGAGAGGTACATGGATAGGGTAGGTTTGGAGGGATATGGGTCAAACACAGGCTGGTAAGACTAGTGTGGATGGGACATGTTGGTCAGTGCGGGCAATTAGGGCCGATGGGCCTTTTTCCATGTTGTATGTCACTATGACTCTATTGAAAAACATTATTCTTCCTGCCCTTTTTCATTCAGCAATCTTCTAGTACCTCAACAATTCAGAGACAAGTGTCAAGAAGGTTTTGAATGCACAACGTAGAACAGTACAGCGCAGGAACAGGCTCTTCAGCCAACAATGTCTGTGCCAAACATTATGCCAAGATAAGCTGATCTCCGGTTTCCTCACACATTCCAAATATGTACAGGTTTGTAGATTAATTGGCTTCGATAAAGAAATTGTTAATTATCCCTCGTGTGTAGGATAGTTTTAGCCAACGGGGAAGTCGTTGGTTGGCGTGAACTTGGTGGGCCAAACAGCCTGTTTCTCCACTGTATCTCTAAAGTCAAAAGTCTGAATCTGCCTCTCCATGATCCAAATACTCCATTTCCCGCTTGTCCATGTGACTATATAAATGCCTCTTCAACACCATTATCATATCTGCCTCCACCACCACCCCTGGCAGCAGATTCCAGCCACCCATCACCTTCTGCGCAAACAACTTGACTCGCACATCTCCATTAAACGTTCCCCCTCTCACCTGAAAGTTATGCTACAGATGTTATTTAATTGTCATATGTATCGGCAATGGAACAAATGAATTCGTATTTACAGACCCGTAAACACAATAACGCACCATAATACAATATAATGTGGAGAGGATGGTTCCACTAGTGGGAGATACTAGAGATCATAGACTCAGAATTAAAGGACGTTCTTTAGGAAGGAGATGAGGAGAAATTTCTTTAGTCAGAGGGTGGTGAATCAGTGTAATTTGCCACAGAAGGCTGTGGAGGCCAAGTCAGTGGATATTATTCTCAGGCATAGACAGATTCTTGATTAGTACAGGTGTTGGAGGTTATAGGGAGAAGGCAGGAGAATCGGGTTAGGAGGGAGAGATAGATCAACCACGATTGAATGGCAGAGTAGATTTGATGGGCTGAATGGCCTAATTCTACTCCTATCACTTATGACAATAATCGATAATACAGTAAATTAACAATAAGTAATATTAGGTAACAAGACTATAATGGTGCAAGCCAAAAATCTGTAATGCAACAAAAACAAAGTCCACGGTAGATTGTTGCTGAGGTTAGTGTATAAATCTTTCAAAAGCCTGACAGTTGTTGGGCAGAAACTGTTATTGAACCCGGAGGTCACAGTTTTTAGGCTCCTGTACCTTTATGGTAGCAGCAAGATGAGAACGTGGCCAGGGTGGTGTGGGTCTCCAATGATGCTGGATACCTGTAGATCCCTTCGATGGTGGGGATGTCAGTACCCGTGATGGACCGGGTAGTGTCCACCACTTCCTGAAGAAAGGTACTGTCCCTACAGAGCCACAGTGTTGAGGGTCTTCCCATGCATTTCACGTCATCAACCTTGTGAAATTTCACGTGCAAATACCGTTTCCATTCAAGTGGTTTATGCGATTATAAAGTCATAGACATATACACATGGAACCAGGCCCTTTGGTCCACCTTGTCCATGCTGACTAAGTTGGTACACTAGGCTAGTTCCACTTACCTGCATTTGCCCTATGGTCTTCTAAACCCGTGGGCGGATGTGATATCTCTGAAGAGACTCTGGGAGTTGGCTCTTTGCTGATGGTCAAATCTTTGCATCTTTAAACTCCTGATTCAACTTGAGTGGCCATAAGTACCAGATATTATTGGCATTTATATCAGACTCTTCACCATTGACTCCATCTACACTTCACATTGCCCCGGAAAAGCAGCCAACATAACCAACGACTTGTCCCACCCTGGTCATTCCTTCTTCTCTCCGCCCAGAAGCTTGAAAGTGCGCACCACCAGACTCAAGAACAGTTTCTTCCCCTCTGTTGTCAGGCTTCTGAACGATCCTTTCATAAGCTAGAGAGAGTACTGTCCAATTCACCTATATCCCATTGCGGACGTTGGACTTTGTCTGTGGAACTGATGCGCTACAATGCTGAGAACTATATTCTGCACTTTTGCTCTACCTATTGTACTTGAATTTGACCTGAATGTATTTATGTATAGTACTATCTGATCTCATTGGACAGCATGCAAATCAAAGCCTTTCACTGTATCTCGGGACGTGACAATAATAAACCTATATCTAATCCTTTAAGTTTTGATTGTCTTATTAGATTATCTTGGTAGTTCTAGTCACGTGTGGGATGGAGGAGATAAGGATGACAGATTTTCTCTCGTGATGGACATCAGATAGCCAAGTGGGGTTTTTAACGACATCATTACTAATGACTATTTTTTTTGAAATAACATATTATTAACCAAATTTAAATTCCACAGTTACCCTGGTGGGATTTGAACTTAGACCTCTGTATCATTAATCGAGACCTCTAGATTTCTAGTGTGATGGTTTAACCACTATATCTCCACCACACCCACTAATGTATCATAATTTTCTTTAAATCTGTGGTTCTTAAAGATAGTTATTTATCCTAGTTATCCCTGACATTACTGTAATCAACAATAATCAACAGTCTATAGCACTATGAAATGTTACAGGTAAAAGCATGGAATTTCAGAAAGGGGAAGATTAGTTTAGTTTAGTTTAGTTTATTGTCACGAATACCGAGGTACAGTAAAAAGCTTTTTTGTTGCATGCTATCCAGTCAGAGGAAAGACTACACATGATTACAATCAAGCCATCCACAGTGTACAATTACAGGATAAAGGGTACAATGTTTAGTGCAAGATAAAGTCCAGTAAAGTCTGATTAAAGATAGTCTGACAGCCTCTAATGAGGTAGATGGGAGGCCATGACTGCTCTCAAGTTGGGGAGAAGATGGCTGCACCTTTCCTTTGTCATCTGTTGACGGCCATGATTTGTTCTGCCATTTTCCTGCCTCCAGTTCCCTCCCCGCTATTTTCAGTCTGAAGAAAGTTCCCAATGTGAAATGTCACTCATCCTTTTTCTCCAGAGATGCTGCCTGACCGGCTGAGTACCACCAGCACTTTATGTCCATCTTCAGTATAAACCAGCTTCTGCTGTTCCTTTCTACATAAAAGTTGGTTCAGTTGCCTGAAGAGAGGGAACACTTACAATTAGTTTGTCTCAAGTTGTCTCAAACAACTAAATGTTTATGCAGTGTTGTCACTTTTGTACCAACAGTACAATATATATACATTTCTCAGTCATTGTCTTTAAATTGCCTGGTTCAGCAACTTGAACTCCCAGGAACAAAGGAGATCATAGAGAGTGGTGGACACCTCCCCACCATCGTGGGTACTGACCTCCCCACCATCGAAGGAATCTACAAGATCTACTGATTATTAATTTATTGTATTATTGATTATTATGTATTATTTGTATGTTATGTGTATTTATGGGCCTATTATGCCACAGCAATTAAGCATGTCATGAGTTTAGAGATACAACATGGAATCAGGCCTTTCAGTCCACCAAGTCCGCATCAACCCGTTCACAGTAGTTCTCTGTTATCCCACTTTCTCATCCACTCTTTACACACTAGGGGAAATTTACAGAGCGCCAATTAACCTACAAATCTGAACATCTTTTGGGCGTGGAAGGAAACCAGAGCACCCGGAGGAAAACCATGTGGATTTTGGATTGAAAGATACGGAATGGAAACATGCGCTTTGGTTCGCTGACACCATGCTAGCCATTGATAACATAATTTAATAGTAAGATTAAACGAGAACTTAACAGTTTGAAGTTTGATCTGTATTTTATGAGGAGTTACGATGAGGGATTACGTGAAGAGCCCGTCCAGCACGCATGCGCGACATACTTTAAAGCAGCGGTGTGGAATCACAGGAAAACACAATAATTGAAATAAACGTAGTTAAGAAAAGGAGAACTAAGATATCAGTTGATCTCTATAATTGAGGGTGGGAGCGGAGGGCACGTAATCCCTCATCGTAACTCATCATAAAATACAGATCAAACTTCAAACTGGTAAGTTCTCGTTTAATCTTACTATTTTACTTCGGGGTCACGTGAGTGACTACGTGAAGATTTTAAAGCTCTATGATTTCAAACCGTGTAACAGTTCATACTTCACTCGCTGCCGAAGTCATTCAAGGGAGGAAGTATGTTATCGTAATCAACCATGAATCTGTTTGTAAACAATAATGGTATTTATTAAACAATAACAAAATAAAAATGCTCCCCCGGGCTTAAATTATATATTTGCAGATTCTAAAACTCTTTCTGCAAACAATACAGGTTCTGTTATAATAATAATAATAATAATAACTTTATTTATAAAGCGCTTTTAGACAACATCAGTTACCACAAAGTGCTGTACATGGGAAATCAACAAAAAGTTATTACAAACTACTAAAACCATTAAGACGACAGGACTATAAAAACAGTAAAAAATTAAAAGACATTAAAAGCACTAAAACAGGAACAATGTCTCAGCCAGTGTCGAAAGCCAGTGAATAAAAGTGAGTTTTTAGGGAGGATTTAAAGATGGACAGTGAAGGGGCCTGTCTGATCTGCAGCGGCAAGGTGTTCCAGAGTGCCGGGGCAGCAACAGAAAAGGCTCTATCCCCTCTGAGCTTCCGCTTAGACCTTGGTACCTCAAGGAGCAGCTGATCCGCTGACCTGAGGCACCGGGTAGGAGCATATAGGTGGAGCAGCTCAGAGAGGTAAGGCGGGGCGAGGCCATTCAATGATTTAAAAACAAATAAAAGAATTTAAAAATGAACTCGAAAGTGCACTGGGAGCCAGTGAAGGGAGGCCAAAATTGGCGTAATGTGCTCCCTCTTTCGAGTTCCGGTTAAAAGGCGAGCAGCAGCATTTTGGACCAACTGGAGACGAGCCAACAAAGCTCGTGAGACTCCAGTGTAGAGCGCATTACAGTAATCCAGCCAAGATGAAATAAAGGCATGAATTACTGTTTCGAAATGCTGCCGCTCGAGAATGGGCTTCACCTTTGCCAGCTTCCTTAGGTGAAAGAAGCTGGACTTAACCACTGCGCCTATTTGTTTATCTAATTTAAAATCACCGTCCATTATAAAACCCAGGTTTAAAACTGTTGGCTTTACGAACACTGCAAGTGGACCCAAGTCAACAGAGGGAGGTCACGGCAGCCATTAGGGCTGAACAAAATCACTTCTGTCTTTTTTTCGTTAAGTCCCAGAAAGTTTAAGGCCATCCAGGACTTAATGTCCTCAAGACAAGACAGAAGTGATTTTAGGGAATAATTATCTTCTTTCCTGAGTGGCATGTACAACTGGCTATCATCCGCGTAAAAGTGAAAGGAGATGCCATGCCTTCTTAAAATTGAGCACAGTGGAAGTAGATAAAGGGAGAAAAGCAGGGGCCCTAAAATTGAGCCCTGTGGAACCCCATATGCCAAGGGAGCAGAGGAGGATTCAAGGCCACCAAGGCTTGTTAGCGGCTTATTGTAGAACATTTGGAACGTTTTCTCCATGGACCACCCCGCTGTAGCCAGGATGTGGTCCAATGGCACGTCCATCCTCTTAGCCGCCGAAGTGGATGCTGCCCTGGTGGAGTGAGATGTATATACGTCAGTATTTACTCCAGCAGCTCCCAGTACCTACTTGAGCCATCTTGAGATAGTTTGGCTCGACACCCGACCATGAGGTTTCTTGTGGCTTTTTCTCTTCCTCGGAGATCTCTTGTTGTGTTGATGTAAGTTAGTAAGTGAGTCATGACACATAACCGTGGGTCAGTTGGGTATGCCCGAAAATCCATAACTAGGCCTCAAATTCCTGGCCTGCTCTGCTTTACCAGCTCCTGAATGGTGAATGAGACACGGTCTGGTGTTATAACCATGTTGTCCAGTCACAGTAAGTGGAGGGACTGGACTCTCTGTGCTGAGACTAGTGCCATCAGCATGACCGTCTTCAGGGTTAGCGGTTCCAGGGTGAGAGACCTGGCTGGTGACCATCCCCTTAGGTATGTCAGGACCACACTGACATCCCAGATTTGGGTGTACCTAGGTCTAGGGGGGTTGGAGTTGAATATACCTCTCATGAGTTTGATCACCAGCGGGTGAGACCCTATGGCCTGTTGTCCTGGTGCCTGTTTTAAGTAGGCTGACAGAGCACTTCTGGCAGTATTGATGGTGCTGTAGCTCAGTCCTTCATTATGGTGAAGGCCGGCAAGGAACTCCAGTACATTGGTTATGGTTGTAGATGAGTATGTAGTTCCAGTATTCGAGCAGTATCTTTCCCACTTCCTGATGCTCAAGAGGTATTGTTTTCTGGTGGACATACGGTGGGACGCTGTCATTGTGTTGATGGTCCTGTCGGACAATCCCAGGTCTTTTTATAATCTGCAACCCAGTAGTTTAATTTTGTCATGGCATGGATGGCTTATGCCTGATACCAGGTGAGTCAATAGGTCTGGGCTACTGGGAAAGGTCATTGGGGTTTCAATGACCATGTCGAGGACCACTGGGAAACATAGCTGTGTAGGCCAGTTGGGTACTATCAAAATACCTGAAGCATAGTCCATCTGTATTTTGTGTAGTACCCGACTGATGAGGCAGAAGGGGGGAAAGGCAAAAATAAATATTTTCCCCAGTCCAGTGCGAATGCATCTATCGCTGTTGCCTCAGGGTCTGTTTGTATAGTTAACGTTGGGTTATTGTTGATGATAGGGCTGGAACTATGCCAAATATTCTCTATCTATGCCAAATATTCTCTATCCACCATTGTAACTCTGATATTGCTTCAATGGGTAATTTCATGGTTTGGTCAAAGTGAACTGTATATCGTTTTCACGCCTGTACTTTTGCCCTTTGTAGGTTTTGATAATGCAGAGGTCCAAATTGTGTAGCTGGAAATGCTGCTACTACTTTGCCAATTACTCTTGCCACTTGTCGGATGGTTGGTCAATCGCTAACCATTAAATTGTTACACGTCTGTGCCAATTCTGCTGCTTTATCTTTTGGCAATGTTACAGACATGTGGACTGAGTTAATTGTGAATCCCGAGGGTTTCAAACAATTGTTCGGTAGCTAATACAGCTGATTTAGCCAATTCCATGGTTTTGCCTACTATTTGAATATCATCAAGATATGCCATGACAATATGTCTCTGTTTTCTTAATGTTGCCAAGGCTGGCTTTAATATCTTGGTAGATAGTCTTGGGGCTGATGTTAAATCATTAGGCAATGCTTTAAACTGCTATAGTTGCCCCATCCAGGTAAATTTCAGGTATCTGCGATAATCCTTTTGAATGGGTACTGAATAGTAGGCATCTTTTAAATCAATGCTTGCCATAAAGTATCCTTTGGAAATCAGTTGTTTGACAGTTACAAATGTTTCCATTTTGAAATGTATATACTTAACAAAGGCATTTAGTGAGGTTAAGTCAATGATGATGCGACATCCACCATCTTTTTTGTTTTTGGTAAATATATTTGAGACAAATTCCAAAGGTTCATGTTTGGATTTCTCAATGATACCTTTTGTAAGTAACCTCACCAGTTCTGCTTGACCCTCTAGTTTTTCTTTGACTGAGAGGGTAAAGACCCTTTGGGGTGCATGCTGAACTGGTGGCATGTTTTCTTGAATGAATTCTAATTTGTATCCATGAATACTCTTAAGTATATAACTATCATTCATGATAGACCTCCATGCTTCCATGAACAGGTGTAATCTCCCTCCTGTTAGTACAGTTCCCCCACTTTTCATATGCTGGTAGGAACCAGACCCACCTACCTCCATAGTTATGGGAGTGTGCCTTTCTTCGGTTTCTTCATCCATCGTTGTGCTGCTGGATGTACTGCTGGTTGGGGGTGGCGCATTTTCCATGGGGTCCGCTCTGGGCCCTGGCCTAAAAAAGGCTTTCGGGGATGGTATGCGGACCCCGAGCTTTCACCAGTCCCATGAGTTTGACGTCGACTGGTGGACGCGGTGGGGTACTGCCGTCTGGGTTGTGTGGGTCTGCTCGTTCCGGGGCCTGCCCTCATGAGGCCGAATGCTTTGGACTCTTCCTCTAGGTCTTTTACTTGTTTTGACAAGTCCTTACCTAATAGCAGGATATGTGGCTCTGAGGCCGGTGTTTTGCACAGTCCTGCAAATTTGGGGTTGAGGGCAGGTCTTATTATCTCCTTACGGAGGTTGTTTATTTTGTATTGGGTGTTGCACAGGAGAGCTAGAGTGTCTTGCTGGTTGGTGGTCATGTCCACCCCACCCACGGAACGAGCATAGGATGTTATGGCTGACGTCAGGAGCTTGAGGATATGCTGCAATTTTAGTTCCTGGTTTCAGATACTCTGCCCAACGTATCCCCAGATTTGGCTGTTGACAGCCGGTACGTTAAGCGAAATGCATTTCTCCGGAGGCGAATATAGTTCTAGTGCCTCATTGACTACCTGTTCTTGTAGGGGTTTGAAGGACAGGTAGTCAATGCTGGCCACCAGTTTTGGCTGCAACGGCCGCCCTGCTCGTGGTGTAGCCACGTAGCGGTTCACCACACCCAGCAGCTCTTCCTGGTCCTGTACCCCGTGCGTACTCCCGACATCTTCGGCCAGTGACCCCTGTTCCTGACCAGCCCAGTCCTGGTCGCGAACGCTGCCCTCGGCTGAGGGGGAAGCGATGGGCAGTGCATTGTAAGTCACTGGTGGGGGAGTGCCTGAGCTCCCTTGGCGAGACTGCTCCAGCTCCCGAAGCAAGTCTCGCTGGAGCATTTGCTCCATGAGCCTTTCCATGCGGCTCAGGCGGCTGCCTTCTGCCGCTCTCAGGCGGAGAGTCTTCCTGGTCGGAGTCATCAGAGATCACCGGCCGGTTAGTTTTCCGTTTTGATTTGCCTCCAGTCCGCTGCTGTTGGTCAGGCTGCGCTAGCGGTACTGGGCTCGGCTCAGTGTCAATGATTGTGGACCGCAGCGTGTGCGGTCCAGGTGCCGCCTCTCGCCCCCCACTGATGGAATGCTCCTGTTCTGTTTGAGTTGAACGGGGGGGCGAGCGATCTTTTTTCCCTGTCGTGCTTTGCTCATTTTTCCAGTTTTTCTCAATCTGGAGAGCGCAAAGCAGAACAATGTTTTCCAATTACGACCTCAGAGTAAGTACTTACCTGACGGTCCGTCTTTTTAAGCTTGTAGCGGGAGCGCCTTTGCTCCCGTTCGTCGCTGTTGCACTGTGTGAACGCTCATGGCACGCATGCGTGCTGGACGGGTTCTTCACGTAGTCACTCACCTGACTCCGAAGTAAAATTTATTATTTGGAGCAGCATAACATGTCTGTGAAGCCAGTACTTAATGATAACATAATTAAAACTATTGTTTTCTTAAGTTTTGGAGAGCACGGCCCCCCTGGTCTACACTGATCATCGAGAACTGGATCACACTAGTTCTATGTTATCCCCCTTTCTCATCTACTCTCGACACACCAGGGTCAATTTGCAGAGGCCAATTAACCTACAAACCTGTACGCCTTTGGGACGTGGGAGGAAGACGGAGCACCCGGAGGAAACCCGTGCTGTCACATGGAGAACGCACAAACCCCACACACAGACAGGCTGCGCCCGAGGTCAGGATCGAACCTGGGTTTCCGGCGCTGTTAAGGGCCTGTCCCACTGTATGAGCTAATTCAAGAGTTCTCCCGAGTTTCCCCTGATTCGAACTCGGAGAATTACGGTAGTAGCCGCTCATAGGTACTCGGGGCTCTCGTGGACAACTTTCAACATGTTGAAAAATCTTCACGAGTCTTCACGAGCTTACCGCGTTTCCCGAGTACCTGCCGTTAGCGTTACAAGCCGCTAAGAGACGTCCTGAGCTCCGATGTACCCACTACGTACATTCTACGCGCTTACCACGAGTTTGATTTTTTTTAAAACTCGGGAGAGCTCTTGAATTACCTGGTACAGCGGCCCTTGAGGCGGTGGCTCTAACTGCTGCGCCTCCGTGACTCCCGTTTCCATTGTCGGGGTGCACACAACAATGACTCTTAAAATGTCAATATACAGAAGGGGTTAAAGCAGATTGATTTGAATCGGGGTGGTGTGTAACAGTTTGTTAAAATCTGTGTGTTCCTGCAGCACGCTGGAGAAAATGTATTCATCGGGCTTCTGAAGCCATTCATCTGGTGTTGCAGCATGGTGCACAGGTGGAGGGGGATCACCAGGGAAATCAAATTCAGTTTGAAGCTGCGATCTGAACTGAATTGGATCTCTGGTGTAAATGGAGTCACAGATCACACTTGGTCTGAATTTAGAATACTGCTTCGTGGATTAATCCAACGGCTTTGCCCCATTTCTATTCCACCCAGGGTCAGAACTTTAGAAACACTATCATTCCTCCATTCCTCAACCTTCCCAAATGTGCAACATCTTTTAATTTGGAAAAATAACGACCTAATTAGTGCATAATATTTTAAAATGTACAGCCTGTCCTTGTGCCTTATTGTGTCAATATTGATAACCCCATAAAGATTTATGTTACAGTGATTTAGCAGCAGCTCATGTATTTCTGTTTACTTTTTTCAAAATCCGTAAATTAAGCCCCCAACACAATGGAATATGCTCGGATGAAAAATAAGTCACTAATTGTGTGGCTTTGTGCTAATTTCTGTGTTCAAGGCTGCTTATTTTCAGAATCTCATTTAGATTCTTCTTCTGCTGAGTAATGTATCAGGGGTACCAGCCTAGATGGCATAGCCATTAAAAAGTCATTCAGCAACTCTACACTGGAATACCAATGAGTGAGGTTAAAAAGACTCTGCTGTACTTTGGAGAACAGCACTAATTCAGAGACATGCCTCAGAAGAGCCACTGTGGACTCATTTCCAAAACCATATCATAATGTTAGCCCATGTCAATCATCAGATGGACAGCTTTGTCCCACGACGTTAAGAAAAAAACGTTATACATTAGTAATCCATCAGAGGAGCATCATTAAAATAACACTCACATTAAAGGGAAGGAAGACTTTTCATTGTGGATATTCCTTCAGATTTCATCTTTCTTTAATTTAGAGTCCTGCTTTTCTCAAATACTCTTTAAAAATCGGAATTAGGTACAAGGCGACGTTAACAAACGTAGCTATGATCCTTAGAAGCACCTTCGCACTTCCTAATTGTTCTGTAAGATTCCAGATGTTTGCTGCCAAAAATCTACAGAAATCTACAGAAATCCTCAGAGATTGTCTGGGAATTTCAATAAGCTTAGTTTAGTTTACTTTAGAGATACAGCGCAGAAAGAGGCCCTTCGGCCCACTGAGTCCATGCTGACGTGCGATCCCTGCACATTAACATTATCCTACACACACCAGAGACAATTTACAATTTTATCGAAGCCAATTTTACTTACAAACCGGTATATGTTTGGGGTGTGGGGAGAAACCGGAGCACCTGATGCAACCCTACCGCACTTGGGAATATTATTGTAGTTGGAGTACAATCAACCTTTTAACATATCCAGGCAGCATTCTCTTCTGTACACTGTAAAAAGCTCCACATCTTTCCTATAATGGGACAACCAGATCTGCACGCAATACACCAAAGTACAGCCTAACCAAAATCCGAACCTAAGCAATATGACTTCTTGACTCTTACCCTGACCGATGAAGGCAAGCGTAACATACACCTTCTTTATTATTCTATCTACATCATTTTTTAGCTTTGGGTTTACATAGAGATACAGTGGACGGTAAAGCACCAGGGACATGGGTCAATCCTGTCTACGGGCGCTGTCTGTATTGAGTTTGTACATTCTCCCTCTCACAACGTGGGTTATGTTTGGATGCTCCGGTTTCCTCCCACACTCCAAAGACGTACAGGCTTGTGCATCAATTGTCTTCAGTAAATTGTAAATTGTCCCTAGTGTGTAGGATAGTTCTGGTGTACGGGATGATTGCTGGTCGTATATAGTATCAGTTGACTGGATGACAGTAGAACAAGCATTTCACTGTATCTCTGTGACCTTAGACTGGCCATATCAAAGCAATGACCACAGCATACCAATGCCTCTATTTCCTGAGAAGACTCAGGATGTTCGGCAACTTTGAAGGCATTTTATCGGGATGCATCACAGCATGCTTTGGGAACAGCTTCACTCAAGCCAATAAGAAATTGCGGTGAATTGTGGACGCAATTGGGCCAAAACGTTGCCTATTTCCTTCCCTCCACAGACGCTGCCTCACCCGCTGAGTTTCTCCAGCATTTTTGTCTACCTTCGATTTTCCAGCATCTGCTGTTCCTTCTTAAACATTTTGTCAAGTCTGAAGAATGGTTTCGACCCGAAACGTTGCCTACTTCCTTCGGTCCGTAGATGCTGCCTCACCCGCTGAGTTTCTCCAGCATTTTTGTCTACCTTCACAAATCAAACTCCCTTCCATTGATTCCACATACTTCATGCTGCCTCGGCAAGGTCACCAGCACAATCAAGGATGGGTATCGCCTTTCCCATCAAGCAAGAGGTCCAGAAGTGTGAAGATGCACACCTCCAGATTCAGGGACAGTTTCTTCCCAGCTGTCAACAGGCAACTGAACCGTCCTATCAACAACCAGGGAGCGGTCCTGACCTATCATCTACCTCATTGGAGACCCTCGGATTGTCTTTAATTAGACTTTATTGGACTTTATCTTTCACTAAATGTCATACCCTTTAACCTGTGATTGTACACTGTGGACAGCTTGATTGTAACCAGGTATAGTTTTTCCGATGACTGGTTAAGGGCCTGTCCCACGAGCATGCGACCGCATGCGGCAAGCATGACAAAACCGGAAGCGGGGGCTGCGCGGGGGTTGCGCGGAGGTCGAGTGATCCCCGTACAGGGCCGGTCCCACCAGCATGCGACTGCATGCGGCGAGCGCAACCAAACCAGAAGCGGGGGCCGCGCCAAGGTCGAGTGAGTGACGTGAAGTTTGAGCGAAGTCCACGGGAAGTTCGCGCGTGATGTACGGCGTCAAGACGCTGCGTATGCCCGTCGAGGCGCTCCGTACGGCCTCAATGCGGCTGCAGGCCGGCAGGCCGTTGCCACGCGGAATTTTTGAACACTGTCAGTTTTCCGGAGCCCCGCGCAATGTCGGGACTAGCTCCGCACAACTCCATACGGCTCCGGCGATTGAAGTGGGACTGGCCCCGCGAGGCCGTACGTCTCAAGCGACCATGTTAGGTCGCGCTTGCCGCATGGAGTCACATGCTCGTGGGACAGGCCCTTTAGCATGCAACAAAAGCATTTCACTGTATAAAACTAAATTAAACTAAGAAATTGCAGACATGATAACAAAGGAACCATTGAAACATTCTTCCTGACCATCTTATATCTTACTGGGATCCATCACCTCTCTTCGTCCCATTCATACTACTGCCAAGTTTTGTGTCATTCACAAATTTAGAAATTGTGGCTAGCTTCCACAGGTTGAGGTCATTAAATATAGATTAAAAAATGATCTCAACACCAACGCTGCCAACAACATTACTCACCCTACTCATCATTAACAACCACTCACGATGACCATTTATTTGGCCAACTATATCCATGTTGTCAATTTCCCTTTAATGCTATCCGCTTCAACTTTGGCGACAAGCCTGTAATAGTTATAGAGTCATATAACATGCCTCATCTGTAATAGTCCCACCTGCCTGCATTTGGCCCATATCCCTCTAAATCTGTCCGATCCATGTACCTGTCCAATGTCTTTTAATCATTTTGATAGTACCTGCCTTAATTACCTCCTCCGGCAGTTCGTTCTATACACTCACCACCCTTTGAGTAAAAATTTACTGCTAATATTCCTGTTAAAACTGTCCCACACCCACCTCACCTTAAATATACCCTCTGGTTCTCGGTTCCTCTACTCTGGATAAAAGTACATTTACCCGATTTATTCCTTTCACACCTTTATAAATCACCCCTCATCCTCCTGTGCTCTGATGAATAAAGCCCTAGTCCGCTCAACCTCTCCCTTTGCCTCATTGAATTGAATTAAAAATGTTATTGTCACATGTGACAAGCTGCAGTGAAATTCTTTGCTTGTATGCCTAAGGTATGTAAATAGTTGTCCATAAAGGGTGCTGACAAAGTTACAAACCCCTCCCCCCCCATGCCGGGTCCCCATTGCCCATTGCTCTTCCCCCTCCCTCACGGTGGTCCCCCCCACGCCAGGTCCTCCTTTGTTCCTTCCCTCGGCAGCGACGTCCTCACTTCCACGTGTCCATCGCGTCCATTGGTTGCTGCCATCATTGACTGCCACACTGACCTCTCCACTAACGCTGCCGTGTCCTCTCCGGACGCATCTGTGGTGCTGACCCAGGTCCCAGCTCCTGGCTCTGCCGACCCAGAGGCTCCAACCCCGGCCCCAGAAGCCTGGGCCGTGAGGCCCATCGCCGGCATGCAGCAGCACCTCTGGAAGGCCTCAGGACCTCGAGCCTCGTAGCTTTGCAACAGCCTCGTAAATCTCCTCTGCGCCATTTCCAGCTTGACAACCTCTTTCCTATATGTTATGTGACACATAATCAAGAGCATGAAACACAAGGAACTGCAGCCGCTGGATCCTGAGCAAAACACAAAGTGCTGGAGAAACTCAACGGGTCATGCAGCATCTGTGGAGGGAATGGACAGATAATGTTTCAAGTCTGGACCCTTGTTTAGGCCAATTCAAAGACTGATTCAGTCTGGATCGAACCCGAAACATCATCTTTCCATTCTCTCCATTCCAGTCCATTCCAGATGGTGCCTGACCCATTGAGTTCCTCCAGTACTATTTACCTAATCAAGAGCGTTTTGGTAGCTATGTCCACCATATCTAGTACATTACCCTCGTGGAGGACATTTTAGACTTTAGAGATACAGTGTGGAAACAGGCCATTCGGCCAACTGAGGCCGTGCCAACCAGCGATCACCCCGTACACTGGCATTATCCTACACACTAGGGACAATTTATAATTCAACCAAAGCCATTTAAGCTTCAATCCCGTACGTCTTTGGAGTGTGGGAGGATACCGGACCACCAGGAGAAAACACAAGTGGTAACAGGGCGAATGAATAAACTCCATACAGACGGCACCCGTAGTCAGGATCAAACCCAGGCCGTGTAGAGCATCAGTTCTAACACTGCGCCACAGTGCAACCCACAATAAGGAGATATGTCATCTCATACTAAATTCTATCAGATTAGTTATACAAAATTTGCACTTTACAAATACATCGAGTTTGCCTTAATTATTTATTTTCCTTATTTATTTAAGTGACCATTAATCCTCTCCATGAGTCAAGGGCCGAGAGTCAAGAGTGTTTAATTTTCATATGTACCAGGGAGATGGAGGACAGATGTACAAGGAGTATTTTTCAAGGATTGTGAAGTCAAGAGTGCTTAATTGTTATGTATACCGACAATGGAACAATGAAATTCTTACTTGTAGGCCAAAGGCTCATCAGTCTGTGGGACCAGGAACCGACCCAAAGGTTTGTCGATCGGCAGAACCAGGAACCTGCCCAAAGGCTGTTCTTGTCTGCTCCCTCCCAGTCACGCCATCCGAGAATGATCGCTGCTCGGTGTGGACTCAGTGGGCCGAAGGGCCTGTTTCCGCGCTGTATCTCAAAAGTAAACTCAACTAAACTGGATTTCTCAGAATCTTGGCTTTCAGTTTCCCCATTAATTTTTAGATCTCCAAAGAATATGTAATTGTATTTTTCTTTGACAGGAATCGTCAAACACCCATAAATCAGGCAATTAGAGTTATAGATTGCATTTCTGAATCGGTAAACACTGTGAACAAAGTTGAACCCTCACGGACAGTGGGATGTCAGTGAGTGGGAAGGTGGAGATGGTAAAATGATCAGATCTGACCCGCAGTCACCTCCAACCTTCAGATTAAATGGTGATGTGTTTGGTTGTGTGCATCTAACCTTCTCACTGGGGCTGGGGCAATCACTGTCACATGCTAATGAGAAACATTAGAAGACCTTTCAGCAGAGACTTGAATTTAATCTTCCACCACCGGTCTTCAGAATGAAGAAAGTTGCCAGTGAAATGAGGACTGATCCAACGGCGCTTCAGGGGACTGTTTCCATTCAGGTGAGCTAATGCAAACAACAACTTAGCTATATCCTCATTCCTCAGGTTTCTCTGGTAAACTGCAGACATGGTACATGGATAGGACAGGTTTAGAGGGATGTGGGCCAAGTGCAGGCAAAAAGAAAGATTAAACGAGAACTTACCGTTTGAAGTTTTATCTTTATTTTATGAGAAGTTGAAGTGAGGGATTACGTGAAGAGCCTGCCAGTCCGCATGCACGTCAATCTTTAGAGCAGCTGTATGAAACCACAGAATAGTTGCTGACCTAAGCTATAGGAAGATTAACAACCTTAGAACTACCAAATGATCTTTATGAGAAGTAGGGTTGGGAGTGGAGGGCACGTAATCCCTCATTTCAACTCATAAAATAAAGATCAAACCTCAAACGGTAAGTTCTCGTTTAATCTTTCTATTTTATATCGAAGTCACGTGAGTGACTACGTGAAGACTTCAAAGCTCCGTGGTTTCATGCAGTGAACCAATCTCCATGCAGACACACTGCTCCAGTTGACCAAACATGGCTGAAGAAACATACTTCATTGAAACATGATGTTAACTTTCAAACATGTCCAGGCTTTAATGGAAAAAAAATAGTCCCTTCTCATCAAATTAACAGGGATAAAGAATTTATTTAATTAACAGAACTTAAAATTCTGCTAGCAAATAAACCAGGCCTGGTAATTGGTTTATTATAAAATGTCTGAAAAGTTCGCTCATTCGCACATCCTGCTGTAGCAAGGATGTGATCCAGTGGAACTTCCATATTTCTCGCTGCCGACGTGGCTGCAGCCCTGGTAGAGTGAGATTTAAATACATCAGTATCCACTCCTGTGAATGCTAATATGCATTTTAACCATCTAGAAATGGTCTGCACCATTACCCTTCTATGTGTTTTTTTATGACTGACGAAGACAGCCAGTTCGCTGCCTCGAAGGTCTTTTGTAACCTTTATGTATTCTTTATTATATGTAACCACACATAACCTGCGATCTGGCGGATACGCCAGGAGCTCCAAATTAAATCCTAGCGCACCTGACCTACTTTGCTTAATTAGCTAATCTATATAAAAGGTTACCTTATTCTTGGATATAACTGCCTTATCCAGCCTTAATTTCTGTAATGACTGAACTCGTTGCGCAGAAACGAGCACCATGAGCATGACCAATTTATAGGTGAGCTGGGCCAAAGATAAGGATGCAGCCGGTGCCCAACTGGGAAGCAGCATTAATACTATATTAATGTTCCATACTTCCCGATATCTGGGCCTAGGAGGGTTATTGTTTAAAAATACCCTTCATGGATTTGGATACCAATGGGTGATAGCCGAAAAAATGGTGTCCAGAGCCCAGCAGCAAATATGACGACAAAGCACTACGAACAGTGTTAATAGCTCTATAACTCAATTATTTCCTCAAAATATAAGGTTTAAAGAAATTCCAACACATCGGCTCTATCTGCCGTGAAGTAACTTATATGCGTATTGACACAAAAGTCTTCCCATTGTTTAATATACGAAACGTACTGCTTCTTAGTGCCATCACGCCAAGCTGCAGTGATTATGTCCACCGTCCGGTCGGATAATCCGAGCCCCACCAAAGGTCTTCTCAGATTCTGCAAATTAACAGGTCGATTCTGTCATGTAGAGGATGAGGTTCCAGAGAAACGGGCTGAATAAGCAAATGTTCATGTCTATGAACAACCGTGGGCGGTTCCTTTAATACTCTTATTATAAAGGGAACCGTGGTTGTGTAGGCCAGTTAGGCACTACTAAAATACCCGATGCGAAGTCTTGCATGATTTTTTGAAAGCATCGTCCAACTTGGCAGAATGGAGGTCTGCCCCAGTCTATAGAGAATCCATCTATAGCCTCCGCCCCTGGGTCTGGCTCCCATGCTACATATCTTGGTAATTGGTGATTAAGCCTGCAGGCGAACAAATCCATATCAGGTGTTCCATAACGAGCTATAATGTCGTTAAATACGTTTTGATTCAACATCCACTCAGTGTGATCATTGAATTTACGAGATCTAACATCTGCCATGCTATTAAATCTGCCCGACAAGTAAGCAGCTGAGATACAAATTCTCATGTCTACACACCAATTCCAAATGAGATTAACTAAAGTATCACAGGATACTGATTTGTTTCCACCCATGTGATTAACATATGCCACTGCCGTAGTGTTAACCATTTGAAGTCTAACATGCACATCATGTACATTCCCACAGTAAGCCTTCAAGGCATAAAATGCTCGCATGCATTTCCAGGTAATTGATACCATATTTACGACTAAATGGTAACTTGATCATGTTCCATTTGCCACTGCAACTAGAGATGGTGTTAGTTGCTCCCCATCCCAGTGCACTTGCATCACTCTGCAGTGTAATTAATGACGAAAAACCCGCCGGAGCAATGTTGAATATTGGCGATCCACCATTGTAACTTCGCTTTAGATTTTGGCAACAACTACATAGGTCTGTCGAAATGACCTTTGTGGAATCTAACTGCCTGATCCTTTGCATGCTCCAGATTCTGATAATGCAAAGGCGCAAACCGTGCGGCTGGAAAGGCAGCCACTATTTTGCCAATTACTCTAGCCATCTGGCGAATAGATGGTTTTTCTGTAATCAGAAGATTATAACAAGCTTCCATTCAATCTAGCTTTTTCCCAATGGGCAGGGTCACAGACATTTCCACTGAGTTGATAGTAAACCCTAAATAGCCAATAGACCTCGTTGGTATCAATCTGGATTTGGCTGGATGGATGATAAACCCCAATTTCTCAAAAATGAGCTTGGCAGCTGAAACAGCTAGTTTTGTCAAATCCAGTGTTCTCCCGCTGATCAGAATATCATCTATATAGCCCATAATAATATGCCCTTTAGCTCTAAGCAAGCCGAGCATGGTCTAAGCAGTTTGGTAAACAACTGAGGGGCTGAGCTTAAACCATTAGGTAACACTTTAAACTGCCACAGCTGTCCCATCCAGCTAAACTTCAGATATCTCAGGTGATCCTTGTGAATCAGAATCGAATAATATGCATCCTTGAGATCAATGCATGCAATAAAGCAGCCCTCGGAAATTAGCTGCTAAGTAGTAAGGAAAGTCTTCATTTTAAAATGTCTATACTGCATATGTTAGTTGAAATTTGCCAAATCAAGGATGATACGACAACCACCATCTTTCTTCTCCCTGGAGAATATATTAGAGATGTATTGATCCTATTCATGAATTGATCTCTCAATTACTCCTTTTTTGTGCAATGCGTGTATTTCCGCTTGCATATCCAAAGTCTCTTGTTTGGAGCAAGTATACGTCCGACTTGGCGTATCTTGAGTAGGTGGAAATGAGTTAGGCAAAAACTCAATTTTGAAACCCTTTATACTGTACAATATAAACGGGTCTGAAGTTCTCTGACGCCATTCATGCAAGAACAAACGTAACCTTTCACGGACTTGAAATTCTTCCACACACCCCATGGGACTGATGGAACCAGAGCCACCTACCTTAAAGGTTAAAGGTGGTTTGACACCAGGGCCAACGGCTCTTAATTTTGGTTCTGTCTATTCCCCCTCGCTTTGAAAGGTTAAGCTGTTGGGACAGGATGGGCGAGATGGGCCTGGCTTAAAAAAGACCTGTGACCGGGTAGGAACAGGGCAAATCTGGAATTCCCACTGGTCTCAGAGAACCGCTTCTTGCTGGTAGAGGCGTAGGGGTGATGATGCCGGAGGAGGGGAGTCTTGCTCGTAAAGGATGCTTCGATCATGCCAGCAGCTTTTGACTGCTCATGCAAGTCCTTGACCTGCTTGCTCAAATCTTCTCCGAATAGGAATGTAGGTGGCTGAATATTGCTGGCCCTGCATAAATGTGCAAATTTTGGGTTCAATTCCGTCTTTCCGGAAGCAGTTGCACAGCAGTGCCATAGCATCCTGCTGAACCTCCGACAACTGAACCTCATTGATTGACCTAGCAAAGGCCGTGATACCTGAGGACAATAGCCTCAGGATCCGTTGAAGCTTCAGTTCTGTGGATCTCGTACTGGACGCAATATTATCCCAAATGGTGGCGTTAACTATGGGCACATTTAAGGTTGTGCAATTCTCCGGACTGGGAAATCTCGCAGCCATTTCCACCATAGTCACTTCCTTCAGCTGATGGGAAGTGAGGTAGCTGATGCTGCTGGCCAACTCCCCTTGAAGTGGCTTGCCCGTCCCCGAAAGAACAGCAAATTAGGAGGCAAGAACAGGCAACTCTTCTTTATGCGAATCACGCATATCATGCATTACAGCATGGGCCTCCAACACACATTCATATTCGGAGTCAGCTGCATACTGATCTCCGACACTCCCCTCATCTGAGTGGGAGGAAAATAGCAACCCCGGACCAGGAGCTGCAGCAGGCGTTTGAATTGAACTGCCTGAGTATGCCTCTGTAGCACGGAGCATTGTGTGTGTGTCAGCATCTTCCATAAGATGCTCCATCTGAGACAAACGGTCTAACACATCAAACATGGATGTGGGAGCAGAATCCTCCTGGCCTGAATCGTCCTACAGGACTTGTCTCATTGTATTAGCTTTGGCTTTTACCCCCCTTCGGGCTGCCAAGCTGCTCCTTTTAAGAGCCAATTCAGAGGTAGCTGAGCAGACCGGAGCTGCTAGCGACTCTGATGTAGAAATGGACGGCTGCCGGCTTCCCACACTGCCACGGTCTTGTGCTGCCGGTTTTACCGCGGCCCGTCTTGGTTTAGTCCTAGGCTTTCCCATATTTACAACCTAGAGACTTGTGTAAAATAAAGTACACCAAACACACCCAGTGCAAGTTTGCACTTACCTGAGAGGTGTTTAAACTTAGGACTAGATTAGATGGGGCATCTTGGTCTGCATGGACAAGTTCGGCTGAAAGGCCCTGTTTCCGTGCTGTATGATTCTGACCTTACAATTAGTCTGAAGAAGGGTCCCGACTCAAAACATCACCCATCCATGTTTTCCAGAGATGTTGCCTGACCCACTGAGTTTTGTATATCTCTGGTATAAACCAGCATTTGCAGTTCCTAGTGCCTACCACTTTTGAAGGTTTTATTTTAAGTCTTCATGAAGAATAATCTGCCTATGATGTTCAATTATCGCAACCCCCCACAGCACTTGTGAAAGCAGTTTGTAATATTGCCATACCTCACGTTTAAACATGTAGTTTAATTTCACCAAGATAAACAACAAAGACAATGTCAATAGTTTGACAGCAATAAAATTAATTTGCTGTTTGTAAAACATTTCTAAAATATATTACAATAATTTCACTATATTGTGGCAAAACAGAACACATATGTTTGATTAAAAATGACTTAAATGAAACTTTTTCCCAAGTCAGTTTTAACAAACTCATGGTAAGTTTAATCCATTCAACCCAAAGGAAAACCAGAATACTGGTTAGGCTTGCAAATCTATACATGGAACATACAAAGTGCTGGAGGAACTCAGTAAGTCAGTCAGCAACTGTGGAGGGAATAGGCAGATGATGTTCCAGTCTAAGGAACTGTCTCGACTCAAAACATCACCGATCCATTCCTTCCACAGATGCTGCCTGACCCACTGAGTTCTTCCAACACATTGTGTTTGGCTCAAGATTCCAGCATCTGCAGTCTCTTGTGTACGGTTGCCCAGCCAGCAGCTGTCCTGTCCTTTCATCTTTTTTTTTTTTATTTTTAGTTAGTTTAGTGTTTGGTTTTTAGGAGTTTCTAGCTTTTTTTATGGTGGTGGGATGGGGGGGGGGGGGGGGGGGGGGTCTAAACTAACTCCATATCCACAGGGGGGTACGAGCCAAGGGGGGGGAAGGGGCACTTGAACAACTAATTTTCAGGGTCCTTACCTGATGGAGATGCAGCTTTTCTCCGGGCTGCACTCTCGACCCGTCCTCGCGGCCTAACAGCGGGCCTGGAGCGGCGTTTCCTGAGGGGACCGCCCAGAACCTCGGCATCGGCATCGGCGGCACCGGCATCGGCATTGGCATCGGCGGAGCTGCGGGTCTGAGGACGGCGGTGCAGCGCTGGAGCGCCATTGCGGGGCGGGCGGTGCCTTGCCTGGGTCGCTGAACTGGAACTCCGGTGAGCTGGGTCTGTTGCGGAGCTGCGGGTCTGTGGAGCGGCTGCGGGCGGCGGCGCTGAACTTTCCATCGGGAGCCTGGAATCTCTTGATGAGATTGCCAGTTGAGCTCCATTCGGCGCGGCCTTGTCGGCTCCGGAAGCCACGGTCTCGAGTAAGGAGGCGGCCGTTTCCAGGGTTCCCATGCCGCTGAGAGGACTCTCCCGACGTCGGAACAACATCACCCGGCAAGAACGGCCTGGAACATCGGGCCTCCGTAGAGGCAACTGTGGAGGCCTCAATTGGCCCGACTATGGGGGAACTGGGGTCGGGGACTGGACTTTGTGCCTTCCCTCATAATGGGAACCATTGTGGGGAGATGTTTTCATGTTAAAGTTCTTTAGTATTGTCATGTTTGTATTCTTTTTTTTATGTGCTGCATTGGCATAACAAACTCCACCAGCCTGACTGTGTGGTCATTAAAAGAATCAATCAAATCAATCATATTTATACCCTCCCCAGTTTTACTTTGCAATAGCTGTGAGCGGAACAGTGGAGTCTGGGAGGAACCGGGCCACCCAGAGAAAATGCACGTGGTCACGGGGAGAACGTAAAACTCCACACAGACAGTATATGTAGTCAGAATCAAACCCTGGCCTCTGGCACTACAAGGCAACAACTCTACCACTGTGCCATTGCGCCGCCCATTTAGTTTAGTTTAGTTTAGTTTATCGTCATGTGTACCGAGCTACAGTGAAAAGCCTTTTTGTTATCTGCTATCCATTCAGCGGAAAGACTACATATGATTACATCCAAGACGTTCACAATGTACAGGGAATAACATTCAGTGCAACATCCAGTAAAGTCCGATTAAAGATAGTCCGAGGGTCTACAATGAGGTAGATGGGAGGTCAGGACCGCTCTCTATGAAGTGATCGGATTGTTCAGTTGCCTGATAACACCTGGAAGAAACAGTCCATGATTCTGGAACTACCCACTGAGTGAAACATTTTGCCTCTAAGATCTCTCTTAAATCTCTCCCCTCTCAACTTATGCCCTCTAGTTTTCTAATCCTCTGGGAAAAAGACTTTGAGCTTTCACCTTATCCATGCCCCTCATGATCTTGTACATGTCAATAAGGTCACCCCTCAGCCTCCCGCGCTCCAAAGAAATAAAAGGTCTCTGCCTTTGGCCGATTGAGGAAAAGGATATTTGAAGATGAAGACCTCTGACTTGGCACAAAAACACACAGTCTACCAGGCGCCAGTGATCCTTGCCCTCACATGCACTTCTGAGGCATGAATTACTGACAGCAGACACTGGAAAAATGGCATCAAAGCTGTCCATGTTGAAGATCACTTGAAAGAACCACTGAAAGTTGCAGAATCTTCACGGTGGGAGAAGTTCAGTGTTGGTCGACAAGAGAGGCTTGATAGCAGACCATTGATGAAGCACTCAACTGAGTTGCCTTTTTTTTAAACCAGCATCTGCAGTTCCTTGTGTCTCCAATACCAATACCAATACTGTTGGGTTGTAAGCAATCCAAGCAGAATATGAGGTGTATTAAATGTGCATTCCATTTCTTCACGGATGATATGTCCCTACCCGAACTATCACCTGTCCATATTCTCCAGTGATGCTGAGTAACTCCAGCATTTTGTGTCTATCTTCCATTTAGTTAAGCTTAATTTAGTTCACGTTAGTTTAATTTAGTTTAGCTTGGCTTAGTTAAGTTACTTTAGAGATATAGTTTGGAAACAGGCCCTTCAACCCACTGAGACCGACCAACAATCACCTGTACACTAGCACTACCCTACACACTAGGGAAATTTACAATTGACGTAAGCCAATTAGCCTACAAACCAGGGGGAGAAAGGAAGGGGGGGGAGGGGGGGTTGAGAGAGAGGGGAGAGGGAAGGGGAGTTGTTTGAGGGTACCTACAATTGGAGAATTCAATATTCATACCATTGGGTTGCAAGCTTTGCTGCCTGTTACCTTATAAGTTGGCTCCCAGGCCGTGCTGGTCCTAGAAGAGAATCTGCAATCGCCCATTACAATTGCTCCATCTATTAAACGTCTACTCCAACAGCAGCACTTCTCACTCTTCACTGGACTTTATCTTGCACTAAATGTGGTTTATCCTTTATCCTGGTCCTGTACACTGTGGACGGCTTGATTGTAATCATGTACAGTCTTTCCGCTGACCGGATAGCAAAATAGCTTTTCACTACACCTCAGTATACGTGACCATAAACTAATGGTTAATCTGGGAGAATGTTATCAGTGACTAACTGTCCCACAATTTGAAGCATTCTTAGCTGAGTGACAGGCGGATACTTATGGCCACATAGCAGAACAGGTACAGGGTACCTGATTGCCCAAAGTCAAACAAGTTACCCTGAAGGGGCTGTCCCACTGCGGCGACCTAATCCGCAAGTTCTGCCGAGTTTGCCCTCGACTCATACTCACAGTATGGTCAACACAAGGTCCTAGGAGGTCTTTGCAACTCTCCTTCATGCTTGAGGGTAGTCCCCGCATACTCGAGGCCTCAGCTAGGTCGCGGCTAATTTTAAACATGTGGAAAAATGCCCGCGAGTAAAAAAATGGTCGCCGTGGAAAAAATCGATACTTTTTTTACTAGGTTTAGTCGAAGTAGGTCGTAGTAGGTCGGCATGTTAGTCGTAGGTAATCGAGGGTAACCTAACGTAGTCGTAGATAGTCTTCAACATAGTCGAAGGGAGGTCGAAGGAGGTCATCCTCACTCTCCTGGAAAACCTCGAGCTGGATGGACCGTCTTCGTTGAAACCGCGAGCTGGATCAACCAAACCACGAGCTGCATCGACTGACCGCAGACACACAAACACATCGCGAAGATGGCGGCCAGGGAAAGCGGAGGAGCGCTGTCTGCACATTTAAGAGGAAGGTAAACGGCTGCCACAGCATACGGTAAGTCGTTTAGAGAGTGTGGTGGGGGGGGGGGGGGGGAGTGAAGGGGAGAAAAGGAGAGAGAAGGGGAGAGAAGGGGAGAGAAGGGGGAGAGAAGGGGGGAGAAGGATAGAGAAGGAGAGAGAAGGGGAGAGAAGGGGAGAAAAGTGGGGGAGGAGTGGAGACACTTTTAAGAAGTATAATAAAGTTTAGCGGGCATTTTACCTACCGGTCGGTTTTCCTTAGCCCTGAAAACTCCAATGAGCCAATTAAAATGCCCAGTCAGCGAAGGAGATTGCTTACGGCACACCTAGACTGCCTGTAACTAAATAGCGACCCCACTCCACTGCACCATGAGTTAAAAAGACCCATGCCGACCAAATTTTACTCATGCAAAATTTTTCAACATGCTGAAAATTTTTCCGCAACTTAGCTGAGGCCGCGAGTATTCGGGAACTTCCCTCGAGCATGAAGGAGAGTTCCAGCGACCTCACATGACCTCCTAGGACCTTGTGTCGACCATGCTGTGAGTTTGAGTCCAGGGCAAACTCGTCTCAACTCGCAGATTAGGTCGCCCAAGTGGGACAGGCCCCTTACTATTATCATCTGAAATAGATGGAGAAAATGTCAGAGCTTTTCTAAAGGGCCTGTCCCACTTGGGCGTTATTTGCGTGTCATTTACGCTACATCATTTACGCATCATGCGCGCGTCGTAATGCACACGTGATGCGCGCATGTCATGCATTATGCGCACATGGCACGTGATGAGACGTGGTGGCGCAGGCAGTGATGCGCAGTAGCGCTAGGCGCCCCAGGATTTTGGGATTCACAAAATCTTCGCGTGCCACCTGCGTGACCCGCAAATGGCACCCAAGTGGGACAGGCCCTTACCGCTTCACATGTAATTTTTCTCCATTTCCTTTCTGAAGCACGTTTTCCCATCATAAACAAAACAAATACACCTCAGGAAAACACTGCAAGTGAAAGTCAGCTCTCAGGCAAAGAAGTCCCAAAGAAGGAGATGACACTCAAAACATGAAGAAAATGAAGAACGAGATCTGAAATGAAATACAGTTTCCCGACTAGGGACAATTGCAAACAAGCTATCGGTACTTTTCCTCCCTTCATAAATGAATACAATGACAGCCAAAGATGGTGATTCAAAGAGATTCTGTTACTAGCTTATTGGGGGCAGTCACCTCCAATATTAATCACAAGAGATCTTGTCCAGAACACCAGCAGTAATAACGTATTTATATAACTCTGTTACTGCAAGAAAATATCCTCAAGAGCACTCGCAGGTGTGAGGGAAAAATGCCTGGGCCAATGATGCTGTAGTTTCAAATGGTCACCAGTGTTACTGGCTTCAGGAAGTGCGGTGGAATACAGGCCCCAATCAGCATCAATGGTGCTGCAGTGGAAATGGCTGAGGGCTCCAAGTTCTGTGCTGTTAATTTACCGACATAATCAGCAACCATATGGGTTCAGCAGCCACAAACACTCATTGACACTTCTACTTCCTTTGGTGACTGTGCAAGATTGACCCTGAAGATCGGGAACCGGTGAGGGAGACTACGATGGTGGACAAAGGGCCGTTTTCAAGGACGATCGCACCCTGGCCGCTCTCACTTCTCCCCTCTCCCATCGGGCAAAAGGCATAGGAGTGTAAAAACGCACACCTCTAGATCAGGGATAGTTTCTTCCCAGCTGATATCAGGCAACTGGAACATCTTATCAACAACTAGAGAGCAGTCCTGAACTACTATCTACCTCATTGGAGACTCTTGGACTATCTTGAATCGGACTTTACAGGACTTTACCATGCTGTATCTCTAAACTAAACTAAAACTAAACTGAGATCCAACAAGAAGATTGATGTATGTTAAACTTTGAAAAAGTAAATTGCTTAGATAGTTTATTAGCTTTAACCTGTTCCTGAAAATGAATTCCTTCATTTGAATCTGATAGTCTATGTAAGCGACACTGTGGTGCAGCAGTAATCAAGGACCAGATCGCACCCTGGCCGCTGTACTCACTTCTCCCCTCTCCCGGGTGTTCGGGCAAAAGGCATAGGAGTGTAAAAACGCACACCTCAAACAGATCAGGGATAGTTTCTTCCCAGCTGATATCAGGCAACTGGAACATCTTATCAACAACTAGAGAGCAGTCCTGAACTACTATCTACCTCATTGGAGACCCTTGGACTATCTTGAATTGGACTTTACAGGACTTTACCATGCTGTATCTCTAAACTAAACTAAAACTAAACTGAGATCCAACAAGAAGATTGATGTATGTTAAACTTTGAAAAAGTAAATGGCTTAGATAGTTTATTAACTTTAACCTGTTCCTGAAAATGAATTTCTTCATTTGAATCTGATAGTCTATGTAAGCGACACTGTGGTGCAGCAGTAGTGCTGCTGCCTTACAGCACCAGAGACCTTCAGGGTTCAATCCTGACTACGGTTGCTGTCTGTACGGAGTTTGTACGTTTTCCTGTGATCGAGTGGGTTTTCTCCGGGTGTTCTGGTTGTGTAAAACATGTAAGTTGTCCCTAGTGTGTAGCACAGCAGTCATGTATGGAGTGATCGCTGGGCAGCGCAGACTCGGTGGCTGAAGGGCCTGTTTCCGCACGGTATCTCAAACATGAACTAAAAGTAAAGTACTGGACCTAGCAAAATCAAGATGGTAGATGTGATTATCACCCTGTCCTGGAGATTAGACCTATGGTCTCTGTGCAAGTGATTTTTCATTTGTTCAGGAATTAACTTTCAATCAAAGTTGTGCATTGTGAAAGGAATCAAACAGATTTTAGTTTTGTTGAAATGGTTCAGTGCATGAAAATATTTTTATATTTGAATTGGCCGGGGCTATGTTGATGATTTTTTAAAGCAACAAATATTAGTCATAGAGTCTTACAGCACGGAAACAGGCCCTTCGGCCCACATCGACCATGCTGACGAAGATGCCTCATCTAAAGTGGCATCCCGGCCACCCCCTTTTCTCCCCTCTCCCATCAGGAAATAGATATAGTTTATATGAATATCCTATCCATGTACTTATCCAAATGTCTTTTAAATGTTGTTATAATATCTGCCACAATTACCTCCTGTGGCAGGCCGTTCCATACACCTACCACTATCTGTGTGAAAAGTTACCGCTCAGGTTCCTATTAAATCTTACCCTCTCGCCTTTAACCTATGTCCTCTGGTTCTTGATTCCCCTACCCTGGGTTTAAGACTCTGTGCATTCACTGTGCATATTTAAATGAAAGAAATAAACTTGAATCGGGAAATTATTTCAGACAGGCAGCCATGATAACTTGCATTACCGTTTTTTGTTTTGATTTTATGTGTTGTTATTGGTGAGCATGCAAATGCCAACTTAAAGATGAAGTGATCTTTGCTCAAAATGACCATGTCTCACAGTGCTGTCAGTGTGGAGTTTGCACGTTCTCCCTGTGACTCTGTGGGCTTCCTTCCCTCACATGTCGCAAGCACATGCGGGTCTGCAGTTTAATTGGCCTCTGCATATTGCCCTAAAGGATACAAAGTGCTGGAGTCAGGCAGCATCCCTGGAGAACATGGATAGGTGACATTTCTGGTCGGGACCCTTCTTCAGACGGATTGTGGAGGGAGCAGGGGAAGAAAGCTGGCAGAAGGGATATTGTGTTTAGGGATTGCATGAGAAAGTGGGATAAGATAGAACTAATGTGAATGGGTGATCGATGGCTGTTGTGGATTTGGTGGGCTGAAGGGCCTGTTTACACGTTTTACCTGTCATTCACTCATCAATTAATCACTCAACCAACCAAGGCAACTCCATAGCAAGGTTAAGTGCTTTCCTGTTACAACACCAAGAATTACCTTCAAATTAGAAAAAACTTATTTTAATATTTGACAGTAATTTTTCTAATGACGACACAGACAATTCATAATTATGTAAAGTCAAGCAAAATAAACCCAAGGAAGTCACATTTCATCTCATTTTACCGTTAATATCAGTGTTAGGCCAATGGAAATGGATTAATTTCCTCAGATTTGATTGTCAGAAATCGCTGCATGTACAAGATGTGTGTCAGCAGTAAATTTAATTATTGATTACAATACAATAGTGCTGAGTGCACAAGTCACCACAGCCTGCTGAAAGCATCAGCAAATTCTAAATGAAGCAAATTCCAAATGCAAGTTTATCCAAGGAAGTATTGCCCATTCATATCCGCTTACAGCTTTTGGCACCTTTGATTGGCAAAATACAAACCATTCATGCGTAGACTCAGCGACTGTTTCGCTGAAAACTTGCATTCAATCCACCAGACCATCACACAGACATACCTCCCTTCCACTGACTCCATTTACACTTCACGTGCTCGGCAAGGCCACCAGCATTATCAAGGACCAGTCTCACCCCAGTCACTCCCTTCACTCCCTTCTCCCACCAGGCAAGAGGTACAGAAGTGTGAAAAAGCACACCTCCAGATTCAGGGACAGTTTCTTCCCAGCTGCTATCATGCAACTAACCATCCTATATCCAACTAGAGAGCGGTCCTGAGCTACTATCTACCTCATTGGAGACCCTCAGACTATCTTTAATTAAATGTGTAGGAAAAACTGCAGATGCTGGTTTAAATCGAAGATAGAGACAAAAAGCTGGAGTAACTCAGCAGGGCAGGCAGCATCTCTGGATGGATGGTCTCCACAGTCTGAAGAAGGGTCTCAACTTGAAACGTCACCCATTCCTCTCTCCAGAGATCCTGCTGAGTTATTCCAGCATTTTGTGTCTACTATCTTTAATTAGACTTCACTTGCACTAAACGTTATTCTCTTTATCATGTATCTGTACACTGTGCACAACTCCATTTCAATCATGTATGGTCTTTCCACTGACTGGTTAGCACGCAACAAAAGTACACGTGACAATAAACCAAATTAAACAAAACGCCTGCTGGATCTCTCAGTTGCTAATCATTTTAACTCCCCTTCCCAATCCCACCCTGAGGCCACCCACAAACTGGAGGGACAGCACCTCATATTCTGCTTGGGTAGCTTACAGCCCAACAGTATGAACATTGAATTCTCCAATTTTGAGTAATATGCCTCCAGCCCCTTAGGATCCAGTCCGACTTAACTGGAGTGGCATCTGAATGTTACCTTTGTGCCTTACCCTCCTCTGATCATGATACAGTATAATCACAGAAATCATCTTACCTCTGCTCCCCCCTGTATCCCACTGCTCACACACACTCCCACCAGTCACAAATACTCCCCTCGTCATGGTTCTCCTGGCTCGTCCTCCATAGACTCATCTCCTATCCCTGAGTCCTTCATTATCTTTTTTGTGCCCTAATGTGTTATTTGCCCCACATGTATTTGATGTTTGAAGTATTGCAGCATATTAATGGAACAAATCATTAAAAAATATATATTTTCTGGCGTTGCAAAGTGTATCTGAGTTTGCCAGAGAGATCGATAATTATTGCCCATCTCTAATTAGAACATGGAGCATGATGCCAAGATAAACTGATCTCTGCTGGCACAAGATCCATATCCCTCCATTCCTTGCACATCCATGAGCCTATCTAAAAGCCTGTTAAATGCCACCACCAGCCCTGGCAGCTCAATCCAGGCTCCCACCACAACCTGTTCTGCACATCTTCTTTAAACTTTGCCCCTCTCACCTAAAAGCTATACCCTCTGGTCTTTGACATTTCCACCCTGAGAGAAAACTAGTCTGCAAACTACAAGCCACAAATTGTTCTTGAGAAGGTGGTAATGAGTCATCATTTTGAAGCATGGCAAAATAAGACAAAAAGTGCTGGAAGGGACACAGTGTGCTGGAGTAACTCAGCGGGTCAGGCAGCATCTCTGGAGAACATGAGTAGGTAACGTTTTGGGTCGGGCCCCTTCTTCAGACTGTAAGGGAGGGAGAAGAAAGCTGGAAGAGAGAGGCAGGGGCAGGACAAAACACAGCGAGTGATCGATGGATACAGGTGAAGGGGAGAGCTTTTGAATGGCAGACGGACAGTTTGTATTCTTAAACTAGCATCTGCAGTTCCTTGTTCTTACCAAAAGTACTGGAGTCTGAAGAAGGGCCCCGACCCGAAACGTCACCTACCCACGTTCTCTGGTGATACTGCCTGATCCGTTGAGTTACTCCAGCACTTTGTGTTTAGTTTGGTTTAGTTCAGAGATACAGCGCGGAAACAGGCCCTTTGGCCCACCGAGTCCACACTGACCAGCGATCCAAGCACTACTCTACACATACTAAGGACAATTTACACTTAAACCAAGCCAATTGACCTACAAACCTGTAGTCCAGTGTGGTAGGAAACCGAAGATCTTGGAGAAAACTCACGCCGTCACGGGGAGAATGTACAAAGTTTGTACAGACAACACCCGTAGTCGGGATCGAACACAGGTTTCTGGCACTGCAAGCACTGTTAGGCAGCAACTCTACCGCTGCGCCACCATGCCGTCTTTTTTATTCACAAAGATGCCTTTAATAACAAACCCCAGAAGAGAGGGTGTTTTGTTGGTGTTTATGATGTCATTCCATGGCAAGGGACCAAGCTTAAATGTGTACTCCTATCAGCATTCACGATGCCTCATTTTGTGACCAGGCCAATCAAAGGTGCAAGCATTCAAGATGACTGACTGCCAGGCAAAAAGTCTCGATGTCCATTAAACTCCTGATTAATAACTACATTGCAGAGAACATCCGATGAGTTATCAGATATCGTAACGTCTCATATCTGTGTGGAAATACTGTCCTCGTAAGTTCATAAGTTCAAAAGTCATAGGATTCGAATTAGCCCACCAAGTCTACTTTGCCTTCAATCATCGATGATCTATTTTTCTCTCTCAACTCCATTCTCAGTCCCGCACCCTTTGATACCCTTACTAATCAAGGAAGCGGTTATTATCTCAGGTTCTCTGGTTAACCATAGTTAAAAGCCTCTTTCATTCACCCCACCCCCCTCATTATGTTATATGCCTCTATAAGATTGTCCCAAATTTGTGCAATCGAACGAAAAAAGTCCTAGACAGCCAAACATTCATACCAAGGTGCAGAATTAGGCCATTAGGTCCATCGAGTCTACTCCGCCATTCGATTCTGGCTGATCTATCTTTCCCTTGACCCCGTTCTCCTGCCTTCTCCCCGCAAAGAATGACTAGGCTTCCACAGCCGTCGGTGGCAATATATTCCACAGATTCACCACCCTCTGACTAAAGAAATTCCTCCTCATCTCCTTTCTAAAGGTAAGTCCTTTTATTCTGAGGCTGTAAAGTCCTAGACTCTCCCACTAGTGGATGCATCCTCTCCACATTCAGTCTCTCCAGGCATATCACTATTAGGTACATTTCAATGAGGTCCCCCCTCTTAATCATCATAATCATACTTTATTAGCCAAGTATGTTTTGCAACATACGAGGAATTTCATCTTTCTGAACTCCTGTAACAACACTTCAGGCATCCAACATATGTGGATATGTGGAGCATACAGAACAAGGTTCTGCTTTATTACCTTAATAAAGTGTCAGAACCGCCATTCTCTGTTTTATGTTACACATATTTATCCAGTGGGGTGACACCACTCAGTAAAAACTGCAGGAGCATGAAGGACAAAAGATATCAGAATATGAAGCCAGCCTCTCAATTACTGATTGGCGGGGCGATTAGATGCATTTATCAAAGTGGCCACAAGACCTGATTATTGCTTCCATTATCAGGTAACGCACAATCAGCATGGCATGTAAACTCAAGGAGTTGCTGATGCTGGTTTACAGAAAAAAGACAAAGTGCTGGAGTAACTCAGCAGGCCAGGTAGCATCGCTAGAGAACATGGATTGGTGACATTTTGGGTTGGTATCCTTCAAACTGTTGTGGAGGGTGAAGAAAGATGGAACTCTTCAACTCATCATGTTTTGCCAATGAGAGTACCAAGCTTCTGCTTAGAATTTAGTTTAGTTTAGTGATACAGCATGGAAACAGGCCCTTCAGCCCACCGAGTCCGTGCCGACCATTGATTTCCTCCATTCACACAAGTTCTATGTTATCTCACTTTCTCATCCACTCTTTATACATTAGGGGGCATTTTACAGAAGCCAATTCACCTACAAACCAACGCACCCAGAGAAAACCCACGAAACCACAGGGAGAACATGCAAACTCCATACAATCAGCACCCGCAGTCAAGATCGAACCCGGGTCCCTGGCGCTGTAAGGTAGCAACTCTACCTCTGCATCAATGTGCTGTGGAAACAAGTTATTTAACAAGCATGTCATTGTTCGGGACTTCAGCTTTTCAGTAAATAACCAACCTTTTGTATCGCAATAGCATCACGTTACAAATGCTATGGTTACACGCTGCAAATAATGGGTCATTAAAATATTATTGCGTGCAGTTACTGCACACATAATGCAAAACTAAAAGACATGAAATACCCTGCCACCGTTCCCAACGATGGTGTTCTTTGCATTATTATAATTCTGGACAAGGCTGCACGTTTTTTTTAAAGCTTGTAAGCCCCCAACTAACCAGCCCGCATTAAAGATTTCACACAGACCCCAGGTTCTTTGGAGCAGCTGAATGCGAAGAGTCCTGTGTGTGTGCAGAGAATTCTCTTCTGCCTTGCCTGAAAAAAATAATGAACTATGCCGAAGCACCCAGCTTGAGAAAAATGTCATAAGGACAGAAACTGAAGATGTATTCACTGAAATGTAAAATAACCAATGTTTCTTGGACCATGCTGAGTTTTCTATTCATTTTAAATTCCCTTAGTTAAATAAAATACTCTGCTGCATTTTGCAAGTGTACAGATTACAATAGAAACCAGTGATTGTAGCAAGAGGGAGTATCCAGTGTGTTTTAGTTTTTAGAGATACAGCACAGAAACATGCCCTTCGGCCCACCGAGTCCATGCCGACCATTGATCACCATTCACACTAGTTCTACAGGTATGTTATCCCATTTTCCCATCCACTCCCCACTCACTTGGGCCAATTAACTTACATACCCGCACGTCTTTGAGATGTGGGAGGAAACCGGAGCACCCAGAGAAATCCACGTGGTCACAGGGAGAATGTGCAAACTTCACACAGATAGCACCCTAGATCAGGATTTAACCCGGCTGGTGCTACCGGCTCTACCTGCTGCACCACTGTGCCGTCTATTGATGTGCTCAACTTGTCCTTGGGAGGTGTAGGAACGAACGACAGATGCTTGTTTACACAGAAGATAGATACAAAATGCTGGAGTAACTCAGCGGGACAGGCAGCATGTCTGGAGGGAAGGAATTGGTGACGTTTTGGGTCGAGACCTTTCTTCAGATCCTCTGAGTTACTGAAGCTAGCTTTTCATTCTAGACTTACGTATTTGTAAGGCATCCTGCTAAAGAGGGATTCAAACTCAAATGGTTGCCAATTGCTAAATCTGGCAATTTAACCACAATGCTACCATCTCTCATCCAATAACTCAGTGGGTCAGGCAGCATCTCTGGAGGGAATAGACCGACAATGTTTCTGGTCCAGATTCTTCTTCAGACTTTGTGTTTTGCTTTGGAGATATTGTTTGGTGAGGAAATAAAGATAAAAATTTGCCAACAAATGGGGCAGCACACTGGCGTGGCGGTAGAGCTGCTGCCTAAAGTGCCTGTCCCACGAGCATGCGACTCCATGCGGCAAGCGTGACCTAAAGTGCCTGTCCCACGAGCATGCGACTCGATGAGGCAAGCGCGACCAAACGTGGTCGCTTGAGCCGTACGGCCTCGCGGGGCCGGTCCCACTTCGATCGCTGGAGCCGTATGGAGTTGTGCGGAGCTGGTCCCGACATTGCGCCGGGCTCCGAAAAGCTGACCGTGTTCAAAAATTCCGCGCGGCAACGGCCTGCCGGCCCGCATCCGCCTCGACGGCGTACGTCACTCGCGAACTTCCCGCAAACTTCGCTCAAACTTCATGTCTCTCACTCGACCTCCGCACGGCCACCGCTTCTGGTTTGGTCGCGCTTGCCGCATGGAGACGCATGCTCGTGGGACAGGCCTTTTACAGCGCCAGTGACCCGGGTTCAATCCTGGCTACGGGTGCTGTCTGTATGGAGTTTGTACGTTCTCCCCAAAACCACGTGGGTTTTCTCTGACTGCTCTGGTTTCCTCCCACACACCAAAGACGTACAGTTTCGTAGGCTAATTGACTTGGACAAATTGTATGTGTAGTCTAGTGCTAGTGTATGGAGTGATCTCTGGTCAGTGGACCGAAAGGCCTGTTTCCATGCCGTATCTCTAAATTAAACTAAACTAGAACCTGAAGCATGTTTGTGGTAACATTTTAACATTAAAGGAAGTGGGATATCTCTGCCTCCTTGTGTCGACTATTTCAAAATACACAATCCCACTGTTTCAGTTAACATGGTTTTGCAAAGTCTGACCACGTGCTGAGATTCATGTTACAGCTTACATTTCCAGACGACACACATTGCTCAGAAATGATGGAAAAACTCCAGGGATGCATCCTTAAAATTGATTCACACATCAGACTGATTTTTTTTTAAATCTCCGAGTCTTTTACTGACTACATAGGAAGGCAGCTGAGAGATGCATAAAGCACCCTACCCCATTTAATCCAAAAGCACTGGGAAACAGTGGCTATACATCTTTGTCTTCATCGAACGTAACAGGACCTGGACAATCGCCAAGCAGCATGGGGAAAGTGAGCTGATTTAAAACGTACAAGGGAGGCTCAGGGTTCACCTTGCGATCTCCGAGCTGTGGGATGAAAATGAAACGATTCCACTGAATAATATCACTGCGCATTAGAAACAGGTGTTGCTGCCATTCAACTGAGAGTCTGTCGGCAGGCCAAGAACAGAACCTCTGTGATATAAAAATCTCACCAGCAGCAAGTAACCCACCCCCACGCCCCCACTTCCACCCTACATGCTTTCATTTTGTTTTCCCTAAAATAAAACCTGACAGAACCTCTTTAATCAAAACTCACAAATCATAGCACTCCCACTGTGATTTTGACACTGTGTAAAAATATTGCTAATATCTATTGTTAAATACTGATACTTATCTGACAGAAAAGAGTAGAAGTGTAAAGATAGTGGATGAAATCTTTTACCCTCAGGCAGTTTTATTCCTACAAGTTCATTAATCATTCTAAACGAATTAATACTTTTATAGTATCTGCTGTATTTATGTTAAAATGCAATTGCAATTAATCTGCTCAGAGTTAAATACATTTCTATTTAGCTATTTATGATGATAGACGCAACGTGTTGGAGTGACTCAGTGGGTCAGGCAGCATCTCAGGAGAGAAGGAATAGGTAGCGTTTCAGGTTATGTACCCTACTTCAGACTTCTAACCCGAAACATCACCAGTCTGAAGAAGGGTTCCGACCCGAAACGTCACTTATCCTTTTAGTCCAGGGATGTTGCCTGACCCGCTGAGTTACTCCAGCACCTTGTGTCTATCTTCTGTATAAACCAGCATCTGAAACTCCTCCCTACACCGGGGCAGCACGGTAGCGCAGCGGTAGAGTTGGTTCCTTACAGCACCAGAGACTCAGATTTGATCCTGACCATGGGTGCAAAGGAAAATTAAAAATCCCCCCACCCTCTAGTATCCCCCGGCCAGTGATGTGATGGACGTGGGGTTCTGGACCAATCGCTGAAAAGGTCTCAGACAAATCCCATCCCCGGAGACGTCATGTCCGTTCGGCGGCTTTTCGACATCATGTCCATTCTGCGTACTGTCCTTTCAGCGTGGAGTCCGTTCGGGTTCGTATCCTTTCGGTGTCGTGCCTTTTTGGTTGTTTGGCTTTTAGGCCTCGTGTCCGTTCGGTTATTTGGCTTTTCGGTGTCATTTCCGTTCGGTATCTCGGCTTCCACTTCTTCGCTTCGGCTTCTCGGCCTTCAACGACCCGCCCTCGCACCCTCTTAAACACTTCAAAAAGAGAAAGTTTTCTCTATGTCAAGCAGATTATGGTCAGTGTGATCATTGGTCTTAATCGCTGCTTATTGTGATTTATTATTTATTGAAATTGGTGTTTGAAATCATTCTGGGCCTCAGCAGTTTTCTGTATAATTCCCCTTGGTTTGAGATTGTAAAGAGTACTGTGCTCCCGCTAAATACCAGCAGGAGAGCACATTGAGACACCTGGACATAAATTAACAGTATTAGGAGAATCGAATGGAAATATTATAAATAATGAAATTAATTTGTGGGGCCTGACATGAAACTGATATGACTCCTGCCCTTGACTGGACATTAATTCTTATTCCCACGATCAACGATGTTAATTGCAATAAAGCAACCAGTCACCGTTTGGACTGTTTGACACCTATAAAGTGCTTTAATGGTGCCACATTAAAAGGAGTTGGTGATTGCTAAACTATTGCACAGAGCAGAGTTTACAATACAGAATGGAAGCTACTTTAGACTTTAGAGATACACCATGGAAACGGGTCCTTCGGTCCACCGGGTCCGTGCCGACCAATGATCACACTGAACACTAGCACTATCCTACACATTAGGGATGATTTACAATGTACCAAAGCCAATTGACCTACAAACCTGTAAGTCTTTGGAGTGTGGGCGGAAACCGGAGCACTCGCACGGTCACAGGGAGAAGTGCCTCCATACAGACAGCACCCATAGTCAGCATTGAACCTTGGTCTCTGCTGCTGAAAGGAAGCAACTTTACCATTGTGTCACTGTGCCACCCTATTACCAACAAACTATTTGCAATAAACGTTGGTTTTACCATGGGTTTTTTCAGCTTAGAGATGCATCATAAAAAAGCAAGGACATCATGCTAAGGGTTTATGAGGTGCTGGGCAGGCCACATTTGGAGTATTGTGAACAGTTTTTAGGCCTCATATCTGAGGAAGGATATGCTGGTGCTGGAGAGGGTCCAGAGGAGGTTTACAAGATTTATCCCAGGAATGATTGGATTAACATATGAGAAGCATTTTACGGCACTGGGCCAGTACTCACTATAGTTTAGAAGAATGAGGGGGGACCTCGTTAAAACTTACCGAATCATAAAAGGCCTAGTTAGAGTGGATATGGAGTAGATGTTTCCACTAGTGGGAGAGTCTAGGACCAGAGGGCACATCCTCAGAATAAAAGGATGTACCAGAAAGGAGATGAAAAGGAATTTCTTTAACCAGACAGAAGGCTGTGCAGCCCAAGTCAATGGGTATTTGTAAAGTGGCGATTGATAGGTTCTTGGTTAGTAAGGGCATCAAAGGTTATGGGGAGAAGGCAGGAGAATGGGGTTGAGAGGCGGAGTGATCGATTGAATGGCGGAGTGTGCCTGATAAGCTAAATGGCCAAATTATGCTCCTATGTCTTATGAACTTATGAACAGCTAGGAAACAGACCGTTCAGCCCACCGAGCATGCTGACCATTGATCATCCATTCACACTAGTTTCATGTTATTCCACTTTCTCATCCACTCCCTACGCACTAGCAACAATTTACAGGGAACCAATTAACCGACAAATCCGTATGTCTTCAGAATGTGGGAGGAAACTGGAGCACCCGGAGAAAACGTGCAAACTCCACATGGGCAGACAGCACCCGAGGTCAGCATCACCGTGTGGCAGCAGCACCACCCACTGCACCACCATGCCACCCTGTGAATCCTTTTTCATTCTTTCGTTTGAAAGGAATTTGGGATTAAATTTGATTTTAGAGTTTGCGTTTAAAAGCAAAATAGCTTGTGCAGTTTGGGAAGAAAAGAAGGCTACGGGCATTGAATATATACTATGCATTCAGAAAAACTGGCTTGTTGGATTTCTTGACAAGTACATGACAATTGTCTCATTCCAGGACCATTAACTAGTGTAGTCCCCATTCATCTTCAATGCAGCTAGATGTGTCTGCTTTAAACTTACACCCTGAGGGTGATAGAACCATTGTCAGCTTTATTGACAGGTTTGGTGCTGATTCACTATGGGAAGGGAAAAAAAAACATATTATCTCAGCATCTTCCCCTGTTGAGGATGCATGAAAGACACTGTGCTAGTCAGATTTTTAACAGGAGACAGAGCCCTACTCTTGAAATCAACGCGAACATTCTAAAAGGCTACTTTAGTACTTAGAAGTAACCAGGAAAAAAAATAATACTACCAGCCGACAGAAAGCCACGAGGTTTGTGGCATTCCATCAGGTTTTTCAGTAAGAATTAAGGGCGGCGCAGTGACGCAGTTGGTAGAATTGCTGCCTCAAAGCGTCAAAGATCCGGGTTCGATCCTGACTATGGGTGCTGTCTGTATTGGATCGTACGTTCTGCCTGTGACCACGTGGGTTTTCTCCGGGTGCTCCGGTTTCCTCCCATATTCCAAAGTCGTGCAGGTTTGTAGTTTAATTGGCCCTCTGTAAATTGCCCCTCGTGTGTAGGACATTGAACTAGTGTGAACGGGTAATCGATGGTCGGCACGGACTTGGTGGGCTGAAGGGCCAGTTTCCACATCTCTAAACTACACTAAATAAGAAGAAAGGCCTGGACCTGTAACACCGCCTATCCATGTTCTCCATAGATGCTGCCTGACCCACTGAGTTACTCCAGCACATTATGTATTTTTTCTTCCATTGAAAATTTTATCTTCCAAAAGCTTCTATTGAATGCACCTGCCAGTACTTTTCCTTGATGTTTTAGGTGACATTGTGGGTGACTCACGTTTAGTTTAGTGTAATTGAGATTAGTTTAGTTTAGTACAGTTTAGTCTTGTTTAGATTAGTTCAATTTAGTTTTGATTAGTTTAGTTTAGTTTAGTTTAGATTAGTTTATTGCCACGTGTATCAAGGTACAGTGAAAATCTTTTGTTGCGTGCTAACCGGTCAGTGGTAAGACATGATTACAGTCAAGCCATCCATTGTGTAGAGATACAGGATAAATGTTTAGTGGAATGTAAAGTCCTGTAAAGTTTGATTAAAGATAGTCCAATGAGATAGATAGGTGGACAGGACTGCTCTCTATTTGGTGAGAGGACGGTTCAGTTGCCTGATAACAGCTGAGAAGAACCTTCCCTGAATCTTTAGGTGTGCGTTTTCACACTTCTGTACCTATTGCCTGATGGGAGAGGGGAGCAGAGGGAGTGACTGGGGTGAGAATTGTCCTTGATTATACTGGTGGCCTTGCCGAGGCAGCGTGAAGTGCAGATGTCCCAAGGTTAAGATAATGTTACTGTCCAGTTGATGTCATCAGATTGTGGTCTTTGCATATTTATAAGCCCTCATCAGCCGGTGGCTCATACCTAACACATAGATGTTCTAATTAATTCAAATGGGAATGCTTGCAGTGAAGTAAGTGGATTTGATAAATGTATTCCTGGTGGCCATAGACCAGGTTGTAATGTGGAATAAAACATAATGTGAGAAACATTTTGATGAGGTAAATTGCAAAGGAAGCAATCAAGCAAGACATGAAGAAAGTTAGTCACTGGGTGTCAGAGGCGATAATAGAGGCTGGTCAAGTGTGAAAAAGAGACAGGAGATCTTCGTTATGGAATTATAGAGCGGATAAGAGGAGAAGTTAGTCAGACAATGTGATGGAAGAGATTAGTTGGGACAGTGTGCAGTGCATGAAGGATCATGTGAATCAGATCACATAAACACATTCCATAAGTAACGCCTATACCGTCTGTTTGTGTTTACCTTAATAGAATATTTTGACCAGCACAGTGGCACAGCAGGTAGAACTGCTGCCTCACAGCACCGGAGACCCCAGTTTGATCCTGACCTTGGGAGCTGTCTGTGTGGGGTTTGCACGTTCTCCCTGTGGGTTTCATCCCAAAGACATGCGGGTTTAGAAACAGAAACATAGAAAATAGGGGCAGGAGTAGGTCATTCGGCCCTTCGAGCCAGCACCGCCATTCAATATGATTATTGCTGATCATCCAGAATCAATGCGCCATTCCTGTTTTCTCCCCATATCCATTGATTCCGTTAGCACTAAGATCTAAATCTAACTCTCTCTTGAATATATCCAGTGAATTGGCTTTCACTGCCTTCTGTGGCAGAGAATTCCACAGATTCACAACTCTCTGGCTGAAAAAGTTTTTCTTCCTCTCCATTCTAAATGGTCTACCCCTTATTCTTAAAATGTGACCCCTGGTTCTGGACTCCCCCAACATGGGGAACATTTTTCCTGCACCTAGCCTGTCCAATCCCTTAAGAATGTTATATGTTTTATGAATCCCCTCTTATCCTTCTAAATTCAAGTGAATATAAGCCCAGTCGATGCATAAATTCCAGTGAATATAAGCCCAGTCGATCATATGTCAGTCCCGCCATCCCGGGAAGAGTGCAACTTACGCTGCACTCCCTCAATAGCAAGAATGTCCTTCCTCAAACTAAGAGACCAAAACTGCACACAATACTCCAGGTGAGGTCTCACCAGGGCTCTGCAGGTTTGTAGGTTAATTGGCTTCTGTAAATAGGTAGTAGTGTGCAGGATATAGAATTAGTGCATGGGTGATCGACAGTCAGCACAGACTCAGTGTGCCAAAGGGCCTGCTTCCATGTTGTCTCCCTAAGCTAAACTAAAACTCGGCAGATCTTATTCTGGAATTTTGAGGCATAAAGAGAGAGGCTATCACACCATTTCATGTATACGACCCCAAATCACACAAAAATAATCACAACATAAAGCTTTATGCAATTACTCCCTTCCTTCGGGAAAAGCACCCACATCATCAATCGCTGTCATTTTTCTTTATTTTTGATTTTAAAATGGGAAACTTGTAATTTCTAATTCCTAAAGCCTTTAGTATCCCAGCCCTTCCGCAAGATTTTGAAACTTGGTGCTTTTATTCACAAAATATGAGAGTCTCTGTCAAGTGCTCAACTCTTAAGATGCTATCGAGACACAAGGAACTGCAGATGCTGGAATCGTGAGCAAAACACAAAGCAGGGCCAGGCAACATCTCCTGAGAACATGGACATTTCAGGTCGGGTCTGAAGAAAAGTTCCAACCCGAAACCTCACTTACCCATGATCTCCACAGATGCTGCCTGACCTGCTGATTTACTCCAAACTGAGTTTGTCCAAACTTTCCTTGGAGCTAATACCTTTTAATCCAGGCCACACATTTCTGTGACCATGTTGTGGGAAATGTAAGCTTGCTTGAGAAAGGAAGAGATGATTCGAAAGGGAGGAAGCAGAATTGAAAATAGAAGGCAGAAAATAAATAAATGAGCTTGAATGTGTGGAAAAACAAAGGTTAGAAAATAGGCAGAGGATTCTGACTGTACATAATGGCATATGCTTACATGTAAAGAGAATAACATGAAAAATGTAGAGTTGAGGGCATTGACTGGCACAAAGATGTATATCTTTATAGCTATTGACCATTAAACTCTCCAAGTTTCAATAATCCCCCCACCCCCTCTTTTAGTTTGGTACCCCCTCCCCATCTATATTGCACCTCTATATATCCCTCTGGTATTGCAATTCACTCCTTTTAACCCCCCATGTTATCACACCTTCCCCAGCTAATAACAGGCCATTATAGGCTCCACTTCCTGAAATCTGTTGCCAGCACTGATTTGTTCTGGCCTTTTCTCACCTCCAGTTTATTCCGCCCCTCCCTCCACGTGGGTTTTCTCTGTATGTTCCAGTTTCCTCCCACATCCCACAGACGTACAGGCTTGTAGCTAAATTGGCTTCGGTAAAAATTGTAAATTGTCCCTAGTGTGTAGGATAGTGCTAGTGCATGGGGTGTTCGCTGGTCGGCACACATTCGATGGGCCAAAGGGCCTGATTCCTCCCTCTGTATCTTTAAAGTCTAAAAGTCTAAAGTCTAAAGAAGCCAAATGGATTGCAGGGCAATAGGAACAACCAGACTAGATGTTGTGTACGATAGACCCCAAAATGTTTCATGATAGGTAGAATACAAAATTTGTTGACTAGTGCAAAGATAATGGTAGGATCTCAATAACCTTATTACCTGAAATGCAGTCGGTGTTAAAAGATTGGAGGATACAGGTACACCATCAATTTTCCAGCACCTTTTCTGGATTATCCGTTTTGCCAGACCAACAGGTCACGGCCTCCGGGCGGAGTCCAACAGTACCGGATGTGGGGAATTGACAGGGTGAATGCACTCAGTTTTTTACCCAGGGTAGGGGAATCAAGAACCATGGGTTTAATGTGAGAGGGGAAAGATTTAATATGACCCTGAGGGGCGACTTTTTCACTAAGATGGTGGTGGGTATTTGGAACGAGCTGTCAGATGAGGTAGTTGAGGCAGGCACAATAACAACATTGAGACAGGTACATGGATAAGAAAGGCCATGTTACCTCCGGATGCTCCGGTTTCCTCCCACATCCAAAGACGCGCGGGTTTTTAGGTTAATATACGGACACATGGGACTAGTGTAGATGGGACATCATGATTGACATGGGCAAGTTGGATCGAAGGGCCTGTTTCCGTGCTCTATGACACTATGACTCCATGACTCATCCATGAAGAAAGATTGGATGACCCGGCGTTGCTTCCTTGGAATGATGGAGGCTGAGGGGAGACTTCATTGAGCTGTGTGAAATTATGAATGTTTTAAAAAGGAGGGATCAATTTCACTTAGCAGTGGGGTCAAAAATCAAAAGCATCATTTTCAAGTAATTGGTTAAAAAGAAAAGCGAGAGAAATTGAGAAATCACTTCACCCTCTGAATGGTCAGGGAGTAGAACTCAGAGGCTGAACGGGTGGTTAGAATTGGGGGCAATCTCTCATCACATTTGGCTAGCACCTGCATAGATACTTGTGGACCTGTGACCTATTGCACTGAATGCTGGCAAGGGAAAATAGGCTGAGGGATGGCACAGACACAATGGGCCAAATGGGTCAACCTGCCATGTTTCAATATTGCCTGTCAATGGTGTCTGGGAGATGGAGCTTTTTGAGAAAAGTATAATCTGCGACTAAAATCTGCAATATTAATACTATATATTGCAATCTGCATCCAGCATTGCAGCAATGACATGGAGGAGAAATTCATTTGGAAAAGAGCATTTCCAGTAGTACACAGGTGCTGGATTTCTTATGTGTATGAAGGAACTGCAGATGCTGGTTTAAACCAAAGATGCTGGACTCAAAATGCTGGAGTAACTCAGCGGGGCAGGCAGCATCTCTGGAGGGAAGGAATGGGTGATGTTTCGGGTCGAGACCCTTCTTCAGACTGGATTTCTTAGTTGGGCTCCGAACTAAAGCTAAAAGCAGCTATTTTCCCCCTTTTTCCTTTTTCCCGTGCGGACTCAGTGGGTCGAAGGGCCTGTTTCCGCACAGCACCTCTAAACTAATCCAAACTAAACAAAAGCGGTGCACTGCAATGCTGAGAACTATATTCTGCACTCTGTATCTTCCCCTTTGCTCTACCTATTGTACTTGATTGGATTGTATCTGTTGCGATTGACTGGATTGTATTAATGTATGGTGATATATTTGGATAGCATTCAACGCTTTTCACTGCACCCCAGTACACGTGACAATAATAAACCTAAACCTATACTTAAGCCTGGGAATTTCATTGACCAGAATGGTGCAAGCATTCTGTGTATGCGAGTGTAGATATTGGCAAATTTCCCAGATTATGTCATGGAGATTATATGTCAGTGTAGTGACCAGAGGTGCACATCAGACAATGGCCACACGTGCCCCTTGGCTATCAGCCTGATGTTAAAGTGCATACATACATAACTCAAAGTAAATGGTTCAATGGTCAAATGGTAATTTATTGTCACATGTACCTAGGTACAGTGAAATTCTTTGTTTTGCGTACTTTTAGACTTTTGAGATACAATGTGTAAACAGGCCCATCACACAGTCAAAGTTGGCCAGCCTGCCATGTCCAGGATTGTGTCTAACATTCTGCGAGCTGTTAGATTTACACTCATCCTGGTAAGTGTACATTTTACATCACCCTCCTGAGATGGTGGAAAAGCAATTGGGAATTGGATTCCCCAGGAAGGCTCCCGACCCGAAACACAACCTGTCCTTTTTCTCCAGAAATACTGCCTGACCCGCTGAGTTACTCCAGCACTTTGTTTCTATCTTTAGTACAAACTAGCATCTGCAGTTCCTTGTTTCTAAATTCTTACTTGCTGCAGCTTAACAAGCCAGTAAACGCAATAACACTCAAATAAATATACATGCAACAACATAATAAATTAATAAGTATTATTAGGTAACCATAATAATGCAAAACCATAATGGAAGGTAAACCGAAGTCCGTATTTCAACCAATAACAGTCCATAAAAAATAATGGAAGCTCAGAGGCGCATCTGGTGGAACCGTTGTCTCACAGCGACAGAGACCCTGACCTCAGGTGCTGTCCGACTGTATGGAGTTTGCACATTCTTCCTGTGCCCACATCGGTTTCCTCCAGGTGCTCTGGTTTCCTCCCACATTCTTAAGACATATGGGATTGGAGGTTAATTGGCTCTCTTTAAATTGCCCCTAATGTGTAGGGAGTGGATGAGAAAGTGGGATCAAGATAGATACAAAATGTTGGAGTAAATGGGTCAGGCAGTATCTCTGAAGAACATGGAAAGGTGACGTTTCAGGATAGGATCCTTCTTCAGACTGATTGTATTGGGACAACGTGGAACTAATGTTAGCGGGTGATCGATGGTCAGCGTGGATGTGGTGCATCGAAGGGCCTGTTTCCACTACCATATCTTTCAATCAAGATCATCGTTGTTGAGGTTAATGTTATGCAGTGTTCGAGAGTCTGATAGTTGCAGGGAAGATGCTGTGTCTTTTTTGTTCTATCCCCATTACTTATAGATGGCACGGTGGTGCAGTGGTGCAACGTTAGAGTTGCTGCCTTACAATGTCTGAGACCCAGGTTCAATCCTGACTACGGGTGTTGTCTGTTTGGAGTTAGTATTCTCCTTGTGACCACGTGGCTTTTTGTCTGGGTGCTCTGGCTTTCTCCCACACTGGTTTGAGGGTTAATTGGCTTCGGAAAAATTGTAAAATTGTCCCTAGTGTGTAGGATTGTGCTAGTGTACAGTGTGATGGCTGGTCGGCGTGGACTCGGTGGGCAGATAGGCCTTTTTCCATGTAGCATCTCTGAACTAAACTAAACTAAACTCAATATGTAGGAAGGAACTGCAGAAGCTGGTTTAAACCGAAGATAGACACAAAAAGCTGGAGTAACTCAGCAGCAGACAGCATCTCTGGAGAAAAGGAATAATTGATGTTTCGGCTCTCGAAAGGAGGGTCTCGACCCGAAACATCGCTTTATTCCTTTTTTCCAGAGATGCTGTCTGAGCCGCTGAGTTACTCCTACATTTTCTGACTATCTTCTTAAACTAAACTCAAGTACCACATGTCTGTAATCATTTCAGTGAATCCCTTCTGTATCCTCGTTATAGTCTTTACACCTTTTCTAAAGTGTGGCAGCCGGAAATAGAACCGATACAGTCTTAGAGGCCAAGGCATTAGTTTAAGAAAGGTTTATCACAGCATCCTTGCTCCAGTTTTTTGTAGTTCATTTTGTTTTTATTCAAGCACAGTACGCCAAGTTAAAAGCAATTTTATTGCTTCTCAATAGAATATAATTTGCTTCAGCATTTTTGGGTCAGGAAGGGAAGCAAGTTAACCATTGACCTGATCAATAACCTCCCTCCACTGCAGTAAAGGGCTCTTCAAGAACTGGATGTGCACTGTGATGGAAGTACAACTGGATCCATCAACAAAGTTCTGGAGGAAAACGTTGAGTTTAAAAAACATGCTAAAGTCCTGTGTCTTAAACTGCAATCCTGTCTGGTTCTGACAGAGAAGGGTTGTGGTGGCACAGCGGGTAGAGCCGCTGCCTCACAGTGTCAGAGACCCGGGTTCGATCCTGACCTTGGGTGCTGTCTGTGTGGAGTTTGTCCGTTCTCCCTGTGACCGCATGGCTTTCCTCCGAGTGCTCGCGTTCCCTCCAACATCCCAAAGACGTGTGGGTTTGTTGGTTAATTGCCCCTAGTGTGGTGGGAATGGATGAGAAAGTGGAATGAGAATTAGTACTCCACCTAGATGTATACCCATTTCCCCCTTTTCCCTCCCCCTCCCCTTCCACCTATATTCCTTCCTCTCGCTTCACATTCCAGACCTCTTCTATCCTTATCTCCTTCTCACACTTTCTGTCTTTTCGTCTCAGTCCATTATCCATCCATCCGTTAAGCAAAAAGCCTCCCTCACCTGCATCCACCTATCACTCGCCAGGTTTTGCCCTGCCCCACCACTCTTTTCCAGTTTTCACTTCCTATGCCCATCAGTCTGAAGAAGGGTCCCAACCAGAACCTATCCACGTTGTTCAGAGATGCTGCCTGACCCGCTGAGTAACACCAGCACTTTGTGTCCTTTTTCACACTTGTTCCGTTATCCCACTTTCGCACCCATTGAGACTGAAGATTCTTCGTATATAAGATAATGAGGGGAATAGATAAGGTAAATGCACGGAGTATTTTCCCCAGAGTAGGGGAATCAAGAAACAGATGATGTGGGTTTACGTTGAGGGGGGGAAAGATTTAATAAGAAACGTGTATAGGAAACATACACAGTGGGTGTATGGAACGTGCAGCCGGAGGAGGTAGTTGAGGCAGGTACTATCACAATGTTAAAAAAATATTTAGACAGGTACATGGATAGGATAGGTTTAGAGGGATATGGGCCAAATGCAGGCAGGTAGGACTAGTGTAGATGGGGCATGTTGGTGGGCATTGGCAAGTTGGGCTGAAGGGCCCGTTTCCATGCTCTATGACTCCATGACTTGATGAGAAGGGTCCCACAATTAGGGGTAATCTGTTATAGGAGCCAATTAACCTAGAAAGACGTGTGTTTTTGGGATGTGATGGGCAGAATGTGAAATGAAAGAATGCTCGGTGCCGCCTCTGAAGAAAAATGTTACTCCTTGGCAACATCTTCCCTCGTCTTAATGAGCCTGGATACATAACAAAAGTAGAAAAGTGCTGGGATCAAACTGAAACAGTTCACAGGGACCCTTATCATACGTTAAAAAGAGAGTGTAAAAATCTTTGATGAAGATTGCAGCGAACTCAACACCCCGCAATTACCCTCTCAGTTGTATGGTGCAATGTTGCTAAATTTCAAAATGTCATCTGCAATGAATTCACAATACACACTAGGACAATAATGGTCTTCTTAGTTTTCTGTCAATAATACAAGAAGACACTCTTATCTCAAGTGCTGCTTCACATTTCACACAAGTGGTAAATTCCACAAACCAGGTATCAGTGTTTTGTGATATCTTTATGAAAGGGGAGCTCTTTAGAGAGTGGCAACACATTTCAAATAATGCTTTGTGTCTGTAGAATTGTTGCTAAATATATTATGTCTGCAAAAATCAGTTTCTCCAGCAGATAATATCTCCGTAAGTCAAACCAGATCGGTGTTACAAATGACTGAAATTGTTTTTTGATTGATCGCAAGATACAACATGGAAACAGGCCCTTTCGCCCAAAGAGTCCATGCCAACCATCAATCACCCATTCACACTAGTTCTATGTTATCCCATTTTCACATCCACTCCCTACACACTAAGGGCAATTTTACAGAGATTAGTTTAATTTATTATCACATGTACCGAGGTACAGTGAAAACCTTTTGTTGTTGTTATCTGGCAGTTTGATTATATCGCAAGATACAACATGGAAACAGGCCCTTTCGCCCAAAGAGTCCATGCCAACCATCAATCACCCATTCATACTAGTTCTATGTTATCCCATTTTCACATCCACTCCCTACACACTAAGGGCAATTTTACAGAGATTAGTTTAATTTATTATCACATGTACCGAGGTACAGTGAAAAACTTTTGTTGTTGTTATCTCTGCAGTTATACATGATTATACAAGACTAGACATGATTACAGTCAAATCATCCACAACACATAGATACGGGATGAAGGGAATAACATTTAGTGCTAGATAAAGTCCAGTAAAGTCTGATTAAAGATAGTCCGAGTGTTTCCAATGGGGTAGATGGTAGGTCAGGGCCGCTCTCTAGCTGGTGATAGGATGGTTCAGTTGCCTGATAACAATTGGGATGAAACTGTCCCTGAATCTGGAAGACTGTGTTTTCACATTACTGTACGTCTTACCTGATGGGAGGGGAGAAGAGGAAGCTTTTGGGGTGAGACTAGTCCTTGATTATGCTGATGGCCTTGCCAATTAACCTGCAATCCTGCACGTCTTTGGGATATGGAAGAAAACCGGAGCACTTGGAGGAAACCCACGAGACTGCTGGGAGAATGTACAAACTCCATATAGACAACACCTGTAGTCAGCATCGATCCCTGGTCTCTGACGCTGTATGGCAGCAGCTCTGCCACTGCACCACTTTGCTGCCCTTATGTTTTGGTTTGTTGTATATTTGTCGAAAAGCTAAGATCTAAAGCTATGATCCTAGCTCACATTGATGGAAAACCCACAAAAAGTGTAGATCCAGTCACTTTGAGATATACAATTTTATACCTATACACTATAGAAAAGCAGTTTTAACATTTTCATCAGGAAAATTGTTTTTCAATACTTGATTTAAGGGTGGCACAGTGGTACAGTGGTAGAGCTGCTGCCTCATGGCACCATGGCAGAGTTCGATCCTGACCTCAGGTGTTGGCTATGTGGAGTTTGTACGTTCTCCCTGTGACCATGTGGGTTTTCTCCGGGTGCTTCAGTTTCCTCCCACATCCCATAGATGCGTGGGTTTTCTAGGTTGATTGGCCTCTGGAAAATTGCCCCAAGTGTGTAGGGAGTGGATGAAAAAGTGAGATAACATGTAACTAGTGTGAATGGGTGATCAATGGTCTGCGTGGCCGTGTGCGGACGTGGCATCGAAGGACGAGAAGCCAAAGCAAAGAAGTGGAAGCCAAATAACCGAACGGAAATGAAAACGAAAGACCAAATAACCAAAAGGGTGGGATGCCTAAAAGGAAACTCACTGAAAGGTCTCTCTGCCGAAATGCCAAATTGGCGAAAGGCTGCATCGCCTACAAGCCAACTAACCGAATGGCCGCTCAGCCGAAAAGTAAAATAACGGACAATGACGTCGCTGGAGGGGGGGCGGGACTTGTCAGTGATTGGTCCAGAACCCCTCGTCCATCATGTGACCGCCGCCGCTGCCGCTCTTTGACAGCGGGAATATCCAGCTCATTGCTGGAGGTGTTTCGGGGGTAATCCTGGCTCAGCAGCCGATCCGCGCGTTTATCCAGACCGCCGGCCATCTGGGGATCCGACTACCGGCAGCAATCAGTCGATCGTCGCCATCATCCGACCGACACGCAGCCCGTCACAGTGCGGCCGCATGGGGGAGACGAGGTGGAGGGCGGCCGTGGCCGTGGGAGAGTGGGGGCTGTCCCGAGGGATGCGCTCCTGTGGCCACTTACAACTTGATGCTCGGGTTCAGAATGCCCAGTCACCTATGGCTTGTGTGGGAAAATGACCCCCACCCTCCCGTCTCCTCCGGCCAGTGATGTGATGGAAACGGGGGTCTCCATCACAGCCGCTATTCGGTGAAGTTGGCTTGTAGGCGATGCAGCCTTTCGGTGAGTTGGCGTTTCGGCAGAGCAGCCTTTTGGAGAGTTTGCTTTTAGGCGTCCCACCCTTTCAGTTAGTTGCCTTTTATGCGTCCCGCCCTTTCGGTTAGCTGTTGTTTCGGCTTCATACGCTTTCGGTTATTTGACGTTTGGGCTTCATTTCCGTTCAGTTATTTGGCTTCCCCTTCTTTGCTTTGGCTTCTCGTCCTTCGATGCCACGTATCTTTCAATCAATAAAAAAACAATTTTCAGTCATTTGTAACACCAATCTAATTTGACACGTGGAAATATCTCTGCCGGAGAAACAGGTTTTTGCTGACATAATATGTTTTGCAATGGTTCTACTGTTGCACAGTGGTGGAGATACTGCCTTACATCACCAGAGACCCGGGTTCGATCCTGACGTCGTGTGCTGCCTGTGTGCGGAGTTTGCAGTTTTTCCCTGGGACCACATGGGTTTTTTCCCGGTGTTCCGGTCTCCTCCCACATCCCAAAGACGCGCGGGTTTTAGGCTAATGAGCCCCTGTAAATTGTCCCTAGTGTATAGGGGACAGAACTAGTATGAATGGGTGATCGATGGTTGGCATTGACTCGATGGGCCTGTTTCCCTGCTGTATCTCTAAACTAAACTAAACTAAAACAAACAAAATATCTATTGAACAAAAGGATTATTTTAAATGCTTGTTGTGCTCATTTTGACAGATTTGAATGATTACAAAAGCAAAAATAGATCAAAAGGATAACTTCTTAAAATATCATATTCTATCTGTCACTCTGACATTGACAGCACACGACAGTTGTCATTAAGGAGAAAATGCATCTTAGCCAATTGTTGCATTTTGTTGTTAAATCTGACGGATAATCAATGAACGATACATCAATGGACAAACCTGCTATGTTAATACTTGGATCAAACTCCACAAATGCAGCATATACATATAGGTGACAGTTTGTAAAACAAATTGCAAATGAGTTATTGATTTGTTCCAGGAATATTGGAGGTCTTTATTACGGTGGGCATTCAGTGCATCATTTTGTGATCATTTACATATTGTTTGTGAGTCTCCAGGAGATAAACCACAAAGGCAAATTTTCCATATGTTCCACTAATTACATATTTTCTATAGTAATGAAGGTGGCTATAAATAGCATTCTCCTGTATAAATACCATCAATGTAGACAAATTATTAAAGAATTGAAGAGAAAGTTAATGACATAGTGAAAAACAAGTGAAAAATTATACTATGTCACAAAGTGGTTGGTTCTGCAAATCTTCTGCAGGTTACGCCTAGGCTAGGATCTTAGATTTAGAAGAGAGGACATTGATTGGACTTTACTGGACTTTATCTTGCACTATACGTGACGACGAATCTCACCCCAGTCACTCCCTCTTCTCCCTCTTCTCCTCGCTCCCATCAGGCATGAGGTACAGAAGTGTGAAAACGCACGCCTCCAGATTCAGTGACAATTTCTTCCTAGTTGTCTTCAGGCAACTGAACCATCCTGCCACCAACTAGAGAGCAGTCCTCAACTACCATCTATCACTTTGGAGACCCTCGCACTCTCCTTACTAGGACTTTACTTGACTTTATCTTGCACTAAATGTTATTCCTTTTATCCTGTATCTGTACATTGTGGACGGCTCAATTGTAATCCTGTATGGTCTTTTCACTGACTGGATAGCACGCAACAAAAAGCTTTTCACTGCACCTTGGTACACATGACAAAAACTAAACTAAACTAAACTACAGCACGACAGCACAGGAACAGGCCCTTTGGCTCACATTGTCCATGCCGAACATGATGCCAAGTTAAATTAATCTCCTCTGCCTGCATGTGATCCATATCCCTCCATTCCCTGCATATCCATGCAAATATCTAAAACCTACTAAAATGCTACTATTGTATCTGCATCCACCACCACACCACTGGCAGCACGTTCCAAGCACTCACCGCTCCCACCATGTGTAAAAACAACCCAGCACATCTCCAGATTAGTTCCGACTAGTTCCAGAAAGGTTCTGACTACCCACCCTATCTATGCCTCTCTTAATTTTATATACCACCATCAGGCCACCTCTTGGCCTCCAACGTTCCTGAGAAAATAATCCAAGTCCGTCTCACCTCTCCTTGTAGCTAATACCCACTAACCCAAGCAGCATCCTGGTAAATCTCCTCTGCACCCTCCATAGCCTCCACATTCTTCCTGTAATGGGGCGACCAGAACTGCACACAATACTCCAAATGCAGCCTGACCAATGTGTGATAGAGAAAAAGAACACAAAGAGTTGGTGGAGCATTCACTCGAAGGATGAAATAAAATTTAGAAGATGTGTCAGTCCATTTTGGTCCAAAATAAATAACGAGTAATGAACACGATTGCACAAGCCTAGGAGAAGGCAAAGTGCCTGCCATTTCATGTGAAGTAAATCATGATTAATTGGAGGAATTTCCAATTGGCTTAAACACAAGGATTCAATACAAATAGGATTTGGCAGCACCAGCAGAAACAAAATTAATTATTCAATTCAGATGGTCCTGAAACAGCACTATCACAGTCAGAGAGTCATACAACACAGAAACAAGTCCTTCGGCCTAACTCGTCCATGACGACCAAGATACCCTGTCTAAGCCAGTCCCATTTGCCTGTGTTTGCCCCATAATTCCCTTCAAGTAAGAATTTCATTGTTCTTTTTTTGGTACATCTAACAATTAAACTGTCTTGGCTCTTGACTATCCCTCTAAACCTTTCCTGTGCATGTACCTGGCCAACTATAGTTTAAATGTTGTTATTGCACCTGTCTCGACTACCTCCTCTGTGTGCTAACCAGACGACAGAAAGACAATACATGATTACAATCGAGCCGTCCACAGTGTACAGATACATGATGAAGGGAATAACGTTTAGTGCAAGATAAAGTCCGATTAAAGATATTCCCAGGGTATCCAATGAGGTAGAAAGTAGCTGAGAGACGCTCTCTAGTAGTTCATAGGATGGTTCAGTTGCCCGATAACAGCTGGGGAGAAACTGTTCCTGAATCTGGAGGTGTGCGTTTACACAATTCTGTACCTCTTGCTTTAGTTTAGGTTAGAGATACAGCGCAGAAACAGGCCCTTCGACCCACTCAGTTCGCGCCGACCAGCGATCCCCGTACACCAGCACCATCCTACACACCAGGGACAATTTACCATTTTACCATGGCCAATTAACCTGCCATTCCGCACGTCTTTGGAGTGTGGGAGGTAACCGGAACACCTGGACAAACCCACGCGGTCACAGGGAGAACATACAAACTCCATACAGACAGCACCCGCAGTCAGGATTGAACCCGGACCTCTGGCACTGTGAGGCAGCAACTCCACTGACCGGTGTCCCACCTGATGGGAGAGGGGAGAAGGGGGAATGACTGTGGTAGGACACGTCCTTGAATCAGCTGGTGGCAACCCCATTCCACATACTGTATGTATGACAATTGATTAAAAGGTTAGCATGCTTGAAAAATATCCTGAAATAAAACAATATTTAGATAAACTCAATAAAAGAATAACAGTCCAAAGTGGAATAAAATTGCATTAGCAAATCGAGTTAAGCTAATTGTCAGATCAATAATGAAATACGTTGCGTAGGTGATGAATGAAACTTTAAGATGATAAATCTCAGCAGCTTCCTCAGGTTATGTGCAAAACAGCGAGCGGAGGAGAAAATAATGAGAAGTCGTTTGTAGAACTATAAACGGTGAGTAGATTTAAGGTATTGGACGATGATAAGAGGGAGGCAAACCACATCAAGAGCGCTGAATAAATTGCAGCATTGTGTTGAGAGATGTATCATTAGGCATGTGGACAGAGACACGTGTTTGAGCGATAAAATATATGTTCCAGCTTTGAAATGAAGAGTTTAAACATCGACTTCGTGTTAACAGAGGCTGGGGAAAAGATCACAATTACATATGTTGGTATCAATCATTTAAGTAAGAGTAAATTGGAGGCTTTAAGGATAAAGATAATTTGAAGGTCAGAAACAAAAAGTGGAAGTGATTATCCATGGCCCGTGGCCACGATTGTTATGGAAAGTAGTTAACTGGTGCTAGTAACTGCTGGCAAGATAATGCAATAGGGATGAAATAGTTGATTGTTCAAAGTATATTGAAAAGAAAGGTTGGCTTTGGAAGTCTGAGAGCAACATAGATGAGCTAAATGAGAAAGAAGGATCAGAACACAATATTAAATTTAGAACAGGATTGCTTTCTCAAACTTTATGAATACATAGGACATAGAACGGTACAGCACAGGAGCAAGCCCTTCGGCCCACATTGTCTGTGCAGAATATGATGCCGAGGTAAACTAATCTGCTCTGTCTGCACATGATCTATATCACTCCATGCCTTGCATATCCATGTGCCTATCCACGTCTCACAGGAGCCACAGTAGGCCATTCGGCCCATCAAGTCCACTCCGCCATTCAATCATGGCTGATAGAAACATAGAAACATAGAAATTAGGTGCAGGAGTAGGCCATTCGGCCCTTCGAGCCTGCACCGCCATTCAATATGATCATGGCTGATCCTTTCCTCTCAACCCCATTTCTCCTGCCTTCTCCCCATAACCTCTGGCACACGTACTAATCAAATCAGTAGTGTAATGGTAAACTTCACCAAGACGGTACACAAACAATTACCACGTTTCTGGTGCCAACAAGGTTTCAAAGTTCATAAGAGTGCAGCCTTAAAGGCCCATTGTCCTGGGGGCTCCGATCTTCTCCTCCTTCCGCCGCCATCTTGAAAACGGCCCTTTGTCCAGTGCCCGCTGTTGGCCCCAGTACTGATCACTTCAGCAAAGACGGATCACAGATCTCCAGTCAGAGTAACACTGCTCCACCATCACCCCCTTTCCTTTATTGCTAAGCGAATGTCGCAGCAAATCAGTGATGTCTCCTTGGATCCCATGAGCCGTAACCTTCTGCATCAGCCTACCATGAGGGACCCCGTCAAAGGCTTTACCGAATCCCATGTATATACTATCCACAGCCCTACCCTTAGCAATCATCTTCATCGCCTTCTCAAAAATCCCAATCGAGGGGATGCCGCCAAGAACAAAGGGGTGGCCCAACAGAGGGTGAGGGGCATCAGTCGGCAGTAGATAGGAATGCTTGGTGAATGTTTGTAACTTTAAAGGCACCAGAAATGTGGCAACACTTGTGTACTGCCTATGTGAAGTCTGCTGTACGATTTTACTGGGTTGTCTACAAAACAAAGCATTTTGTACCTAGGAATTTGTACTGCTTCTCGTTTGGTCACATATAGTGTTGCACAGCACGGAAGCAGCCCTGAGGCCCACCGACTCAACACTGACCATTGATCACCCGTTCACACTAGTTCTACATTATCCTACTTTCTCATCCACACCCTACACACTAGGAGGCAATTTACAGAGGGCCGATTAACCTACAAAACCGCACGTCTTTAGAATGTGGGAGGAAACCAAAGCACCCGGAGGAAACCCTCGTGCTCACAGGGAGAACGTGCAAACTCCGCAGAGACAGCACCCAAGGTCAGGATTGAACCCGGGATTCTGGCACTGTGAGCAACGGCTCTACCAGCTGTGCCACTGTGCCGTCCAGTTCCTTTGCAGTGTTAAAATTACTTCAATAAAGGCAAATAATTAGAATCACTGGTTTTAATTTTCCTTGTCAACGATCAGTCTCTCTAACAATCTGGTAATAAAGATTAGAATTCTATTTTCCTTCCAATTTGCATGTGGTACCATCTTTTACCAAGAGAGGCAGCATGATGGCACAGCAGTAGAGTTGCTTTACAGCGCCAGAGACCCAGGTTCGATCCTGACTACGGGTGCTGGCCGTGTGTATTTTGTAAGTTCTCCTCATGATGCATGCATGAGTTTTATCTGGCTTTATCCTGAAACCATTCAGGTTTAATTGGCTTCGGTAAAGATTGTAAATTGTCCCTAGTGTGTTGGATAGAACTTGTGTATGGAGTGATCGGTGGTCGGCGTGAACTCAGTGGGCCGAAGGGCCTGTTTCCGCACTGTATCTCAATCTCAAACTAAATCTCAAACAGAATGCAGTATTCACACACCACTTACAAGTGAAATCTGTCAAATTTAGTTTGGCATCAAATGTTGCACATTGGCTCATATCAGATCAACTCCTTAGGACATCTGCAAAGTCACAGTTTGCTGTCAACAATGAAATCAAGAAGGTTACTGATGCATTATTGAATAGGGCCAATTATAAATGGCTTCAACCAGCACCAATATTGTTTCTAAAACACATTGTTTCGACTTGATGGTTGTAGATGGTTTGAGGAAGTTGCCGGGACTCGAGGGCCTGAGCTATAGGGAGAGGTTGGGCAGGCTAGGACTATGTTCCTTGGAGAGCAGGAGGATGAGGTGTGATTTTATAGAGGTGTACACAATCACGAGGGAATAGACAGGGTGCCAGTCTTTTCCCCAGGGTAGGAGAATCAAGAAATTAATTCAAGGAATCATTAAACATAGGTTTAAGATGAGAAGGAAAAGGTTTAATAGGAACCTGAGGGGCAACTTTTTCACAAAGCCAGTGGTGGGCATATGGAATGAGCTGCCAGAGCAGGTAGTTGAGGCAGGTTCTATAACACCATTTAAAATATATTTGGACATTTACATGGACAGGAAAGGTTTAGAGGGATATGTGGGTAAATGGGCTAGCCCTCGGGTTCCTATTAAATATCTCCCCCCTCACCTTAAACCTGTGTCCGCTTCAGACTGATTAGAATAGTGGGGAGAAAGCAGAAAAAGAGAATTGGGGGCAGGACAAGGCCAGGACCTCAGTACTACTGAGTTTTGTTTAGTTTAGTTTCGTCCCACCGAATCTGCGCCAACCAGCAGTCCCCACACACTTACACTATCCTACGCACACTAGGGACAATTTACAATTTTACCAAGCCAATTAGCCTACAAACCTGTACATCTTTGGAGGAAACTGGAGCACGCGAGGAAAACCTACCCAGGTCATGGGGAGAACATACAAACTCCATACAGACAGCACCCAAAGTCTAAATCAAACCCGGGTATCTGGCGCAGTAAGGTGGCAAATCTACTGCTGCGCCACTGTGCCGTATTTTAAAAATGTATTTTTCTGAATAACAAAAATAGAGAAACTATGTAGAGTCATTTATACACATCATATATGTGAAATGAAGTACACACGCACCAAACATGGCAATGCACACAACCATGCTCATGTGCTACATGTCAGAGGCTATTAATACGTTAATGCTGATTTGAACACTTGAAAATTTGATGTCATGAGTTAGAAATAGCTGGAGGTCAGCGTAAGGTCACAATAGCTTGTATTCGAAGAACCGAGCATGAAATTGTACGGTGAATAGTTGAGGCAGAGTTTTGCAGCTGATGTTCATAGACTCATAGAGTCATACAGCATTGAAACAGGCCCTTTGGACCAACTTGCCCACGGCGAGCAACATGCCCCATCTCCACTAGTTCCACCTACCTGCGTTTGGCCCATATCCCTCCAAACCTGTTCTATCCGTACCGGTCAATTTGTTTCTTAAACACTGCAATAGTCCCTGCCTCAACTACCTCCTCTATGGCTCAATCCGTAAACCCACCGCACTTTGTGCGACAAAGTTACCCCTCAGCTTTCCCCCTTCATCTTAAACCTATGTCCTCTGGTTCTCAATTCCACTTCTGTGGGCAAAAAGATTTTGTGTATCTACCCGACCTATTCTTCTCATGAATTTATACATCTCTATAAGATCACCCCTCATCCTCCTGTGCTCCAAGTAATAGAGTCCTAGCCTGCCCCACCTCTCTCGAAATCTGAGGACTTTGAGTCCTGGCAAAAATCCTCGTAAATATTCTCTGTACCATTTCTAGCTTGACAACATCATTCCGATAAATGTTGTATATATTGTATTGCTGAGGCACTCCAAATACATGATTCTGAAATTATACTTGTGGAAAGTTTATCTCCTGCTAGCTTTCCTCTGACTACTTGCATTTTCACCCTCCTTTCATCTTGCAAATGCAACAGGCTTCAATTATTGTCAATGTTTTTGGGTAGGAGTATTATGCATTAGATAACTCTGGCTACACCCAGTTACAAGGCTGTTGTAGGCTACCATGTGGATATTTGAGATTAATTCTGGCAGAGGACAAGTTTCTAAACTCACTCTGGAGTTGATGAAATAATTTAGATTAGTTTATTATTGTCATGTTTACCAAGGTACAGTGAAAAACTGTTTTGTTGTGTGTTATCCAGTCGACTGAAAGACTATATGTGATTACAATCAAGCCATCCAGAGAAGCAGGATACGAATACAGGATAAAGGGAATAATGTTTAGTGCAAGGCAAAGTTGAGTAAAGTCCAATTAAAGATAGTTTGAAGGTCTCCAATGAGGTAGATTGTAGGTCAGGACCGCACTGTTGCGGGCGAGAGGATGGTTCAGTTGCCTGATAACAGTTGGGAAGAAACTGTCCATTGGATTTTGAACTTGGGGCCTACCACTACCAAAAACCATCCTTCCTTGCAATTTCTTCATCCATGTCTAGTCATTAAGTCATACAGCACAGAAGCAGGCCCTTCGGCCCGACTCATTTATGCCAACCAAGATATTCCATTTAAGCTGGTCCCATTTGTCCATGTTTGGCCCATTTCCCTCCAAATCTTTCCTATCCTGTACCTGTTCAAGTGTCTTTTAAAAGTTGCTCTTGTATCATCTGGAAAAAAAACCCTCACAAAGTGTTGGAGTAACACAGTGGGTCAGGTCGCATCTGTGGACCACATGGATAGTTTATTTAGTTTAGAGATACAGTGCAGAAACAGGCCCTTTGGCCCACCGAGTCTGTGCTGACCAGCAATCCCTTCACATTAACACTATCCTACACATACTTGGGAAAATTTACACTTATACCAAATATCCAAACCCAAGCCAATTAACCTACAAACCTGTATGTCTTTGGAGTGTGGGAGGAAATCGAAGATCTCGGAGAAAACCCATGCAGTCGGGGAGAACGTACATACTCCATACAGACATCACCCATAGTCGGGATTGAACCTCTGTCTCTGCCGCGACAAGCGATGTAAGGCAGCAACTCTACCTCTGCTCCACCGAGCGGCCCGAGGCAACGTTTTGCATTGGAACCCTTCTTCAGACATTGTAGTAGAGAGCAGAAAGCAGGGAATGAGAGTCGGGAGCAGGACAAAGCCAGTACAGTGATTGGACAATATTGGTGGTTGGACAAAGACTAGTCAAACCCCCCCTCACCTGTATCTACCTATCTCTTGCCAACCTTTGTCCCACCTCCACCTCTGTTTTGAAGCTTTCTCCCCCACTCCGTCAGACTGAAGGGAGCCAAACTGAAAAGTTGCCTATCCATTCCCTCCACAGATGCTGCCTGAGCTGCTGAATTCCCCGAGCATTTTGTAAAAGACAAAAAAGTGTTGGAGTAACTTAGCACGTCAGGTTGCATCTCTGGAAAACATGGATGCGTGACATTTGAAGAAGGCTCCCGACCCAACACGTCACCTATCCATGTCATCCAGGGACACTGCTTGACCCGCTGAGTTACTCCCGCACTGTATCTTTTGTTGTAAACCAGCTCTGCAGTTTCTTGTGACTACCTCCTCTGGCAGCTCATTCCGTATACCCACTACTCCTCTGTGTGGACAAGTTGCTCCTCAGGTTTCTATTAACCCTTTCCCCTTTATTTTAAACTGTGCTGTCTGGTTCTTGATCCCCCCAGCCTGAGAAAAAGACTCTGTGTATTCCTAGTACCATAGTTGCTCAGGTGCTCACCTCCACAGCATCTCTCCAAGTCCATGCTATGGGTCACTTCTCTCTTAAGCAGGCCTTCCCCACTCTAAAGTCCAATATTACAGCAAATCGCTCTGTAAATATTTCCCTTTCCCTGAACAGTGTGCTATTGAGGCCAAATGCTTGCCAATTATTGTGCACAGCTGATCAATAACTATTCACTTTTCAATTGCTAGGAGACTTCATTTCTTTTTAACATGAAATCAGCAAAAGACTTCCTTACATTACACGTTTTTATTAACCCAATGATAACTGGCATTTATGAGGTTTTAGATAGGATGGATTTGCGGGGAATGGAGGGATATGGAGGTGCCGCGCAGTGGAGGCCTTGCCGAGGTGCCGTGGCCACAGAACCGGGACCCGAAGGCTCGGCGCACCGCGGTACCGGGAGGGAGCCGCTGGAGAGACGGACATGAGGAGCAAGGATCGGTAGCATGTTGAAGGTCGGCTGCAGGAGGCACCCCCAGGATGCAAAGATGGCTGGGCGAGGAGAGGGATGTCGGATTGTGGGCTGAGTTGGTTAAAGGCGATGGAGGAAGGCCCTGCAGGAGCCTGGGAATTTCCTGGATCGGGAATTGCTCCAATAGACTGAGCATGTGGACAGACCGGACTTTGGACTTCGGAAATGGCGCCACAACATGGCGGTGGCCGCATGTGTAAATACGCAAAATGTGCAATTGTTCGTGAGACAAATAACGCACCATTGAGTCAGTGAACCATTAAACCATATTAGGGAAATTAACAGTACAACACAGGAGCGGGCCCTTCAACCCAAAATGTCTGTGCCAAACATGTTTTCTCTGGAATGTTAAAGGTTGAGGGCATACCTGGTAGGAATTATGAGAGGCATGGATAATGTAGAAAGTCAGAACCTCTTTCCTAGGGTGGAAATTTCAAAGACAAGGGCATAGCTTTATGGCGAGAGTGGCAAAGTTTAAAGGAGACGTGCAGGGCAAGTGTTTACACAGAGAGTGGTGGGGGCCTGGAAGAAGCTGACTGGGGTGGTGGTGGAATGGCATTTAAGAGGCTTGTTGATAGCACTTGGATATGCAGGGAATGGAGGGATATGGAATAGATGTAGGCAAATAAGACCTGTTACCGTGTTCAAACAGGTTTACGAGGTTAATTTCCAGGATGGCGGGACTGTCATATGTTGATAGAATATAACCATATAACCATATAACAATTACAGCACGGAAACAGGCCATCTCGGCCCTACAAGTCCGTGCTGAACATTTATTTTCCCCTAGTCCCATCTACCTGCACTCAGACCATAACCATCCATTCCTTTCCCATCCATATATCTATCCAATTTATTTTTAAATGATAAAATCGAACCTGCCTCCACCACTTCCACTAGAAGCTCGTTCCACACAGCTACCACTCTCTGAGTAAAGAAGTTCCCCCTCATGTTACCCCTAAACTTCTGTCCCTTAATTCTGAAGTCATGTCCTCTTGTTTGAATCTTCCCTACTCTCAATGGGAAAAGCTTATCCACATCAACTCTGTCTATCCCTCTCAACATTTTAAAGACCTCTATCAAGTCCCCCCTTAACCTTCTGCGCTCCAAAGAATAAAGACCTAACTTGTTCAATGGAGTGGCTGGGCTTGCATACTCTGGAATTTAGAAGGATGAGAGGTGATCTAATTGAAACATATAAGACCATTAGGGTTTGGGCACGCTTGATGCAGGAAACATGTCCCCAATGTTGGGGGAGTCCAGAACCAGGGGTCACAGTTTAAGAATAAGGGGCAAGCCATTTAGAACAGAGATGAGGAAAAATGTTTTCACACAGAGGGATGTGGAATCTGTGGGATTCTCTGTCCCCAGAAGGCAGTGGAGGCCAATTATCTGGATACTTTCAAGAGAGAGTTTGATAGAGCTTACAGATAGCGGAGTCAGGGGATATGGGGAGAAGGCAGGAACGGGCTACTGATTGTGGATGATCAGCCATGATCACGGTGCATGGCAGTGCTGGTTCGAAGGGCCGAATGGCCTACTCCTGCACCTATTGTCTATTGTCTATTGTCTAACCAGTCAGCAGAAAGGCAATACATGATTACAATCAAGCTGTATGAAGTGTACGAATACATGATAAAGGGAATAACGTTTAGTGCAAGATTGTCCAACAAAGTGCTGTACTGTTCCATGGTCTATGTTGTATGTTAACATAAATACCACTCCAGCAATGATTTATCAGCTAGAATTTCTTCCATAAAGATCCATATAATTGGATAGACACAATAGGTAGTACAATAGGTAGAACAAAGGGGAAGATACAGTGTAGGCTATAGTACTCAGCATTCTTATGTACCAGTTCCATAGACAAAGTCCAAAGTCTGCAATGGCATAGAGGTGAATAGGACAGTACCCTAGTTTATGGAAGGACTGTTCAGAAGCCTGATAACATAGGGGAAGTAGCTGCTCCTGATGTAACAACATAACTTATGTTTTGGATTAACTAAAAACAAATCAGACTTTAAAAATATAATCCCATCACAACATAGGAACTTATGTTGTCCTGTATCCACCTATCAGTTAAGATAGACACAAAATGCTGGAGTAACTCAGCCCAGGGACATGCAGCATCTCTGGAGAGAAAGAATGGGTGATGTGTTGGGTCGAGACTCCTTCTCCAAACATCTGAAGAAGGATCTTGACCCCAAACATCACCCATTTCTTCTCTGCAGAGTTGCCACCAGTCCCACTGAGATACTCCAGCTTTTTATGTCTATCTTCGGTTTATCTTGCATCTGCAGTTCCTTCCTATCCTTGGAGTTGTTAACAAATGTTAACTACTTGGAGTTGTTAATAAATACATCTTACAGCTTCCTCCACTATTTTGGCAATCCTTTTGCTCTTCATCATGAGATCATTTATTAATGTTCGTTTGGGAGGAAATTATATTCCCCTGCATCTTGGTCTCTGCTTGGGTTAAGTAGGGGCTGTGACATTGAACTGTGCCTGTCCTCTGAATTAACTAAAGGGTAGCCATCATTTCCGCACAAAAGGGATTGTTAACAAAATTAATTCAAATATAAGAGATATTTCCAATCATGTTATTGTGCTCTAGAATAATCCCTGTCATGCACCAGTGTCACAGGTAGATAGGGTGGTCAAACAGGCTTTTGACACATTGGCTTTCATCAGTCCGAATATTGAGTATAGAAATTGGGAGGTCATGTTTCAGTTATATAAGGCGTTGGTGAGGCCACATTTGGAGTATTGTGTTCAGCTTTGGTCACCATGTTAAAGGAAGATTTTGACAAGCTGGAAAGGGTGCAGAGAAGATTTATGAGGATGTTGTCAGGACTCGAGGGCCTGAGCTATATGGAGAGGTTGAGCAGGCTAGGACTTTGTTCCTTGGGGGGCAGGAGTGTGAGGCATGGTGATCTTATAAAGGTGTACAAAAGCATAAGAGGAATAGATCAGATAACTGCACTGACTCTGCCCAATAGTGGGGGAATCGAGAACCCGAGGGGTAACAAAGGGTGGTGGGTGTATGGAACGAGCTGCCAGAGGAGTAAGTCGACGCAGGTGCTATTGTAACGTTTAAGAAACATTAAGACAGACAAATGGATAGGAAATATTTAGCAGGATATGGGCCAAACACAGACAGGTGGGACTAGCACAGATGGGGCATGTTGGGCGGTGTAGGCAGGTTCGGCTGAAAGGCCTGTTTCCACGCTGTATGGACTATATGACTCCATGACTATGACCTTTATGAGCCTGAATGAAAGGGGTGATTACATGGGTAGGGCAGTGGCCTTTAGATAAAACATCCGGTTTATCTAATTTTCTGTAAGAATTTAGACCTCTTGAACTCCCTGATCAGAAATTGGCGTAGTCATTCAGGTTGAATAGGCTGGGACATATTCTACTTGGAGTTGTTAATAAATATATCTTACAGCTTCCTCCAATATTTTGGCAATCCTTTTGCTCTTCATCATGAGATCATTTATTAATGTTCGTTTGGGAGGAAATTATATTCCCCGGCATCTTGGTCTCTGCTTGGGTTAAGTAGGGGCTGTGACATTAAACTGTGCCTGTCCTCTGAATTAACTAAAGGGTAGTCATCATTTCCGCACAGAAGGGATTGTTAACAAAATTAATTCAAATATAAGAGATATTTCCAATCATGTTATTGTGCTCTAGAATAATCCCTGTTATGCACCAGTGTCACAGGTAGATAGGGTGGTCAAAAAGGCTTTTGGCACATTGGCCTTCATCAGTCCGAATATTGAGTATAGAAATTGGGAGGTCATGTTTCAGTTATATAAGATGTTGGTGAGGCCACATTTGGAGTATTGTGTTCAGCTTTGGTCACCATGTTTAGACAAAACATCCAGTTTATCCCATTTTCTGTAAGAATCTAGACCTCTTGAACTCCATGATCAGAAATTGGTGTAGCCATTCAGGTTGAATAGGCTGGGACTTATTATTTTGGAGCGTAGGAGGCTGAGGGGTGACCTTACAAGATCATGAGGGGCACGGAATAAGTGAACACTCACAGGCTTTTCTCCCTGGGTAGAGGTTTCTAAAACTAGAGGGCACAGATTTAAGATGAGAGGGGAGGGATTTAAGAGGAACCTTGGGGGCAAATCTTGCACTCAGAGGGTAGCCCGTATCTGGAATGAGCTGCAGGCAGATGGGTATGCAAACTTCGTCAGGAAGGACAAGATGGGCCAAAAGGCATGTTTTCATGCTGTACAATCCTGTAACTCTATGAAATCATAAATCTATGAAGACAATTGCTGATATTAACAGACAGGTATTTAACTTGCTCGAATGGTTTTAAGATGAACACAAACAGTAATGTGCTTAAGTTAGCTGGATTGCAAACTCCTCTCAAACGCAAAACATCTTTGCTTGGAAATATTGAAATGCATTAATGTCAAGGCTTTGCCACCTTTGCTCAGGGTAAAACTGCATTGGTTTTATTCAATGATGGTGGCTTGTACTGCAGGATGTTATTATGGCCATTAAATCAGAGGCTTGTCCCAACGGAATGGCTCACTTTTATTCCCAAGTATCGGCAATCCCGATGACCTCCATCATCTTATCCATTTCACATCTGGCACCGTCCCTTCTTTAATCCCTTGGATCAGAGATTGCTCAATAAAATCATCTTACTTTCTGTGTGGGACAAGGAGAATTCCACGCAATACTAATTGTGCAAGCTGGCTGAAATCTTTATTGCAGAAGGCACATTTTGTGTTACAGTGTCTTTACAGTATTGAAAATGGATAAATCCTTGCTCAAATATTGCTTTTGCTTAGGCCTACAACACTGAAAACTGTTGAGGTAAGCAATCCCTTTTGTGCAGGCCACTCAGTGAATTGTGATGAGGGTACGTTGCCACTTACTGCTTATAGACGGAAGCTCCAGCTGCAGCTTCGATTGAACTGAAATTTTGTTCAGTTATTAGTTTAGAGATACAGCGTGGAAACAGGCTCTTCAGCCCACCAAGTAGGCACCAACCTGCAGTGATCACCCGTACACTAGTTCTATCCGACACACCAGCGACAATTTACAGAAGCCAATTAACCTATAAACCTATAAACCCTCATGTCTTTGGAATGTAGGAGGAAACCGGATCACTCATGAGAGGAATAGATCGGGTAGATGCACATAGTCTCTTGCCAAGAGTGGGGGAATCGAGAGCCAGAGCCCAAAGGTTTGAGGTGAAGGGAAAAAGATTTAACAAGAATCTGAGGGGTAATTTTTCACACAAAGGATGACAGGGAGAACATACAAACTCTGTTTGGACAGCACCCATAGTCAGGATTGAACCTGAGTCTCTGGTATTGTGAGGCAGCAACTCTACCGCTGCACCACTGCACCATATAGACTTTTTGAAAAAAAATATTGAAAATAAGTTTTGAATCTCAGGTGGGTGTATGGAACGAGCTGCCAGAGGCGATAGTTGAGGCAGGTACTATAACACTATTTAAAAGTAATTTGGACAGATACATGGATAGGAAAGGTTTAGAGAGATATGGACCAAAGGCGGGTTCAGGAACAGCTTCTTCCCAATATCCAGAAAACATCGAACTGTGCTTTGTCTTGGTTGCTCTAGAGACTTCGGGTTTTGTTTTGTTTCACACCATATTGTTTTTTTACATATTATTGCTTTTTCATTTTGCTTATTCTGTTATCTCTTCTCCCTTCTTCATCTTAATTCTAAAGGTACGTCCTTTTATTTTGAGGCTGTGCCCTCTGATTGTAGACTCTCCCACCTACTGAAAACATCCAGTAGGTAACATTTCCTACATATTTCTTTTGAAAATTGTGGAATGATGACTGTGATTTATGAGCCTCATCCCTGCCTGTTTATACAGTCTCTGGAATTGCCCAGAGGAAGTCTTTCTCTGCTTGAGTTATAAGTAAATAATAGGCTTCAGTTATCTTTTCTCTGGCTTTTTTTGTCATTTTAGGAAAATAATAGTTAATCAATGACTAATCAATGAAGAACTGTATGTTATTACTTTGTCGTCTTTCATCATCCCATTTTCCTCAATTGCCTGGAGCTTTGCTTTCAATACTCGTGACATCGATTCTTATTGAGAGAAATCAGTCAGCAGAGACACACAACAAGCGGTGGCATTTTCTGTGACTTGTACCAGAGATCAGTGGCGATCCCGCCACTCTCCTGCCATTGCAAATCCACTCTACGCTTCCCTGCAACTTCACCGAGACACGAGCAAAGACCTGGATAGAGCGGATGGAGAGGATGTTTTCACTAGTGGGAGAGTCTCGGACCAGAGGGTAATTACCAGTAACTCGAACCAGTAGCTCAGTGCGTTAGCACTTGGGACCTCCAGCTCTGAAATAACTCAATGGTGGAATACGGGCACATAGCAGTGCGAGTGAAAATGGCGAAAAAAAGCATGATGCCTCTTACATGCAGGATCAGTGAACTATTTCTGTACACTTGGTACTACGTCAGGCTATTAAACACTGCAACCTCCAAATAGGCTCTGAACTATATAGATTTGGGGATATTAATTTTGACTTTGCACTATTATTGCTTATTTATTTGTTCGCTTGTTTTAAAAAATATATATACTGAACACATTTTTTCATTTATTATGATGTGTACAGAGTACTAACCAGAGGCGCTGCCTGTCCCATTGAGTTGCTCCAGTACTTTGTCTCTTTTTTTTGTTGTAAACCAGCACCTGCAGCTCCTGGCTTCTACATTTAGATGAAGAAGGTTGTCTGCAAGTGAATTTGCAAACTGTTACAAGGAAATTTGGTCAATGTAGGAAATGGATAAAGCATGGTGGAAAACAGCTGAAAAAGCAGTGAATGGTATTTATTATATTGATTTAGTTTTCGTCGGAAGCTTGTAAAATGGCAGAATTTAAGTATTTCCCTGCACTTACATATGTGATCTGATTTGTTAATCTCGAGTCAGGGAAACCTTTTGAGGATATCAGCAATATTGACAATGTTTAAAAATATACTTTTAAGGTCAGTATCTCCCCAATTCACACTTCAAATATATATATTTTTCAGCCCACTAAATATCATTACAAACACCCTGGGGAAATTATCTGAAAATACATATATAATGTTGATAATTATTTTAATTTTATGAATTTTAGTTTGCCCGTGGATGGTTACATGGTTAGGAAAGATTTAGAGGGATATGGGCCAAATTGGAGGGAATCGGTCTATATTTTTAATCAGATTTTACTGGACTTTATCTTGCACTAAATGTGATTCCCTTTATCATATATGTGTACACTGTGGATGGCTCGATTGTAATCATGTATTGTCTTACCAGTGACTGATTAGCACGCAACAAAAGCTTTTCACTGTATCTCGGTACACATGACAATAAACTCGCTAAACTAGCTAAACAAGACTAAATAGGACAAAGAAACATAGAAACATAGAACTAGCTTAGATGGGGCATCTTGGTCGGCATGTTGCGCCGAAGGGCCTGTTTCCGTGCTGTGTGACTATGAATGTATGCCACAGTGCATTTAGGTCTCTTTTTTTAACTCCAAGTTTTAAATCATTTTATTGTGCAAACATTGGCTTTAAAACAGTCAGGAAATTAGCTAAATGTGACAGTGAATGTAAAAGTACACTATTCAAAGCCAAATGTTTGGGAAAATTAATATTTCATCGCAGCCTGCCTATAAATTGTGCTCATAATGTCACTATGAGAAATTTGCATTGCCTTGCGATGTTCCCCAATGTAATCAAGGTGGATCATTGCAATCTTCAAGATAATGATTAGTTTTACAGTAACTGTGTAATTAAAAATACGAGGACACTGTACATATTGCTCAACCAATTTCCCAGTAATCAGTTTGGACAATAAGGGAGTTAAATATATCCAAACTAATATACAACAGCAGAATGGCACAGCAGGTAGAGCCACTGCCTCACGTTCGATCCTGACCTCGGGTGCTGTCTGTGTGGAGTTTGCATGTTCTCCCTGTGACCATGTAGGTTTCCTCCGGGTGCTCTAGTTGACTCCCACATCCCAAAGACGTGTAGGTTGTAGGTTTTACTGGCCTCTGTAAATTGCACCTAGTGTGTGGGGAGTGAGATAACATAGAACTAATGTGAACAGGTGATCAATAGACTAGGTGGGCTGAAGGGCCTGTTCCCATGCTGTCTCTTTCAATCAATGAACCATCAATCAATGTTGCTGTATTTTTCCAAGAATAATAAAACATCTAAATCATTTTGATAATATTGGAAAATGATGTGATGAAGAAGAAACTTTTTGTTTAAAAAATTCAATACCACATATTTTTTCCCCACAATTGAAACTGAATATACAACAGCGTTGCTTTATCCTATCATGCAGAACAAAAGACATGGATACACAATTTAATTTATTTTTTGATCATTTCTGATTTCATGGGCTGACATTAATGCTAAAATATGAAAAAGGAATTTCACAAATCATCATTTCTCTTTTAGTGCTAAGAATGCCCCCTTGTGGAAAGCAAACTCTGAAAAGTTGTTTTTAACTGACGGAAAAAGCTTCATTTTATTATTTCCATTTACTTAAGGCATTGAATTGATGATTGACTCCTCAGAAAATCAAGATAGCAATGAATTTGCATGAAGAAAATACAGAATGGTTAATGTTGTATTTCATCACATAGACACAAAGAACTGCAGATGCTGAAATCTAGAGCAGAACACAAAGAGCTGGAGAGCAGCACAGTGGCTCAGCGGTAGAGTTGCTGCCTGACAGCATCAGAGACCCAAGTTCGATCCTGACTACTGGTGCTGTCTGTACGGAGTTTGCATGTTCTCCCTGTGATTGCCTGGGTTTTCTCCGGATGCTCCGGTTTCCTCCCACGACGTGTGGGTTTGTAGGTTAATTGGCTTTGGTAAAATTGTAAATTATCCCTAGTGTGTAGGACAGTGCTAGTGATTGCTGGTCAGTATGGACTCGGTGGGCCGAAGGGCCTGTTTCCGTGCTGTATTTATAAACAAAACGAAATTAACTCAGCGAGACGGGGAGTATCTGTGGAGGGAATGGACAGGCAACGTTTCGGGTCGGGATTGTTGTGGGAGGGGGAGGTGCAACTGAAAAAAAGGAGGTGGGGGCAGGACAAAGCCCGGCAAGTGATAGGTGGATACAGGTGAGGGGGTTGATCAGCAGATGGGTGAAGTAAGTGCCAAAGGCTGGATTTGGAAAGAATACAAAAGGATAAGGAGAGAAGAAGAAACACAACTGTAGATGTTTGTTTACAAATTAAAAAGTTACAAAGTGCCAGAGTAACTTAGCAGGTTAGGCAACATCTCTGGAGAACATAGAGATCATAGTGAAATGTAGAGACAGAGGGAGATGTAGGATATATCTCATAGAATTGACACATATCCTGTACCTTGGTTGAATTTGCAATTTGAAATATTAAGCTTAGTTTAGTTTAGAAACGCAGCATTGAAACAGGCCCTACAGCCCACTTAGACCACACTGATCATCAAACACCATTCACACTAGTTCTACGGTATCCCACTTTCCCATGCTACACACACACTGGCACAATTTACAGATACCAATTCATCCGGATTTGATCCAGACCTCGGGTGCTGTCTCTGTGGGACTTGCACATTCTCCTAGTGACTGCATGGGTTTCCTCCAGATTTAGGTTAATTGACCCTCTGTACATTGCCCCTGGTGTGTAGGGAGTGGATGAGAATGTGGGATAACATGGAACTAGTGTGAACGGGTGATCGATGGTCAGCGTGGACTCGTTGGGCTTAAGGGCCTGTTTCCACTCTGTATCTCTAAATTAAACTAAAGAATGTTTAAACATGAATGTGACATATTTAATATGAGAATCATTGAAATATATTGACCATAACTGTTAAACTGGTAATAAAATATGATTTAAGTATCCACCAATAAACAGGGAGCGACAGATTAGGCTAAATATAAACTTCAAATGCTCTCTGCCATGAATCTTCACAAAAATTGCTTAAATGGTGCATTCATGTGATGTACTGTAATTGAGCCAAGGTGAGTCTTCTGTGAGAAGGTTTTGTACCTCTTCTCCCCTCTACCAGCAGGCAAGAGGTACAGAAATGTGAAAACGCACATCTCCAGATTCAGGGACAATTTCTTCCCAGCTGTTATCAGGCAACTGATCACCAACTAGAGAGTGGGCCTGACCTACCATCTACCTTATCTTCAATTGGACTTTACTGACTTTATCTTGCAAGAAATGTTATTCCCTTTATCCTGTATCTGTAAACTGTGGACTCCATGATTCTAATCATGTCTAGTCTTTCCGCTGACTGGTTAGAATGCAGCATAGAGCTTTTAACTGTACCTTGGAACATGTGACAATAAACTAAACTAAACTAAATGTTGTGGCAGTGGGATAGTTGGCAGATTGAGAGAAATGATCAAATATCTGAAATGGAAAAATCTTTATGAAGGAACTGCAGATGCTGGGAAATCGAAGGTACACAAATTCTAACATCTTCTTCAAGGTCTACCATCTGAAATGGAAAGATGGACAGCTTAGAATGTCTTGCAGTGTTATTGTGGGGATGGCTTTAGTCAAAACTCACTGGAATGCGATCACATCTTCACTCAATCACCGCTCTTACTGCACCAGAAACCTGGGTTCGATCCTGACAACAGGTGCTGTCTGTTTGGAGTTCATAAACTTAGTTTCCTCCAGCTGGTAGTGCTGATGCCTCACAGCACCGGAGATCCAGGTTCAATCCCGACCTCGGGTGCTGTCGGTGTGTTAAGTTTGCACATTCCCCCTAAGACTGCGCTGGTGTCCTCAAGTTTCCTCCTGCATCCCAAAGACGTTTGTGGGTTAATTGGCCGTCTGTAAATTGCCCCTACTATGAAGTAAGTGGATGCGATAATAGGGATAACATAGAACATAGATAACATGAGCTTATCAAGGAGTACAAAATCATGAGAGGAATAGATTGGCAAAATGCAGAGTCACTTTCCCAGAGTAAGGGAATCGAGAACTAAAAGACATAGGTTTAAGGTGAGGGGGGAAAGATTTAATAGGAACCTGTGCGGGAACTTTTTCACACACGGGCGTATGGAACAAGCTGCTGGAGAAGATAGATGAGGGTGAGATAATCACGACATTTAATAAACAGACAGATACATGCACAGGACAGGTTTAGAGGAATTGGAGCCATCGCAGGCAGATGGGACGTGTAGATGGGACAAGTTAGCCAGTGTGGGCAAGTTGGATGGAAGGTCCCGTTTCCATGCTCTATGACTCTAACTCGTGTCAGCGGGTGATTGATGGTCAGCATAAACTCGGTGGGCCGAAGGTCTTTGTTCCCATGCTGTGTCTTCACTTCAATTAGAAAAGCTATTCTAATGCAATCCACCTTCAGGATGCGATTTCATAGCCCGTCGCCATGGTTCATCCGATATTCTTCTTGTTGTTCCAATATTGCTAGCAGGAGCAAGCTGAGACAGGGGCACAGTTCTGTGTTACTGCCAGATCTTATGTGCAGTGGCGTAAGGAAGAGAAATCAGTGGCAGCAACGCTGGCAGTGTTGGTGGATGGGGGGGCCGCAGGTCAGGGGTGAAGTATTGGATGGCCTCACCACCCGTACTCTCCCTCGTTATCTGCTGCAGTAACCAGAGCCACGGGTTGTTATTCACTGACACCGCTGCCTGCCTGCCCGCCCACCCTTGCAGTTTAGTGGCCAACACATTATATCATTTCAGTTCTACATTGTGGGCTGCGATTTCTGTCATTGTTCCACGTGCATTCTTCAAGAATATTAATCCCTCGCTCTGGAATTACAGACCTTTGCAGAGTTACTATTAGCACCTTAGAGTCCTCGCTGACCAACAGTCACTCTGTACATGGACACAAATATTCTGAAGAATGGTCTCGACACGAAACGTCACCCATTATTTCACTCCAGAGATGCTGCCTGTCCTGCTGTGTTACTACAGCTTTTTGTGTCTATCCGGTTTAAACCAGCATCTGCAGTTCCTTCCTTCACTTTAGATCACCCTGTACACTTGGACAAGTAAGTGGGATAATATTGAACTGGTGTGAAAGGGTGATCGATGGTCGGAGTGGACTCGGTGGGCTGAAGGGCCTGTTACCATGCTGTTTCTTTGAACTAAATTAAACACCCCTTCAGCCAATGGTCAGAGGATAGACATTAAATGCTAGAGTGACTCAGCAGGTCAGTCAGCACCTCTAAAGAAGAGTTCTGACCCAAAACGTCACCTATTATTTTTCTCCAGAGATGCTGTCTGTCCTGTTGAGTTACTCCAGCACTTTGTGTCTATCTTTGGTATAAACCAGCATCTGCAGTTCCTTCCTACACACAGTAGTCAGATAATAGTTCATTTTAAACTTCTCTTTTCCCAGTACTCTGGTACTAATTGCAACTGTTTCTTGTTTCCTCAGTCTTGATCTGCCAACTCAGCACAAACCCCGGACCTCCTTACCAAATAGATAGTCAATATTACCCACATGAACCATCAGTTCAGAGGTGAACTGTGCTAAACTCATGACTAAGGCTGAAAATCTCCAATATGGAGCAATATCAATTGGAACCTAGATTGGTTTTGCACTAACACTCATATCATTGTACTGTGTACAGAGATTAGTCGTAATATAGAAATTAATTACAGAAATCAAATTATGTTATAAAATATTTAATATTAACATTTGAAATGCTATCATATGTGCGGATATGACTAAAATCAGGATACTGAATGGCCTTTGTGTCAAACACTTGTTACTAACCTATTTTACAATGAATGCAGTAGCGGCCAAATAAAATTGTACAACATTTTGAGTCAATGCAGTATTGAATTTTTAGACTGTTTTTAGACCACCTTCTTGCTGTAGGAAACACAGAAGCTGCTGACATTCCCTCTGGGTATGTCTAACGAGTTCCGTGCATTATATTTACGCCCCGTTATTGAATAAAGATTCACATTCTTCCAGGTGTGGCATTGATTGAATGTTTAAGTGATAAACTGATGTACCCAGGGAATGTATCGAATGGCAACTCTCCATAAGACATAGGAGCAGAATTAAGCCATTTGGCCCATCGAGTCTGCTCCGCCATTCGAACATGGCTGATCTATTTTTCCTCCTCAACCCCATTCTCCTGCCTTCGCCCTGTAATCTTTGACGCCCTTACTAATCAAGAGCCTATCAATCTCCGCCTTAAAAATACCCAATGATTTGGCCTCCACCACCACCTATGGCAAAAATTCCACATTTGCCACCCTCCAGTTCGAGAAATTCCACCTCTTCTCCATTCTAAAGGTACGAGCTATTATTCTGAAGCTGCATCTTCTGATCCAAGGATACCACTACTGGAAACATCCTCTCCATATCCATTCAATCAAAGTATTTCATTATGTGGTCATTTTCAATGAGATTTCCCCTCTAAATTCCAGTGAGTACAGGCCCAGAGCCTTCAAACGCTCCATATACATTAACCCAAACATCCCTGGGACCATTCTCGTAAACCTCCTCTAGACCCTCTCCAATGCCAGAACATCCCTCTTCAGATATGGGGCCCAAAACTGCTCTATCTGAAAGTGGCACCATAAATAGATAGGGTGAGGGAAAGAAGGCATATGGTATGCTTGCTTTCATAGGCCGGGGCATTCAATATACTGTAAGAGTCAAGATGTCACGATGCAGCTTTATAGGACTTTAGTTGGGTCACATTTGGAATAATGCGTGCAGTTCTGCCCACCCCTTTATAGGAAGGATGTGGAGGCTATGGAGAGGGTGCAGAGGACGTTTACCAGAATGATGCCTGGATTAGCGGGTACTTGGATTATTTTTTCTGGAACGCCGGAGATTGCAGGGAGACCTGATAGAAAGATATAAAAGAGGGTGGTGGGTGCCTGGAACACACTGGTGGTGTGATGGTGGAGGCAGACACAATAGTGGCATTAAAGAGACTTTTGGATAGGCACATGGATGAGCAGGGAATGGAGGTGTTTTCACACCCAGGAACGTGAAACTGTTGACTCTCCACCACCGACCTGTCAATGAAGACAGATTCATCGATTCTCCACCAATTCACCAACTAAACATATTGTTCAGCGGTATGAATGTTGATTTCTAAAATTTAAAGTAACTCCTGCATTTCTTTCCCACCCTCTTGCCCCCCCCCCCCCCCCCCCCCCCCGCCCCCCGCCACCCAACCCTGTCACCCTACTAGTTCCACTGTTTGCATCCTCGCATCCCTGTCATTAGCACATCTTCCTCAGCCAACAATGGACCATTATGGACTCCATCCTTCCTGAGGTCAAATGCTGTCGGCCCTGTTTTGTTCTGGCCTTCTCTATCTCTCAGTCTGAAGAAGGGTTCTGACCCAAATAGTCACCTAGTCCTTTTCTCCAGAGATGCTGCCTGACCCGTTAAGTTATTCCAGCAATTTGTGTCTACCTACTGTTTCTAATGTAGGGTTAACGTAGGCTGTTCAATTCTACCCTAATCAATTCTCACCACTTCTACTCTAATCATTAATTGACACCATGTTCATGCTGCTGAAATAGGTAGAGACTAGAGAATTGATTATGCATGATTGTTAACCATTTAATGTTCATACAGAATATTGTGAGCCTACATATTCCTGCCACAAACCCTGGTGATTTTGATGATCAACTGGACTTGTTGTTCTCAATGAGTTAGAGGGACAATCACTTGAGAAAAAGATCTGAATATAAAGCATAGGAACATAAAACATAGAACATACAGCACAGAAACAGGCCCTTCAGCCCACAATGTCCGTGCTGAACATGATGCCGAGATAGACTTAATCTCCTCCATATCCCGTCATTCCTGGCACATCCATGTGCCTATCTAAAAGCCTACTAAACACTACTATTGTATCTGCCTTACCACCACCCCTGGCAGCATGTTCCAAGTACCTTCTGTGTAAATAACTTGCTCCACACATCTCCTTTAAACTTTGTCCCTCTCACCTTAAACCTATGCCAGTTCTACTCTGGGAAAAAGTTCTGACTGTTGACCTTATCCATGTCTCATAGTTTTATTTACTTCCAAGTAAGAAAACAATCCAAGTCTGTCCACCCTCTCTTCAGAGTCAATACCCTCTAATCCAAGCATCATTCTGTAACATTTCACCATATCCAGTTACTTGTCCAAATACATTTGTTTAGGTACATGGACAGGAAAGGTTTACACAGAGGGTGGTGGGTATATGGGATGAGATGCCAGAGGAGGTCCTTGAGACAGGTACTACAGTATATCAACATTTAAAAGGCACTTGGACAGATACATGGATAGGAAAGGTTTAGAAGGATATGGACCAAATGTGACCATGTGGGACTAGTGTAGATGGGGCATCTTGGTCGCCATGGGAAAGTTAGGCTGAAGGGCCTGTTTCCGTGCTGTAGGACTGTGACTCTGTGACATCCGTCCTGTAATGGAGTGACTTGTACTGCACGCAATACTCCAAATGCAGCCTAACCAAAGCCCTATGTTAAAGCCCCTGTGTTTTGTAATAAGCAAATTCTGGTGGATCTCACGGATAGAGTGTGATTTCCATTGTGCTTGATAATGAAATGCAGTGCCGTGAGTGTTATCCTATTGGATAAATAGTACTTTGTATCACTCATAAAATTTGCAGTGTACTTTAGTGTAAGATAAATACCATAATCCACTTGAAGTAAATTTTCACTTTACGCTAGACAGGTTTCTGCCCAACACCACTTAAACTAACAGTCAGAGGACTATTGACCTGTGATGGACATTTTGGATGTTACTTCACTTGCACAAACCCATTACAAGTCACTCATGCCTACAATGATCATCAGTTACAGGTTTTCTCAGTTGCAAAAGAATATTGGTACCTTTCCATTACCAGACAAACATTATATTGAATTTTAACGTTCATTTCGAATGTACAGTACGGGCAGGCCTATATATTATTAATCCGTGAACACTGCAAGGAAAAAGATCCAAAAACATCAAGTGCCACTTCATATTTCCATTGCCACAGGCAACTGTGTTAAAAATAGGCGTCTTGCTAATCTTGGTGGGTGCTCAAAAACACAGAAAGGACTTGATGGAATTTTCCTCTTGTTTCACCCGACAAGTCACCAATCTCTCCGTAAACTAACAAAGGTTTCTGGGACTTACATTGATCACGTCTAGGCAAAAGACAGAGATTCAGACAGCGACACTGGGAGAGATCATAAATATGAAGGGTGTAGGAAAGAACTGCAGATGCTGGTTTAAATCGAAGGTAGACACAAAATGCTGGAATAACTCACCGGGACAGTCAGCATCTCTGGAGAGAAGGAATGGGTGACATTTCGGGTCGAGACCCTTTTTCAGACTGTGAAGGGCCTGTGCAAAGTTTACTCGTGGTACTCTGAGTGAAGTCTGGCTTTTGAACACGGAAGTGACATGACATGGACAAGAAGGTCTGACTGAGAAGCTGTCCAACGCAGAGGCTTGTTCAGGACAGGCACGTGGCCGTATCTTTCTGATTCAATAAAGGATGAACTCTGCCAATAGGAATACTCGTCTATTTTTAACGAGAACTGATTTTGGAAGATGTAAGTAGTGTTTTCACTTTAGACTTTACAGATCCAGCGCGGAAACAGGCCCTCCGGCCCACCGAGTCTGCCCGACCACGAGCACCACATGAACTAGCACTATCCTACACATTAGGGACAATTTACAATTTTACCAAAGCCAATTAGCTCACAAACCAGCACATCTTTAGAGTGTGGGAGGAAACCAGAGCACCAGGAGAAACATAGACACATAGAAACATAGAAAATAGGTGCAGGAGTAGGCCATTCGGCCCTTCAAGCATGCACCGCCATTCAATATGATCATGGCTGATCGTCCAACTCAGTATCCTGTACCTGCCTTCTCTCCATACCCCCTGATCCCTTTAGCCCCAAGGGCCACATCTAACTCCCTCTTAAATATAGCCAATGAACTGGCTTCAACGACCTTCTGTGGCAGAGAATTCCAGAGATTCACCACTCTCTGTGTTAAAAATGTTTTCCTCATCTCGGTCCTAAAAGATTTCCCCCTTATCCTTGAACTGTGACCCCTTGTTCTGGACTTCCCCGACATCGGGAACAATCTTCCTGCATCTAGCCTGTCCAACCCCTTACGAATTTTGTAAGTTTCTATAAGATCCCCCCTCAATCTTCTAAATTCTAGCGCTTACAAACCGAGTCTATCCAGTCTTTCTTCATATGAAAGTCCTGACATCCCAGGAATCAGTCTGGTGAACCTTCTCTGTACTCCCTCTATGGCAAGAATGTCTTTCCTCAGATTTGGAGACCAAAACTGTACGCAATACTCCAGGTGTGGTCTCACCAAGATCCTGTACAACTGCAGTAAAACCTCCCTGCTCCTATACTCAAATCCTTTTGCTATGAATGCTAACATACCATTCGCCTTATTCACTGCCTGCTGCACCTGCATGCCTACTTTTAATGACTGGTGTGCCATGACACCCAGGTCTCGTTGCATCTCTCCCTTTCCTAATCGGCCACCATTCAGATAATAATCTACTTTCCTGTTTTTGCCACCAAAGTGGATAACCTCACATTTATCCACTTTATACTGCATCTGCCATGCATTTGCCCACTCACCCAGCCTATCCAAGTCACCTTGCAGCCTATGTGGTCACAGGGAGAACGTGCAAACTCCGCACAGACAGCATTTGAGGTCAGGATTGAACCTGCGTCTCTGGCGCTGTGAGGCAGCAACTCTACTGCTGCGCCACTGTGCTGCCTTTCATAAACAATGATAATGTACTTAACAAAAATGGAAATAGATTTCTTTCCTTTCAAAACTAATGGGGCAGTATTAACCATCAACGTAAGCATGAAAGCATAATGACACTGGAATGACAAGAATATACTGTATATGTATTTTCACTACACCTTGGTCTCTATTGTTCAATTGAACATTGCCATGTCCATTGCTGTGTGGACATTAATAATGAAACAACTGAATAGCACTGTGCTTATTGGATAAGACTTGACGCACAATGGCACAACAGGTAGAGTTGCTGCCTCGCAGAGCCAGAGTCCCAGGTTGAATCTTGGCCTCGAGTGCTGTCTGTGTGTGGAGTTTGTATGATCTCCCTGTGACCGCATGGGTTTCTCCCGGGTGTTTACTTTTAGTTTATGGTCAATACATTTCAATGATTCTCACATTAAATTTGTTACTTATTCTTGTTTAAATATTCTTTAGTTTAGTTTAGAGATACAGCACGGAAACAGGACCTGTGGCCCACCAGATATCACTCCTAATATTAACGCTATTCTACACACTAAAGACAATTTAACCATTTTTATAGATCTTAGTTAACCTACAAACCCGCACGTCTTTGGAGTATGGGAGGAAACCGGTGCACCTGGAGAAAACCCCCGTGGTCACAAAGAAAACAGACAGGCAGCACCCGTAGTTAGGATTGAATCTGGGTCTCTGGCGCTGTAAGGCAGCATCTCTACCGCTGCATCACTGTGCCACCCAACCAGTGCTCTGGTTTCCTCCCACATCCCAAAGATATGTGGGTTTGTAGACTAATTGGCCCTCTGTAAATTACCCCTAGTTTGTGGGGAGTGTATGAGAAAGTGGGATAACATACAACTAGTGTGAATTGGTGATCGATGGACAGTGTGGACTCAGTGGGCCGAAGGGCCTGTTTCCATGCTCTATCTCTAAAACTAAAACAACAAATGATTTGTCCACTAACCATATCACCGTCAGTGAACAGAAGTATCGGGAAAACTTATTAATAACCTTCTAAAGTCATTGCAATGACATAAACATGGCTAAAAACCTTTTGTTTACAATTTTTACCCCACTCTCCTTACCACAATCAGTCTGAAGAATGGTCCCAACCAGAAACATCACCTATCCATGTTCTTCAGAGATGCTGCCAGACTCACTGAGTTACTCCAGCACTCAAGGTATGCCTACTTTGAAGAAGTTCTTCTCCTCTCTCCGAAGACAGTTTAACAACCTCCTCTCTCACTGCCCCCCCTGTGATTCCCTCTTTCCTCCAACTCTACGGCCACATCCTAACCCAGACCCGGTACCACAGCCACGTTTGCTTTCTCGAGACTTGCCTGCGCCTCCATCTTGTACCTCATGGTTTCCAGCTCCAGTTCCCTACCTCCCAGTTCGGACCCAAGTCAGACTATAGATACCGACTGGCTATCTGCCGCCATACACGGCAGTTCGCCTGCCATGCCCTGTGATCTACTCTGGCTGCTATGCGCCGGCACCAGCAGGACCAAGCTTTGACTCTCCTGAAACTTCGGGCGTCACTGACCCAGACCTGCAACGGACCCCAACTCTACTTCATCCTACGGCAGATCCACGTCTTCAATAAACGATTCCTGGCTCACCTGGACTCCACCAAGGACCTTAAACTCGCCCACCTCCTGGCCGCTCCTCTGCCACCGGGACACTCCGCGAATCAACCAACCTTGCAGTCCCCTGGGTTGCCAACATTGGGTGAGAGTTGGGAGTGAGAAATTGCGAACGCCCGAGGGGCCCGCGCATGCCATGCCCTCCGAACATCACCAGGCTTCAGAGTCCCAAGCTAAAACTAAAGATAATAACATATCTCTGGCCAAAATGAGGAAACATTGCAGAACCATTTCCAGCGCTCACATTTACGTGAATAAAACAATGAGATTGGGAACATTTCTATTCAACCTGTCAAAGGAATTGGGGGGGGAGATTTAGAAATAATCAGTGAGGTAAACAAACATAATAGTTGAGTGGCAAATGACAATAGTGCTACCTTCCCAATATTTAACTGAAGGAAATAATGGGTTATCGGGGCTGTATGTTGTGACAGGCAGCCTGACACCTTGCATGTCACTTTAATATCACACTTATCCCATCCCCCTGGATATTCCGGATTAATAAATTAAGGTTTTGACAACTAATTAGAAATCAGGCTAATTACAAATCAATAATATTGGACAACTCTGAAACACGAAGCGCTGAGCATTGGGATCCAGACATCACGGCAACTGGCCTCAGTTCCCCGCTCACATCTGGCAGTGCTCTCCATCTGAACCAGAGGCTGTGGAGCACTTTTGAAAGTGGGGGGGCTGAGCAATCACTGATCATTGGCCTTGGGTGTACCCAGCGAGGGAGTGGAGCGACCAAGTGGGGGGAGGGTGCAGGAGGGGTATGTGTTAACATAGAAAATGTCATTGTAATCACGGTACAATTAAATTTCAAAATGTCCCTAGCCCCCCCCCCCCCCCCCCCCCCCAGTAGGGACTTTTTGAAATTTAATTGTACCGTGATTACAATGACGTTAATATTGATGTTATTATTAACGTGTTAACATAGTATAACTTACAAGAAAATTTCCACCACCAGAGCACAACTGGGGGCGCCACCGTTGGTCGTTCATTCGTTCGAGCCGCTGCTCGCTGATTCAGCCTTCTCCAAGATCTGTTTAAGAAAGAACTGCAGATGCTGGAAAAATCAAAGGTAGACAAAAATGCTGGAGAAACTCAGCGGGTGAGGCAGCATTTATGGAGAGAAGGAATAGGCGACATTTCGTGTCAAGACCCTTCTTTAGGCTGATGTGGGGGGGGGGGGCGGGAAAAAAAAAGAAAGGAAGATGCGGAGACAGTAGGACTAGAAGGAGAGCTGGGAAGGGTGGGGGGGAGGAGGGAGAAGACAAGGGTTATCTAAAATTAGAGAAGTCAATGTTGATACCGCTGGGGTGTAGACTACCCAAGCCAAATACCCAAGCTTGTCTCTTTACTACATTTACTGCTGGCTCCAGACGCAAATCTGAGTTTGAGTGATATGTGCAAGGCATTCATTGATGCTGGAATTCCACTATGGAAATTGGAAAACAAATCTCTCAGTGGTTTTTTAGAGAAATACACAGAGGAACATATACGAGGTGAGTTATCATTACGGAAAAAATTCTGCACAGCAACTTCAACATTGTTGTGCAGAAAATTAGAGATGAAGTTGCATGCAACAAAATATTGATCTCAGTAGATGAGTCAACCGATATTGTGGGGAGATGTGTTGCTAATGTGGTCATCGGTACACTGGAGGCAGGTCAACCATCAAAGGAGTATTTGTTGACATCAGAAGTATTGGAAAAGTCAAACAGCTCAACTATTGCTCAGTTGTTTACATCTTCACTTGCAGTACTTTGGTCAGAAGGTATATAATATGAGAATGTTCTTCTGTTTGTGACTGATGCAACTCCTTACATGAAAAAAGCTGCTTGTGCTCTTAAAATTTTAAAAATTGACATGCTTAGCTCAAGAACTTCATGGAATTGTCAAGCACATAAGCAGCTTGTATCCAAATGTTGATCGCCTAGTTTCCAATGTCAAGAAAATCTTCCTCAAAGCACCATGACGTGTGCAGTTGTTCAAGGAAATGGCACCCAGAATTCTGTTACCTCCTCAGCCCGTTTTGACTAGGTTGGGTACATGGCTCCCTGTTGTACTATACTATGCAGCAAATTTTTGAAAAGATAAAATAAATCGTCAACTGTTCTGAAAAAGAAGAATCTGCTGCAGTCAGGATCGTCAGTGAGATCCTGCAGAAAATGTCCCTCCACTGCGATCTTGTGTTTATTGCTTCCAATTTTGCAAATTTCCCACAAGCTACCACTTCCCTTGAGAAACATGGCGAAACATTAGTGAATAACTTGCAGGTTTTTCAACAAAGTAACTGACGATATCCGTAAAATTCCTGGCGATGTAGGTAAAGACATACAAGGAAAATGTGAGAGTGAATTTAGCTAACAAAAGATCTTGAAGAAATACAAAACATAGCAAAAGTTCTCACAGGTAGTTGTAATGACAAGATATCGACATGAATATAGAGTCGGTAGCTTGTTTCTGGTATGCACCAGTGATCTCAGCTGAGGTCGAAAGAAGTTTCTCACAACGGAATCATATTCTGTCTGACAGACAGCATAGTTTAACACTATTTAACACAATTTGATAAAAATGCTAATAATTATGTGCAACGTCAACTTTGGTCATTTAATGTAGAATACCATTATATTATCATTTTTACCCATATTTTGGTGGTGGAAATGTATGCCTTTTTATGCCTTTTTTGTCCATAAATGCCTTTTTCGTGCCTTTTTTGAAATTTTATTATGCCATTTTGCCTGCATATTTCAGTTTTTTAGCGCCTAAACATCCTGGCTCTAGCAATATCCAACCTGATCTCCCGGTGGCTCAGCACTTCAACTCCCCCTCCCATTCCGATTCCGGCCTTTCTGTCCTGGGCCTCCTCCATGGCCAGAGTGAGGCCCACCGTAAATTGGAGGAGGCAGTTTACACCTCAGCGGTATGAACATTGAATTCTAATTTCTGGTAGTCCCTGTTTTCTCCTCCCCTTCTCAGCTCTCCCTCAGCCCACTGACTCCGCCTCTTCCTTTCTTCTTCCCCCCCCCCGCCCTCACATCAGTCTGAAGAAGGGTCTCAGCCAGAAACATTGCCTGTTTCCGTTGCTCCATAGATGCCGCCTCACCTGCTGAGTTTCTCCAGCATTTTTGTCTACCTGGTATAAATGTGATTTCATTGCATTACATTTTGACTTCTATTTCCCTCTGACCTATTAAGGATTTCTGAAGCCCCCTGACTTTTATCCCCATTTGTGACCTAATATCCATTCCTTCGTATTGCTTCCATTTATTCCAATGTTTGTTATATTTGGCCTGTTCTTCATTCGGTTTTAGTGTTGGTAGCAATAAACACCTTATACCAGCAATTGTGACTGTGTCATGGGATCTCGTCCAAGTCAGTCGTAGATTGTTAAAGCGGTTTCAACACATATCATTTTCACATGTAGATTGTGTGGAACTTGCTGTTAAATTGATGCTAATATAATTCATCATTAGATAGCAATTTAGAGGTTGCTTGGTGGAATCAGCATGCCAGTTTGATTTAGCGACAATGCTGTTGGATTTTCACTCTGCATTGATGTTCTACGGACATATACCTGATGCAAAATCCTAGTAAAACAAATGTATAATCCAAATACACTTCTATCTACACTTCACCCAGGCAAGAAATACAGAAGTGTGAAAACGCACACCTCCAGCTGTTACAAAGCAACTGAACCTTCCTTTCACCAACCAGAGAGTGATCCTGACCTCCCATCTACCTCATTGGAGACCCTCGGACTATTTTTAATGGGAATTTTACTGCACTAAATGTTATTCCCCTTATCCTGTATCTGTATACAGTGGTGAGCTCAATTGTAATCATGCATTGTCTTTCCGATGACTGGATAGCACGCAACAAAAAAGATTTTCACTGTACCCCGGTATACGGAACGATAAATTAAACCAAATATAGCAGTCAAGGTTTCAGCATTTGCAGTTCCTTGTGTCGACCTTATACTATTATGGTCAGGCTATCAAGATTTACTGATGATCAATTTATTGTATATCTTTTTGTTGTGTTGTTGTGTTAATGGGCCTATTAAGCTGCAAGAATTTCATTGATCCATTGCTGGTACTTGACTCCTGTTCTCCAGATGCTACCAAAGTTACTCCAACACTTTGTGACCTCCTGTGTTTAGTTTAGTTTTAGTTTAGTTTAGTTTATTGTCACGTGTACCGAGGTACAGTGGAAATGCTTTTTGTTGTGTGCTAACCAGTCAGCAGAAAGACAATCCATGATTACAATCAATCCATTTACAGCAGGGGTCGGCAACCTGCGGCCCCCAGGCCGAATGCGGCCCGTAATCCAAAATCATCCAGCTCGCAGTCGGATTTTTTCCCTTATAATCATCAGGCCCGGCGAGCGCCAAGCTCTGGCTGTACCGCATCCTGCGCATAGACACCGGCATGGCCACGCACCTTCTGTGAACACGTTTAAGAAAGAACTGAAATGCTGGAAAAATCGAAGGTAGAAAAAAATGTGGAGAAACTCAGCGAGTGAGACATGCAAGGATTGCATGAGGCTGCTTCACCCGCTGAGTTTCTCCAGCATTATAGTCTACCTTCTGTGAACATGTGATTTGATGCCTGACATCCGATGCGGGATGGGGGCGGGATCCATGAGTACACAGGATAGATGTGGCACGCCAGCCGCTCACAGACATGCGTCCCGGCCCCTATGCAGAACAAGGTTGCCGACCCCTGATTTACAGTGTATAGATACACGGTGTATAGAGTGTATTTACAGTGTATAGATACGTTTAGTGCAAGGTAAAGCCAGCAAAGTCCGATCAAAGATAGTTCAAGGGTCACCAAAGAGGTAGATAGTAGTTCAGGACTGCTCTTGGTTGTGGTAGAATGATTCATTTGCCTGATAACAGCTGCAAAGAAACTGTCCCTGAATCTGCTGGTATGCGTTTTCACACTTCTATACCTTTTGCCTGATAACCATATAACCATATAACAATTACAGCACGGAAACAGGCCATCTCGGCCCTACAAGTCCGTGCCGAACAACTTTTTTTCCCCTTAGTCCCACCTGCCTGCACTCATACCATAAATGTTCTGATGGGAGAGGGGAGAAGAGGAAGAGGCCAGGGTGAGACTCGTCCTTGATTATGCTGTTGGCCTTGCTGAGGCAGCGTGAGGTATAAATGGAATCAATAGAAGGAAGGATGGTTGATGTGATGGTCTGGCCTGTGTCCACAATTCGATGCAATTTCTTACAGTCCTGGATGGAGCTGTTCCCAAACCAAGCTGTGATGCATCCTGATAAAGTGCTTTCTATGGTGCATCTGTAGGAGTTGGTGAGAGTTGTAGGGGACATGCCAAACTTCCTAAGCCTTTTAAGGAAGTAGAGGCATTGATGTGCCTTCTTGGTCGTTGCTTCAATATGGGTGTTCCAGGAGAGGTTGTTTGTGATATTGGCTCCGAGGAAGTTTTCGGCGATCTCTACTTCTGCACAGTCAATGTATTCTGGGTTATGTGTACCACGTCGCTTCCTGAAGTCGATCACTATCTCCTTTGTCTTGCTGATATTGAGAGAAAGGTTGTTGTCTCGACACCAGGGCACGATGCTGTCGATCTCCTTCCTGTACTCCGTCTCATCATTATTTGATATCCGGCCCCACAATGGTGGTGTCGTCTGCGAATTTGAAAATTGAAGTAGATTTGTACATGGCTGCGTAGTGTTCAAGGAGTAAAGAACGGGGGCTGAGAACGCATCATTTTAAATCAGCATCTGCTGTTCCTTGTTTCTCCAAGTGTAGCACAACGGCGCAGAATCAGTTCTCTCCAAAACAGCAATGACAAGGATCTAACAATGTTCTAAAATGTAAGAATGGTCCTTCTAACATGTATCACTCTATTTAGACCATAAGACAATGGAACAGAATTAGGCCATTCAACCCATCAAGTGTACTCTGCCATTCAATCATAGCTGATCTATCTTTCCCCAATTCTCCTGCCTTCTCCCTGTAACCTTTGGCATCCTTACTAATCAGGAACCTATCAATCTCCAGTTTATAAAACACCTAAATGACTTGGCATCCAAAGCCATCGGTGGCAATGAATATCAGAAATCCAGCACCCTCTGGCTAAAGAAATTCCTCTCCATTTTCTTTCTAAAGGTACATTATTTTATTCTGAGAGTGCCCTCAGTTTCTAGACTCTCCCATTACTGAAAACCTTTTCATGTCCACTCTATCCAGGACTATCATTATCCAGTAGTTTTCTAGGTCTCCCCTCATCCGTCTAAACTCTGGCAAGTACAGACCATGCTGTCAAATACTCATCATAAGTTAACTCAATCATCCTCAGGATCATTCTTGTAAACCTCTTCTGGGCACTCTCCAACACCAGCACATCCTTCTGAATCCTTTCCCCTTTTAGAAAATAATCTTCACCTGTAATTCTTCTACCTTCTATCCTTCTAAGTGCATGACTGGTCACTTTGTTAAGTTTAATTTAGTTTATTGTCACTTGTACTGAGGTAAGGTGAACATCGTTTTGTTGAGTGCTTTCCAATCAGCGGAAGGACTATACATGAATACAATACAGGCAAAAACAGGAAAGCAGACTATTATCTCAATGGTGGCCGACTAGGAAAAGGGGAGATGCAGCGAGACCTGGGTGTCATGGTACACCAGTCATTGAAAGTAGGCATGCAGGTGCAGCAGGCAGTGAAGAAAGCGAATGGTATGTTAGCTTTCATAGCAAAAGGATTTGAGTATAGGAGCAGGGAGGTTCTACTGCAGTTGTACAGGGTCTTGGTGAGACCACACCTGGAGTATTGCGTACAGTTTTGGTCTCCAAATCTGAGGAAGGACATTATTGCCATAGAGGGAGTGCAGAGAAGGTTCACCAGACTGATTCCTGGGATGTCAGGACTGTCTTATTAAGAAAGACTGGATAGACTTGGTTTATACTCTCTAGAATTTAGGAGATTGAGAGGGGATCTTATAGAAACTTACAAAATTCTTAAGGGGTTGGACAGGCTAGATGCAGGAAGATTGTTCCCGATGTTGGGGAAGTCCAGGACAAGGGGTCACAGCTTAAGGATAAGGGGGGAAATCCTTTAAAACCGAGATGAGAAGAACTTTTTTCACACAGAGAGTGGTGAATCTCTAGAACTCTCTGCCACAGAATGTAGTTGAAGCCAGTTCATTGGCTATATTTAAGAGGGAGTTAGATGTGGCCCTTGTGGCTAAGGGGATCAGAGGGTATGGAGAGAAGGCAGGTACGGGATACTGAGTTGGATGATCAGCCATGATCATATTGAATGGCGGTGCAGGCTCGAAGGGCCGAATGGCCTACTCCTGTACCTAATTTCTATGTTTCTATGTTTCTATACAGATGCAGGTTAAAGGGAATAATGTTAAGTGCATGATACAGTCCAGTAAAGTCTAATTAAAGATAGTCCGAGGGTCCCCAATGAGCTTGATGGTAGCTCAGGACCGCTCTCTAGTTGGTGATAGGACGGTTCAGTTGCCTGATGACAGCTGGGAAGAAACTGTCCCTGAATCTGGAGGTGTGCGTTTTCCCACTTCTGTACCTCATGCCCTTTTCTCTACTGTATTCCATTTACCACTTTTTTGCATGCTCTCCCGTCCTGTCCAAGCCCCGCAGACTCCCTGCAGGTTTCACTGCTTATAACCAGATACCAAGTGTTAATGGAGAATTAAATGTAACGGCTTGTGTCATTATATTGATAAAGTAGCAGAGATTCTCACTCCAAATATATTCACATTCTGATTTATTCCATCACTTTGACAAAGAAATATCTCGAACCTTGTTCGTTCTCCAATGTTTTCCTTCATTATTTATATGATCAGCCATTCTCTTTCTGCGGTAATTGAGACAGTTTGCCCAAAAACGTGTGAGAAATGCATAGAAATGAAAGAGAATAAGAAAATTCCCTAATGGTAGTTAAAAATAGCGCATTTGCTGCTTTTGCATGCAGTCCACTTCTGTCTTTTGAGATTTAATGACTCTCTTGTGATTTAATGGAGAATTACTTCTAGTAATTGATTATTAAAATTTAAAATTGCTAACCATCTACATTATTAGATGAGTGAATATGTTATCGTTGTAATTAAAAAAAAGCCGGGGACTTATTCTCATTCCATTGACAGGGTGTGCAAATGCATTCAGCATCAACAGCTTGATCAGATGATTTCAGGGTCAGGCCCTGAAAGAAAATAACAGGCATGTAATTTTCATGGAGGGAAAGAAATACCGCCGGCCTCGGAGATGGGAAATATAATGCAAGGACAGATGGAGACAAAGGCAAGGAGTGATAGACCTAGCACAAAGGAGGAAGAGGAAAGAACACAGTGCCAAATGCAAAGATATCATACTACTTGAATGGAGAATGCATCGGCATTATTGCCGTTCAGTGTTAACAACCCATCCAAATCATTATAAATAGTGTGATATATTCATAGCAGCGAGAATTGTCTTGCTCCAGATACACTGATACTTTAGACTTTAGAGATGCAGCGTGGAAACATGCCCTTTGGCCCACCTAGTCAGCGCCAACCAGCGATCACCCCATATCATGCCACACACTAGGTACAATTTACAATTTTTTTAACCTACAAATCTGCACTACTTTGGAGTGCGGGAGGAAACCGGAACATCCGGAGAAAACCCACTTGGTCACAGGGAGAACATACAAAATCCATACAGGATTGAACCTGAGTCTCAGACGCTGTAAAGCAACAGTTCTACCGCTGCACAACCGTGCCGCCCTCAAAAATACCTGTAATTTTTCCCCAGATATAAACTTTATTCAGAATAAAAAAGATATACAAAACAAAAAGTGTACAAAAACTCTTCACACATTCTGATTGTCTATACAGTCAATGGTGTCATATTCAATAGTATTTGCACCTATCTTTAAATAAAACCTAGAAAAAAGAGACAGCAGATGCTGGTTTATGCCAAAGATAGACACAAAACACTGGAGTAACTCAGCGGGTAGGTAACATCCCAGGAGAACATGGATAGGTGTTGTTTTGGGTCAGGAAAAGATGGGCGAAGAAAGGTCCCAATCGAAACCTCACCCATCCCTTTTCTCCAGAGATGCTGCTTGTTCTCCTGTTATTCCAGCACTTTATGTCTTTCATTTAAATAAAACCAGTCTTCATATATGTAGTCCCCTCACCTGTGTTCACCTATACCTGCCAGGCTTAGTCTGTCCCTCCCCTCTTCCAGCTTTCTACCCACCTGCCCACCACAATTAATCTGAAGAATGGTCCCAAACCAAAACGTCACCTATCCATGTCCTCCAGAGATGCTGCCTAACCCGCTGAGTTACTCCAGCGCTTTGTGTCCTTTTTTTTTGTAAATCAGCATTTCCTTGGTTCTACAATTAAACAACACCCCCTTGCCATTCATGGCCTTCCTGGGGTGATATCCCCTTGTTTGAGGAATCTATTAATCGTCACCTTAAAAAATATGCATTGACTTGGCCTCCACAGCCATCTGTGGCAATGAATTCCACAGATTTATCACCCTCATTTAGATCTAATTCTAACCAAACAAAGAGAAAAATCAGGTGAGGCAGCATCTATGGAACGAAGGAATAGGTGACGTTTCCAGACTGAAGAAGGGTCTTGACCCGAAACGTCACCTATTCCTTCGCTCCATAGATGCTGCCTCACCCGCTGAGTTTCTCCAGCATTTTATCCACCTTCGATTTTTCCAGCATCTGCAGTTCCTTGTAGAACAAAGAGAAAAATCAGGATTGTTTTAAAACAATGCTTCTTAATACTTCTTTGTGTGATCCTTCCAGCACAGTGTGCCTATTGAGTTGTTTACATTCAGTCTGCTGTAACATAGAACAGGGCTGCAAACAATATCGTGCCGTGAAATGGTGTGACACATGCTGGAAGGAATAAGTGGAAACAAGTAATTAGCTAAACACTGTAAAAACATCCATGGAAATGCAGTATAATTAACAGAAGTATTTTACATAATGATAAATATTAATGAAACATTGAAAGTATATGCAAATGACAGGGTTATAGGTATGTAGCAAAGTGGAATCAATTGCATCTCTGACAGCTTTTTATAAATTTAGGAGGATGCAAAGGAAAAAAATTAATCCATTTGTATTAAGGGAAAAAGCACACTTAACAGCAGTGGTAAAACTGATTAAAATTCATATTAACTTTTAGCTTATTTATTCATTGTTATGCAAAATGCGTATATAGATATGCATAATATTCTACAAATCCACATCTTCAATCACCATCACTTTGCTCTCTGCTCCGAGCTGTAGTGCATAATGCGTGGTATTTAAAAGGTTAAAAAATTGCAATTATCCAGCCTTAGTGTCATTAGTGTACAGCTATCTCCACAGTATGACTTGTGTTCACATTCACGAGCTAATAAGGCCTTCAGATAGTGATTTGCAAGAAAGCCCTTTCGCACCAATTAACTTCTGTGGCCAGTAGCACTAGGCGAATGTGCAACAGCGGAATATGACATTTGATAAATCATGTTACTTGCAGATGAGTTGGATACATAAAAGAAGAAGCCCCCCCCCCCCCCCCCTTTAGCACCGGCAGTCCTGATTCACGTGTGAACAGTTCAGCAGCACTGCAAAATTTAAATGATTTTTTTTGACAATTTTCCTATCAAATTGCCGGGCAGTGGTATTATATGAGATTTGGAACACTCGTTGATAGAATGCTAAGATTTCAGGAAGCAAAGGTGAAAAGGTTAATAATAACTAAATGTGCTTAGTCCTCAATGTCCAAAAGTAAAATGAAGGTTTAAAATGAGCCCACAAACCCCACACTTTAGTACTCAGCTGTGAAGTGACATCAAATTCAATGACTTACTGTGAGTCAAGTTAGAAGGTACCAACATTAACATCTATATTGCCAGAGAGTAATGTTATGTTTTTAAGATTTTTTTTAATTTAAAAGGACCACAGGTGTTCTTTGCCTACCCGGCAAACAAAATCAAACCTGGTGCAATTAAGAGAGAGGGAAACAAGGAACTGCGGATGCTGGTTTACAAAAATAAGATGCAAAGTGCTGGAGTAACTCAGCGGGTCAGGCAGCATCTCCCCTTCCCATACTGACTTTTCTGTCCTGGGCCTCCTCCACTGTCAGAGTGAGGCCATATGTAAATTGGAGGAACAGCACCTCATATTTTGTTTGGGCAGCTGACAACCCAGCCGTATTAATGTTAATTTCTCTCATTTCAAGTAACCACTGCATAGCCTCCATTCCCCTCACTCACTGCTTCCCTACCATCATTGTCCCATGAGTTCTACTGTTCACATCCTTGTACCCCTCTTGTTATTACACCTTCCCCACCCAACAATGGAACATTATGGGCTCCACCCTTACTGAGGTCATCTGTTGCATGACCTGATTTGGTCTGGCCCATTCTTTTTCCCCAGAGATATAACCATATAACCATATAATAATTACAGCACGGAAACAGGCCATCTCGTCCCTACAAGTCCATGCCGAACAATTATTTACCACTCTCTGAGTAAAGAAGTTCCCCCTCATGTTACCCCTAAACTTCAGTCCCTTAATTCTCAAGTCATGTCCTCTTGTTTGAATCTTCCCTATTCTCAAAGGGAAAAGCTGATCCACATCAACTCTGTCTATCCCTCTCATCATTTTAAAGACCTCTATCAAGTCCCCCCTTAACCTTCTGCGCTCCAGAGAATAAAGACCTAACTTATTCAACCTTTATCTGTAACTTAGTTGTTGAAACCCAGGCAACATTCTAGTAAATCTCCTCTGTACTCTCTCTATTTTGTTGACATCCTTCCTATAATTGGGCGACCAAAATTGTACACCATACTCCAGATTTGGTCTCACCAATGCCTTGTACAATTTTAACATTACATTCCAGCTTCTATACTCAATGCTCTGATTTATAAAGGCTAGCATACCAAAAGCTTTCTTTACCACCCTGTCTGTATGAGATTCCACCTTCAAGGAACTATGCACGGTTATTCCCAGATCACCTGTTCAACTGCATTCTTCAATTCCCTACCATTTACCATGCACGTCCTATTTTGATTTGTCCTGCCAAGGTGTAGCACCTCACATTTATCAGCAATAAACTCCATCTGCCATCTTCAAGCCCATTCTTCCAAATGGCCTAAATCACTCTGTAGACTTTGGAAATCCTCTTCATTATCCACAACACCCCCTATCTTGGTATCATCTGCATACTTACTAATCCAATTTACCACACATTTAGATCATTGATCGTTGATCATTTCCAGATCATTGATGTACACGACAAACAACAAAGGACCCAACAGAGATCCCTGAGGCACCCCACTAGTCACCTGCCTCCAACCCGACAAACAGCCATCTACCATTACCCTCTAGCGTCTCCCATTCAGCCACTGTTGAATCCATCTTGCTACTCCTGCATTTATACCCAACAGTTGAACCTTCTTAACCAACCTTCCATGAGGAACCTTGTCAAAGGCCTTACTAAAGTCCATATAGACAACATCCACTGCTTTACCCTCGTCAATTTCTCTAGTAACCTCTTCAAAAAATTCAAGAAGATTAGTCAAACATGACCTTCCAGGCACAAATCCATGTTGACTGTTACTAATCAGACCCTGTTTATCCAGATGCTTATATATATTATCTCTAAGTATCTTTTCCATTAATTTGCCCACCACTGAAGTCAAACTAACAGGTCCATAATTGCTAGGTTTTCTCTTAGAACCCTTTTTAAACAATGGAACAACATGCGCAGTACGCCAATCCTCAGGGACTATTCCCATTTCTAATGACATTTGAAATATTTCTGTCATAGCCCCGGCTATTTCTACACTAACTTCCCTCAATGTCCTAGGGAATATCCTGTCAGGACCTGGAGACTTATCCACTTTTATACTATTTTCAAAAGTGTCAGTACTTCTTTTACTTTGAAACTCATAGTATCCATAGCTACTCTACTAGTTTCCCTTACCTCACATAATTCAATATCCTTCTCCTTGGTGAGTACCGAAGAAAAGAAGAAAAGATGCTGCCTGACCCGCTGAGTTACTCCAGCATTTGGTGTATATTTCTGAAGAACATGGATAGGTGACGTTTTGAGACCCTTCAAAGGACTGACCAGTGGTGTATTACTCTTAAGCAACTGATAAATATGAAATTGGATATAACATTTCTCAATACACATGTACTGCATTATGAGGATGTTGCCAGGACTGGAGGGTGTGAGCTATAGGGAGAGGTTGAGCATGCTAGGTTTCTATTCCTTGGAGCGCAGGAGGATGAGGGGAGATCTTATAGAGGTATACAAAATCATGAGAGAAATAGATTGGGTAGATACACAGAGTCTCTTGCCCAGAGTAGGAGAATCGAGGACCAGAGGACATGTGTTCAAGGTGAAGGGGAAAAGATTAAATAGGAATCTGAGGGGTAACTTTTTCACACAAAAGGTGGTGGGTGTATGGAACAAACTGCCAGAGGAGGCTGGGACTATCCCATTTTTTTAAAAGCCAGTTAGACAGGTACTTTACATGGAAACGACAGGTTTGGATGGATATGGACCAAGCGCAGGCAAATGGAACGAGTGTAGCTTGCACATTGTTGGGTTGTGTGGGTAAGTTGGGCCGTAGGACCTGTTTCAACACTGTATCACTCTATGACTCTGGGACTCGATGTTATTACTGGCCAGACATTTCATATCACAAAGGGAGTCTGCATCCTGCGGGCATGAACATTGAATTCTCCCAATTTTGTTAGCCCTTGCTGTCTCCTCCCATCCCTCAGCCCTCGGGCTCCTCCTCCTCCTTTTTCCTTTCTTCTTCCCGCCACCTCCCATCAGCCTGAAGAAGGGTTTCGGCCTGAAACGTTGCCTATTTCCTTTGCTCCATAGATGCTGCTGCACCCGCTGAGTTTCTCCAGCATTTTTGTGTACCTTCATACCACAATTGCTTATTAGTATTGTATTGAAAAATACCAAAATATTTCCATTATTTTCTTTAGTTTAGAATCTTGATGGGGCTAATTTAAACTCATAAAACTATGCAGTTAGTCATTGTTAAATAAGATTTAATATGCAAACACACACCTAAACCTTTTCACATCCAGTTTAGGTGTGAATTGCCCTCTCATTAGCTGCTTGAATATATTAGCATGTGAATAGACGTGACTACCCAGTTAATCCTTTAATCCTTTAACTGTTCTCCAACATGTCTAGAACATTATTTATCAATTCCTGATTTCACCTTCCTTAGACAGTCTTATTGTGTTTTATATGATTACATTTCAGCGCCAGTATATCCTCTCGTTATATGTGTAGGAAGAAACTGCACATGCAGGTTTATACTGAAGACAGATACAAAATGCTAGAATAACAGCAGGACAGGCAGCATCTCTGGAGAAAATGAATAGACAACGTTTTGGGTCGGAACCCCTCTTCAGACTGAAAGATAGAGGTGGGGGGAGGGACAGGGATAAACTAGAGGCGAGAAAAGGCCATAAGAAATTAGGGCCAGCAACTGATGATCTCAGGAAGGGTGGCGTATATAATGAACTAGGGAAGGTGTGATATCAAGAGTGATACAAAGATGGAACCCATGGAGCTAGTGGGATGACTAGGGTGGGGCAATAGGGACAGGGAATGCAGGAGTTACTTGAAATTAGAGAAAATCATCTGGGTTGTAAGCTGCCTAAGCAAAATATGAGGTGCTGCTCCTCCAATTTGTGTATGGTCTCACTCCAACAGTGGAGGAGGCCCAGGACGGAAAGGTCAGTGGGGGAATGGGAAGAGGAGTTAAAATGTTTGGCCATTGGGGAATCGAGTAGACCAAGGCGGACTGAGTGGAGGTGTTTGGTGAAATGCTCGCCTAGTCTACGTTTGGTCTCGCCAATATATTGGAGACCAAATCGAGACCACCAGGTACAGTAGATGAGGTTGCAGGAGGCACAAGTAAACCTCTGCCTCACTTAAAAGGACTGTCGGGGTTTCCGGATGGAATCGAGGGGGGAGGTATATGGACAGGTGTTGCATCTCCTGCAGTTGCAGGGGAAAGTCTCTGGGAAGGGGGTGGTTTGGGTGGGAAGGGATGAGTGAACCCAGAGAGTTGTGAGTACAGGCCCAGAGCCTTCAAGTGATCATCAGACGTTAATCCAATCTTCCCCAGGATCATTCAGAAAATATGCTTGGGCTCCATGTTCAGAGACGAGATCTTGTATGTAAATGCAACTGTAGCCGTTTAGTTTCAGTTGAGAGATGCACATGGAAACAGATCCTTTGGCTCACTGAGCCCACGCTGACCAGTGAACCCCGTACACTAACACTATCCTACACATGCCTTGGGACAATTTACAGTTTTTACAGAAGCCAATTAATCTATGAACCAATACGGCTTTGAAGTGCGGGAGAAAACCAAAGCGCCAGGAGAAAAACCACGTGGTCACAGGAAGAATATACAAACTCCGTACAGACAGCACCCAGAGTCAGGATCGAACCCGTGTCTCTGGCACTGTAAAGCAACAACTCCACTGCTGCGCCACTGTGCCGCCTGTTACAATATGCAACAAAGATAATGCAAACTTTAAACAACAGAAAAAAAGGTGTCAGGCAACATCATTAGTGATAGTGCGGCTCGCCACATGATAAGCTTAATGTTTTCTATGCTCGCTTTGAGCAGAAGGCCAACAGGGCGATGACATCTGTCCCATCAGACTCAAGTGTGCCTCTTCTCAGGGTCACTGTTGTAGAAGTTAGATTGGCCTTCCTGAGTCTGGACCCACGGAAAGCCGACTGCGTCCTTAGACACTGTGCAGACCAGCTAGCTGGAGTATTCACGGAAATATTTAATCTCTCCCTACTCTGTTCTGAGATACCCAACTCCTTATCAGAAGACCACTATCATCCTGCTCCCCATTGGATTGCGACCTTGTCATGGTCAGGGAGCTTGTGTGTCTCAGTGACCCCTAGAGCTATGTCACTGGTAGATTCGTATCCTGTTAGGGTCTCCCATGCTGGAGAGGTCGAAGGGTAGAGGCGAGACGAAGAGCGATCCACTGGTCCTCCAGGTTGGAGGTTGAGCTCAGGGCTAACAACCCTGTCTCGTAAAATATGTTACGGAAACAGCAACTGAAAGAATCAACGCTACTGGGTGTGATGGACTTCCAGGGCTATCGACAGATGCTAGGATGAATGTCAATGGTGAAAGAAGAGAACCAGACAGCATCCCAAGAATAGCCCTGCACTGGACACCGTAAGGGAAAAGGAAAAGAGGGAGACCCAAAACCACCTGGCGTCGAACTGCAGAGGAGGAAATGAAAACAATGGACCTGACCTGGGGTAGTGTCCAGAAGCTAGCCCAGAACAGACAGAAGTGGAGGACCTTCGTTGTTGCCCTACATGCCAGGAGGCATAATAGGCAGTAAGTAAGTAAGTAAATAACTATCATCCTGGTAGCGAAGAAAATCAAGATCTCGTGTCTTAACAACTACCGTCCAGTGGCCTTGGCATTCACCATCATGAAATGCTTTGAGAGGCTAGTTATTGAACACATTAAATCCAGTCTACCAAACAGCCTTGAAGCAGTGCAGTTCACCTACCACCACAACAAGTGCCCAGATGATACCATTTCCCTGGCTCTACACTCTTCCCTGGAACACCAGGATAAGAGAGTCACCTACATCAGACTTTTATTCATTGACTACAACTGCTTTCAATACCACTATCCCATCCAAGCTCATCAACAAACTTGCGGGACTTGGAGTCAGCACTTACATGTATCTCTGCAACTCGATCCTCAACTTTCTGACCAACATGCCACAATCGTTGAGGATAGGGGACAAATCATCCTCTACGATCGTCTACGCTTGGTCTTGCTTATGTAGAGGTGGCCACATGGGGAACACCAAGTGCTGTAGAAAGCTAACTTGATGTCTGAATTATCCCATGCACACCTGCACATTAGCAAAACTAGTGACTAGATCTAAGAATTCTCTTATGACCATGAAGTCCGAAAACAGGCTTTTTTTTACACAACTTTTCCTCATTTATTCCCACCGTGACAAACATATTGTTTGCAATTCCCATCTGCTTTTCAATTAGTATTTTCCATAAAATGCAGGGGCGAGGAATTGATTTTAGTTTTTTTTTGCAAATAAGCATATATGGAGCGGCGCCACATTCCCGAGACTGAGCCTTGTATAATTGCCGCTAGCAGTGTTTTTCAGAACTATTACAGCAGAGGAGTGGGACTAATTGGCTTTCAAAGACTAATGTGATGAATGGGCTCATTCTGTGTTGTACGATTCTGTGAATTGTCCCTGAATAAAAAGATATGCATGAATTTGCCACTTGGGAAATAATATGGTATCATGTTCTGGCATGTAACACAATGTCAACTAAAATTCTCCAGCTGTGAATTTTGGCTGGAAGCTTCGGAAAGAGTAAGGCATCTTTCCAATAGTTATCAGAGTAGTTTTGTGAAGCAGCATGCTGACCCCAAGTATGCGATATAATAGAGATTGGGTTTGAGTTTGAGTTTAGTTTATTGTCATGTGCACCGAGGTACAGTGAAAAGCTTTTGTTGAGTGCTAACCAGTCAGCGGAAAGACAATACATGATTACAATCCAGCCATCCAGAACGTACCGATACATGATAAAGGGTGTAGTTTTCCCACTTTCTCATCCACTCCCTGCACACTAAGGGGCAAATTACAGAGGGTCAATTAACCTACAAACCTGCACGTCCTTGGGATGGGGGAAGAAACCCTCGTGGTCACAGGGAGAACATCCGAACGCCACACAGGCAACATCCGAAGTCAGGATCGAACCGGGGCAGAGCAGAGTTCCAAGTGTATGAGTGATAATAAATTCTACATTTTGTTTCCGGACTGAATTTTCTTGTGTTTTTTAATTATTTAATGGCAAATGTTTTGTGATTTCATGAATAAACAATGAATGCAACAACACTTGGACATTTTTGGCTTTTAAAACCTTGAGATGCTGCTTTAGTTTTGTAGTATATTAAAACCACCTTTTAAATCACCAGCTGTCAATCCTTTTGCTTCATCTGCTTGGAATTGTTACAAAAATACATTTAGAATTGAAATGAATTGAAATGAATTGAATTGAATGGAATGGTACAACATGGAAACATGCCCTTCGGCCCATCGAGTCCACACCGATCATGGATCACCTCTTCACACAAGTTCTACATTATCCAACTTTCTCATCCACAGAATTTAAAAAAACCTAATTAATCTACAGACTTTGGGATGTGGGAGGAAACCGGAGCTCTCAGAGGAAACCCACGCGGTCACAGAGAGAGCGTGCAAACTCCACACAGACAGCATCCAAGATCAGGATCGAACCTGGGACTCTGGTGCTATGAGGCAGCAACGCTACCAACTGCACCCCTGTTGCAATGCTGCGTTTGATAATGGATATGCTTGCAGAACTCCAGCAACATAACAAATACTCTTGGTGTGAACACAGGTATCTGTTGTAAGTGCCATGAATGGTCCTTACCTCTCTGTCACCTGTAGACACTGATAGCTTTTACAGTGGATTATTGGGTAGGACACTTGAATGGGGTCTTCATCAGACCAGACTCATCGAGTCCTGTCCTGCCCTGGGCCTCCTACATTGTCAGAGTGAGGCCACACGCAAATTGGAGGAACTGCACCTCATATTTCACTTTGACAGCTTACAACCCAACGGTATGCATTTTGATTTCTCTAACTACAAGTAACCTTCATAACCCCCCTCTCTCTGCTCCTCGCCCACCCCAGTCGTTGTGCTAGTTTCACTGTCATCCTGTTGGTTTTCACAGCTTGTATTACTCGTTATCACCTTCCCCACAGTCAACAATGGACCTTTGTGGCCGTCACCTTTCCTAGATTATTGTTGCTGGCTTTGATCTGTCTTGTTGCATATCTTTCATTAATTTGTTCTATGAACATTTTCATATCTCTCAGTTCCCTCTCCCCTGACTCAGTCTGAGGAATGATCTCAACCCGAAACATTACCTATTCTTTTCTCCAGATATGCTGTCTGACCCTCTGAGCTACTCCAGCTTTTTGTGTCTATCATCAAACCAATTGTGCCGTTAGTTTACTCGCAGATCCATAACTAATCCCAAACAATGATGAAATATTTCAATTATCGCCTTAATAATAACGTTTTCTAAATCTGCAAATGGCAACTATCCTTTGTGAGAATTCTTATCCGTTTACCATCCTTCCTCTTGTTTATCCAGGGACTTCAAATATAATTAACACGACAAAAGCTGAATATTATTTACTGATATGATATATTTTACTGAATTTGAAATCTTGTTGTAAACATACTTCTTGAAGTGCGTAGAGAGATAAGGGAATAGAGGAGTGGATGTAATACAAAAAAAACATTTATATATTCGTAGAAAATGTTTCAATGTTAATGAATCTTGTCTGCCTAAGTGCCTAATTGGTCAACTCTGATTCAGATCACTTTGTGTGAGAAAAATCTAACTTCAATTGTTGCCAATTGAATAGAAAGATCTAAATATGTTGACACATGTACCTGTCTAAATGGTTCTTAAACGTTGCGATAGTACCTGCCTCAACTAGCTCCTCCGGCAGCTCGTTCCATACACACGCCACCCTCTGTGTGAAAAAGTTACCCCTCATGTTCCTATTAAATATTTCCCCCTTCACCTTAAACCTATGTCCTCTCTGATCCTCGATTCCCCTACTCTGAGCAGAAGACTCTGAGCGTCTGCCCGATCTATTCCTCTCATGATTTTGCCTTCTGGATTTTGGAGACACAAGAGACTGCAGATGTTAGTTACCAAAAAAAAGACAAAAAGTGCTGGAGTAACTCAGTGGAAAGATGGTATTGGCATCATTTTCGGCACAGACTCTGAGTCTATACCCAATCTATTCCTCTCACGATTTTATACAGCTCTGCACTTCCTCGTGTCTGCACACAATGTAGCATGCTCGCTATTTTTGCGATCCTTGCAACTGGCAGCAATGAAAAGACAAATTGCCTGTGGTCTATCCCAGATCTACTCAGGGGATCCATTGCTTTAAACACTCCCTTCAAACGTTATGTATTGCTTAATTAAACTTTGCATATGCAGAATTTGAATTGATGTATCAGGTGGGAAGTGAGAGCTTTGTTGTTACATTTTATGGTATATCTTTAATGAATGTGTTGCTAAGACATATTGTAATTTGCATGCAATTAAAGCATCTCCTAAAGCACTCGTAAGCTTTGAAGTGACTGCCCTATATCAGAAGTCACTTCTTGCATCGCAAATCTCAAAAGATTGACGATTGATCCTATTGATGCGAAGTAAACTTTGCCAATTATGGCAAGAAATACATCTCTTAATGTTGGAAATTTAATAAGAAATGTCGCGATGAAGAACATTTAGAAGTTTAGAGGGATACGGGTCAAATGTGCCCTTGTGGGACTAGTGTAGATGGGGCATCTTGGTCGGTATGGACGAGTTGGGCCGAAGGGCCTGTTTCCGTGCTGTATGGCTTACTATAATTGTGTGACAGAGAAAGTTAAATTCATGTTTTAAATTAATGTATTCTGCCAAATTGATGACGGTGAAGGATTGTGTATTTATATACAAGAAAACTTATTGTTATACTATAGTTACAATATTTGTCAAGTAACAGCTAAAAAATGTAACAGAATATTACATGATTTGGTATTTAATGGATTAGAAGGTTTAGAGGGATGTGGGCCAAACATGAACAAATGGGACAAGCTTAGATGGGGGATGTTGGTCAGCATGTATGAGTTAAGGGCCTGTCCCACGAGCATGTGACTCCATGTGGCAAGCGCGATCCTAACGTACAGCCTCGCGGGGCCGGTCCCACTTTGATCATCGGAGCCGTATGGAGTTGTGCGGAGTTGGTCCCGACATCGCGCGGGGCTCCGAAAAACTGACCGTGTTCAAAAATTCCGCGCGGCAATGGCCTGCCGGCCTGTAGATGCCTCAACGCCGTACGCACCGCCTCGACGGGCGTGCGCAGTATCTTGACGCTGTACGTCATGAGCGCACTTCCCGCGGACTTCGCTCGAACTTCACGTCACTCACTCGACCTCCGCGCGGCCCTCGCTTCCAGTTTGGTCGCGCTCACCGCATGCAGGCGCATGTTGGTGGGACCGGCCCTGTACGGGGATCACTCGACCTCCGCGCGGACCCCGCTTGCCGCATACAGGTCGCATGCTCGTGGGACAGGCCCTTTTGGCTGAGGGCTTGGTTTTGTGTTTTGTGTGACTATGGGCCTGTCCCACTTACGCGACTTTTTCGGCGACTGCCGGCACCCATCATAGGTCATTGCAGGTAGCCAAAAATGTTCAACATTTTGTAAATCCAGCGGCGACCAGAAAGATGCTACGACTCTTTGGGCGACTGAGGAGTTGACTCACGACCCATACAGGCGACACCCCGGCAACATGTTGCGGGATGATGCCTGTATGGTCGTGAGTAGTCGCCCAAAGAGTCGTACCTTTTACTGGTCGCCGCTGCATTTTCAACATTTTGAAAAATTTCGGCGACCTGCTGCGACTATGACAGGTGCCGGCAGTCACCGAAAAAGATTGCATTAGTGGGACAGGCCCTTAAGACTCAGGTACAATAATGTTGAGGCATAATACACTCTCACCTATATTGTAATTGGTAATAGAATGACAATTAGTGACTGTTTTGAAACTCTTGTTGCCATGGATGATGCTGTTTCTGAGTCTGGTAGTGCGTGCTTTCAAGCTTCTGTACCTTCTGCCGGACAGGAGCAGGGAGAAGAAGGAATGACCAGGGTGGAACAAGTCTTTGTATAAGTCCAGTTGGAGGCTGCTAGCTCCTATAATCGAGCAGCCCGGGACTAGCTGTATCGCTCAGGTTAGCTCGCCTGCCCCGGGACTAGCTGTAGCACCCAGGTAGGTCAGCTTGCCTGCCCCGGGACTAGCTGTATTGCCCAGGTTAGCTCGCCTGCCCCGGGACTAGCTGTATCACCCAGGTTAGCTTGCCTGCCCTGGGACTAGCTGTATCGCCCAGAGTAGGTCAGCTTGCCTGCCCTGGGACTAGCTGTATTGCCCAGAGTAGGTCAGCTTGTCTGCCCCGGGACTGGCTGTAGCGCCCAGGTCGCGAAAACGAATTGAAAAAAAAATACGCCTGCAGGCCGGATGATTTCGGGATACGGGCCGGATTCGGCCCGTGGGCTGTAGATTGCCGACCCCTGTCCTAGATGCCAGGCCTCATTGTCCCCCCCCCCCCCCATGTTTTAAAAGTGATTTCCGCCCTTGGCTGCTTTCCTGAGGCAAAGACACAATTCTATACTCAGTACTGATGAAGGCCAATGTGCTGAATGACATCTTGACCATCCTATCTACGTGACGCTAGTTTCAAGGAACTATGGACCTAGACTCCTAGATCCCTCTGCTCTACAACACTTCCCACCACCCTGTCATTCACAGTTTATGTCCTGTCCTTGTTTGACTTCCGAAAATTCAACTCCTCGCACTTCTCTGTACTAAACTCCATTAACCATTCCTCAGCTCACCTGCTCAACTGATCACGTGTAGATAGACGTCGATGGTGGGGAGTCTGGTCTGTGTTATGGACTGGGCTACATCCACAACTCCCTGCAATTTCTTGTGGTCTTGGACAGAACTGTTCCCAAACCAAGGTGTGGTACAACCCGACAGTATACTTTCTACAGCGCATCTGTAGTAGTTTGTAAGAGTCATTAGAGGTATGCCAGTCTCCTGAGGAAGTAGAGGTGTTAGTGTACCTTCTTGGCTGTTGCTTCAAAGTGGTTGGGTCCATGACAGATTGTTGTTAATCTTTAGTACACTTAGCACATAGTGATCAATTATAGTTTTCCCATCATATCTCCAGCTAAAATCAGACAAATTCCATGAGCAGTGGCTGAACTGCGATTTTCTATTGACTTAAATTTGTTTGTAATATTTGAATGTAGATTTTAAATGTTTCGCTGCGTGACTTATCAGAGAACTCCGCATACACTTAACAGATTCACCCACACAACGTTGAAAACTCACAAAATAATTGCAGAATTCACTGATAATTATCATCACATAATAGGAAAAATTTTCAGAATTCCTTGAATCCAGAAACAGATTATTTTACAATGCAAATATTGACGCATTACATAGAGCATAAACATAGACCAGCACAGCTGAACAACAGCCCTTTGGCCCACAATATCTGTGCCAAATATAATGCCAAGATCATCTCACTATTAAGTTGCTCCTGCACTTTGTGTTCTTTTTGTGTAAAGTAACATTTGCAATCCCTTATGTCTCCAAGATCCAGAAGATTAAATCATGCGAGGAATAGATCAGGGAAACGTACAAATTCTCTTGGCCAGAGTATGGGAGTCAAGAACCAGATAACATAGGTTTAAGGTGAGGGGAGAAAGATTTAACTTTTTCACACAAAGGGTGGCAGGTATATGGAATGAGCCGCTGGAGGAGGTAGTTGAGGCAGGTAATATCGCAATGTTTAAGGAACATTAAGACAGGTACATGGATAGGAAAGGTTTGGGCCAAGCGTAGGCAGGTGGGACTAGTGTGGATGGGGCATGTTGGTCGGTGTGGGCAAGTTGAGCCAAAGGGTATGTTTCCATGCTGCATGACTCTATGATTATGACTCTATGACTCCAAGGCAAAGTTTGAAGGTGAGGGGGGGAAGATGTAATAGGAAGGTGAGGAGCAACTTTTTCCATGTGGAATGTGGAATGTGGAACGATATTTGGTATTAGAATTTTTTGAATTTGGAAAGAGATTGTATTTGAGCAGTTTAAGCAGACAAATGAACAAGTCTGAAGAAGGGTTTCGGCCCGAAACGTTGCCTATTTCCTTCGCTCCATAGATGCTGCTGCACCCGCTGAGTTTCTCCAGCTTTTTTGTGTACCTAACATTCCACTATTGCTTGATATTTCATTAGGCAACGGAAATGTAAATGGATTAATCCGGCATTGTTGTGAACTGTTGATAAAAGAGCAAATTGTGAATGGATGAATGATGCACCACTTGAAGTAAGTGGCTGATGGATTGTCCAGTGAAGCAGTGCATCTGCCGAGCCAAATCAAGAATAGGATGTCACTCAACAACAGTACTTATTTACTTTTGCTGCCAATAGATTCATCACTGCCTGGATAAATAGGAAAAAATACATTAATGTCATGCTAAACTGATGAAGAGATGTGCCTGGGTGCAGCATCTTGAATGGCGAAAGTCTTGGAGCATGTATTGATCTATGTTATATAAATCTTGTTTTCTGTCTGGAGAAGTGAATCACGACTGACCCACGAGGTTAACAAACATTGTAAAGTCTTTCAGTTGGGGCAGATGCCTGCGTGCTTTACACATTGTGTTTCCCTAAGTCTCATCTTGTCATTTTACTGCCAAGAAGCTTAACTAATTGTTGGCGATCATAAGGCAGCTTAATGGAAGTGGAGAATTCTTCTGATTGTGGCTTATCTTTTTGGTCTTTAACAAGCGCTGAAAGCCATGTAACGGAAAACAATCAGCGGCGAATTAGTCAGCGGGAGGTTCGATGCAGTTGGAACTTCATGTAATTGGCATGTAAACTTTTGAACATAGCAGAACTGGACCTGATTAAGCTGATGTGATTTGTTTCGGTAAACTTTTACAAAGAGGGTTTCCCCCTTCTCATCTGCTTTCACGTCATACTACGTTAACTTGTGACTCTTTCTTTTTGTCAAAGAAATAGGCTCAACCTGACCCCAATTAAATTTATAAGCACTTCTCCAGTTTGGCACAAAAGAAAAAACTGTGAAATGAAGTGCTTACAAGTGGAAGAGGTCAAACCAGGGACAGGCTTCCAAATGACGATAAGTCCAGAGAAGGGACCTAGCAGAAATTCTCTTTTGCCTCTCCGTCGGGGAGAAACACAAACATGCCAAATTTCCGAATCTTGGAAGCAAAGCCCTTTAACCCCTCACTTACACCAAATACGTCTCGTACGTCTCTCTGCCTCAGTCAAAGACAAACTCAAGCACCAATTATGACTTTATGCTCTTGCATTTTCCTGCACATCTGTCAATTTGTTTAGCACAGAATAAAACGAGAGTGCATGGTGTTTCATTTGACTCTCAGAATGATTAAAATTATTTCAAATAGATTGAAACTGCGAACCAATTCTATGCTCCAAGATTGCTTTCTTGACTTTATCTGTAAGATAGGCTTAACCCAAAAAAATATTTTCTTTCTTTTCTAATTAAATGATACATCTTCCAGTAAATATAACAGCAAGTGTAGGCTGCAGTAAGTCATTCCCTTGCTAAACACTAAGCTAATTTCAGATCAGTCCAATGCCAGATTTTTAATCAGCAGTAAATCCTCTCAGAATTTGTAACCACTTGCACTGATTTGATTAAGACCTTCGTATGTACATCTACACCAGTTACACAGGATTGCTAAGTGTATTATCCACATATCTTAGAAACTGCAGTACAGATTTTAAATCTCCAGAAATGTTGCAACTAAATGAAATGTATGTTGTCCCCATTTAATTTTCTAAATGTACGCATGTATCCTGATAATTTAGTGATACTCTATCATTATTCTAAGGTGGAAGTACTCTCTCATCTCTTGAAGATCAGACAGATTTTATTCTGAACATATTAAATTTCAAAGGTGATCGGAAAAAGGTTTTTAGAAATGTTGATACTGATGATTTGTTCCGCTGCAATTTATCTTTATCATTAGACGGTATTAGCTACCAGGAGACATTGGACAAACTTGGATTGTTTTCTCTGGAACGTCAGAGGTTGAGGGGAAACTTGATAGAAGTGTATAGAATTATGAGAGGCGTAGATTGGGTAGACAGTCAGAACCTGCTTCACCGTGTGGAAATGTCAAAGATAGAGGGCATACCTTCAAAGTTTATAAGGAGATGTGCAGGGCATGGTTTGTACATAGTGGGTGCCTGGTGGGTGCCTGGAAAGCACTGTCAGGGATGGTGGAGGCAAATACGATAGTAACATTTAGTGGGCTTTTGGATAGGCACATGGATATGCAGGGAATGGAGGGAAATGGATCACATGCAGGCAGAGGAGATTAGTTTATTTTAGCATTATGTTATGCACGGACATTGTCGGCTGAAGGGCCTGTTCTTGGGCTGTACTATTCTGTGTTCTATAATTTTAAAAACTTTTACTGATGGTTTGTCAGACAGGACTTGAAGCAACAGGAATAGACTCTAGTCCGTTACAACCCAGATAAAATCTGAGGGAACTAAAATACACAAGTGCTGGAGTAACTCAATGGATCAGGCAGCAAATCTGGAGAACATGGATAGGTGTAGTTTCAGGTCGGGGCACTTCTTCCCGAAACGTCACCTAATCATTTTATCCAGAGATGCCGGCTGATCTGCTGAGTTGCTCCAGCACTTTGTGTTTTATTTCTCTCAGATATTACCGTGGGCGGCACAGTGGTGCAGCTGTATAGTTGCTGCGTTACAGCGGCAGAGACCTTGGTTCAATCCTGACTATGGGTGCTGTCTCCCTGTGACCGCATGGGTTTTGTTCGGCCGCACTGGTTGCCTCCCACACTCCAAAGACGTACAGGTTTGTGGGTTAATTTGGCTTCGGTAAAAAGAATGGTTAATTGTTCCTTGTGTTCGGGGAATCGCTGGTCAGCACGGGCTCGGTGGGCCGAAAGGCCGGTTTCCTCGCTGTATCTCTAAACTAAACTAAACTAAACTTAAACTTAAAATAGAGACCCTGCCTGCTCAACTTCCTCCTATAACTTCACTGGGAGACTCTTCACCGACAACTATGCTGAAGACTCTTTCTCTTTTCCCCCCCTTGTGCTTCCTCTAGTCACCTGATCAGACTCCGGAGCTGCAAACTCCAGTAATGACTGTCTCTTATGCATCAGTGCGCCTACTAATGAGCTGACAGGAAAGGCTGTGCAAAGCATTGCGGCAGTGGAGTGGGAATGCAAGAAGTCTGAGCCATTGCTTTCCTGCTGTGATCCCAGCCTTTATTTTAACAGGGTGCTATAACTCAGAACACTTAATGAGCACGTTACATAGTGTGCCCAGCTGATAATCCACTTGTCTGTTCTCAGAAGCACAGTCCGGGCGTCTGACAGTGATTCCGCTGGAGATGCGGAGACCCGGGTTCACTGGCGCCATCTGCTGATGGCCACATTCCGGTCTAACCACAAGTAACCCTTGCATCCCCTCTCTATCCGTCACTCCCCACCCTAGTCGTCGTGCTAGTTTCACAGTCGTCCTGTTGCGTTTCATTGTCTGTATAACTCATTATCATCTATCCCACAGCCAACAATGGACATCTGTGGGCTCCTCTTTTCCTTGATCGTTGTGACATTTCTGCATATCTTTCATTCATTCATTCTACATCCCTTTATATCAACGTCTTTATCTCTCATTTCCCTTTCCCCTGACTCTCAGCCTGAAGAAGTGTCTCGACCCAAAATGCCACCTATTCCTTTTCTCCAGAGATGCTGCCTGACCTGCTGAGTTACTGCAGCTTTCTGTGTCTCTCTTCTGTTTAAACCAGTATCTACATTTCCTTCCTGCACACTTCTGGTCTCTGATGACTATCTGTATCCATCTGTTCTCCCAGTCGCTGATGGTAATGGGTAGAAGCCTACACAGCACATCACAGGACCACACCTGTTCCTACATATCCCCACTGAACAATCGGCGTTCCATCTGTCAAAAAGAACCGGTGTATCTCCCTTGCTAGTGCTGCATTTCACCACCTCTCTTGGTGGCTCAAAGTATAACTAAGACTTTTTTTTTCCTAAGTATTAACATCCCTTCAAATACTTTCATTTATTTGTTGAGACTTAGAGTTCAGTTATTATATTATAATTTAAAGACTGACTATCTTTGATCAGACTTTACTGGACGTTATCTTGCACTAAACGTTATTCCCTTTATCCTGTATATGTACACTGTGGACGGCTCGATTGTAATCATGTATTGTCTTTCTGCTGACAGGTTAGCACTTAACAAAAAGCTTTCCACTGAACCTCGGTACACGTGACAATAAACTCCTATCTGGGCCAGATGACAATAAACTCTCTTGAATCTTGAATCTTGAATCTTGAATAAACTAAACTCTGAGTTTGAACTCAAAGTGTGCCCAGTGAAGGGATATATTGATGGGTAAAAAATTGTTGACAATTGTAGCTTAATTTTTATTCAATATATGTATTGAAACCTATTGTGGCATCAATTATCGATGAAATATTTGAAATTGTCCCCCCCCCCCCCTCCCTCCACCACAGTAAAGAGAAAGATGACATTATTCAAAATGATGTGTAGAATGGAACTGCCGATGCTGGTTTGTGCAGAAGATAGACACAAAGTGCTGGAGTAACTCAGTGGGTCAGGCAACATCTCTGGAGAAAAAGGATGGGTGACGTTTTAGGTTGGGACCCTCCTCCAGACTGACTTTCAGCCCACCGAGTTCACACTGACCATCCTTTCACATGAGAGTTCGATGTTATTCCATTTTCCCTATCTTCTTCCTGCCCAATTACTACCACAACTTTATCCTGACCCCTAACCTACACACTTGCACGTCATCCTTTGAAAGGTCTCGACCCGAAACATCACCCATCCTTTTTCTCCAGAGATGCTGCCTGACCCGCTGAGTTACTCCAGCATTTTATGTCTTACTCAGACTTGCTCTTAGTCATGCGTGCTACAAAATTATAGACCCGCACATTAGCAAAAGAAAAATCTAAAGAAGGTGTTCAGCTGAGCTTCAGGTGGAACTATAATGATCATCTCCAGGTGGAGGCGGCCTCTGGGAATGGATTTAATTTCAAAATTATTATTTAAACCTCACATCCAGTAGATAAACAGCTCAGGAGCGACTGTTTCAAACTTAAATGAATACAATATCGTTAATTAGCACTCCCTACCATTGCTTATCTTTTTTACAGGAATCTCTCCTAAGCAAGAAACATTTAGCACTTACAAGTATGGAACAAAATTATCTGCAGAAATATTATCATATGGCATATTGTAGGTGCTTTTTGCTTTTTAATGAGAAAATAATTATAAAAATTGAGACAACACTCTGACTGAAGTTAAATAGAATGAACATGATCCTATTTTGGTTCTTTTTTTGGTCTGTAATTGCTATTTAAATGTTAATTATAGACTGACCAGTAGAATTTCAATGCAAAGTTTGGTGAATACAGAACCGAAACATAATGCAGTTAAGTGATCTGCGATTTAGTTATTGCCTCTGATTCAACTTTAATGTACTAAAAATTGTTGATATATATAATTCCAGCTCATATTATTTTAATCGACCTGTGATGATAAGCAGTGCCACAATGGCTTGATCGTAATCATGTATAGGCTTTCCGCTGACTGGATAGCACGCAACAAAAGCTTTTCATTGTACCTCCGTACACGTGACAATAAACGAGACTGAAATAGGTATCAATACATATATCAATTAAAAATGAAGCTATAATGATCATCTCTAGGTGGCGCATCAGTAGAGTTGCTGCCTTACAGCACTTGCAACACCAGATACCCGGGTTTGATACTGACTATGGGTGCTGTCTGAACGGAGTTTGTACGTTCTCGCCGTGACCTCGTGGGCTTTCTCTGAGATCTTCGGTTAAGAAAAACATTTTTCACACAGAGTGGTGAATCTCTGGAATTCTCTGCCACAGAAGGTAGTTGAGGCCAGTTCATTAGCTATATTTAAGAGGGAGTTAGATGTGGCCCTTGTGGCTAAAGGTATCAGGGGATATGGAGAGAAGGCAGGTACAGGATACTGAGTTGGATGATCAGCTACGATCATATTGAATGGCGGTGCAGGCTCGAAGGGCCGAATGGCCTACTCCTGCACCTATTTTCTATGTTTCTATGTTTCCTTCCACACTACAAAGACATACAGGATTGTAGGTTAATTAGCTTTGTATAAATGTATAAATTGTCCCTAGTGATTGTAGGATAGACTTCTTATGCGGGGATCACTGGTTAGCATGGATTCGGTGGGCTGAAGGGACTGTTTCCATGCTGTTTCTCAAAGCTAAACTAAACTAAACTAAACTAAATCTATCAGCAATCTTTTTGATCAATATAGCCTTTCATTGGGGGACACTTTAAATTGTAATATAATAATTGAACTCTAAGACTCATCAAATAAATGCTCTAATTGATTCACATACGTTATGCATTGGCTAAGCCTGATTGATAAACATACGTCACATTTGAGGTGACGGCACAACGTACCATCACAGCAAAAAAAAACTAATAATAACAAAAGTGGAAATATTAATGTGTGCATAAACTTAGAGCAAATTTGTCAATAATTGCAACTGCTTTTGATGGAAAAAATGTCCAAAAATCTTCATATAATACAAACTGTGAGCAATAAATGGTATCAGAAACAAAAAAAATCAAAAGTTCAAATGGCGAATCTTGCAACAGTTACCAAATGTCCATATTTCACATGCGTTTGTAAGTGTTCACTTTTTTTTAATATCCATATGTCCTGGTTAGTACAAAAGGAACACTTAGCGATTGTGTCCAGAAGCACTTGTAATGATGGCACTTGGCAAAAGATGAAGGCAAGCAAAGATGGTGTGATTGTATGAGTCACCCCTGCCCTCCATCCCCCTATCTCTGGTCATTAGTTGTCACAGCCGTGGTTATATTCAGCCCCTGATTTAGTGTAAGTGATAGGGTCAGAGTTCACAAACCCCCCACTACTCTTGCTCTCGTATCCATCGGCTGTGGAAGTCAAGAGCTGGCAGTAGTAAAATTGACCTTGAAGGGTGAATTTCATCCTAAAAGAAGCTCTTAAAATGTAGATCTCAGGGTATCATGTTTAACAAGGCATTGCCTCGAATCCCGGCCAGATGACCATTGCAGAGCTGCAGATGGCATTACTTGTAACAAAGCTGTCAGGGGACTCCAGCCCTCATTTCCAACCTGCTTCAAAGGGCAGGGAGGTTCAACCAGGGGTCAAATCACGCTCCTACAATCCTAATGGCTTACGAGAGCTCTGGACAAATCATGGATACGAATATTTGGCCCCAGCAACTGGGCTGGATATTTAAATAAAGCAATAAGAAGAACTCCCAATCAATCACTCATGTCAGACTGGCTGCTAGCGGACTAATATCTGGAGCAGATGTTTGTATGGGGAAGGCATGCCACGAGATAAAACTGTTGATAATTGTAAAGGGTTTTGAACAAATGATGAATGGGGGCAAAAAAATTCTAGTAATTGCCAATGTCAGTACAGAGAAAAGCACAAAAAAAAAGATGTAGGGTGCTGGAGTGACTCAGCG